>NC_137088.1:54855645-55484915 GCF_951640355.1 Cnephaeus nilssonii
TCTGTGCCTCCTGAACTTGTGTGACATTTTCCTTTACTAGGTTGGGGAAGTTTTCTGTCATTATTTCTTTAAATAGGTTCTTTGTTCCTTGCTCCTCCTCTGACCCTCTGGTATTCATGTAATGCGGATGTTGTTACATTTCATGTTGTCCCAAAGCTCCCTTAAGCTACCTTCCTGCTTTTTAATTCTTTTTTATATTTGCTGCTCTAATTGGGTATTTATTTCTACCTTGTCTTCCAAATCACTGATCTGTCCTCTGTTTCATCCAATGTAATTTTAATCCCTTCCAGTGTGTTCTTCATGTCAGTTAGATCATTCTTCATTTCTGTCTGGTTCTTGTTAGTTGCTTCTATTTCCTTTTCATGCTGTTGTAACTTGCACTAAGTTATTTAAGCATCTTTATAACTATTGCTTTGAACTCTACTCCTGATAGGTTGCTTGCCTCCATCTCATTTAGTTCTTTTTTTCTGGAGATTCCTTCTTTTCTCTCATTGGGGATTGTTTCTTTGTCTCCCAATTTTAGCTGTCTCTTTGTATTTGCCTCTATGTATTAGATAGAACTGCTATGCCTCCCAGTCTTTTTGGGATGACCTTATGTAAAAAGTGTCTTGAGGGGTCCAGTGGTATTGTCTCTTTGTTCACCTGAGCTGGATGCTCTGGGAATGCCCCTTGTGTGCATGTTTGGGTTCTCCTGTTGTAATTGGGACTTGATTGTTGATGTGCCATTTGTGGGAGGGATCTCCCCTACAATTTGCTGCCAGTGAGGTGCAACCCCAATGTTGTCATGCCAGCTTTCCAGTGGTCAGAGACTCCTTAGCCCAGAGGTTGGGTCTGCCTTGAGTCTCACACCTTGATTGACCCTGTTCTGAGTTGTACTTCCTTCCCCCAAGGAGCTGGTTCCACAGGTGTCAGCTGCAGGTGCTTGGGATCCTGCTGGCTTTTGCCTGGCTGAGCAGTCTGGGATGGTGTCCACAACAGGGACCCAAATTGCTGTTTCTGACTAATGAGATCATGCAAAGATTCAAAGCCTCTAGAACAGTGATGGGCAACCTTTTGAGCTGGGTGTGTCAAACTTCACCAAAAAAATGAGCATAACTCAGGTAGTGTGTCACTTTGAGGAAAAAACATTATTTCGCAAATGTTTCATCCTCAGGAGCAGCAAATGTTTCATCCTCGGCATGCGGCCACCTCAGCGGCCACGTGTCATCAGAAATAGCTATGCATGTCAGTGCTGACACGCATGTCATAGGTTCGCCATCACTGCTCTAGAATCACCTCTGCCTGCAAACTGATTGGATTAAGTCTGGAGTAGCCCCAAGCAATTGTCCACAGGTGGGGTGAGAGGTTTTCCAGCAGGGTTTGACAATTGCTTCTGCCTGGAGGCTAGTCGTTATTCTCAGTCTCTTAATGGGTTTTAGAAACTCCACAGGGTGGGGCAAGGGACTTTCCAATAGGGTGGGTCAACTGTCTTCCCCCCAGGCAAAATGGCAGGATAACAAAAGTTTGCCTGAGAAAGATGACCTCCACAGCTTGAGGGAATGACTCAGCACAGGACACTGGGGTGTCTGCTTTCCAAGCTCTAACTCCAAATACTCCAACCCTGGCTTCTACTCACACAGGTCCAGTCCACTCTGCCCTCCCTCTGCCAGAGCACAAGGTGAGTGGCTACACAAGGAATTTTGTGCATTGGCCCTTTAAGAGGGTGCCTGCATTTCGTCTCTCCCTGGCTGACAGCAACCCTGCTGCTTTTCACGGCCAGATATATGTTCTCAGTTCTGGTGCTCTCTGCTGGGGTTCCCAGCTTGGGGATTAGACCCCAGAGTTCTCAGTGGCAAACGCCCCCTCCCCCCCCCCCACCCCAGCTGAGATATCTCTCCAGAACTTCAGCTGCTTTCTGTGGGAGCCCTGCCAGCCCTTTCATGCCTCCACCCTTCCTAGCATTCTCTATGTGGTCTCTACTTTCCACCATTGGTTTTCAGGGTTTTCTCTAGCCTGTCCTCGGTTGACTTTTCAGGGTGGTTATTCTGTATTTTAGTTGTAATTCCAATTTGGTTCTGGGAGCATGTCTGTGAGTTGCCATTTACTCCACCACCATTTTTAAGCCCCTGCTGGGAAAGTTTTTATCTAACTGACCAGCCATACAGCCAACAAAAAGTGGAAAGCGGATTTCAGAGGGCCACCATCCTTCCTCAGCTTGTAGTGGTCCTTCGTTTAGCTGCATGTACTTCTACTTAACCAGTCGTGATTGATGACCACCAGAGATAGGTCTCCTAGGCTTCTGTAACAAATTACTCTTGGAGTGAATAATCTAGAAAGAAAAGTCAACATTGCATTACAGCTGTGAGAAATCTACACAAAGTGATCAGGTAGTGCACAATTTGAATGCTTGTGGTCTTGGAAGTGAGAGAGAAAATGACCTGTACCTGGGCACAAACATGGGTTCTATGCCAGCAGTGCAAAGTGTAAAATTCAAATCAACACACGTCACAATTTCTCAATGAATATTCTTTTCACCTCAAATTTGTTAAGTGTGTAAACTCCAGAGTCTATCTACCTATGACCATGGTTCTCAAAGTGTGGCCCTTGGAAATCCATCATCCCTGCCTGTAAATTTAGAACTACAAATCCTCACGTCCCATCCCAGACCTACATGATCAGAGACATGGGGACAGGGCCTAAGCATCTGTGTGGTTAACAAACGTGCCAGGGGAATCTGTTGCCTGCTAAAGTTTGAGAACTGCCAATGTGAGATGAAAGCAGCATATGCCACTTACTAGCTCTAGCTATGCGACTGTAGGCAAGTCACCAAAACTCTGCTTAATTGCTCATCTATGACATAGGAATAGGAATATTATTTATCATTGTTATGATGAACACTCAAAGTGCTAAAATGTATAAAGTATATAATCAAAAATACTAAATATTATTGTTGTTCTTGTTATCTTTATTTTGCTAAATTTTAATTTCACCAGTTTGTGGTCCAAAGTGAGGTCATGACTTTTATTATACAAATGAAATGACTCTGAGACACAACGTCTTTCTTCCCTCCTTGGGGCCATTCCATCCTCCAGTCACTCGAATGCCCCAAAAATGCTTTCTGACATTTGGTGGTCAATGACTCAGCAGCTGCCAAATAGGCTGACTGAACACTTTATGTATAGAAATGAATGAATAACAAGTCTACAGGAGTGTCAACTCAAGTTCAACCACAATGGGCAAATATTCTAAAAGTGTTTGTTTTTTTCATTTTGAACTCTCACTTTTATCAAGCAATATGTTAGGTCCTAGAGAATTAGGAATAATATCAAGAATTCCCAGTACTGGCATGGGTCGATCTGGGAGACCTGGAAACTGGGAGACATAACAGACAGGAATGTTCTGCCCCTCTGTAAAAAGCTACATATAAAACCCTTCCTAGCATGATCTGTGACCATCAAGGCTGCCTCCCAAGAAGGTGACCTCAGGCGCAATAAACAGTGGAGGCTGGTTGCAATCTTTCCTTTACCAAAGCACTGTCTACGGTGAAGCATTTGTCCTTCTAGCTTTGACAGTGGGTTAGAGGTCTGCGGGTCCTTTGTGCTGCATGATAATAAAGATACCTGTTGCCGAAATTATTACCTGGATTTGAGAAATGAGTTATCTTTATACCCAATCATATCAGGGCTATGGCTACTGCTTTAAGACTTTGAGTTTTGTATAGGCAATAAAATTTCTGACATTTCTCTTAGCATTATTTTTTCTAATATATCTCCTCAGGTAAGGAAAACAAATGAGAAATAAATAAAGGGACTACTTCAAACTGAAAAGTTTTTGCACCACAAAGGAAACTATCAACAAAACAAAAGGATAACCTACTGAATTGAAGAAAATATTCACCAATGACACATTTGATAAGGAGCAAGTATCCAAATTTTTTAAAGAACTCATAAAACTCAACATCAACAAAAAAGAACAATCCAATTAAAAATTGAGCAGAAAACCCAAATAGATACTTCTCCAAAGAGGACATATAAATGGCCAATAGGCATATGAAAAATCACTAATCATCAGAGCAATGCAAATTAAAACCACAATGAGATATCACCTCACATCAGTCAGAATGGCTAGCATCAACAAACAACAAGTGATGGTGAAGATATGAAGAAAAGGGAACCCTCGTGCCCTGTTAGTGGCAATGCAGATTGGTGCAGCCACTGTGAAAAACAGTATAGATTTACCTCAAAAAATTAAAAATGGAACTGCTTTATGACCCAGTGATTCCACTTCTGGATGTTTATTAGAAGGATTTAAAATACTAATTTGAAAGAATATTCATTGCAGTGTTATTTACAACAGATATGGAAGCAATCCAAGCACCCACCAACATAGTGGATAAAAAAGTCTTGGCACATATATACAATGGAATATTACTCAACCATAAAAAGAACAAAATCTTACCATTTATGACACAGCATGGATGGACCTAGAGGGTATTATGCTTAGTGAAATAAGTCAGTCAGAAAAAGACAAATACCATATGATTTCACTTATATATAGAATGTGAAGAACAAAATAAACAAAATAGAAACAGACTCATAGATACAGAGAACAGACTGCCAGAGGGGAGGGAGGTTGGGGGACTGAGTGTAAAACATGAAGGGATTAAGATATAAAAATTGGTACTCACAGAACAGTCATAGGGATGTAAAGTACAATATAGGGAATATAGTCTATATTATTATGATAACTATTTATGGGGCCAGGGTACTGAAAATATCAGAGGGACCGCTTTGTAGAGTACATGATTGTCTAAATACTATGCTGTATTTAGCATACCTGATACTAATACAGAATAATATTGAATGTAAACTGTAATTGAAAAAAATAAAAAATTTTAAATGACCGACTTTTTTGCAGCCTTATAGATTGGTTGCACTGCCAGTTTTTAACGTATTTTTCTTTCTTATTGAAATACTAGAGCACAAAATTTGTGCATGTGGGCAGGTTGTCCCTCAGCCTGGCCTGCACCCTCTCACAATCTGGAACCCATTAGGAGATGTCCGACTGTCGGTTTAGGCCCAATCCCACAGGGATCCCTGCGGATAGGGCCTAAACTGGCAGGTGGACATCCCTCTTGCAATCTGGGACCACTGGCTCCTAACTGCTCGCCTGCCTGCCTGATCGCACCTAACCACTCTGTCTGCCTGCCTGATCGTCCGATCGCCCCTAACCACTTTCTGGGGAGGCCGTGGGGTGGGGGGGGGGGGGGCTGGTCAGGGCGAGGGGCCATGGTCATTCTGGTCTCTGGTTGTTCTGCTGTTTTGGTCACTGGGCTTTTATTATATAGGATAGTATTGTACTAATTTTAGGTAATGAGTTTATAATGTATATATTGTGAAATAGTTACAATAAGTGTAGTTACCCCATCACTGCACATAGTTACAGTTTTTTTCTTTTTTCTTGTGATGAGAAATATTAAGATCTACTTTCTTAGCAACTTTCAAACATGCAATACAGTGTTATTAACTATAGTCACCATACTGTACACAGCATCCCCAGGACTTATAACTGGAAGTTTGTACCTTTTGACCGTAAGGTCTCTGTCTATCTTAGTGCTTAGGGAGCCATGGCAGCAGGAAGAGATAAAAATTACCTTGAGCACAGGACACCACTTCATAAGTGAGGCAGATGGAGCAGAGTGCACACACGCACAGCTGGATTCTCAGAGGAGGAAGGTGGGTCTCCCATAAGAATTCCTATTCCAAAGTCACCTGTAGGGCAAGGGCTAGCTCTGGCCCCAGGCCAGCTTTTCAAGGAACCTCAACCATATCTCAAAAGTGTGGGAATGTGTTGATTATTTCTTCAATATCTATCTCCACTGCACCCCAAAAAAAACAGGTCCCTGATTTTTCTATGGAGAATTCATCCCTCAGCCCTCTTCAGCCATGTGTTTCACCTCAAGCTTTTATTTCCAGAGACTCTGATTGGCCTATGTCAGATTGGCTCAAGGATGAGCATCTGACCAGATGAGAGCCACAGACTCACAGGAAACTTCTGGGAGAATGAGCAGCCCTGCTTTCTTAGCCCCTGTAAAGTGGGGTGCGAGGAAGTGGGGTCCTGGCTGCCGTTATAGAGAGAGGAGCAGCTAAACACAATGCAGAGCCCGAAGAGGATGGCAATTCTGTAGATGGCAGACAGAGGAGACCATTCTGGTTCTGGTGACATGTGTGTGCCTTTCAGCCTCACGGGAAAATACCACAGCCTCAAGAGGAGTGGTTTCCCACGCCTGGTCCCTGACCAGCAGAGGCAGTATTAGCTGGGAACTAGTTAGAAACGCAAAGTGTGGGGTCCCCACTCTAGACTTCCTGAGTCAGAACTCTGCAGGGGCCCAGTGATCTACATTTTCCCGAGGCCTCTGGGCCACTCGGTGCCCACTAAAGTTTGAGCAGCTCTGTTGTTGATGAGACAGTAGTACACAGATAGAACATCAGCTGTTGTAACTCGTGTACAATTATTCTAGAACTGTCAGTGCCAGAAGCCAATCTATACCTTTCTTAGTGAAGACGGTCTGAATTTGTATTTTATAGTATTCATTCCAGCTTTTAATCTTTTCAGTCAAATAGTTGAGAAATCAGAGGAGTTGCCTTAATTGGAATTCTTCCTTACATTTCCAAGCATAGTGACTTTTATGATGACTCTGCTCCTCAGGACACCTCCATGAAGGACAAAGCGACTAAATAAAGATGTTTTCTATACAAACTCCTCGTTGTAGGGGTGAGAACACCAAAAAGCCATCTCTTAAACCTCCCCAGCGAGCTAACATCCTCTGATCTGGTTCTTTCCACCGTGGTTAGCTGCTGCGTCTGAGTAATTAGACCAGCGATGATGGAGTTAGGACACTGTTTCATGGGAGTTTTCAAGCTTTTGTGTCTCAGTTTCTTCATCTGGGAAATGATGAAAGCAGGTCTAGTTTCTTGAGATAACTGGTGTGAGGATTCAGTGAGAATTAGTATGGAAAGGGCCACGCACTTAGTAAATGCTCAGTGAACGGTATCCATTAAGAATAATATGGTCGATCTTTCCTGCTATGGCGCTGGCTACAGCAGCTCTCCACACCTAGCAGACTGCACGCGCAGACTGCACGAGTCGCCCAGCCTCTGAGCTCTAGGAGCCCCTGAATTCTCTCAGCCAGTCCCCCACACTAAAGCAGCTCCAGCCAGCAATTGAATGTAATCTCTCACTTCAGCTTCATATAAGAAGCTGTGTTCTCCCCTTTAAGACTTTCCTTCTTTTTTTTTAGTCATTTTATTTTTTTCTTTTCGTTTATTTTCAATAAAAACGATTTTAAATATAATAATGTTACATGCAATAAACATTAATACTTAAAGAAAAATGATTTTAAGTATAATAATGTTACATGCAATAAACATTAACATTTCAAGAAAAACTATTTTAAATATAATAATGTTACATGCAATAAACATTATTTCAAGAAAAATTATTTTAAATATATTACATGCAATAAAAATTAATATATCAAGAAAAAAAGATTTTAATTACAATATTACCAAAACTGTACTAACATAGTATATCACAAAACTTGTAGGAAATATTAAAAATCTGCAAATAACAGTATTATTCTATTATATTCTAAAATATTTTTTTCCTCTGGCTCTATTTTGGTTCATCAGTTTATGTTGTTCATTATATTCCACAGATGAGTGAGATCATGTGATACTTATCTTTCTCCAACTGGCTTATTTCACTTCGCATAATGCTCTCCAGGTCCGTCCATGCTGTGGCAAATGGTAAGAGTTCTTTTTTACAGCAGCATAGTATTCCATTGTGTAGATGTACCACAGGTTTTTAATCCACTCATCTGCTGATGGGCACTTAGGCTGTTTCCAAATCTTAGCTATGGTAAATTGTGCTGCTATGAACATAGGGGTGCATATATCCTTTCTGATTGGTGTTTCTGATTTCTTGGGATATATTCTAAAGTGGGATTACTGGGTCAAATGGGAGTTCCATTTTTAGTTTTTGAGGAAACTTCATACTGTTCTCCACAGTGGCTGCACCAGTCTGCATTCCCACCAGCAGTGCAAGAAGGTTCCTTTTTTTCCACATCCTCGCCAACACTTGTCGTTTGTTGTTTTGTTGATGATAGCCATTCTGACAGGTGTGAGATGGTACCTCATGGTGGTTTTGATTTGCATCTTTCAGATGACTAGTACTTTGAGCATGTTTTCATATGTCTCTCGGCCTTCTGTAGTTTCAAAAAGTGTCTATTTAAGTCCTTCGCCCATTTTTTGATTGGATTGTTTATCTTCCTTTTGTTAAGTTGTATGAGTAAGACCTTCCCTCTGAAAGGAGTGAGGCTGCAGCTGAATAGAAGTTGTTTAAATTGTCATCAAAACAATTCAAAGGTTTAGTTATTCTTGTTAAAGGGCCAGTTTGTGTGGATCAGTAGGTGTCTCACTCCTTTCCCCTGATGCTTAATGCATGGCTATTCCAGGCTGAGGGAGCCCGTTTATTAAGGATTTTGACTTCCCATCTTCTCTGGGCCATCCAGATGGGGTGCTACCTGGAAGGAGAGGGACCACATTTAATAATCTTATTATCTTGCCTGGCTCTAGATAATTTAGCTGGCCTTTCAGCATGGCCAGTGACATACCAAAGGCATTTTCATGATAGATCTTAGAGGGAGGGGAATCCTGTGGCCAAATGTACAAAATGATCTCTGGTTAGCCCTGGCCAGTGAGATCAGTGGTTAGAGCATCTGCCTGCACACAAGGTTGTGGATTCTATTCCTGGTCAAGGGAACATACCTGTGTTGCAGGTTTGATCCCTGGTCCCAGTCAGGGTACATGTGGGAGGCAATTGATTCTCCTCTCTCTCTCTCTCTCTCTCTCTCTCTCTCTCTCTCTCTCTCTCTCCTACCACAACTCCCTTCCTTCCACTCTCTCTAAAAAAAAAAAAAAAAAAAAAAAAAAGGAAAAAATATCATCAGGTGAGGATTAACAACAACAAAAAAATGATCTCTGTTTAATAACTGCCTGGGTTCAAATCCCAAGTTTGCCACACTTGAGAATATTTTTTCCATTGATTTTTAGAGAGAGTGGAAGAGAGAGGGAAAGACAGAGAGAAATATCAATATGAGAGAAACACATCAATTGGTTGACTCCTGCACAAGCCCTGACCAGGGCCCAGGCCAGGGAGGAGCCTACAACCGAGGTCCATGCCCTTGACCAGAATTGAACCTGGGACCCTTCTGTCCACAGGCTGATGCTCTATCCACTGAGCCAAACTGGCTAGAGCTTCACTGGGTTTTTTTTGTTTGTTTGTTTGTTTTTTAATATATTTTATTGATTTTTTTACAGAGAGGAAGAGAGAAGGATAGAGAGTTAGAAACATTGATGAGAGAGAAACATCAATCAGCTGCCTCCTGCACACCTCCTACTGGGGATGTGCCTGCAACCAAGGTACATGCCCTTGACCGGAATCGAACCCGGGACCTTTCAGTCCGCAGGCCGATGCTCTATCCACTGAGCCAAACCGGTTAGGGCTTCACTGGGTTTTGAAGGATAAACATGAGTTTGCCAGGCAGTAGAGGATCTGAGCATTCTTGGCACAGGAAATAGCTTGTAAAAAAGGTAAAGAGTGAAGAAAAGAACAAATGTTTCTAATGGCTGGAGTTATGATGCCTGGGAGCCTGTGACTCCCCTCCACACTTACATACTACATGAGCCCTTGTCCTCAGTGCACTGACCCATATTTGATTATGATCCATTTATATCAGTGTCGTCCCACCAGACTTGAGAGCAGGTACCAATGAGCTCTCTCTCTCTTTTTTCTTTTAATCAAAAAGAGAGACTTAATGTAAATCATGAAACCATAAACATCCTAGAAGAAACCAAGGCAGAAAAATCTCAGACATCTCTTGTAGCAATATGTTTGCTGATACATCTCCTAGAACAAGGGAAACTAAGGAGAAAATAAACAAATGGGACGACATCAAACTAAAAAGCTTCTGCACATCAAAAGAAACCATCAACAAAATGAAAAGGGAGCCCACTGTATGGGAGAGAATATTTGCCAAGGATACATATGATAAGGGTTTAATCTCCAAAATATATAGGGAACTCATATAAGTTAACAGAAGGAAGACAAACAATCCAATTAAAAAATAAAAGGACCTACATAAATAACTTCTCCAAAGTGGACATACAAATGGCCAAGAGACACATGAAAAAATGCTCAAAGTCACTGATCATCTGAGAGATGCAAATTAAAAAGACAATGAAGTATCACCTCACACCTGTCAGAATGGCTACCATCAACAAATCAATAAAGGACAAGTGCTGGCAAGCATGTGGAGAAAAGGGAACCCTAGTACACTGCTGGTGGGAATGCAGACTGGTGCAGCCACTGTGGAAAGCAATATGGAGTTCCTTTAAAAATTAAAAATGGAACTGTCATTTGACCCAGTGATCCCACTTCTAGGAATATATCTTAAGAATGCTGAAACACCAATCAGAAAGAATATATGCACCCCTATGTTCATAGCAGTGCTAGTTACAATAGCTAAGATCTGGAAACAGCCCATCACTAGATGAATGGATAAAAGAGCTGTGGTACATTTATATAATGGAAAACTATGCAGCTATAAAAAAGAAGGATCTCTTACCCTTTGAGACAGCGTGGAAGGACCTGGAGAGTATTATGCTAATCGAAATAAGCCAGTCAAAGAAAGACCAGTATCACATGATCTCACTTAGATGTGGAACCTAATGAACAAAATAAACTGATGCACAAAATAGATCTAATGACATTGAAGCATGCAACAAACTGACTAATTTCAAAGGGAGAGGGGTTTGTGTAGGAAGAGATTAACCAATGAATTTATATTCATATATGCATAACCCATAGACAGACAATAGTGGGTAGAAGGCCTGAGGAGGGGGCGAGAGTGTGGTGGAGGGAGTCCGTGGGGGGAAGCAAGGGACATCTGTAATACTTTCAACAATAAAGATAAATTTTAAAAAATAATAATTTTTAAACAAGAAAAAAAGAGCAGGAAAAAACATGTTTAAATTAAGTCTCATTCTAATAGAAAAAGACATGAGGTTAAAAATAATTATTTTTGCCAGTGCTCTCCACCCTTCTGATTTTTTAAAATATTTTAAGGTAGTAATGTTTATGTTTTGGTTTATTTTTTTATTCCTCTCGCCGTTTCCCTCCCCTTTGGCAACCATCAGCTTTTCTTTATACCTATGGGTCTTCTTCTGTTTTCTTTATTCATTGATTTTTTTTATTCCACATATAAGTGAAACCATATGGTACTTGCCTTTCTCTGACTTATTTCACTGAGAATAATACCCTCTAGGTCCAGCCATGTTGTCATAAAGGCAAGCTTTCGTTTTTGTTATGGCTGAGTCATATTCCATTGTGTCTACATTGTACCACATCTTCTCTATCCACTTGTCTATTGCTGGATGTCTAGACCACTTCTATATTCTCGCTATTACTAAGAATGCTATAATGAACATAGGGGTGCATAATTAGTTAATGTTTATAAAGAAGTTATAAAAACGTTTATAAAGCATTACTAAGAATTTCTTTTTGTCAGACTTTATGCTGAGCACTTTACATTGAACAGCTAAATTTTTTCCAACCATAAATCAATAAAGTATAGTAGTGTGATAGTAATAATAAATAATGATATTATTTATAACTAGAAGCCCGGTGCACGAAATTCGTGCACGGCGGGGGGTTGTCCCTCAGCCCAGCCTGTACCCTCTCCAATCTGGGATTCCTGGAGGGATGTCCGACTGCCCGTTTAGGCCCGATCCTGGTGGGATCGGGCCTAAACGGGCAGTCGGACATCCCTCTCACAATCCAGGACTGCTGGCTCCCAACTGCTTGCCTGCCTGCCTTCCTGATTGCCCCTAACCGCTTCTGCCTGCCAGCCAGATCACCCCCTAACCACTCCGCTTCCAGCCTGGTTGATGCTTAACTGCTCCCCTGCCAGCCTGTTTGCCCCCAACTTCCCTCCTCTGCCAGCCTGGTCACCCCTAACTGCCCTCTCCTGCAGGGTTGATCACCTCCAACTGCCCTCCCTTGTAAGCCTGGTCCCTCACAACTGCCCTCCCTTGCAGGCCGGGTGCCTCCCAACTGCCCTCTCCTGCTGGCCATCTTGTAGTGGCCATCTTGTGTCCACATGGGGGCAGGATTTTTGACCACATGGGGGCAGCTATATTGTGTGTTGCAGTGATGATCAATCTGTATATTACTCTTTTATTAGATAGGATAGAGGCCTGGTACACGGGTGGGGGCCAGCTGGTTTGCCCTGAAGGGTGTCACAGATAAGGGTGGGGGTTCCCTTGGGGTGTGGGGCAGCCTGAGCGAGGGGCCTGTGGTGGTTTGCAGGCTGGCCATGCCCCCTGGCAACCCAAGGGGAGGCCCTGGTATCTGGAATTTATTTTCCTTCTACAATTGAAACTTTGTAGCCTGGAGCGGAGCCAAGCCTGGGGCTCCGGCAGCCATTTCTGTGGCAGTTAATTCACCTTCTACAATTGAAACTTTGTAGCCTTAAGCGGGTGAGCCCGGCCAGGGTGTGCGGAAAGCTTTGCTTCCCCTGTTGCCGCCGGCAACCCTGGCCTGCTCTCTCAAGCTCCATTCTGCCACCATTTGTTTGAATTTGTTTACCTTCTATAATTGAAACTTTGTAGCTTGAGTGGAGGCTTAGGCCTGCAACGGCTATGGAAAGCTTGGCTTCCTCTGTTACCTGGGAAACCTTGCTCTCTGTGGCTGTAGCCATCTTGGATTGGGGTTAATTTGCATACTCGCCCTGATTGGCTGGTGGGCGTGGCTTGGTTGGTGGGCGTGGCTTATGTAGCGGAGTGATGGTTAATTTGCATATTACCATTTTATTAGAGAGGATAATTGCAGCAAAATAATAATAGCATATGCACTTGGCACTATAGTACTATGTCTAATCTCACAAAATCTTATTAGCAAGGTTCTACCATGATCTCCATTCCGAAGATGGGTAAACTGAGGTGCAAAAAGGGTAACTATGTTGCCCAAAGCCACACAACTAGTCAGTGGCAGAGCTGGAATTCAGGCCCTCAATTTCTCACCAACTCAAAACCATATAGATATTGCATCGTAAAATGAAGATGCCAATGTTCAGTTTTTCTAGAAGCATGGGATGGCTCAACAATGCTGATATCATTGTTTTTTCCAGGCAAAATGATACCAAACGGGAGGTGCCGGTATGGAAGGGAGAGAGGTGGAAGCTCCCAGTGAGCTGTGTGGCCAGCCCCGTGGCTGTAGGAAAAGGAGGGACCATGTCCAAAGTGAAGAATGACCCCATTGTAACAGCTTTAAAAACTATAGTCAGCACCTTCCAGAAAACACTCAGTTGAGTAATAATTTTTTTAAGTGGAGGCTTTATAGCCTTCAATTATGTGACAAGTGGGTTACATTTAAAGGTATCCAAAAATATTATTCTACATGTGAACTGAGGAGGCTGGCGGTTGTAACGGGTCTGCATATTAATCTTTTTTGGAGCCCATGGGGGAGAAATGCCTGTGAGCTGATTTCCAATGGGTCAGTCACAGGTGAGCAGCCATCTAGTGACCAGAGGCAGAAGGGAGCCCATGTGACAATTGTCACTAACCTGCCACCCGCTAGGTGTCTGCTCCTGGGGACAGTCTTTGCCAGCATTGGTCCTGGTCTTTACTAAAGTGTTCTAGTGTGAACCTTATTAACCCCGTCTTATAAATGAAAGTGAAACAGGGAGATAGTAAAGGCCTTGCCCAAGGTCTGGCTGCCTTTAGGTTAAGCCTTAGGTTAAGGGGCCAAACTTGGGTTCAAAATGAGGTCTGTGCTTTTGAGAGCCAGGGCGTTTCCTTAAAAGGGAGCATAAGAGAAATCCTAGGGTTTGAAAGCTCAATTGCTGGGGAAATGACTATTTTCTTTGCACGATGTCATGTGTAGGTAGAGATGTAACTTTTTGTAGAAGGAAGACAAGTTGAAGGCTTGCTGTATGGGACTTCCTGTGCAAAGACAGACTCATGAGAAAGACTAAGGCAAACCTCTTCTGGGCACCAAGTCAGGAGAAGCATTAGTGTGTTTATCTTCATATCTTGGGGTTTTATGCCAAGGTGGTGTAGAGTACATGCTCCATAAATATTCATTCCATTGGCTTGAATTTTGTTCTAATTTCCAAACTCTATAGGTGGCGGTAAAGACATGGTAAGTTCCTTGACCACTGGGAGAATGGCATGTCTTTGGTACCCACTTTGCCTTCCAAAGCATAATGGTGAACATGTAGCTGCTCAGATCAGTTAAATTAATACAGACCCCATAGAGAACGCTGTTGTAGTGAGCTTGAAATCCAACGTCTGCGTTTGGGGAGGCCCTGAAGGACTGAGTTGGACATTGACACCAACCTAGACCAAAATAGTAGCTGTTTTCCTGGAAATTTTGAGTAAGTAAGGACTACTAGAAATTCAAATTTAAAAATAGAAAGGTTTACTGCAAATCTACATAAAGAAGAAATAATGGAAGCCAAAAACAATGGTTCAACTCTACCACCTTCTTGGAATCTTAAAATTATAATTATTGCTGTATTCACTCTTATGTGCTTAGTAACTTGAACAAGTGGCCAGAAACTTCTTTAGGAGATTCGTCTTTTGAGGGGAGGGGTTAGGGGTGTGTTTTTGATTTGTTTTCCTAGAACTGCTTTTTTTGTAGTCACAGGATTCTCGTAATATAGGGAGTTTGGGGCAAAGGTGTCTCAGAAATCAGAGGGAGTCTGTAGATCTTCTTAGCAGAGGAAGGGGACTGTGGGAAGCAAAACAATGGTTCCCCAAACATAACCATATCCAAATCCCCCAACTCTGTGACTATGCTACCTTCCGATGGCCAAGAGATCTCGCAGATGGTATTAAATTAAAGGTCTTCAGATGGAAACGTTTTCCTGGATTATCCAGGTGGGCTCAGTGTAATCAGCAGGGTCCTCTAAGATGGAGTCAGGGGTGTGACGATGGAGCAGAGGTCAGAGGGATGAGGTGGCTGACACAGAAGGCCAAGAGCTGAGGGATGCAGGCGGCTTGGAGGCTGAGAAAGACAAGGGAGAGATTCTGCCCTGAGCCTCCAGAGGGACTAGTGAGACTTCTGCGCAGAAGTGTCACGTGACACCCTGTGTTGTTTAAGCCGAGTTTGTGGCAATTTGTTACAGCCGCCACCGGAAACTAACACAGGACTCAGCTCCTTGTCAGCAGCCTCTGCCAGAGAGAGGGGCATTTCCTGTGTGAGCTTAAGGAACGTTCCAGCCAATCAGAAGCACATGTGGCATCTTTTTTCTACTTATGATTTACCTTAGACTTCAGCACTGTTTCATTTTGGACAGGAAATTCCTTGTTGGGAGGGGGCTATCCAGTGCATTATAGAATGCTTAGCAGCATCCTTGGCCTCTGCTCAATAGATAGATGCCAATGGAAATCCTAACCCTCCATCCTGGTAATCAATCATGTCTCCAGACATGGCCAAAGGTCCCCTGGCGGGAGGAAGGGTGGCAACCTGCCCTCAGGATGAGAACCGTGCTCCAGCTCCATCATATTCTCCTTGACTATAAAATTTCTGGTGACAGTGAGCAAGCCATCCTTCTCCCGTAATCCTAACTCATAAATTCACCAAACCCTGAAACACACAAAACATGCATTCGTCAGAGTCATTTTGCTGCACGGCACTAAGGCAAAAAATCCTCGCCTCCAGACTAGATGGAGTAATCTCATGGCTTGGACCAAGACATCAGGACAGGATTTATTTCTGGCTGAAATTCAGCTGATAACCCAAGGCAAGTTGTTAATCTCCTCAGCCTCGCCAACACCTTACGCCTGTTACTCTCAGTAGACACCCAATGAGGTGTTTTAGCAAATTGAGTAAGGAGGCGCGGTGCCCCTCCTCTTCACAATCCAGCTCACAGCAGTTTCTAGCTGACATGTGCTGGGATGTGTTGGAATGAAGTGTGCGGAAGGTGAATAAGGAGAGGGTGAGCTCCGTGCCTCTGGCTCCAAGATGTGGGCGCTGCTGGACAAGGAAGCCAAAACCACCTCCACAAAGCCAGTCTCCCTTCTCGGGGTTAACACGCCTGCCAAAGGATGCCTGGGTTCAGGAGAGGTCAGATGAGAGCCAGAGACTAGGATGGAAGGATAGGACAATGTTATAAACTGAATGTTTGTGTCCCCACAAAATCCATACGTTGACGCCCTGACTCCCAGTGTAATGGTATTTGGAGACGGGGCCTTTGGGAGGTAATTCGGTTGAGATGAGGCCAGGAGGGTGTCCCGTTGTTTAAGCCACCCAGGCTATGCCGTCTTTTATAGGAGCCTGAACGGACTAAAACAGATGAGCAATCAAACCACCGACATTTAATCAAGAACTAAAAATATACCAAAATATATTCTGAGTCTCTGGGGACAACCCTCACTCACGTCTCCACCGAATAGGAGAGTTGTTTGAATTCTGTGCACGTGAACATGATGAGCGTGATCTTCACTAGCTGCGGGATCGGGGGCAGGTGTCTTCGTTGCTCTACTTCTTGTTGCCACGTTAGTCAGAGTAGTGACACCTGCCTTGGAAAGGCCTTTTACAAAGAGACTAGGATGTGAGAGAAATGGCAGCGAATAGGCCAGCCTGGCGGGCACGTCGCCCCAGGGCCCGGCTGGAAATGCAAGGACATTGGGGAACATTCACCTGGAATTTCCAACTGGGGTCCCGCTGAGGAGGTGACTGCTAAGGAGGAGGAGCACAAGGCACCTGGAGGCGGGTAGGAGGGCGAGATCGAGGGAGGTGGGGAGCGGGGAGGAGGCAGCTGAGCCCTGGGAGAACTGCTCCAGGAGCTCGGACACTGCCCAGGGTGGTCGGCACTTCAGGACCCGGGAGGCTCGACCCCAGACTGTGCGCCCGCAGCTCAGTATCATCCAAGCAGCTGGGCCAGGCAGCCAGACTGCTGGTGGCAGGGGGTGAGGGCGCCGCAGTTTCCATCGCCTTTTCCCTTCTATCCTTTTCTTTTCTTTTTTATCTCTAAACCCAGAGCACAGGAGTTTTCATTGGAAACTACACACCGAGGCATTGGCACAGGGAGGGAGGCGCAGACTTGAGGTGTCTGGGGACAGGGGGAGGGGGGTGGGGAGCAGGGCAGGGAGACTGGGAAAAGCAGTAGCCAGGAGACCAGCATCGGGTCGCTCATAGGGTTCCAAACCCAAATGGCCATTCTCCCTGGGAGGAGCTACCTGCTCCCAACACCCAGAGGCCAGGTGAAGGAAGCAAAACCCGCCCGCCCTTGGCGATACAGCCCGCCACACCCCGCACTGAGAGCTTAGCTGCGGAAACAGGCTAGGCCAAGCTTAGGGATCTGAACAGTCCCAAGGAGCCCTCAGGGACCCGACAGGAGGAGGGGCCATCCAACCCACTACTCTAGCAACCACTCTGATGAAAACTCCGGGTCCCAGCTGGCCCCACCGGTCTCCATGCAAGCACCTCTGTCCAGCCGAGGGCAGAGTCATATTTGGGCCACTGGTGGACACATAGCTCTGGGACAGAAAAAAACACCCCTCCCATTCCCTGAAAGCGAAACAGCACCACCCCCACCTAAAGCCCTGTCAGAAACAGACGCTTGAGTGATTAGATTGACAGCTGGCCCACAGGCAAAGAGGGCAGATGGGCCCGCCCGCTGGCAGCCAAGGCCTGTGGAGGCAGACACAAGCAGACCAGAGGATCGCCTGGAGCTTCAAGCAGGTGCTAAAAGCCAAAAGGCAGTGCTGGTCAGTGGTTGGCACCTAAGTACCTAACAGGAAGCCCAGAGTTGACAGAACAGAAGAGTGGGGTTCTAAGCCAGCTCCCATCAGCATTAAAACTCGGCTGGTTTTATTTTTTATTTATTTTTCTTTTGCACCTTTTTCTTCCTCAATTCTCTTTTTCCCTCCTGTTTTCTTCTCCTTTTGTTGTATTGCAAATCAGCGAGCTGGACAAGACGCCTAATGAGCCAATTAGCCAGGAGTCATCTTTATTGCGTGCAGGTTCAGAGCAGATTACCTCTGTCAAATTCTGAACAAACACAGAAGGGAGTATTTCCTTTTTATATCCTTCTAGTTCTTTGTGTAAGACAGCTTGTAACCTTGAATACATATCATATCTAACAAACACCTGTAATATCTATACAGACAACTTGTAACTTTGAGTACATATTATATCTAATCAAACACCTGTAACCTTGGATGAACAAACACTTGGCAGAATATGTGAATTAATAGAGTGTATCAGCCCCTTTAGATGGCTAGCTTGCAAGGTCAGACAGTTAAGTTTGTCTTTTCTATTCAAACAAAAAACGAAGTTATTTTACAGTCTAAAAATAACAGAGATAACCTTCGGAATAAGAGACTGTCTAAGAATAACAGAGTAGTTCAAACAGCAGTTTTTCCAAAGAAGGGACCACTATGCTTCACTTTCTCCTTTTTAGTTTTTCCTTTCTTTTTTCTCTTTTTTTAATTCTTTATGATTTGAAGTATTACATGAGCCTCCTTTTTCCCCTATTGACCTCTCCCCTGCCACCCCAACCCCCAAGCACAAGCCCTCACCCCCCCGCCTACTGTGTCCATTGGATTTGCCCATATGCATGCATGTAAGTCCTTTGGTTAATCTCTTACCCCCTCACCCCACGCCTTCCCTCATAAGTTGTACAGTCTGTTCAATTCTTCTATGTCTCTGGTTCTATTTTTGTTCATCAGTTTATGTTGTTCATTATATCCCACAAATGAATGAGATCATGTGATATTTATCTTTTTCTGACTGGCTTATTTCGCTTAGCATAATGCTCTCTAGTTCCATCCATGCTGTTGCAAATGGTAAAAATTCCTTCTTTTTTACAGCAGTGTAAAATTCCATCGTGTAGATGTACCACAGTTTTTTAACCCACTCGTCTGCTGATGGGCACTTAGGCTGTTCCCAAATCTTAGCTATGGTGAATTGTGCTGCTATGAACATAGGGTGCATATATCCTTTCTGCTGGGTGTTTCTGTTTTCTTGGGATGCATTTTTGAGGAAACGCCATACTGTTCTCCACAGTGGCTGCACCAGTCTGCATTCCCACCAGCAGTGCAGGAGGGTTCCTTTTTCTCCACATCCTCGCCAGCACTTGTTGTTTGTTGATTTGTTGATGGTAGCCATTCTGACAGGTGTGAGATGAGACCTCATTGTTGTTTTGATTTGTATCTCTCAGATGATTAGTGACGTTGAGCATGTTTTCATATGTCTCTTGGCCTTCTGTAGGTTCTCTTTCAAAAAGTGTTTTAGGTCCTTTGCCCATTTTTTTGATTGGATTGTTTATCTTCCTTTTGTTAAGTTGTATGAGTTCCCTGTAAATGTTGGAGATTAAACCCTTATCAGAGATAACAATGACAAATATGTTCTCCCATGCAGTGGGCTTTCTTGTTGTTTTGTTGATGGTTTCTTTTGCTAATGCAGAAGCTTTTATTTTTATGTAGTCCCATTTGTTATTTTCTCCTTAGTTTCTATTGCCCTAGGAGCTGTATCAGTAAAAATATTGCTACAACATATGTCTGCTATTTTGCTACCTATGGAGTCTTCTAAGATTTTTATGGTTTCCCATCTTACGTTTAAGTCCTTTATCTATTTTGAGTTTATTTTTGTGTATGGTATAAGTTGGTGGTCTAGATTTATTTTTTTGCAAGTATCTGTTTAATTTTCCCAGCACCATTTATTGAAGAGACTGTCTTGACTCCATTGAATGCTCTTGCCTCCTTTGTCAAATATTAATTGAGCATAATGGCTTGGGTCAATCTCCGGGTTCTCTGTTCTGTTCCACTGGTCTATATGTCTATTCTTGTACCAGTACCAGGAAGTTTTGAGAACAGTGGCTTTGTAATATAGCTTGATATCTGGTATTTTGATCTCTCCAACATTGTTCTTCTTTCTCAAAATTGCTGCAGCTATTCGGGGTCTTTTTTTTACTTCAGATGAATTTTTGGAGAGTTTGTTCTAGGTCTTTGAAATATGCCATTGGTATTTTAATGGGGATTGCATTGAATCTATAGATTGCTTTGGGTAGTATGGACATTTTAGTGAGGTTGATTCTACCAATTCATGAACACAGTATATTCTTCCATTTGTTGATGTCTTCCTCTATCTCTTTTTTCAGCGTCCTATAATTTTCTGAGTACAAGTCCTTTATTAAATTTATTCCTAGGTATCTTAATTTTTGTTGCAATGGTAAATGGGATTTTTTTAAATATTTTTTTTAGTTTCTCTTTCTGTGAGTTCATTATTGGTGCATAAAAAATCCATAGATTTCTGGGTTTTAATTTTGTATCCTGCTACATTGCCAAATTCATTTATTAAGTCTAGTAGTTTTTTGATGGAATGTTTAGGGTTTTTGATGTACAATATCATGTCATCTATGAATAATGACAATTTTACTTCTTCTTTTCAAATTTGGATGCCTTTTATTTTTTCTTCTTGTCCGACTGCTATGGCTAGCACTTCCAGTACTATGTCGAACAGGAGTGGGAAAAGAGGGCATCCCTGTCTTGGTTCTGTTCTTAGGGGAAATGGTTTTAGTTTTTGCCTGTTGAGTATGATGTTGGCTGTAGGTTTGTCATATAAATCTTTAATTATGTTGAGGTATGATCCCTCTATTCCCACTTTGTTGAGAGTTTTTATCAGAAAGGGGTGTTGAATTTTGTCAAATGCCTTTTCTGCATCAATTGATATAATTATGTCATTTTTGTCTTTCAGTTTGTTTATGTGATGTATCACATTTATTGATTTGCAGATATTGTACCAGCCTTGCATCCCTGGAATAAATTCCACTTGGTCATGGTGTATGATCTTTCTAATGTAATGCTGGATCCAGTTTGCTAGAATTTTGTTGAGGATTTTAGCACCTATGTTCATCAGGGATATTGGCCTGTAATTCTTTTTCTTTGTAGTGTCTTTATCTGGTTTTGGGATTAGGGCACTGGTCGGCAAACTGCGGCTCACGAGCCACATTCGGCTCGCAAGCCTCGCTTTGCCGCTCTGTTGACTAATGAGTTTGCCGACCACTGGGATAGGGGCTTAATCACCAGGAACAACAATAGCCTGTAATTATTGGAATCGAGAGTCTAGGTCAGTGGTCGGCAAACTCATTAGTCAACAGAGCAGCAAACCGCGGCTCACGAGCCGAATGTGGCTCGCAAGAGGCAGTTTGCCAACCACTGGATTAGGGTAATGCTGGCTTCGTAGAAAGAGCTTGGAACTGTGCCTTCCTCTTGAATTTTTTGTAATAATCTGATAAGGATAGGTTTTAGTTCTTTGAATGTTTGGTAAAACTCCCCTATGAAGCCATCCAGTCCAGGGCTTTTGTTTGCTGGAAGCTCTTTGATTACTGTTTCAATTTCATTAGTAGTTATCAGCCTATTAAGGTTTTTTGATTCTTCCTGATTGAGTTTTGGAAGCTTGTATTTTTCTAGGAATATGTCCATTTCATCGAGGTTGTCCAGTTTGTTGGAGTAGAGTTGTTCGTAGCATTTTTTTTTTTTTTACAATCCTTTGTATGTCTGTGGGGTCGGTTGTTACTTCACTTCTTTCATTTCTGATTTTGTTTATTTGGGTCCTCTCTCTTTGCTTCTTGGTGAGCCTAGCTAGAGGTTCATCAATCTTGTTTATCCTTTCAAATAACCAGCTCTTGGATTCATTGATCTTTTGTATTGTTTTGTTTTTATTTTGGTCTCTATGTTGTTTATTTCTGCTCTGATCTTTATTATTTCCTTCCTTCTGGTTACTCTGGGATTTTCTTATTGCTCTTTTCCTAATTCTTTAAGTTGCAGGGTTAGATAATTTATTACCATTTTTTTCTTGTTTTTTGAGGTAGGCCTGTAGAGCTATGAGCTTCCCTCTCAGGTCTGTTTTCATTGTGTCCCATAGATTTTGGATTGTTGTGTTTTCATTGTCATTTGTTTCCAGGATGATTTTTATTTCTTCTTTGATCTCTTTGGTAACCTAATCATTGTTTAATATCATGTTATTTATCCTCCAAGTGATTGATTTTTTTCATTGTTTTTATTGTAGTTGATTTCTAATTTTATGCCATTGAGATCTGAGAATATGCTTTGTATGATTTCTATTTTCTTGAATTTGAAGAGATTTTGCATGTGTCCTAATATGTGGTCTATCTTTGAAAATGCCCCGTGTGCACTTGAGAAGAATGTATATTCTGTAGTTTTGGGGTGAAATGTTCTGAAGATGTCAGTTATTGGTAAGTCCATCTGATCTAGTGAGTCATTCAGGCTTGCTATTTCTTTGCTGATTTTTTGTTTACAGGATTTATCCAGTGGTGTCAGTGGGGTATTAAAGTCCCCTACTATGATTGTATTGCCGTCAATCTTTCCCTTGATATCTTCCAGAAGTTTTTTATGTATTTGGGTGCTCCTGTATTGGGTGCATATATGTTTACCAGAGTTACTAATATATCCTCTTGTTGAATTATTCCTTTTTGAATTGCTCCCTTTAGTATTATGAAGTGGCCCTCCTTATCTCTTATTATGGCCTTTACTTTGAGGTCTATTTTGTCAGATATAAGCAGTGCTACCCCAGCTTTTTTCTCATTTCCATTTGCCTGAAAAATTTGTTTCTATTCCTTCCCTATCAGTCTGTGTGAATCCTTGTTCTGAGGTGGGTCTCTTGTAGACAGCAAATATATGGGTCATGTTTTCTTATCTATTCAGCTACCCTATGTCTTTTGATTGGAGCACTTAATCCATTTAGATTTAATGTTATTATTGGTAAGAACTTGTTTGTCCCCATTTTTATTCTTTATGCTTGTGTTTCTTCTTGCCTTTCTATTTCTTTTTACATCAGTCCCTTTAGCATTTCTTGCATTGCTGGTTTAGTATTAATAAACTCTCTTAGCCCTTTTTTTGTCTGTGACGCTCCTGATTCCACCTTCAATTTTAAATGATAGCCTTGTTGAGTATAGTATTCTTGGATTCAGTCCCTTGCTTTGCATCACTTTGTATATTTCATTCCATTCCCTTCTGGCCTGATGTGTTTCTGTTGAGAAATCAATTGATATTCTCATGGGAGATTCCTTATAGGTAACTTTCTGTCTCTCTTTGACAGCCTTTAAGATTCTTACTTTGTCGTTGATGTTTGCCAGTTTAATTATGATGTGTCTTGGTGTTTATCTTTTTGGGTTCTTCTTCTTTGGGACTCTATGTGCTTCTTGGAATTGTGTGGTTTTTTTCTTCCCACCATCAGGGAAGTTTTCTGTCATTATTTCTTCATTTTTTTCTCTCTTTTTTTAAAATTGATCTTCCTTATCTACTTTATTCATTTGTTATTATTCTAATTTCTGTTGTTCATATATCTGATATAACCACAGGTAAAAGGAACTGCTCTGGGCTGGAAATCTGTGCTTCTATGGACTGTGCAGAGGACTCAGGCACTTGTCCTGCTGAGAGATTGGAGTGTCAAGTAGCGTTGCTTTTTCTATCCCCTTTTACTTGGTGTAGTGGTGAGGAGGTGCAAGGGAGCAAGGCAGAGCTAAGGCATTGTGACTATGTCTCTGGGTTGGGCTACTGTCTTGGAGAGAGACAAGTGTGTCCTGGGACCTTTTGGCTCCATTAGGGAGAAAGAAAGCCCATTTCAGCCAGCACAGCTCAGGGAAAGAGAGGAAGTGACCATACCCCCTCCTACAAGCAATGGGCAATACCTCAACACATGTTGGTGTAAACCACTACAGCCAGAACCCAACACCCCCACAGAGAATAGTTCCATGGGGGAAGGAAGGGGTGTGTTTTCAAGTCCTCTGCTCACTTTTTAATTGGGTCATTTGTTTGGTGTTAATTTTCATGAGTTCTTTATATATTTTGGAAAGTAAATCTTTGTCAGAGCTACTATTTGCAAATATCATCTCCCATCTGGTTGGCTGCCTCTTTGTCTTGCTGTCAGTTTCTTTTTCTGTGCAAAAGCTTTTTAATTTAATATAGTACCATTAATTTTTGTTGCCTTTACTTCCCTTTCCATTGGGGTCAAGTTCATAAAATGTTCTCTACAACCAAGTCCATAAGTTTGGCACCTATATTTTCTTCCATGCCACTTATTGTTTTGGGACTTATATTTAAGTCTTTGATTCATTTTGAATTAATTTTTGTAAGTGGAAGACAAACTGTATTCCAGTTTCATTCATTTGCATGTGGCTTTCCAGTTTTCCCAGCACCATTTATTGAAGAGACTATCTTTATTCATTGTATGTTCTGACACCTTTGCCAACAATTATATGCCCATATACCTGTGGTTTTATAGCTGGGCTCTCTATTCTGTTGCATTGATCTGTGTGTCTCTTTCTCTGCCAGTACCATGTTGTTTTGATTATTGTAGCTCTGTAGTATAATTTGAAGTCAGGTAGTGTGATACCTCCAGCTTTGTTCTTTTTTTTCAGGATTGTTTTGTCTATTAGGGTCTTTTGTGATTCCATACAAATCTGATGATTTCTCATTCTATTTTTTTTTTAATGACATTGGAATTTTGAAGGGGATTGCATTATATCTGTATGTTGTTTTGAGTAATATGGCCATTTTACTCTGTTGATTCTTCCAATCCATTGAAAACGGGATATTTGTCCATTTTGTTGTATCTTTTTCAATATCTTTTAATAATGATTTATAATTTTCAGTATATAGGTTTTTCACATTCTTTGTTATGTTTTTTCCTAGGTATTTTATTCTCTATGTTGCAATTGCAAAAGGAATTGTGTGGTTTATTTCATTTCTTTTTATGAATTTTTGTTGTTAGTCTACAGAAGAGAAGAAAGTGAGCAAGGAATAGAGAACCTGCTTGAAAAAACAATGGCAGAAAATGTCCTAACCTGGTAAAAAAAAAAAAAAATCACACAAGTTCAGGCAGTATAGACAATCCCCATCAAGATAAACCCTAAAATACCCACACCCTGACATATCATAATTAAAATGTTGAGATTAAAGACATGAGAGAATTTAAAGGCAGGCAAGAAAGATATAGTCAGTTACCTACAAGGAAAATCCCATAAGGCTGTCAGCTGATTATTCAACAGAAACACTGCAAGCCACAAGGAAATGGCATGAAGTATTCAAAGTAATGAAAAGCAAGGATCTGAAACCAAGACTACTCTATGCATTCAAAATTGAGGGCAAAATAAAGAGTTTCCCAGACAAAAAAGGAAGCTAGATTGTATCACCACCAAACCAGCATTGCAAGAAATGCTAAAAGGACTGCTTTAAGAAGAAAAAGAAACATAGGCATAAAGAAAAAATGGCAAAAAATAAATACCTATCAATAATAACCTTAAATGTAAAGGGATTAAATGCTCCAAACAAAAGACAAAGGATAGCTGAATGGATAAGAACATGTTATTAAACAGTGAATGGCTTAGAAATAAGATTAAGGAAGATATTAAAAACTTCTTGGAAACAAATGAAAGTGAACACACAACAACCCCAAATCTTTGTGATGCAGTGAAAGCAGTCTTAAGAGAAAAGTTGCAGTCCTACCTAAAAAAAAAAGAAAAAGAAAAAGAAAGAAAAATCTGTAATAAACTATCTTACACTACAACTAAAAGATCCAGAAAGAGAACTACAAGACAAGCCCATGTAAGTAGAAGGAAGGAAATAATGACGATAAGAGGGGAAATAAATGACATAGAGACAAAAAAAATATACAAAAGATCAATAAAACCAAGAGCCAGTTCTTTAAAAGATAAACAAGATTAATGAACCATTAGCCAGACTCATCAAGAAACAGAGACAACCCAAATAAATAAATTGGAGGTGAAAGAGGTGAAGCTACAACTGACACCACAGAAATACAAAAGATTGTAAAAAAATACTATGAACAACTCTGTGCCAATAAATTGTACAACCTGAGTGAATGAACAGATTGCTAGAATCTCAATCAGAACGAATCTGAAAACCAGAACAAGCCAATAACAACTAATGAATTGAAGCAGAAATTAAAAAAAAAAAATCCCAGCAAACAAAAGTCCTGGACTAGTTGGCTTCACAGGCAAGTTTTACCAATCATTCAAAGAAGAATTAAGACCTATCCTCCTCAAACTATTCCAAAAAATTCAAGAGGAAGGAAGACTTTCAAGCTCTTTTAATGAGGCTAGCAATATTCTAATTCCAAAAACCAGACAAAGACACTACAACGAAAGAAAATAACAGGCCAATATCCCTGATGAACACAGATGCTTAAATACTCAACAAAATATTAACAAATTGAATACAATATATTAAAAAGATCATACACTATGGCCATATGGGTTCTATTCCAGCGATGCGAGGCTGATACAATATTCACAAATCAATAAATGGGATACACCATATAAACAAAATAAAGGTTGAAAATCACATGATCATATCAATAGGCACAGAAAAAGCATTTGACAAAATCCATCACCCAATTTTTCTAAAACTCTCAGCAAGTGGGAATAGAGAGATCATATCTCAACATAATAAAGACCATATATGACAAACTTAAAACCAACATCATACTCCATAGCCAAAAACTAAAAGTGTTTCTCTTAAGAATAAGAACAAGACAGGGAAGTCTGCTTTCACCACTCTTATTCAACACTAGAGGCCCGGTGCACGAAATTCATGCACAGTGGGGGGAGTTGTCCCTCAGCCCAGCCTGCACCCTCTCCAATCTGGGACCCCTCGGGGGATGTCCAACTGCCAGTTTAGGCAGGATCAGGCCTAAACTGTCAGTCGGACATCCCTCTCACAATCCAGGACTGCTGGCTCCTAACCACTCGCCTGCCTGACTGCCTGATTGCTCCTAACCGCTTCTGCCTGCCAGCCTGATCTCCCCCAACTGCCCTCCCCTGGCAGCCTGATGGCCCCCAACTGCCCTCCCCTGCCGGCATGGTCGCCCCCAACTGCCCTCTCCTGCCAGCTCGATCACCCCCAACTGCCCTCCCCTGAAGGCCTGGTCACCCCCAACTGCTGTCCCCTGCTGGCCATCTTGTGGTGACCATCTTGTGATGACACAAGGGCATGAGGGCCACCTTGGCTTTTATTAGTATAGATAGTATTGGCACAGTGATCAGACTAGAAGAAAAAATCCAAAGCATCAAATTGGAAAGGAGGAAGTAAAATTTTCATTCTTTGCAGATGGCATGATATTGTACATAGAAAACCCTAAAGATTATACCAAAAAAACTACTAGATTTATAAATGAATTAGGAAAAGTAGCAGGACATAAAATTAATATCTGAAAATCAATAGAATTTGTATACACCAATAATGAACTCTCAGAGAAACTAAGAAAACAATCTAATTTATCATTGTAACAACAACAACATAAAAGATATCCTGGAATAAACTTAACCAAGGAGGTAAAAGACCTGTACTTGGAAAAAAGAAATAGAGAAAAATACAAACAAGTGGAATCATACTCCACGTTCACGGATTATAAGAATCAACATCATTAAAATGTCCATGACCCAAAGCAATCTATAGATTCAACACAATTCTTATTAAAATACCAATGGCATATTTCACAGATCTAAAACAAATATTATAAATATTTATATGGAACCAAAAAAGACCCTGAATAGACACAGAAATCTTGAGAAGGAGAACAAAGTTGGAGGGATCGCCGTACTGGATATCAAGCTATACTACAATGACATTGTAATCAAAACAGTCTGGTAGTAGCAGAAGAACAGGTATATAGATGTATGGAACAGAACAGAAATTGACCCAAACCATTGCACTCAATATTTTACAAGGAGGCAAGAGCATACAATGGAATAAAACCATCAACTTACACCATATAAGAATAAACTCAAAATGGATAAAAGACTTAAATGTAAGGCATCCTATCTAATAATAGACAAATATGCAAATTGACCATACCTCCAACACACCCACAAGCCACGCCCACAAGCCACGCCCACCGTCCAATCAGAGTGAGTATGCAAATTAACCCAAACCAAGATGGCTACAGCCACAGAGAGCAAGGTTTCCTAGGTAGCAGAGGAAGCCAAGCTTTCCACCTGCCCTCGCCAGGCCTAAGCCTCCACTCAAGCTACAAAGTTTCAATTATAGAAGGTAAACAAATTCAAACAAATGGTGGCAGAACGGAGTTTGAGAGAGCAGGTCAGGGTTGCCGCCAGCAACAGGGGAAGCAAAGTTTTCCGCACACCCTGGCCGGGCCCACCCACTTAAGGCAACAAAGTTTCAATTATAACCCCAACACAAATGGCTACGGGCCTCGAAGGGAGCCCCAGGCTTGGCTCCGCTCCAGGCTACAAAGTTTCAATTGTAGAAGGAAAATAAATTCCAGATACCAGGGCCTCTGCTTGGGTTGCCAGGGGGCGTGGCCGGCCTGCAAACCACCACAGGCCCCTCGCTCAGGCCGATCCACGCCCCAAGGGAACCCCACCCTGATCCGGGACACCCTTCAGGGCAAACCAGCTGGCCCCCACCCCTGTACCAGGCCTCTATCCTATCTAATAAAAGAGTAATATGCAGATTGATCATCACTGCAACACACAATATAGCTGCCCCTATGCGGTCAAAGATCCTGCCCCCAGGTGGACACAAGATGGCCACCACAAGATGGCCAGCAGGAGAGGGCAGTTGGGAGGCACCCGGCCTGCAAGGGAGGGCAGTTGAGAAGGACCAGGCCTGCAAGGGAGGGCAGTTGGAGGTGATCAACCCTGCAGGAGAGGGCAGTTAGGGGTAACCAGGCCGGCAGAGGAGGGAAGTTGGGGGCAAACAGGCTGGCAGCAGAGTGGTTAGGGGGTGATCAGGCTGGCAGGCAGAAGCGGTTAGGGGCAATCAGGAAAGCAGGCAGGCAAGCAGTTGGGAGCCAGCAGTCCTGGATTGTGAGAGGGATGTCCGACTGCCCGTTTAGGCCCGATCCCGGTGGGCCTAAACGGGCAGTCGGACATCCCTCGAGGGGTCCCAGATTGGAGAGGGTACAGGCTGGGCTGAGGGACAACCCCCCTCCGTGCACGAATTTCGTGCACCGGGCCTCTAGTTAAACCATAAAAATCCTAGATGGAAACATAGGCAGTAAAATCTCACCAATGAATTTATACGCATATATGGAAAGCCCATGGACAGACAATAATGTGGGAAAGGGCTGGGGAGGGGGCAGGATCTGGATGAAGGAGGTCAATGTGTGTGTGTGCGGGGGCGGGGAGAGAACATCTGTAATACTTTGAACAATAAAGATAAAAAAATTTTAAATCTCAGACATCTTACGTGTGAGATTTTGGCTGATGCATCTCCTAGGTCAAGAGAAACAAAAGAAGAAATAGTCAAATGGGACTATATCAAACTAAAAAGATTCTGCACAGTAAAAGAAAGCATTCTCAAAATTAAAAGGGAGCCCTCTGTATGGGAGAACATATTTGCCAATGATACATTTGATTAGGGGTTAATTTCGAAAATATATAAAGAACTCATACAATCCAACAAAAGGAAGACAATCCAATTTTAAAATGGATAAAGGACCCACTTCTCCAAAGAGGCCATACAGATGGCCAATAGGCATATGAAAAAATTCTCTTCACTAGTCATCAGAGAGATGCATATTAAAACCTCGCAACTGCCAGAATGGCCTCTGCCAGCACTTCTGTCTTGGAGAAAGCTGCCTCTCCAGCCCTCACCCTGTAGCCCGACAATTTAGTTTCTCCCCATATATCCCTGGGGCTGTTTGAGCTTCGGCCTGAGCACTGGAGTTCAGAGTGAGTGAGTCTCAGTTTTCTCGTGGGCAATAGAGGAATGCTTGGAATGCCCTTTGTCTCACTCAGTAACAAGCCTGCGGTTTTCATTGCCAGAAGTTATGGGGACTTCTCTTCCTGGCATTGGGACCCGGGGCTGTGGGGCTTGGTATTGGTCCCCTTACTCCTCAGAGGGGACCTCCACCACCGAGATAGCTCGCTTGATTTTTAACACCACATGGGCGTGTGGAGCCAGCCCATTGCACGTTTCCACCCTCCTACCATTCTCAACCTGGCTCCTTCTGTATGTCTTTGTAATAGGACTTCCGTTCAGCTGGACTTGGCTGGTTCTCAGAGATGGTCACTCTGTAGTTTAGTTGTATGTTGATGTGGTCATGGGAGGAGGCGAGCACAGCATTTACTGGCTCTGCCATCTTGATCAGAAGCCCCCTAGACATCCTTTTAATGGTTGTGCAGCAGTGCGTTGTAAGAGGTTTCATAATTAATTTAACCAGCCCCCTCCTGATGGGTGGGTAAGTGGCATCCAATGTTTTGCTATTATAAACAACACTAGGAGGACTATTGCTGTCATTCACAATTCTGTTCTTCATAGACAGGCTTGATCCTGTTCTTCCTGGCTCTAATCCTCCCTAAGCTTTCTTCCTGAGGGCACATGTTTTTCAACAATGTCTATATTATGGAGGGTTCCATAGTCATCATTTTTAAAAACTCAAACAAAATGGCCTACTTTATCACCAGCCTTGGTATGGACACTGGGGATCCTGATCTCAACATTGTCCTGTTGGCCAGAGAGGACAAATTTAATTAGCAACTGTTGGCTTGAGTCATAGCTATAGCCAGTTGTCCCCATGTAAACCCAGAGAACACATTTGAACATTCAGTTAATGTCACTCTGGAATTCCATGCTGCTCCGAGCTCACATCATGCAGTGAGTGAGTCAGTCTGAGAAGGAATAGAGGGAACTGCTTACACATCATCTGATTGTCTTCTGCATTCAGTAAACAGAGAACAATTTACAGAAAGATGATGCCCTAGTGGTGTATAGCAGCACATCATTGAACTGGAGATCCAGAATCACACCTTGAATGGACTACGTGGGACCCTCATTAACTGCATTCAGTGAGCACACTAGTCAAACTCTACTAGTGAGCCTCAGTTTTGGAAAATGGAGTTATTATGCCTACCTCATAGGATTGTTTAAAGTCCATGGAATGTAGTGGTTTCTCAATACAGTCTTTCAACAGTAGTAGAAGAATAGTAGAAATAATAGAAGAGTTGTTATTGTCCTTGTAGCTATTGCTATTGTGTCTGTGCAGTAGTAATAGTGCTTATTGTGTATGTGTAGTATTAGCAGTTTAGAGAAGAAGTTTGTAGTGATCATTATTGTAGTAGAGATGGGTGTTTTGTGGTCTTGCAGCTATTGTTGTTAACTGCTGTTAATGCTGTTACGTTAGGAGTTGTTGTGGCGGTAGAATTTGGCCAAAACTCAAGTTAGATTCTCTATTTAAGTATTTCTTTATAACTATTATACTGAAGTCCCCAACATATTATTTTGAACACCAGGTAAAAGTCAGAATTCTGCTTTAGAATTTGAACTGGAGATCCATGTGCTTCTATGGGGATATTAATCCTCGCTTCTCCCATGAAGGAGGAGAGTACAAAGTCACATTTACTTGTGGTTCAAATCATAGCCTTTGATGTCAGTTGCCCTTGACCTCAGAGAAAGTCTAATGTTAGGTTGAAACTATAGAAGTGACCTTTTGTTTAAAGAATGAAGTGAAAATAAAGTTTATAACACTAATGCTTTATATTTCATTTTGCTATTTGCTTTTTTTTTAAATATATTTTATTGATTTTTTTACAGAGAGGAAGGGAGAGGGATAGAGAGTTAGAAACATCGATGAGAGAGAAACATCAATCAGCTGCCTCCTGCACACTCCCTACTGGGGATATGCCCGCAACCAAGGTACATGCCCTTGACCGGAATCGAACCTGGGACCCTTCAGTCCACAGGCTGACGCTCTATCCACTGAGCCAAACCAGTTAGGGATGCTATTTGCTTTCTTGACAAAGTGATTTCCTTTTGCAAAACATGTGTGACTAACTTTTTAAAGAAGAGGGAGAAGTTAATGTGTGCATACACAGGCAATCAATTCTAATTCTCATGAATATAACAAGTGGATCACATCCAAGATTACCTTTTCAAGTCCTGAGTATGGATTTATTCATCGACTCCCCCATTGATATAATAGGAATCACACTGATAAATTACCACACATACCATTTTTTTAAAAATATTTTATTGGTTTGTTGTTGTTTTTTTACAGAGAGGAAGGGAGAGGGATAGAGAGCTAGCAACATCGATGAGAGAGATACATCGATCAGCTGTCTCTTGCACACCCACTACTGGGGATGTGCCCGCAACCAAGGTACATGCCCTTGACTGGAATCGAACCTGGGATCCTTCATTCCACAGGCCGATGCTCTATCCACTGAGCCAAACCGGTCAGGGCCAGATACCAGTTTTTTAATTAAGGATCAGACACCCACTAGAGATGCTCAAAATCAAATTAATTTTTATGACCATTCTCAGATAACCATTCTGAAGGAGAAAATAATTACCAAACCTTACAAGAAGGTTTGCAGAACTACCACATAACCCTTTCATTTGGAAAGTTTAAATATGAGCTTCCTCCAATTTATCTGCAGTGATTCAACATCCAAAATAGTACTAAGCAATGGCACCAGTGTTTGTTCAATACGTTAAGTGCCACATACTATGCGAGGGCTTTTCTCTTATGCTGTTGCATCAGTCTATGGTAGTGGTTTTAACCTGGGCATGATTTGGCCCCAAGGGGATATATGGCAATGCCCGGTGATATTTTTGGTTGTTACGACTGGAGGGGGACAATGATATTTAGTGGGTATAAGTCATGGATATTCCTAAGCACCCTACTATGCTCAAGACAACCATCACTACAAAGAATTATGTGACTCAAGATGTCAATACCGCCGAAACCGGTTTGGCTCAGTGGATAGAGCGTCGGTCTGCGGACTGAAAGGTCCCAGGTTCGGTTCCGGGCAAGGGCATGTACCTTGGTTGTGGGCACATCCCCGGTAGGGGGTGTGCAGGAGGCAGCTGGTCGATGTTTCTCTCTCATCAATGTTTCTAGCTCTCTGTCCCTCTCCTTTCCTCTCTGTAAAATATCAATAAAATATATATAAAAAAAGAAAAAAAAAGATGTCAATACCACTGAGGCTGAGAGCTCTGATTTGGATTAATATTCCTTTTCACTCAACTGTTCATCCTTTTAGTCATTCATCAAATGTTTACTGAGCAACTACTCTGTGGCATGCTCTATACTAGCCACTGAGGATATCCAGAAGAGAAAGGTACTTTCTTTGCAGTAAGAAATGTGGAGCATATACACTAGTTCTCAACAGGCAGCTCAGGCATCATCTATGTTGTAAGTCTGGAGCGTTTCCAAAATGCAGGTTCCTGGGGCACATATGGCAACTCCTGATCTAGAATACCTCAGGATAAGGCACGAAAAATTACATTCACTTCTCCCCTTTTTAAATTTTTAAAAAATATATTGAAAATGGTACCTATTGCCGAAACCGGTTTGGCTCAGTGGATAGAGCGTCGGCCTGCAGACTGAAAGGTCCCAGGTTCGATTCCGGTCAAGGGCATGTACCTTGGTTGCGGGCACATCCCCAGTAGGAGATGTGCAGGAGGCAGCTGATCGATGTTTCTCTCTCATCGGTGTTTCTAACTCTATCCCTCTCCCTTCCTCTCTGTAAAAAATCAATAAAATATATTTTTTAAAAAAGAAAATGCTACTTATATATTGCATGTAAGCATTATTAATGATACAATGAAATATAAACAATGGTATGGGATATTAGAAAATTTAAAAATAAACTTAATACATAAAGTCTAATTGACTTTCAGTCTATTCCACCTATTTAACATATATAGCAACCCTTCTGAGTGAATGTTGCTCATATTGACACTGATTTCAGATAAGCAGTGCTAATAACCAGTTATCTAAGGAACTGACATCCAGAAAGCAGAGGACCTCGCTCAGGGTCACATGGCTGGGATGTGGCAGAGTCAGGACTTGAGCCCCACAGAGACTACAATATTCGCACTTCCCACCATGAATTGGTCCCATCCAATTTCCCTGACCCCTCCCCCTCTCTCCCTGACCCAGCTGCCCAGTTAATCACACACCTGCATCTCCTCCCTTCTCAACAGCAACTCATCAGAGACCCTTATGCAGCTATCCTAAGTGAACAACCCAGAGTCAGGACCTTTATCTGAATAATAGATTTCCAATTAATTTGTTATAAATAGAGATAAATTAATACTTCTGAAGATAAATTGCTACTATTTACAATTCCTGCCTATCTTCTTAAGATGATATAACTCAAGGAAAGGCTCATACCTGGTTCTGAAGGTGACAAGGCACATAAATAGCTGACAGTACCCCAAACTACTTCTAGTACATTCCCCAGTTGACTCTAATACTCCTAAAGTTTAAGGCTCACTTTTACAGGTGGGGAGAGGGGCATGTGACCAGGTAAATTAAGGTGTAACTAGCCAAATATTAAAATAAGTACATAAGTAAAATGCTTATCTAGATTTTATTTAGCTTTCAACGGTCAATTCCTCACACTCTATGAAATAATTTTTGGCTAGCCTACAATGAAATGATATTCTAAAATATTCATGAAACAATTGTTCTCTAATTGTTTCTAAGCATAAAACTTTTCCTTTTTCATCTAGATTGAATCCTTTAGGGGATCATGATTTTGTATTCCTTGGAGTGACTAAGCTAGTCTACATAAGGCTCAGTCAGCCAGTAATTGGGAACCAGCTGACCATTTAAAAAAATAAGTTTTTGCTTCTGTTAAGGTACAGGTAGAAAAAAATAAAGACAGAATCACATTGAAACAAAAAAAAACAGTGTATTTTCTGAACACCAAGATAAATAGTAGGTTGTTGTTTATATCAAAACATGAATCCACCTGGTCCAATCGCTTTAAGGTGATTAGCCCAAACTCAGTATTAAAGAAGTCCTTTTACTGCGGTGGATTTTTCTCCTTTTGAGGGTTTGCTAAAGCAAACATAGCAGAATCAATCATCATTTTCTTCAACAGAATTATCACCAATCCATCCACCTTATTCTCATCTGTCATGATGAAGATCACAGGGGCTCAGAGCGCACCTTCTCTGTCACCATGATCTATGGTTGAAGTGTACACCTGAAGCCTATATGATGTTATTAACCAATGTCACCCCAATACATTCAAGAAAAAAATGTTAAATGCATACTTAAAAAGGTAATAAAAAGAACACAAAACCAGTGAACTTTCCTGAGCCTCCCCTGAGAAGCAGAGGAGACCAGTGCCTGCCCCAGGTGACTCGGGTCAGTTTCTTAGTGTAAGTCAATTTCTGAGAATTGGCTCCTGTGTTCACAATGTCTCCTGCATTCCCAGAAATACCTTCCCTAACTGTACTTAGCATGAGGATCTGGGAGCTGGCAATGCATCTTTACTCCCCTGTAGGTTATGGGGGTAGGAGGAAGTTTACTTCAAGGGGAGCGTTAGAGGTTGGCAACAGCTGAGGCTGACTGAAGCTCTGGCAAGCTTTGCTAACATGACAATCGGTATAGAAACTAAGAAGGTGCCATGGGTTTGAGGTCAAGAAACAGAGAACACGGGAATACATCCATGTCCTGAGACCCTGCTGCATAATCACGTGGGATTTATAAGAGATTGTTCTAAATGTAGGTCCACTTATTAGTGTACAAGTCAGGGTGAACACTCTACCCTGAGCCTCAGGACAGGGAATGCCAAAGCTTGTGTTTGGATATGTGAGTGTTTGTCATGTTAGCAGTCTGCAGGCCTGTATCATATAGGGGATAACAGATCGTGTAGATATCAAGAGGATAACCTGCCACCCCACAGAAAAACCTTTGTCAAGAAGACACCTTGTGCTAAGAGCAAGTTGGGCAAGTGCTATGGTGGTGAGAGCTCTGACACAGAAAAATCTGAACTGCTTTGGAGTTGCCACCATGATTTGCACAGATCAATTTCACCTTGACAGATCAGTTTTGCATTTCACACAGACACTTCAAATAGGTGATTAGGCAATGATTCTATCCGATCCATACAGGGAGAGAATTCACTTGGTGCAGCCTTTACAGTGAATTTGGAAGGTCGAATATAAGTACCAGTGATGTCAGAAAAGGACATGTGTGTCACAAGAAAAAAAATTGTCACTGTGTAAAATGATGAATGTTAACTAGACATTGTAGTGGTCATTGCACAACATATATACATATCGAGCCATTACGTTATACACCTGAAACTAATACAATGTTATAGGTCAATTACACCTCAAAAAAAGAAGAGGACATGTAAGATAGTGTTTTTTAATAATTTAATATTTTTCAATGCCGTAGTTTTTTTACCTACTGAATAAGCAATCTCAAATTAACTCAAACTATTTCAAAACAACTCCTTCCACCACCATCTACTGACACTCCCACTCCCAGCCCAGTGAACATAAGATTTGAGCACAAAATGTACAGAGTCAATGCAAATTGAACAATTGTGGGTGTGGTACACATGCAAATAAGGAATCCAACCAGGAAGCAATTTGCATTTTATGAACTGTCTATGGCTACAGTTCTCAGACCGATGAGATGTTTGGACTAACATTTTTTTTCTCATAGTAATGAGGCAAACAAGGGAAGCAGTACAAAAGGCAGGCTTTTAATGCAACTTTCCAGAAGTTTGATCAGGCTTAGAAATGTTTTATTAAAAGATGTTCAACCAGAGTCCATAATTTTGAAAAGGGTAGATGATTTTCCAAAGCAAATAACATATGCTACTATTTCCCTTCCTTGTCCACCTTAGGATTCAAATACCAGCATTTCTGTCCATGGGTGGCTGTCAGCACAATGGGCGTGACAAACTGGAAATTACTCCGTTTGGTATTTTGTGATTGCTAGTGAGTGGTGTTCAAAGTGGTTGTTTAGATGGCTGAAATAAATGTTTAGGGTGAGCAAGTTAGGAGGGGACATGATACATGCACACGCCAGGCGAAGCCACAGGAGGAACATGGACTTGGACCTTGTTCAGGGTCTCGCTGAGAGAGATTTTGCTAGAAACGCTAAGATGAAGCATAATCCTTTAAGGCAAACTTTGGGTTTAGTGGACAAATGTTTATTTCAGTTTTCCAAGTACTGCCCAGATGTCCATGTTGCTATACTGGCTAAAAACCTTGCTTAAAACTATCAGGCAGACATATATATATTTTCTTGAGGTTCCTTCTGGGGGAGTGGGGGGGGAGAGTAAAGCTCAGGGTGAAAGGCTCAGGAGTGGCTCCTGGTCTTTCGAAGCAACAAGAAGAACTGAAGTAACCATCACTCAAGCTTGTACAGAAAAGTCCCCTTGCCTCTTCTTTGACCTCCTGATATTTCTCAGTTTTACCACATTTTCTTATTTGCTGTTTATACTCGTGAGGTTCCAAGTAATCACTGAATAACTGCCACAGGAGAGGAGATGAACCTTGGAAATGATCACCTGGGGGCTAACCTGTAAGAATGGTATTTCTGAATAAAATGTGCAAAACTTGCACACAGATGGAACATTACTTTTTATGCATCAAGACATCAACCAAATCAGGAACAAGTGACAGAAAATGTCTTTGAAATAACAGTATTTGTGATTTATTCTCTTCTCCTATATTTCAAGCTAATTATCTTTGAGATGAAAAACTAAAAAGACTTCATCTGTTTTTGAAGTTCAGCCCTTTCAAATTAGGCAGATTATAGATGTCGCTTCTTGCTAATGGAACTGGGATCCAGCAATTATTTAAAAATTAATAGCAACTGCCTTTGTAGTATTTTACTTTTTGACAAACTTTACCATTTACGGATTCCTTAGAGGCTTATAATTGTTCTCTCTATGAAACCAACTTTGCCCACCACTGAACCAGTCACCTCAGCATAAGATCAGAAAAGAAAAATGGAGACTTTTTTAATCTTGTCTTTTTTACTCTAAATGTGTAATGTATGCAAAACATCTTACATACATCAATAATTAATAAGGTATTAAATTATAGAGGCTTAAAGTTGAGCTCTAGAATAAGTTAAACATTAGATATAATGTTTATCTGCCTCTATTTCTTTTTAAAATATCCTGTGGTTTTTGGAGTACTGGTATTTTACCCCCTTAATTAAGTTTATCCCTAGGTATCATAATTTTTTTGTTGCAATGGTAAATGGGATTTTTTTATTTTTAGTTTCTCTTTTGAGAGTTCATTATTGGTGTATAAAAATGCCATTGATTTGTGGATGTTAATTTTGTATCCTGTTACTTTTCCAATTTCATTTATTAAATCTAGTATTTTTTTTTGGTGGAGTCTTTAGGGTTTTCTACATATGCTATCATGTCATCTGTGAATAATGACAGTTTCACTTTCTCCTTTCCAATTTTGATTTTTTTCTTCTTGTCTGATCACTGTGGCTAAGACTTCCACTACTATGTTGAATAAGAGAGATGAAAGCAGACTTCCCTGTCTTATTCCTGTTCTTTTCTTTTACCTTAAATTTAAATCTTTATTGTTGAGAGTATTATAGACAGCCCCTTTTGTCCCCATTGACCCCTAGCCCGCACCAGCCCCCGCCCCAGGCCTTCCCCACTCTATTGTCTGTGTCCATGGTTATGCATATATGCATACAAGTTCTTTGGTTACTCTCTTCTCACCCACCCCTCCTTCCCTCTGTGATTCGATAGTCTTTTTCTTGCTTCTTTGTCTCTTGATCTATTTCATTCATCCATTTATTTTTTTCATTAGATTCCACATATAAGTGAGATCATGTGATCTTTGTCTTTTGTGTAGCATAATAATCTCCAGGTCCATCCATGCTGTCACAAGGGTAAGAACTCTTTCTTTTTTATAGCCATGTAGTATTCCATTTATATATATTTTAAATAAAACTTTATTGTTGAAAGTATTACATATATCCTCTTTTTTCCCCCATTGACCCCCTCCAGCCTACTCCCACCTCCCCAGCGCAGGCCCTCACCGCCCCATTGTCTGTGTCCATGGACCATGCATATGTGCATACAAGGTCTTTGGTTATTTATCTCCCACCCACCCACCTTCCCCTGCCTTCCCTCCGAGATTCAGAACTCTGTTCCATGCTTCCATGTCTCTGGATCCATTCCATTCATCAGTTTATTTTTACTTCGATTCCACATATGAGTAACATCATGTGATACTTGTCTTTGTTCAACTAACTTATTTCACTCAGCATGATACGCTCCAGATCCCTCCATGCTGTCTCAAAGATAAGAGCTTCTTCTTTTTTATTGCTACATAGTATTCCGTGGTATAAATGTACCACGGCTTTTTTATCCACTCATCTACTGGTGGGCACTTGGGCTGTTTCCAAATCTTAGCTATTGTAGATTGTACTGCTATGGACATAGGGGTGCATACATTCTTTCTGATTGGTATCTTGGATTTCTTAGGACAGTGGTCAGCAAACTGCGGCTCTGTTGACTAATGAGTTTGCCGACCACTGACCTAGACTCTCGATTCCAATAATTACAGGCTGTTGTTGTTCCTTGTGATTAAGCCCCTATCCCAGTGGTCGGCAAACTCATTAGTCAACAGAGCAGCAAACCGCAGCTCCTGAGCCGCATGTGGCTCGCAAGCCGCAGTTTGCCGACCACTGTCTTAGAATATATTCCTAGAAGTGGGATTACTGGGTCAAATAGCAGTTCTATATTTAATTTCTTGAGGAACTCCATACTGTTTTCCATAATGGTTGCATCAGTCTGCATTCCCACCAGCAGTGAACTAGGGTTCCCTTTTCTCCACATCCTCGCCAGCACTTGTCATTTGTTGATTTGTTGATGGTAGCCATTCTGACAGGTGTGAGGTGATACTTCATTGTCGTTTTAATTTGCATCTCTCTGATGATCAGTGACTCTGAGCATTTTTTCATATGTCTCTTGGCCATCTGTATGTCCTCTTTGGAGAAGTGTCTATTTAGGTCCTTTGCCTATTTTTTACTTGGATTGTTTGTCTTCCTTCTGTTAAGTTGTATGAGTTCCTTATATATTTTGGATATTAACCCTTTATCAGATGTGTCATTACCAAATATGTTCTCCCATGCAGTGGGCTCTCTTTTCGTTTTGTTGATGGTTCCTTTGGCAGTGCAGAAGCTTTTTATTTTGATGTAGTTCCATTTGTTTATGTTCTCATTAGTTTCCTTTGCCCTAGGAGATGTATTTGTAAATATATTGCTATGAAAGATGTCTGAGATTTTTCTGCCTATTGTTTCTTCTAGGATTTTTATGGTTTCACAGCTTACATTTAAGTCTTTTATCCATTTTGAGTTTATTCTTGTGTATGGTGTAAGTTGATGGTGTAGTTTCATTTTCCACATGTATCTGTCCAATTTTCCCCACACCATTTACTGAAGAAATGGTCTTGACTACAGTGTACGCTCTTGCCTCCTTTGTCAAATATTAATTGAGCATAATGGCTTGGGTAGATTTCTGGGGTCTCTGTTCTGTTCCATTGATCTACATGCCTGCTGTTGTGCCAGTACCAGGATGTTTTGCTTTGATGGCTTTGTAGTTTAACTTGAAATCCGGTATTGTGATTCCTCCAACTTTGTTCTTCTTTCTCAAGATTGCTGTGGCTATTCTGGGTCTTTTTTGGTTCCATATAAATTTTTGGAGTGTTTGTTCTAGATCTGTGAAATATGCCATTTGTATTTTAATAGGGATTGCATTGAATCTGTAGATTGCCTTGGATAGTATGGACATGTTAATGATATTGATTCTACAAATCCATGAACACAGTATATTCTTCCACTTATTTATATCTTCTTCTATCTCTTTTTTCAATGTCCTATAGTTTAACAAATACAGGTCTTTTGCTTCCTTGGTTAAGATTATTTTTAAAAAAAAAAAAGATTATTTCCAAATATTTTAATCTTTTTGTTCCAATGATAAATGGGATTGCTTGTTTCATTTCTCTTTCTGAGAATTCATTATTGATGTACAAAAAAGCCATCAATTTTGGGGTGTTGATTTTGTATCCTGCTACATTGCCAAATTCATATATTAAATCTAGTCATTTTTTTGGTGGAGTCTTTGGGATTTTCTGTGTACAATATCATGTCGTCTGTGAATAATGAGAGTTTCACATACTCCTTTACAATGTGGATGCCTTTTATTTTTTCTTCTTGTCTCATCAATGTGGCTAGGACATCCAGTACTATCTCTATATGTAAAACCCTAATATGCAAATAGACCAAACAGCGGAACAACCTAACAACTGGTCGCTATGACATGTGCTGACCACAAGGGGGCACGAGTGGACCATAATGGCCATCAACAGCAGGTGCAGAGCGTGGAACATGGCAGGCATCGGCCACAGCGGGATGGTGGAGCAGGTGACCAGTGGCACCAGACCAAAGAGGGGCACCAGTCGCTGTCATCAGGGTGAGCCTCTGGTGGTTACTGAAAATTCTTTGTTCCAGCGTGCCGCAATTCCACTGGGTGCTTGCACCTGCTGCCAGCATCAGTGCCACCACTCACACCTGCTGCTGGCACCTGGCACCGGCCCCGATCACCCCTCAAAGCTTCTCCAACTCCCTCTGCTCCTGAGGGGTGATTGGGGCCAGCAGCCCCGCTCAGACCTGCTGTCAGCGAAGGCCCTGCTTGCACCCGCTGCTGGTGCCGGAGCCATTGCTCCTACCCACTGCCGGTGATGGAGCCACCACTTGAACCCGCTGCCAGCACCCAGCACTGGTCCTTATCGCTGGGACCTTCGCAGGTGCGAGTGGCGACTGCCGGTCCCAATTGCCCCTGAGGGCTTCTCCACCTCCCCCTGCTCCTGAGGGGGTATTGGGGCAGCAGCCGCCACTCACACCTGGTGACAGCACCAGCCCCACTCACACCCACTGCTGGCGCCGGCCCCAATAACTTCGTGCTGTCAGCAGATGCAAGCAGGGCCGGCGCCTTCAGTGCATGAGAGTGGTGGCGGGAGCATGGCTGCCGGCAGACAGGGGACTGGGGCCTGCGGTTGGAGGGACTGGACAGGGGTGCAGAGAATGGGCCGAGACCACCCCTATGCCCACCACAGCCTCGCAGCCCACAATTCCTTTCAAGGTGCACAAATTCATGCACTGGGCCCCTAGTGTTGAATAAGAGTGATAAAAACAGACATCCCTGTCTTGTTCCTATTCTTAGGGGAAATGGTTTTAGTTTTTCTCCATTGAGTATAAGGTTTGGTGTAGGTTTGTCTTATATGGCCTTTATCATGTTGAGATGTGTTCATTCTATTCCTACTTTGCAGACAGTTTTTCTCAAAAATGGGTGATAGATTTTATCAAATGCTTTTTCTGTATCTATTAATATGACATGTGATTTTTGTCTTTCAACTTGTTTATGGGATGTATCATGTTTATTGATTTGTGAATGTTGTACCAGCCTTGCATCTCTGGAATAAATCCCACTTGGTCATGGTGCATGATCCTTTTAACATATTGCTGGATCTGATTTGCTAATATTTTGTTGAGGATTTTAGGATCTATGTTCATCAGGGATATTGGCCTGCAATTTTCTTTCTTAGTAGTGGCTTTATCTGGTGTTGGAATTAGGGTAATGCTGGTCTCTTAAAAAGAGCTTGGAAGTGTTCCTTCCTCTTGGATTTTTTGGAATTGTTTGAGAGATATGGGTGTTAGTCCTTCTTTGAATGTTTGGTAAAACTCTGCTGTGAAGCTGTCTAGACCTGGGCTTTTGTTTGCTGGGAGCTTTTTGATTACTGCTTCTATTCGCCAGTTGTTATTGGCCTATTCAGGTTTTCTGGTTCTTCCTGACTGAGTTTTGGAAGATTGTATTTTTCTAGCAATTTATCCATTTCATCCACATTGTCCAGCTTGTTGCCATATTGTTGTTCATAGTATTTTCTTACAATCTATTGTATTTCTGTGGTGTCAGTGGTTATTTCTCTGTTTTCATTTCTTATTTTATTTATTTGGGTCCTCTTTCTTTGTTTCCTGATGAGTCTGGATAACAGTTCATCAATTTTGTTTATCCTTTCCAAGAACCACCTCTAGGTTTCATTGATATTTTGTATTTTTTGTTGTTGTTGTTTTTAGTCTCTATGTCATTTATTTCTGCTCTAATGTTTATTATCTCCTCCCTTCTACTTACTCTCAGCTTTTCTCATTGTCCGCTTTCTAGTTCTCTAAGTTGTAGGTTAAATTATTTATTGTTGATTTTTCCTGATTTTGAGGTAGGCCTGTAATGCCCATCCTCTGCGCCCCTGAACTTCCCTCTCACAACTGCTTTTGCTGGTTCCCAGAGATTTGGGACTGTTATGTGTTCATTTTCATTTGTTTCCAGGAATTTTTTTATTTCTTTCTTGACCTCATTGTTAATCTATTCATTGTTTAATAACATGCTATTTAGTCTCCATGTGTTTTAATGTTTTTGGGTGTTTTTACTGTAGTTGATTTCTAATTTCATTCCACTGTGATCTAAGATGCTTGATATGATTTCAACTTTCTTGACCTTGTAAATACTTGTTTTGTGTCCTAACATGTGGTCTATCTTTGTGAATGATCCATCTGTACTTAGAAGAATGTATATTCTGCAGTGTTGGGGTGAAATGGTCCATAAATGTCTATTAAATCCATCTGATTCAGTGTGTCCTTTAGAGTTACTGTTCCTTGTTGATTTTTTGTCTGGAAGATCTATCCAGTGAAGTCAGTGGGGTGTTAAAGTCCCTTACTATGACTGTATTATTTTCAATCTCTCCCTTGAAGTCCTCTAGAAATGTTTTTAATATATTTAGTTGCTCCTATATTGGGTGCATATATGTTCACCAAGGTTGTATCCTCTTGTTGGATCAATCCCTTTACTATTATGCAGTGACCTTTGTTGTCTCTTGTGATGGCCTACATATTGAAGTCTCTCTAATTGGATATGAGTGTTGCTACTCCAGATTTTTTTCTTTTCTATTTTCATGGAAAATTTTTTTTTCTATCCCTTCACTCTGATCCCGTGTGTGTCTTTTATAGACAGCATATAGTTGGGTCATGTTTTTGTATCCCTTTGTCTTTTGATTGAAGCATTTAATCCATTTTACATTTAAGGTTATTACTGATAGATACTTATTTATTGTCATTTTTATTTTGTATGCCTAGGTTTCTCTCTCTTTTTCTTCTAATTACAGCAGTCCCTTTAGCATCTCTTGTAATGCTGGCTTAGTGGTGATATATTCCTTTAGCCTTTTATTGTTCAGGAAGGTCTTTATTTGACCGTATATTTTGTATGACAGCCTTGCTGGATATAGTAATCTTGGTTTCAGATCCTTGCTTTCCATTACCTTGAGTACTTCATGCCATTCCCTTCTGGCCTGTTGATTTTCTGATGAGAAGTCAGCTGGAAGTCTTATGGGAGCTCCTTTGTACATAACAAATTGCTTTTCCCTTGTTGCCTTTAAAATTCTCTCTTTGCCTTTATTTTTGGCATTTTAATTATGATGTGTCAGGGTGTGGTCCTGCTTGGGTTCTTCTCTTTTTTTTTTTTTTAATTTCTTTATTGATGAAGGTATCACATATTTGTCCTCGTCCCCCCATTCCCATCCCACACCCCTCCCCACACATGCCCCCACCCCCCTGTTGTCCTTAACCGCTGGTTAGGCTCATATGCCTGCACGCAAGTCCTTTGGTTGGTCTCCCCCTTTACCCCCACCCTTCCCTACCCTCCCCCTGAGGCCCGACAGTCTGATCCATGCCTCCTTGTTTCTGGGTCTGTTCTTGTTCATCAGTCTATGTTGTTCATTATTTCCCCTAGATGAGTGAGATCATGTGCTATTAGAAATACACTTATAAGAACCGAAAATGAGACAAGCAATAATGGTTATGGTGACAGGCAAATGAATCAGTGTGTGGTGAGTTTTTTTCTGGGCCAACAGTTCTTTTGAGACCCAATTTCAATGTCCAACAGTTCCTTATGTGTACATGTCAGCACTGACATTTCAGTTCTGGATGGTGGACAAATGGTGGTAATGCAGGTCCGACTCTGTCCGGTTTGGTCCTGGGCAATCTGCAGTGATGCACAGCTGCTAACTGCTAGTATGGGAAGGCCACATCAGCGTCTTCCGTCTCTGGACTGCTTCTCTTCTGTCTTCATGGCTGGAGTAGTCCTGTCGATTCCTCTCTTGCTGGAATCCACATGGTCTCGGAGTTGTTTTCTGAAAATATACAAACATATTCTCGACCAAAGGTTAATAAAGGAATATTTTCTATAAATTTGACTGGGGATCCTTTTTCAATTTTTGCCCAAATGATTTTCCTCTGGCTTGTTTTGTCACCTTGTGTGTTTTTCATGGGTGTCTTGCTTTTAGCCTTACAATTAATTTTCTAACGTATTAATTTTCTAGATGTAATTTACTTACAGGATATTTTTCCTTACATGATATTCCTCTACTATCCCCTTCTTTTTTGATTTAAATGTTAGGAGGATTTGAAAATTTTATAATGTATTCTTGGTGGCTTTTAAATTTTAATTTTTTGCACTATAATATAGCTGTTTTAGGTTCATTATATGGTGCACACTTTTATCATGAGATGAAGTACCAATAAAAATTTTAGTTGACTCTTTAGGAACACCTTTTTGTCTGGTACAATTAATTTTTCTAGAATATTCACTTGTTTCAACTAGCCAATTTAAATTTGTCTGAAAACTTGACTACTATTTTACTGTCAAATTTATTACTCTAACAATAATCTTGTTTTACCCTGTAAATATTGGTGGAAGGGATTATTTGCCTTCTTGAGTAGGTCCTGAGCATTCCTGGTGGTAGGCTGGATTTAGATATCGTAAACCCCCTTCCCCACACCATGGGTACAGGGCAACTCAAACAATTCTTGTTGGAGTGAGAGGGCAGCTGCTGTCGGCCAAGTCTCTGTCAGTCACCTGGGTCCTGATCTGAGCTGGGCATGGGAAGCACAAAGCAGCCATGGGGGCAGGAGACCTCCCTCAGAAGGGGCTAGGATTCAGGCCCCTGCAATGTTGGGGGGGTGAGGGTCTGTGCCCCACCTCTGTTGATCCCCAAATTCTCTCCTGATGGCCCCTCTGCGACTGTGCCTGTCTTAGGTTGTTCCTTCCTTGAGGAATCTTACCCGTCATTGACTAACCAGCCATCCTCCGGGGCCAAGCAGGGTGACGTGAGGTTCAGTTTTGTCTCCTTGGTAGCCTATGCCCCCGTGGCCTCCATGCCCAGCACCTGCCTTGGGATCCCCTCGCCTGCTGGCGGGGCCCCAGCACTGATCACATATCTTTTGGAACCCGGGTTTCTTCTCCAGGGAGGGCTCAGTTCGCCCTACTGGGTGATAGACAGATCCATGGCACCAGTCGTCACGAGACTTCAACCTCGACATGAACTGATAGCTCATGCAACAGCTGTGAGCAATTGAATTGTGAGAAGAGGGTCTCTCTTGGCCTAAAGGGTAAGAGGGACCCATATAGAATGCTCAGGTGCCCTCCCAGGAGGCCCTCTACCCAATGAAAAGGGTTAAATCCTTACATGTCCTTTTTAAATTGCTGCCAGACATTCAAAGAATAAGTTTGTATGTTTGCTTGGGATAATTGTATATTATGCTGTAGTAATTCTAAAGTATCAAGAGATGTGTTAAGTTTGTCTCCAAGCACCAAACATATGACTTTTTTTATTTTATTTATTTTTTATCCCCAAGGGTGCGAGGAACTATTATAAGTACAGGGGGTGTTCCAAATCTGGGACTAATTTTTAATGACAGTGTAGGATAATATCATGTAAGGATATTCTTTGTTCTAGTCCATGGGAATTCCCTTTCAGACTGGCTGTCCATTTCTTTTTATATAGACAAGGTCTTAGTTACATTTTCTGCACCTCCACCGGGGGCACGTAATGATAGTAGTGACACCCTTTCTTTGGTGTCCACACAAGCCAGAAACCTCTCTTTAATTGTACACACAAAGGGGCATTGTTTTGATTTCGTATCATACAAAAGGGAAGCTGGGTGGGGACCCCTATGTATTTATACTTTCTTGCCCCACCCATGGACCTCCTTGATGTCCAGCGTGTTTGGTATTATTGGTACCTATATTAGTCAGAGGATCAGCCCACGTAAGGGGTCTTACCCATGAAGGGTCAGGAGCGTAAGATCAAAATACTTACCCTCTTGTCCCCGGTAAAATTACCGTACATCTGATGATTGCTAGCGTGGCTAGAGAGGCGTTCTCAGGCATTTTTGGGTTTCTGGTTACCTCACAATTTCTTCCCTGCGGTTTGACGTTCTGATTGATGTTTCTCTGTTTCTGGATCTATTTTCCCCCCCATCGGTTTATGTTGTTCATTATATTCCACAAATGAGTGAGATCATGTGATATTTATCTTTCTCTGCCTGGCTTATTTCACTAAGCATAATGTTCTCCATCTCCATCCATATTGTTGCAAATGGTAAGAGCTCCTTCTTTTTTACCGCAGCGTAGTATTCCATTGTGTAGATGTACCACAGTTTTTTAATCCACTCATCTGCTGATGGGCACTTAGGCTGTTTCCAAATCTTAGCTATGGTGAATTGTGCTGCTATGAACATACGGGTGCATATATCTTTTCTGATTGATGTTTCCAGTTTCTTGGGATATATTCCTAGAAGTGGGATCACTGGGTCAAATGGGAGTTCTATTTTTAGTTTTTTAAGGAAACTCCATACTGTTCTCCACAGTGGTTGCACCAGTCTGCATTCCCACCAGCAGTGCACGAGGGTTCCTTTTTCTCCACATCCTCTCCAGCACTTGTCATTTGTTGACTTGTTGATAATGGCCATTCTGACAGGTGTGAGATGGTACCGCATTGTTGTTTTGATTTGCATCTCTCTAATGATTAGTGATTTAGAGCAGGTTTTCATATGTCTCTTGGCCTTCCTTCTGTCTTCTTTCGAAAAGTGTCTATTTAGATCAGTTGCCCATTTTTTTTATTGGGTTGTTTATCTTCTTTTTGTTAAGCTGCATGAGTTCCCTGTAAATGTTGGAGATTAAACCCTTATCGTTGATATCATTGGCAAATATGTTCTCCCATGTAGTGGGCTTTCTTGTTGTTTTATTGATGGTTTCCTTTGCTGTGCAAAAGCTTTTTATTTTGATGTAGTCCCATTTGTTTATTTTCTCTTTAGCTTCCATTGCCCTAGGAGCAGTATCAGCAAAGAAGTTCTTTTGGCATATGTCAGAGATTTTTTTGCCTGTAGATTCCTCTAGTATTTTTATGGTTTCCTGTCTTATGTTTAAGTCCTTGATCCATTTTGAGTTTATTTTTGTGTATGGTGTAAGATGGTGGTCTAGTTTCATTTTTTTGCATGTATCTGTCCAATTTTCCCAACACCATTTGTTGAAGAGACTGTCTTGACTCCATTGTACGTTCATGCCTCCTTTGTCAAATATTAATTGAGCATAGTGATTTGGATCAATTTCTGGGTTCTCTATTCTATTCCATTGATCTATATGTCTGTTCTTGTGCCAATACCAGGCAGTTTTGAGAACAGTGGCTTTGTAATACAGCTTGAAATCTGGTATGGAGATCCCACCTACTTTGTTCTTCTTTCTCAGGATTGCTGTGGCTATTCGGGGTCTTTTTTTATTCCAGATGAATTTTTGGAAAGTTCGTTCTAGGTCTGTGAAGTATGCCGTTGGTATTTTAATGGGAAGTGCATTGAAATTATAGATTGCTTTGGGTAATATGGACATTTTGATGATGTTGATTCTACCAATCCATGAACATGGTATGTTCTTCCATCTGTTTATGTCTTCCTCTATCTCTTTTTTCATTGTTGTGTAGTTTTCCGCATATAGGTCTTTTACCTCCTTAGTTAAGTTTATTCCTAGGTATCTTAATTTTTTTGGTGCGATGGTAAATGGGATTGCTTTTTTAGTCTCTCTTTCTGTAAGTTCATTATTGGTGTATAGAAATGCCATAGATTTCTTAGCATTTATTTTGTATCCTGCTACTCTGCCAAATTCATTTATTAAGTCTAGTAGTTTTTTGATGGAGTCTTTAGGGTTTTCTATGTACAGTATCATGTCATCTGCAAATAAGGACAGTTTTACTTCTTCTTTTCCAATTTGGATGCCTTTTATTTCTTCTTCTTGTCTGAATGGCTAGTATTTCCAACACTATGTTGAACAGGAGTGGTGAGAGTGGGCATCCCTGTCTTGTTCCTGTTCTTAGGGGAAATGGTTTTAGTTTTTGCCCATTGAGTATGATGTTGGCTGTGGGTTTGTCATATATGGCTTTTATTATGTTGAGGTATGATCCTTCTATTCCCAGCTTGCTGAGAGTTTTTATCAGGAAAGGGTGTTGGATTTTGTCAAATGCTTTTTCTGCATCAATTGATATGACTATATGGTTTTTATCTCTCAATTTGTTTATGTGATGTATCACGTTTATTGATTTGCGAATATTGTACCATCCTTGCATCCCAGGGATAAATCCTACTTGGTCGTGGTGTATGATCTTTCTGATGTATTGCTGGATTCGATTTGCTAGAATTTTGTTGAGGATTTTGGCATCTATGTTCATGAGGGATATTGGCCTGTAATTCTCCTTCATTGTGTTATCTTTACCTGGTTTTGGTATTAGGGTGATGCTGGCTTCATAGAAGGAGCTTGGAAGTGTTCCTTCTTCTTGAATTTTCTGGAATAGTCTGAGGAGGATAGGTTTTAGCTCTTCCTTGAATGTTTTATAAAACTCCCCTGTGAAGCCGTCTGGCCCCGGGCTTTTGTTTGCTGGAAGCTTTTTGATAACTTCTTCTATTTCTTCCATAGTTATCAGCCTATTGAGATTTTTAGTCTCTTCCTGAGTAAGTTTTGGAAGGTTGTGTTTTTCTAGGAATGAGTCCATTTCCTCCAGGTTGTCTAGTTTGTTGGAGTAGAGTTGTTCATAGTATTTTTTGACAATCCTTTGTATTTCTGTGGGGTCTGTTGTTATTTCACCTCTTTCATTTCTGATTTTGTTTATTTGGGTCCTCTCTCTTTGTTTCTTGGTGAGCCTGGCTAGAGGTTCATCAATCTTGTTTATCCTTTCAAAGAACCAGCTCTTGGTTTTGTTGATCTTGTGTATTGTTTTTTTGGTCTCTATGTCATTTATTTCTGCTCTGATCTTTATTATTTCCTTTCTTCTGCTCACTGTGGGCTTTTCTTGTTGCTCCCTTTCTAATTCTTTGAGTTGGTGAGATAGATGATCTATTACCATTTTTTCTTGTTTTTTGAGGTAGGCCTGTAGAGCTATACATTTGCCTCTCAGGACTGCTTTCATTGTGTCCCATAGGATTTGCAATGTTGTGTTTTTATTGTCATTCGTCTCCAGGATGTTTTTAATTTCTTCTTTGATCTCATTGATGACCCAATCATTGTTTAGTAGCATGCTATTCAGTTTCCAAGTGTTTGAGTTTTTTGGAATGTTTTTATTGTAGTTTATTTCTAATATTATGCCATTGTGGTCTGAGAAAATGCTTGATATGATTTCAATCTTTTTGAATTTGGGGAGACTTTGCTTGTTACCCAATACGTGGTCTATTTTTGAGAATGTCCCATGTGCACTTGAGAAGAACGTATATTCCATGGCTTTGGGGTGAAATACTCTGAAGATGTCAATTAGGTCCATCTGATCTAGTATGTCATTTAGAATTGCTGTTTCTTTGCTGATTTTTTGTCCAGAGGATTTATCCATTGATGTCAGTGGTGTATTAAAGTCCCCTACTATGATTGTATTGATGTCGATCTCTCCCTTGATATCTTCCAGCAGATTTTTTATGTATTTGGGCGCTCCTGCGTTGGGTGCATATACGTTTACCAGAGTTATATCTTCTTGCTGGATTGCTCCCTTTAGTATTATGTAGTGGCCTTCCTTATCTCTTATTAAGGCCTTTACTTTGAGGTCTATTTTATCTGATATAAGTATTGCAACCCCAGCTTTTTTCTCATTTCCATTTGCCTGAAAAATGTTTTTCCATCCCTTCACTCTCAGTCTGTGTGAGTCTTTTGCTCTAAGGTGGGTCTCTTGTAGACAGCAAATATATGGGTCATGTTTTCTTATCCATTCAGCTACCCTATGTCTTTTGATTGGTGCATTTAATCCATTTACGTTTACTGTTATTATTGATAAGTATCTGTTTGTTGACATATTTTCCTTAGTGTTTGTGTTTCTTCTTGCCTTTCTCTTTCTTCTTTTTACAGCAGCCCCTTTAGCATTTCTTGCATTGCTGGTTTGGTAGTGATGAACTCTCTTAGCCCTTTTTTGTCTGTGAAGCTTCTGATTCCACCTTCAATTTTGAATGATAGCCTTGCTGGGTATAGTATTCTTGGATTCAGTCCCTTGTTTTGCATAACTTTGTATATTTCATTCCATTCCCTTCTGGCCTGGTGTGTTTCTGTTGAGAAATCAGTTGATATTCTGATAGGAGATCCCTTGTAGGTAACTTTGTGTTTCTCTCTGGCAGCCTTTAAGATTCTTGCTTTGTCGTTGGTGTTCGTCAATTTAATTATGATGTGTCTTGGTGTCGGTCTTTTGGGGTTGAACTTGTTTGGGACTCTGTGTACTTCTTGGACTTGGATAGTTTTTTTCTTGCCAATATCAGGGAAGTTTTCTGTCATTATTTCTTCTAACAGGTTTTCTATTCCTTGCTTCTCTTCCTCTCCTTCTTTTATCCCTATTATTCGAAGGTTGTTTCGTTTTGCGTTGTCCCGAAGCTCCCTTAGGCTCTCCTCTTGCTTTTTAAGTCTTCTTTCCATTTGCTGCTGTGTTTGTGTGTTTTTTCCTACCTTGTCTTCTAATTCGCTGATGCGGTCCTCAGCCTCTTCTACTCTACTCTTTAAGCCTTCCATTGTGTTCTTTATTTCAGCCATGTCGTTCTTCATCTCCTCTTGGTTTCTTTTCATGTTGGTGACATTTTCATTCAGCTCCTTATAGCTCTCATTGAGTTGTGTGTATTTCTCATCCATCCGTTTGAACATCCTTATAACGAATACTCTGAATTCTTTCTCTGTTAAGCTGCTAGCCTCAAGTTCATTTAACTCGCTTTCTGGTGTTTCTTCCTGTTCCTTCCTTTGAGAATTTCCTTTCTGTCTTCCCATGTTTTCCTGTAATGTTTTAATTGTAGTTCCAATTGCTTTGCTACCCAGGATCTTTTGGTGATGGTGCTACTGGTATAATCTCTCAGTTCTCCTGGGCTTGGCAATCTAGTGTAGCTCCCTACTTGAGCTACTTGGGTTCTCTTGATGTAGGCCTGGAAGCTTGAGAGGCACAACTATGGTGTCTAAAAGTCAGCAGCTATGGAGTGGGGTGTCCCAGTTTTTGCTGTCTTGCACCCTTAGTTGAAATCGCGCGTGTCCAGTGGGAACTCACAGTGGCACCCAGGAACCGTCTGTTGGGAGAGCTCCCAGTGGCTCCCACTAGCACCCTGTGTGTAGATGGGCTCAGGGTGCCTGCCTATTGTAAATTCCCTTCTGTGAAGGTGTGTTTGCAGGTGCACAGCTCTGACGCACTTTGAGGGACTTTGGCACTGAAGTTAAACAGCTAGGGTGTATGTGGGAAGTTATTCAGGAGAAAGGAATTCAGAGTTTTTGCTGTGGGGCAGCGCGTCCTTGGCTGTACAGAATAACTTCCAGCAGGGGCTCACAGCAGCTCCCCAGAGAACACTGTGGATATATGGGCTTGGGGCGCCTTCCTTTGCTGTGGCTGTGAGTTTGCCAGCTCTGGGGTGTGAGCGAACTGGTGGCGCACCCGCCGGCGCACACCTCCGATGCAATTTGAGAGACTCTGGCACTGAAGTTAAACAGCTAGGGTGTATGTGGGAAGGTATTTGGGAGATAGGAGCTCAGATTTTCTGCTGTGGGGCAGCGCGCCTTTGCCCGCACAGAATCACGCCCAGCAGGGGCTCAGAGCAGCTTTCCAGAGAACCTTGTGGATATATGGGCTCAGGGTGCCTTCCCCAGCCGTGGCCATGAGTTTGCCAGCCCTTGGGTGTGCGCGAAATGGTGGCTAGCCCGCCGGCGCACACCTCTGACGCAATTTGAGAGACTCTGGTACTGAAGTTAAACAGCTAGGATGTATGTGGGAAGGTATTTGGGAGAAAGGAGTTCAGATTTTCTGCTGTGGGGCAGCGCGCCCTTGCCCGCACAGAATCACGTCCAGCAGGGGCCCAGAGCAGCTTTCCAGAGAACCCTGTGGATATATGGGCTCAGGGCGCCTTCCCCCGCTGTGGCCGCGAGCTTGCCAGCCCTTGAGTTTGCCAGCCCCCCAGTGCGCGCGAACTGGTGGCGAGCCCGCCGGCGCAAAGCTCCGAAGCCCCCTGGCACTGAAGTTGCACCGCAGGGATGTCCCTGGGCAGCTATTTAGGAAGAGGCAGTTCAGAGATTCTACTTAGGGCCGTGCACCCTTGACTTTGCAGAATAACCCCCTCAGGGGCTCTCAGTGGTTCCCAAGCACTGCCTGGGTAGTGGAGTGCCCGGGTGCCTATGGGCTGGGGACGCAGCGAGTCCTGAGTTCCGGCGCTGGGGAGGGGGAGGTTGCACTTACTGCTTTCAGCGGCGCACTTTTGGAGATGGAGGTCTCAGGGTTCTCGTTTCTGCAGCTGGGGTGGCAGGTCTTCTACCAGAGTGGCTGTAGTGACCAGGTTTGCTTCCAAGACCAGACTAGGTGGTGGTAAGGTTAGGATTCTAGTCTCTAGCAGTTCCGTTCTTAAAGATGGCGGGGTCTCTGTGCCACTGGTGTCCTCCCTGGAGTGTTTGCAGCGGTCTCGGGGTTTTGCCAACCAAGACTGCCTGGATTGGATGCCCCCTGGAAGAACTGCAGCGTCTAACTGTCCCTATTTCATTCACACACACACCCACACAGGTCCACACACACCTCTGTCACTCCTTCACTCGATCACACGCTCACCCTCCCTACCTACCTGCCGGTCGCCATCTTGGGTTCTTCTTGATTGGGGTTCTCTGTGCCTCCTGAACTTGTGTGACTTTTTCCTTTACCACGTTAGGGAAGTTTTCTGCCATTATTTCTTCAAACATGTTCCCTATCCCTTTCTCCCTTTCTGCCTCTTCTGGTACACCTGCTATTCAAATATTGTTACGTTTCATGTTGTCTCATAGCTCCCTTAAGCTGTCCTCCTGTTTTTTAATTGTTTTTTCTTTTGGTTCTCTGATTAAATGATTTTTTTCAATCCTGTCTTCTAATTCACTGATTCAATCTTCAGCTTCCCCTAATCTGCTGTGTATCCCTTCCAATGTATTTTTTATTTGTGCTATGTCATTCTTTATTTCTGTTTTCATAGTTACTATATCTTTTCTCAGGCTCTTGAACATCTTTACCTTCATTATTCTGAACTCCATTTTATTTATCTCTTCTTCTGGAGAGTTCTCTTATTCTTTCCTTTGGGGGTTGTTTCTTTATCTCCTCATTTTGGTTGCTTGTTTGGGTTTATGACTATGTATTAGGTAGAAATGCTATGCTTCTCAATCTCTAGTGTCAAACACTATTTCTGACTAGATCGGGCAAAGATTCAAAGCCTCCAGAAACCCCCTCTTTCTACAGACGAATAGGATTTTGTCCTGAATTGCCTTCAGGTAATCATCCACAGATGTGGCGATAGTTTTTTTCAACAAGGTAGGGCAATTGCTTCTGCCTGGAGGCTAAATGTTATTCTCAGTCTCTCAAAGGGCTTGCCCCGATGGGGCAAGGTATTTTACAATAGGGTGGATCAACTGTCCTCCCCCCAGGCAAGGGTGCCTGTATAGCAAATGTCTGCATGAGAAAGATGACCTCTGCAGAGTGAGGGAATGATCCAGCACAGGAAACCGGGAGTGTCTGCTTTCTGAGCTCTAACCCCAAAGCCCCTGATCCTGGCTTCACACAGCTCCAGTCCACTCTGCCATCCCTCTACCAGAGCATAAGGTGGGTGGTTCCACAGAGAATTTTGTGCATTGGCCCTTTAAGAGGATAACTGATTTTCCAGCCATCTCTCCCTGGCAGATAGCAACCCTGCTGTTTTTCACAGCCAGATATTATGTGGGAACCCTTCTCAGTTCTGGTGCTCTCTGCTGGAGGGCCCAGCTTGGGGATTAGACCCCAGAGTTCTCAGTGGCAACCCCCACAGCTGAGATATCCCTACAGAACTTCAGTTGTTTGTGGGAGCCCACTAGCCTTTTTGGGCCTCCGCCCCTACTACCAGTCTCTATGTGGTCTCCACTTTCGGTCCTCAGTTATCAGGGTTCTGTCCCACGAATCTTCTGTTGATTATTCAGGAAGTTTTCCTGTATTTTAGCTGTAATTCCAGTTTGGTTCTGGTAGCATGTCCATACAGCATCCACTTACTCCCCGGCCATTTCATATTCCATTTACATTTATTATTGTTCATTAGTACTTATTTATTGCCATTTTTCTTTATACCTATATTCCTCCCTCTCTCCCTCCCTCTCTCTCTTTCTCTCTCTCTCTCTCCCTCTCTCTCCCTCTCCCTCTCCCTCTCTACTCTCTCTCCTGATTTCTTCTTCTTCTTAAAGCAGTCCCTTTCACATTTCTTACTATGCTGGTTTGGTAGTAATGTACTCCTTTAGCCTTCCCCCCCCCCCCTTCTGAGAAGGTCTTTATTTTGCATTCAAGTTTAAACGATAGCCTTGCTGGATATAGTTGTCTTGCCTTCAGATCCTTGCTTTTCATTACTTTGAGTACTTCATGTCAATCCCTTCTGGCCTGAAGTGTTTCTCTTGAGAAATCAGCTGGCAGTCTAGTTGGAATGCCCTTGTAGGTAGCTCTCTCTTGTTGCCTTTAATATTCTTTCTTTGTTTTTAACATTTACCATTTTAATTATGATGTGTCCTGGTGTGGGTCTCTTTGGGGACATCTTGATTGGGACTCTCTGTGCTTCCTGAACTTGTGTGACAGTTTCCTTTGCCAGGTTATGACAGTTTTCTGTCATTATTTCTTTAAACAGGTTCTCGATTCCTTGCTCTCTTTCTGGTTCCCCTATGATGGAGATGTTGTTACATTTCTTGTTCTCCCAATGTTCCCTTGATCTATCCTCATGCTTTTTAATTCTTTTTCTTTTTGCTGCTGTAATTGGGTGCTTTTCTACCTTGTCTTCCAAGTCATTGATTTGATCCTCTGCTTTGTTCAATCTACTTTTAATTCCTTTCTGTGTATTCTTGATGTCAGATATGGTACTCTTTATTTCCAACTGATTTTTGTTCATGGTTCCTATTTCCTTTTTCATGCTGCTGTAGTTCCCACTAAGTTCCTTGTAAGTCTCACTACATTCCTTGAGTCTCATTATAACCATTATTTTGAACTCTATATCTGATAAATTGCTTGCCTCAATTTCATTTAGCTCTTTTTCTAGAGATTCCTCCTTTTGTTTCATTGGGGGGTTGTTTCTTTATCTCTCCATTTTACTGTCTCTGTGTTTATTTCTGTGTATTAGATAGAACTGCTATGCCTCCCAGTCTTCATGGGGTGGCCTTATATAGCAAGTGTCCTGTAGGAGCCAGTGGTGCAGTCTCTTTGACCTGAGCTGAGTGTTCTTGGAATGTCCCTTGTGTGAGTTTTTGGGCTCACCTGTTGTAACTGAGTCTTGATATTTTGTCTGGTTCATGGATAGGATCTCCTCTCAGGTTGGCTGTCTGTGAGGCTCAACCCCAACCACATCATGTGAGCTGTTGTGCCACAGCTGACAGAACGAAATAAAACACAACAAAATAAAACAAGAAATAAACAAAACTTACAAAAGAAAACACCCCAACAGTTACAATAACCACAAAAGAAAAGAGAATTAGGAAAGAGAAAAAAGAACTAGAATAAATATAAATATAAATATAAAAGAATAAAATACAAAATGAAGAAGTGGGGAAAGAAAAAATATGAATGGAAACACGGAAGAGAACAAATAAAAATAAAGAAAAGTAAAATGTATAAAAGAGGGAAGAAAAAAGGAGAAATAAGAAAGAAAGGATTTAATAAAGGAAAAAGAGCGAAAAATAGAGTAAGAAAAGGAAATAGAAAAATAAGAGATATGGAAGAAAAAAAAGACAAAAATAATAGCGAAGCAATAAAAAAGAGAAAATAATGAAAAAAACAATGAAGTGGAGTTTGTCTTGGCAGAGTTTAGTGCCTGCTGGGCGCTCTCTTTGGATCCTGCTCTTACGTTTCTCACTGTTTCATATGCCGGCTCTAGGTCTCTTGGGAGGGACTTCGGTGCTAGCCACTCTCAGAAGCTGTCCACATTTGGCTCTTGGCAGCCTGTTCTAAACTTCAAGTGATCCACAGTTTGTGGCTGCCTCCACAGGGCTTGACTGTACATGGGAGGAGCTGAGCTGTAAGGCTGGCTTGTTAATAGCATGTGGCCCACAGGCATGGCAGCAAACATCCCATGGCATTTCACGATCTGCCTCTGCCCGCCTCCACCTGCAGGCCAGCTGTCAGACTTAGTCACTAAAACTGACTTTTTCTAACAGGACTTTTGGCATAATCAGGAGGATGAGATCTCTGGGTCTCCCATTAGGGGTAGGTGCTAATCAGATGTTGTGGAAGATAGGAGATGTGTTCCCATGTCCCAGAGCCACATGTCTGAGTCTGCCCCAGAATATTTCCCTGACCTTGGCAGGGCAGAGCCCCTTACATTCAGTCCAGTGGGGTCTGCTGGAAGCCAGGAGTTTCTATTAGCTCTCATGTGAGGGGGAAGCACGCGTCAGGTTCACAGAAAAGTCAAGGGAAAGGCCCCATACCAAAGCCAGGCACTGACACCCCTGTGAATGCCCAGACCTGTAGGCTTGGCCTCTGCTGCTTTCCCCTCAGCAGGGGTGAGATGCCTGGTTGGGTGAGAAGGATTCCTGAGCGTGGGGTGAGCTGTATCCCTGAAGGTGATATCTTTGTCTTTCCTCAGCTGTTCCTGCTGGAAGCGGCTTGTGCCTCTCAGAAAAATGGCTACTGTGACAAGGGGATGACCAAGTGCAGGTCTCCCAGCCACTGATGTTCCATGTCGCCCCCAATGCCTCCCGCTCCAGACTCTTCGCAGGAGACTCCAGTCTGCACCACCACCCTCCCTCACTGAAGCCTCAGGTAGGTGGCTGCATACGAAAAGCCTGCACTCTGTTTTTGTTTGTTGTTTGTTTCATTTTGTTTTTTAAAGTGGCTTTATCTCCATTGGTCTCCTCTCCCTGGCAGATAGAAGCCTCTCGCCTTCCATGGCTAGATGTTACAGGGGCTGCTGTTCTCGGCTCTGGTGCCAACCTGGGGTCCAGGCCTCACTCCTCTCAGGGAAAACAACCCCCCACACACGAGATATCCCTCCTCACCCTTGGCCTGCCTCCCACGGGTGCTGATCCAGCCCCTCCTGCCACCCCACCCTTCCTACCAGCCTTCAGGTGGTTTCTGCCCTTCCTGTTAAGTCTCCTCTTCAGTTAGTCTTCAGTTGTCATTCAGGGTGGATGCTCCCCAGTTTAGGTTTATTTCCAGGCTGGTTCTGGAAGGAGGTGCAGGAAAGATACACCTACTCTGCCACCATTTCCGTAATTGCTTCTCTGTTATTATCTTTTTAATGGCTGTGGGTCTTCAGTGATATCCGTCTGCCGCTTCGTTTTTTATATTCTCCCTGTATCATCTCTCCTTTTACTTTTGTTAATCTTACTAGAGGCTATCAGGTACACTATTTTTTTCAAAGAATCATCTTTTTGTTGCATTGACTTCTTTCTGTTTGCCTTCTCTGTTCTTATCTTTAGTATTTCCTTTGTTCTTGCTTTGAGTTTGTTTTGCTCCTCTTCTAGTTTTTGAGGTGTGAGGTTAGATTACTTTGTGAGGCCTTTCTTCATTTCTTGTGTAAGCACTTAGTGCTATAAGTGTTCATTTCAGCACTGTTCTAGCTTTATCCCACATATTTTGATATGTTGCATTTTATATTCATCCGTTTCTATGTAATTTTTAATTGCTTTTGAAACTTTCTATTTGATGCATGGATTATTTAATAGTGTTTCTACACTTTTTAGTGTTTGTTTACCATTTTCATTCTGTTAATGATCCCATAGTCAGAGAACACACTCTGTAATTCAACTTTTCAAATTTATAGAGGTTTGTTTATGGCTCGGGACATTAAGTGAGTGCTCCATGATACTGAAAAAAATGTATAGCACAGCCAGCTTGGATCAGTGGTTGCATGTTGACCTAAGAACCAGGAGGTCACAGTTCGATTCCCGGTCAGAGCACATGTCCGGGTTGCGAGCAGGAGGCAGCAGATCAATGATTCTCTCTCATCATTGATGTTTCTATCTCTCTCTCTCTCTCTCCCTTCCTCCCGAAGTCAATACAAATATATTTTTAAATGAATGTATATTCTGCTGATGTTGTATGCATTTGATCATTTTGTCGAGTAAACTGTTCAAATTTTCTACATCCTTGCAGATTTCCTGTGTAGTAGTTCTATCAGATGCTGAGAGGAGAGTGTTAAAGTCTCCTGTGAATTTCTCTCTCTTCCTAAATCCTGTCAGTTTTGAATCGGGTATTTTGAGGCTCTGGCATCTGGTCGTACCCATTTAGGATCATTATATCATCCTGATAGACAAATCTTCTTATCATTTTGCAATATCCATTTTGTCTGTAATAATTTTCTTTGCTCTAAAAATCTACACTCTCAGATATTAGTATAGCCACATGTACTTTTTGTTAAAGTTTTATATTATATGTTTTTTGCCATTTTACTTTCAAACAACCTATATCATTGAATTTGAAGTGAGTTTCTTATAAACAGTATATAGTTGAATTGTGCATTTTTAAAATGCACTCTGTCATTCTGTCTTTTGATTGGTACATTTTGACCATTTATACTTAAGGTCAATAATGATATGCTAGCACTTAAGTCCGCCATTCTGTTATTTCTCTTATATTTGTCTCCTCTGGCTTTCATTTCTCTGTTTCTCTTTACTTGCCTTCCTATGGGTCACTTGAATATTTTTAGAATTTAATCTTGATTTATTTATAATGTTTTTGAGTATATCCCTTTGTATATTTTTTGTAGTGTTTGTGCAGAGTATTACAATTTCAATATATGAGTTATCAAAGTCTACTGGAATGAACATTTTACCACTTCAAGTGAGTTGTGGAAAACTTACTTCCATCTAGGTCCCTTTACCTTCCCATTTTAAATTTTCATTGTTGTGAGTAACGAATAGCATTATAGTTTTTGTTTCATTCTTCAAATAAGATTTCTGTGACTTGTAAATAAAAGAATAGTATGTCGTATGTCTGTTGTTTCTACTGTTGCCATTGTTGTTCTTCCTTCCTACTTTACTAAGATTTCTTTTATTGTCCATTTCCTTTCTGTTTGAAGAACTTACTTTAGCAATATTTAAAAGCACTTACTGTGGTGGGATCTTCCTCGCCGGTGGGGAACTGAGAGTGCTTCCCAAGCTGAGTGCTTGTGATGGCTGAATTCCTCTTGCCAGCCCGCCCAGGTGTCTCTTGGCATGGATGAAGTCTCTAGCTCAGTGAGAAAAAGAAGCCATTTCCCTGACCACTTGTTGATAGGGACCCCAGTAGATCTGCCTGACCAGTGCTATCCGGACTCCTGATGTTGTCAGAGGTATTTATTTCCTTTTGGTCCAGGAGACAGTGCGCCTGCCTGGCGGCTTTCTGTTGCTAGGTTGATTGTCACACAAAGATGTCAGTGCTTCAGTGCCAGGCACAGACACACTGTGCTTTGCACCACTGACCAAATCAGTGCCGGACACTGGGAGCAACTGGCCCAAAGCCACCTCTCCAAGGGTTTCTGCGCTGCTTTGGCTTCATCATATGGCAAACTTCGAATTCAAAGTGGGAGGTTAGAGGACTCCCGTGCTGGGCCACACCCGGTCCACCCCGCACCCACACTGCAGGTGAGGATCCTCCACTAGGAAGGATGCCATTTACCAGGTGAAGGAATTTATCAACTCAGGAAGGATGCCATTTACCAGGTGAAGGAATTTATCAACTCAAGACATTCACTTATGACCAAAAATGAGTCACAATTGTCTACTGCAATAATGCTTTACTCTCCAATACAGTGCTTGAGTAAAAAACATTCATTGGGTTCTTAATAAATAACTTTTTGGAAGTAAATTTACATACACTACAATACACATATTTTAAGTGTACACTTAGATCAGATTTGACCCAACATAACCCATTAACCACCACCACAATCGAGATAAAAACTATTTCTTTTCCTCCAAATGTTCCTTTGTGTCCCTTACACTCAACCTCTACCACCTCAAGCAAAAAAAAACATTTACCAGTTTTCTGTCACCATTAAATTTACCTTCTCAAGAATTCCATACAAAGAAATTTTCATATATATCAAGTGTTGGCAAAAATATAGATCAGTTAGAATCCTGAAATATTTCTGATAGAAGGCAAAATGTAAAACCACTTGGAAAACAGTTTAGCAGTAAATTCTTAAAGAAAATTATTCACATACTATAGGGTTGGCAAAAGTAAGTTTACAGTTGTTTGTATAAAAAAATAACACAGTATAATTTGTATATTTTGCATATTTATAACTATAAACCTACTTTTGCCCCACCATGTATATGAAACAATTCCATTCCTAGGTTTTTACCCAAGAAAAATGAAAACATGTGGTCACACACTTATACTCAGTAGCAAAAAGGTACAAAGTACAAACATATAGCTACCCTGTGGAGGAATCTCACAAACATTGCACTGAGGAAAGGAATCTAGCCTAACGGAGTGCATTCCATGCATCTGTTTAATGAGAATGTCTTAAAATTCTGACTCTTTTAATTCAGGAGCATAGTATATGTTTCTGATTGTTTAGGTATTCTCTAATTTCTCTCAGAAAAATTTGTTATTTTCAGATCTTGTATACATATCTAGTTCCAATTTTAATAAACATAGCTCTATGTATTTCATGGTTTTTGATGCTACAGTAAATGTTATTTTTAAATTTTTATTTTCAATTATTCTTGCTATGATATTATAATACGATTAATTTTTGTACATTGACCTGGGATCTGACCTTGCTACATTAATTTACTAGTTCCAGTAGCCTTTGTTTGGATTCCCTAGTATTTTCTGCATACTCAGTCTGTAATTTGCTGACACACATTTCACTTGCTCCTTTTTAGCACCCATGCCTTTACCCTATTTTCTAGCTTTATTGCCCTGGTTAGGACCTCCACCACATTGTTTCATAGAATGGTATGAAAGCCATCATTTTCTGTATCCAAGTTTAGGAGGACAGCATTTGAGTCTTTCACCTTTAAATAAGATGATTTACTGGGGAGGGAGTATTTATATTTTTTATATTTTATATATATATAATTTTATGTATACAAAATTTATCATTTTAACCATTTAGAGGCATGACGTATTTTTCACCATTTATATGTATAATTTAGAGGCATGAGGTATTTCACAATGTTGTATAATCATCACTACTCTCTATATGCAGAAATTTTCATCACCCCAAACAGAAACTTTGTACCCATTAAATGATAACTCCCCATTGTCTCCTCCCTCTAGACCCTGGTATCCTCTATTCTACTTTCTGTCTCTTTGAATTTGCTTTTCTAAGCAACTGGCATAAGTGAAATCATAAAATACTTGTCCCTTTGTGTCTAGTTTATTTCACTTAGCATAATGCTTTCAAGGTTCATCTGTGTTGCAGTGTATGTCAGAATTTCATTCCTTTCTATGTCTTTCAGTGATGTTTTGTAGTTTTTAGTGTGCAAGTTTTTCATTTTCTTGGTGCTAAATTTATTCCTAAGTATTTTATTCTATTTGATGCTATTGTAAAGGAACTGTTAATATCCTATTTGGATTGTTTATTGCTGGTGTATAAAAATGCAACCAATTTTGTGGTTGACTTTGTGTCCTGCAAATGTGCCGAATGTATTTATTAGATCTAACAAGTTGTTGTTGCAAGAGAGAGAGAGAGAGAGAGAGAGAGAGAGAGAGAGAGAGAGAGAGAGAGAGAGATCTTTGGAATGGGTTTCCTATGTATAAAATCATGTCATCTGAGAGCAGAGATGATTTTACTTTTTTCTTTCCTATTTGGATGCCTTTTCTCGTCTTGCCTAATTATTCTGACTAGAACTTCTTGTACTGAATAGAAATGGTAAAATCAGGCATCCTTGTCTTGTTCCTGATCTTGGAGGGAAAGCTGTGAGGTTTTCTATTAGAAGTTGCAGTCACTGGTAGTTTTTCCACTGTGGAGAGCCACTGTCTCGGAGGCACCTGCCCGCTCATCCCTTCTTTTCATATTCCATCGGAATCTTGGTTATTGTACTAGTTATGTTGAATTCACTCCTTTGTGTCTGATATATTTATATTAGTCCTTTTCATATTTGTAATTCCTGAGAGGCTTTAAGTGGATACTGTAACTATTTTCTTGATGCTAAGTGTAATCCCTCATGAACATTTTTTTAAAAGGATGAAGAAAAAGTGCCCACATCTCTTCAGCCCAAAGATAAGTGCAGTGAATATATTAATGCATTTCATGCCGACAGTGTCCTATGCAGGCATATGGATGGGCTGACCAACTGACTATGTTTAGTGGCAATCATACCGTTATACCTGCACCGTCCGGTGTGGTAGCCACTAGCCACATGTGGCCTCAGGGCATTTGAAGTGTGGATAGTCTTTTTTTTTAAGATATACTCCAGACTGAGATTTATTATGAAAAATATATTAAATATGTCATTTATAATTTTAAAGTTGATTACATGTTTAAAGTGAAAATATGATGGGTTAAATAAATTATTAAAATTGAGCCATTTTAACTTTTTTAAAATTAAACATGGCTTCCAGCACATTTAAAATGACTTATGTGACTCAAATCTGTGTCTCATAACATTTCTATTGAACAGAGCTGATATATGTTGTTTTATATTCTTTTTTCCTGAACAATATAGCATAGGCAATTTTGCATGCCATAAAAAGTTGCTCAAGAATATCATTTTTAATAGCAATATAATGTTTTATCATTTGGATGCTATAATTTATACTGTTTTAAAAACTTTTTTTCTGTTTTTTCCATTTTCATGATACTTAGTTTCTCTTAGATTTTATTGTTCAGTTCTTAGAAACATTTAATGACAACCTAACTGTTCCTTGTTCATTTGCTCATTTCTTCATTCCTTCACTTTTTTTCTTCCTTTTTCCTTCTTGTATTCATTTTCCAAATATTGTTGAGGATTCTAATAGGCCTTTTAATGTAATGATGAAGACTCATTTCCGCTGGGCTGGACTGCATGGGTTAAATCCTATCCCTGTCACTTAGCCACTGGATAACTTTAAGCAAGTTACTTAATGCCGGGCTTCTCCAGGATAGCAGAAAGGTTACAGTTGTACTTACCTCATTTATTGTTGTGAGGATTAAATAGGATGCCATTGATTTTAGGAACTGTTTTGAACAATGTCTAGCACATTTTAAGTACATGTAAGTATTATGTTATTATTACCAATGTCTTCTACTTAGTACCAGTCTAGTAGGGAAGACAGACACTGGACAAGTGACTATACTAGTAATTATGCTAAGTGTTATGAAATCTCTGAAAGATAAACTAATAAGATGTGTTCAATGTCCTCAAGTAATTCACCATCAGGTAGGGGAGAAAGATATGGAAACAAATAATAATAATGCCATTGGTTAAGTACTAATAAGAGTTACGTTCAAATAGCTACAGCACAAGGAAGAGTGGATTCACTGCCAGGTGGTTTATAGGGGCCATGTTCTCTCAGCTAAACCTGGGAGATGGACTAGTTTTAACTCGTCATTTGATCATTGTAAGATTCACATTAACATCAGCCAGCAAAATAAAGCACCCTCCATTGTCCCCAGCTTATTAGCAGCAATGAGCGGGACTAGCTGGCTGTGTTTTGTAAAGAAGGCAAGTCCATCAGTATCTTCATCGACTGACACTTGGAATAAAGGCATGGGTGATACTTCAGCAAACAGAGGCTTGACTTTTACAATAGCAGTGTGAGCAGAGCGCCAATTTAGTGCAGAATTGCTTGGTGTAGGTGTCTGATTATCAAGCAAAATAATAAAATGCATTAACAAAACAGTTAAATTCCACTGAAGTAGAAAGCCTTTCCTCACAATGAAAAAGAACTGAAGACTTCAACTGTGAGCACAAGAGAGCTGGTGGAAGTTTGCAAACGCATCTAACTTGTAGAGACAATGACCCTGCTTTAGAATGGGAAAGATAAATGTAATGATTGAATTTGATAAAAGGACAACTTACTCAAATTCCAATCTAAGTATAATGTTGAGGTGACTGTGAGTTTCTAAGCCTATTTTCCTAGTGATAAGAACTATACTTAAAGCAACCTTTATTCAAGCCCACGTCTGCCAAATTAACAGTCAATTTACTTGGCAAGAACAATTTGACTAGCGGCTTGTTTTATGTCAGGAGAAACTACATCAGTGATCTGGGCAGCTTCTTGACAGCTTGGGCCATCTTTGTCCTCTTTTCACATCATGTCTATCTAACGCATTAATGAGTAGCCAACTCAGAAACAAATTGAAGAAATGCCTGGTCATGAAAGGTGTGAAGATTTTGATAGAAAGCTTGTCAAATAGTACATCTTTGACATTGCTTTGTCATTCAATTAATGATGATAATGATTTCATTTATTTATTTTTCACCTTCTCATTGGAAAGTCAAGATGTTTACAAGCCCAGATTAATGACAATAGCAGTTAGCTACACCTGCTCATAAATTTATTTGTGCTAGTGTATTTTGACGGGTGGAATGTATTGAATATCCAACTCCCACCGTATGCATTTCTCTTTTTTCCAATTTATAATAATAAAAAAGGATGTGGGAAGGGACATACTCATTTTATAATTTTTGTGTGTTTTCATTTATTTTGTAGACTCATTTCCAATTTATGCTGCCAGCTTTGCCATGATTTATAGTTATAACTTCGTTGTGTTTGAATACATATTTCTATCTGCATGAAAATGCTCTGATTGATGTCAGCTGATATGTTTCAAAATTAAAATCCTATGTTATTTGCAAGTATTTAATACACTAAAGACATTTTAAATACAAATGTTTGGGACAGATACAAATTTCTCTTAAGGCAATGCCGGAGTGATAAAATGCAATGTATGTAATTTGTCAAGCCATGTCACCAAGCCATCCTGTGTTGATTTGATGTCTCTCTCACCCCCAGATCAAAGAGAAAGGTCAGGTCCAGCGGTTCAGGCACAGTTAGCAATATATGGAGACACTTTTGTTTATCACTAGTCAGGGGTGGGTACTACCGGCATCTAGTGGGTAGAGAGGCCAGGGATGCAGCTCAACATTCTACAATGCACAAGGCGGCCCCATTCTAACAAAGAGTTCTCGGCCCCAGGCTGTGAACGGTGCCAAGGATGAGAAACCCTGATCTAGTCTGAAAAATGTAAATGCCTTCATGCCCTTAGGAGTGAACATCCACACTTCTCTAGCCATTAGCCTGTCAGAGCTGCCCAAACAACATCTCCGTCATTAATTTAATGAATGCATTCCTCTCTGGCTTGATCCTGAGAAGATAAGGGGACTGAGCTGATCCCATCTGCACCTTCACTGTACACGTACACACACACACTCACACACACACTCACTTTGTGAACCCCAGCCTAGCGCCTGTCTCTCTCTCACAGACATCCGGCAGCCCAAAGGTTGCCACAGTTATTCTGACTTGACAGCTTGCCCCTGCCCTGTTGGTTCATTGTGGCTTTTAATGAACCCGAGGAGAGAAGCGATGGGGAACAGGGCAGGTGAAATGGCACCCTGGTGAGGAGTGGCTTGCTTTCCAGGTGAGCTGCGAGTCTTGCCACGCTGAGCTGGGAGCGCCGGCTTTCTCAGCCTTTGTGGTGAGGCCCTTGTGTAGATGAGTGATGTGCACTCCCTTTCAAGAAGCCTGCCTTTCCCTGGCCTTGGATCCAGTGGCTTTCAGGGCAGGGACCATTAAAGCAGAATGAGACAGATTCAGTAATTCTGTGTTCCGGAGACTAATTCCACAGCCTGCTGCAGACACGTCTTCTTTTCCCCACACGGGCCATATATGTGAATCTTCCTTTGAAAAGCACCAAGGGAGCTGGGGAGGTTTCACACTCTACGTGTTTAGAGGGGAAAAAATTCTAGAGGCAACGAAGCGTTGTCCTGTGGCTGCCTATACTCACTCAAAACACCTTAATTTCTGCTCCTGGGTGTCAATCACTCAACATACAAATATTTCCAGCATGTGCAACATTCCTGTGGAACTGTTAATAAAAGAGAGAGAGAATTCTTCAGTGAATTCCTCAAAAAGTCTGAGTGACAGTTGACATGATTTTACACAAGAGTGAACTCATGAAGGATGGAACTCACAACAGTTACAGTGATGACACGGACGGTGACGGTCCAGAGAGGGACAGCTGTGCCTGGCAATCCTTCCTCTACTCCCCCTCCCCACGCTTCAAACAGACTCAACATGTGCCATGTCTGAGTCCAGATGTGGCCTCAGAAATCTTTTCCACAGAGAAATGCAGGTGGCCATCACCACTCCAGGGGAGTCGGTATCTGAGTCGGACTCTATTTTTCATCCTTGGACTATGGATTCTGAGAAGTCAGTGATTTGGAGAGAATAGGCTAATTGGTAGGTGGGATTTTGATAGCGAGAAAGAATTTTTAGGTCCAGCAGTGACACCGTTAAAATCATGGTGATAGGAAAGTATTCGGAGATTTCAAAAGCATGTGAGCAGGATTTGGGGGCCTCGCTAAAATTAGTGGAACAGTCATTAGAGAAGCTGCTGGTTTGAGGGAAAAGATAAGAATGTAGTTTTAGAATTACATACCCCCTTCTTTCTCCTTCCCTACATCTTGGAATTCCCCCTCCATTTCATCTTCTCACTGTTTCATTTTTTCCACTTTTCCTCCCATTTGTCTTACCCTCTCTCTCTGACATCACCCATTCCTAACACTAAGACGATTGAAAAGAGAAGTATAATATGAAGAAAGAGGCATCTCCTTGACTTCCTGAAAGAGTTTTGTAATTTATTACCAATTTCTGCCTCTGCAAATGTAATTTCTTTTTTTTTACTTTATTATTTTTTTAATTTAATAAATCTTTATTGTCCAGATTATTACAATCGTTTCTCCTTTTTCCCCCCATAGCTCCCCTCCACCCGGTTCCCACCCCACCCTCTGCCCTTACCTCCCCACCATTGTCCTCATGCATAGGTGTACGATTTTTGTCCAGTCTCTTCCCGCACCCCCCACATCCCTTTCCCCCTGATAATTATCAATCCACTCCCTTTCTTTGCCCCTGATTCTATTATATTCACCAGTTTATTCTGTTCCTCAGATTTTTAATTCACTTGATTTTTAGGTTCACTTGTTGATAGATATATATTTGTTGTTCCTCATTTTTATCTTTACTTTTTTCTTCTTCCTCTTCTTAAAGAATACCTTTCAGCATTTCATATAATACTGGTTTAGTGGTGATGAACTCCTTTAGCTTTTTCTTATCTGTGAAGCTCTTTATCTGACCTTCCATTCTGAATGATAACTTTGCTGGGTAGAGTAATCTTGGTTGTAGGTTCTTGCTATTCATCACTTTGAATATTTCTTGCCACTCCCGTCTGGCCTGCATAGTTTCTGTTGAGAAATCAGCCGGCAATCATATGGGTGCTCCCTTGTAGGAAATTAACTGTTTTCTCTTGCTGCTTTTAATATTCTCTCTTTGTCTTTTGCCCTTTGCATTTTAATTATGATGTGTCTTGGTGTGGTCCTCTTTGGATTCCTTTTGTTTGGGGTTCTGTGCGCTTCCTGGACTTGTAAGTCTATTTCTTTCACCAGGTGGGGGAAGTTTTCAGTCATTATTTCTTCAAATAGGTTTTCAGTATCTTGCTCTCTCTCTTCTTCTGGCACCCCCATAATTCTGATGTTGGTACGCTTGAAGTTGTCCCAGAGGCTTCTTACACTATCTTCAACTTTTTGGATTCTTTTTCTTTTTGCTTTTCCAGTTGAGTGTTTTTTTGTTTCTTTGTATTTCAAATATTTGACTTGACTCTTGCATTCCTCTAGTCTGCTGTTGGGTCTCTGTATAATATTTTTTATTTCAGTCAGTGTATGTTTAATTTCTAGTTGGTCCTTTTTCATATCCTCGAGGGTCTCATTAAATTTATCGGCCTTTTCTAGGAAATTCTTGAAAAACCTTATAACCGTGGTTTTGAATTCTATATCCAATCGTTTGTTCTCCTCCATTTCTTTCATTTGTGGTCTGTTTCTTTGACTCTGCATTTTCGCTGCTTCCCTGAGTTGGTAGGGTAGCTTTGTGTGCTAGGTTTCCTATATGGCCCAGTGGGTCAGCCTCCCCAGTTACCTGAGGTGGACACTCTTGGTGCTTCCCTTTGTGGACTGTGTGTACAGCCTTGTTGTAGTTAAGTCTTGATTGTTGTTGGTATCACTGGGAGGAATTGACCTCCAGGCCAATTGGCTGTGAATATCAGCTGTGTCTATGCCAGGATACCTTCTGTATTGGAGACAGCTTTATAGGACCAGACTTGCAAAATTGCAAAAGCCTCTTTGCTCAGCTTGGATGGGGCGGAGTCTCAGGGCTGAGCAGACTGCCTTGGCTTCCCGTCAGCCCTGCCCTTGCGCACGCGCCTCCAGACCTCTGCCTTCCATGGATCCCCTGAGTTTCCGCCTGACAGTTCAGATTCCCCCTGTAAGAGTGTGGGTCCCCCAGGGGCTCACCCAGAACTGGGTTTCAGTGCAGTCGGAACTGGGATTCAGTGCAGTCAGAAGCTTCCGAACTCCTCCCACTATGGAAAGCTTGCGGCAACCTCCGCAGTCAGACCTCTCTGCGGGCACTCACACACGCGCGCCTCCAGACCCCTGCCCGCTGTGGCTCCCCCGAGTCTCTGAGTCTCCGAGTCTCCGTGTGCCTTTCTCTACAGTCTAGACTCCACCCATAGGAGCCTGGGTCCACGGGGTTTCAGCCGGAGCTGGGGTTCAGTGCAGTCGGAACTGGGGTTCAGTGCAGTCGGGGGCTTCCTTTCCCCTCCCGCCAGCCAGGCACTCAGCCGCCCTTCCTCTCTACGCACGCGTCTCCGTACTTCAGCACTTTGCAGCTCCTCTGATCCGTGAGCTTTTCTCTTTCCTTCTAGTTGTAGAATTTCTACTCAGCCAGCTTTCCTGTGGTTTTGAATGATGTCCGTTCTGTCTTTTAGTTGTTGTTTTGAAATTGTTGTGCAAGGCAGCAGTTTAGGTGCTTACCTAGGCCACCATCTTGGTTTCTCCTCTGCAAATGTAATTTCTTATTAGCTTGAGTGATTTCATGTCCCAGTTCAATGATAATTATAATGATAGTATTCATAGCTAACTTTTGACTCCCCCAAAACTCAACTATGAATAGCCTACCCGTTTACTGGAAGCCTTACCAACAACATAAACACTCGATTAACAGTTGATTTGTATGTTATGTGTATTATATGCTGTATTCTTGGAATAAATAAGCTAGAAAAAATAAAATTTTATTGAAGAAATCTTGATGATGAGATACATTTGTAGTAAGCTATAGTATTCCATATGCTAGACATACATACATAGCTTCATTTCATCTTCAGAACCACTGTTTGAGAAGAGATACTATTGACCTTCCCCTTTTGCAAAAAAGATTTAGTGATGTGACTTGCCCAAGGTCTCCTTGCTCGGACATACGGGCTTCCTGGCTCTGACTCCATGCTGTTACTAATAACATTACTCACCCTAATAGAGAAAAGTAATTAAAACAACGATTTATCAGGATGGGAAATACAGATGTATTTAAGGAACAGTGAGAAAGTCTGCTGTGTGTGTGTATGGGGATGTATGAAGTGTGCATGAGTGTGTGTGTGTGCGTTTTCCTGTTCTTGTCCTGCTCAGAGTTTGGAAGGGAAAAGGAGGCTATAAATCTGCTGGATGATGGACCCACTCTTGGGTCCATGTAGGGAAGACCTCACTGACAGTTAGGAGGAGAACAAACATCAGAAGTGAACTTGTGTAGCAGCACAGTCAATCACTTGGTTACATTATTGTTTCTGAAAAATTCTATTCCAGACGTGATCCGCTTGACATGCCCCCCCCCCCCGCCATTCTTTATCTCCCAAGGATTAGAAAAGTATACTTGTCTGTTTTTCTATCACAGTTGCGACTCATTAAATCCCTCCTACAGGAGACATATGCATACCTTCATTTCCTCTGTGCAAGGACGAACTCAATAAGGTAGGGTTGACCCTGAAAAACACAGGCTTGCACTGCACAAGTTCACTTATATGCAGATTTTTTTCAATAAATATGTGCAATACTACAAATGTATTTTATCCTCCTTAAGATTTCCTCAATAAAATGTGTTTTTCTGTAGCTTATTTATTGCAAGAATGCAGCATATGATACACATAACATGCAAATAAAATGTTAATCGAGTGATTATGTTGTTGGTGAGGCTTCCTGTAATAGGCTATTCGTAGTTGAGTTTTGGGGGAGTCAAAAGTGTATGTAACTGTGCAGGGAGTTGGTGCTCCTGAACCCTACCACCCATCCCTGTCGTTCAATGGTCAGCTATGACATCATGGGGTTCCTTCCCCAGCAAATGGGGAGCTCTGAGACGTGGCCTCCCTTCTAGTATGCGCTTCACAGTTGCACTTACTCTGTGAGCCCTCCTGATGCCTGGAAGGGGCCACCCCAACTTTTTACTTTGACAACAGGACAACTACCATATGAAATCTAATCACACACATAAAAAATTGAAAATGTCCACATATCAAGCTGAAAATAGAAGTCAAAGTATAATAGAAAAGGGAGGCTTTTAATTAAATGCTGCCAGCTTCCGTTTGCTGTCAGCTCATGGTTTAATTCAAGTGCTCTCATCGTGAGAACCCTGGGTCAAGAATCCTTCCTCTGGAGTCCTGGGGAACACAATCACTCTTGTCCAGCACCAGTCAGCTTGTGTTTGGGAGCCATTCCTGTTGTTTTAATTAGGAGACAAAACTTAATGCTGTAAATTCATAGAGTCACTCTTAATTTCTGTATAATCCATCACACTCTGAGCCAGTGTGTGGCAGCTCTTTTTAATAAAGGATTTTGCAGATAACCTGCTGTGGCTAAAACACTTTATCATCTTTGCTAGCTCCAAGAGTTCTAGCATTATGTCATGTTTGACTCAAAAAAAATAGTATTATAAGCCCTGGAATTAGAAACCCAACAATGGAACTAGCTGATTTCAATTGCCCGTGAAGCTATCATATACTGAGGAATAAAACTTGGTAAGTTTTCATTTTAATAAAAAACTATAACAGGACCAGGGATGCTTGTCTAAAACGAATAATTCCCACATTTCTGGATGCTATTGAATAATGGTCTCTCATCCATGAATTAATTATAAAACTAGAATACTCTAAGAATATCAAAATGCATCCCCCACACTCCCTTTTAATGATAACTTTATGTTTCATCAACTCTGAGCTTGAAGGATGGAAGCAAAGAGTATTCATGAGCCAATTTTTGAAACACCTCACCAGCTGCAGCACCTGGGAAGACCATCAGGGCGCGCTACATCCCAGCATCGTCCTGGTGTGACCAGCTCAATTAAAGAGTCAAGTTTAGGGGTGACGTTTAGGGGGGAAGTCTTTTCCTAATAATACTCTTTTAAGGAGCATACGTAAAACTCCCCCATTCATTCCCAGCTAAATAACATTTCCTTGAGTCTCTCAGCCCAATTCCAAGAGTTTTAGATGTTTTTCTACTTAGTCCAATGGTCATTTTTGGATTTGTACTGCAATTCAATCCTGGTTGTATTGTTTTTAAATGTCATCCTGATCTTTTTTCCTCTTTGCCCCATTAGTGTTCAGTCCTGAATCTCATCAACATTAAGAGAGCATCTCTTGTCTCCAGCCTGTACCCAACTCATGAACAAAGCAGTCCTGTCATTCTTAAGCTTTAGAAGTGGCTTTTCTTGACTCCAGAGAGAGGGGCTACCTCTCACCACATACCCCTGGGAGAAGTCCAGGCCAGAGCTGTTCTTGCTGAACTTCTCTTATTAGCGGGATGGCAAGGCTGAGTGGGGAGGAGCTGGTTCTTCCGCAGCAGGGCCTTTGTGAAGTGCTGCAGGGAGGTAGCGCCCTCTTCCCCCTGATTTTAGCGCATAGTATCCGTCCAGATAGCTCTTCAGCTGTGGCCTTAGCCACAACTCTTGAACAAGGACAGCCTCCTGTGCACCAAGCATCATTCAGCTTCTTTACATATGCTCTTCTCAGCAAACAGTAAGTCTGTCCATACACACAGGGAGGGGATTGTACAGGGTGAGTACATGGGGGGCAGTGTGGTTTGGAGGACATTTTAGAATTCTGCCTGGCACAGCTTTTTTGGTTTTCTGAGCTCATACAGCAGTTAGCCTCCCAGAACCTCCCACAGCAATGACAGTCTATACTCAGGGGTCAGGGGGCAAGAAGCAGGGAGGCATTGCTCCCCCGCCCCACAACAACCAGTAATTCATGTGGTCAAAGAAGCCACAGTCTCTCATTTCTGGCAACTCAATATGATCCTCCATTCAGTTCTGAGAGCATCATTAGGCTTCCCAGGTTCCCAAGAGACTGGTCAGTAAGCCTGATGCATCACTAGCATTCGACACACAGTATAACTTCCAGGCAAACCGAAACAGTGGTATTGGCAGAGGAAACTGCAAAGTGTACTTAAAGAAGAGTTTTGGAATCAGAGAGAGAATGTTCCATTTGTTCAAGTTCTTTAACTGCTCAAAGCCTCCGTTTCTTAATATTTAAAGCAGGGATAATTTCAATCACTACATGGTGTCATTTCTGAGGAATAAATACAATAACATAGGTCAATCCTTTTGCACAGGACCTGGCACCAGATAAGCTTACAACAACATTTCTTGGTAATTCAACATTACTGCACAATCTAGCATTCCTTACTTTATAGCTGGGATTTGATTATTTATTCATTTGGACTCTACTACAGCCTGCTTCATGCCAGGACCAGCAAGTAATCAATTAACACTCAATTTTCCTGTTGTGAGACCTGTATGTTGGAATGGGCCCAGTTTCCCTGCCCTGCACTCTGAGACCTCAGGAGTAATCTTAGAATCTTGAAAGCTCAATACTTGTCAAATATTTTCTAACACATAATTTCATGCCTCCTCAGCTAAATATGATACATCTTAGGATGCTCTTTTGTAATTGATTTGCAGGGATTTACTCCACTCATAAATATATGTTTTTGTTTTGTTGGTTAATCCACACCTGAGAATATTTTTTCCATTGATTTTTAGAGAGAATGGAAGGGAGAGAGAGAGAGAGAGAGAGAGAGAGAGAGAGAGAGAAACATTGATGCGAGAGTGTCACATCTATTGGTTGCCTCCTACATGCATCCGACCAGGGCTAGGGATTTAACCTGCAACCCAGGTATGTGCCCTTCACTGGGAATCATATTCTTTGGTGCGTAGTTCAAAGCTCCAAACACCAGCTAGGGCTCATAAATATATTTTAATTTGGGATGAGAATATTATATTGTCTGGATTTATTATTTGTCAAATATCAATATTCAAGTTTCCAGTCATGCAGACATGGCCTGGTGATGAAAATAGGAATCGTATCTGTGCTTCAGTGAGGGAAATAATAGCTTTTTCACAAAATAGTGCTGAGACAACTAGATATCCACATGCAAAACCAGTGTTTTATCCTACGGTGGTAGCCTGAATAATGTCCTGCTCCCTAGAACCTGTAAATGTTACTTTATTAGGAAAAAGGCTCTTTGCAGATGTGATTGAGGATTTTGATATATGGAGATTATTTTGAATGATCAGGGTGGGTCCAAAATGTAATCACAAGTGACTTTATAAGGGGGAGGCAGAGAGAGACTTGACACAGAAGACTTAAGGCATGTGAACACTGAGGTAGAGTGTGAAATGATGCGATCACAAGCCAAGGAATGCCAGCAGCATTCCAGAAGCTAGAAGAGGAAAGAAATGGATTCTCCCTTTGCACCTCCAGAGGGACCACAACCCTGGTCATGCCTTGATTACCTCAGAACAAAAGATTCACACAGGATGAGAGGGAAAGGATGGAAAAATATATTTCATGCAGATGAAATGGGGGAAAAAAGCTGTAATAGCAATACTCATATCTGACAAAATAACTTCAAAACAAAGGCCATAACAAGAGACAATAAAGGCCACTTCATAATACTAAAGTGGTCGATATAACAAGAGGATATAACCCTGGTAAACATATATGCACCCAATATAGGAGTATCTAAATATATTTTTTTAAAAACTTCTGGAGGACTTTAAGGGAGAGATCAACAGAAATACAGTCATAGTAGGGGACTTTAACACCCTGCTGACTTCACTGGATAAATATTTCAGGTGAAAAATTAACAAGGAAATGGAGACTCTAAGTGATACACTAGACCAGATGGATTTAATTGACATTTACAGAACATTTCATCACAAAGCTGTAGAATATACATTCTTCTCAAGTGCACATGGGACATTCTCAAAGATAGACCACATGTTAGGACACAAAACAAGTCTCTACAAGTTCAAGAAGATTGAAATCATATCAAACATCTTGTTGGATCAAAATGAAATTAGAAATCAACCACAGTAAAAACACTCAAATACATGGAGGCTAAATGGCATGTTATTAAATAATGAATGGGATACCAATGAAATCAAAGAAGAAGGAAAAAAAATTCCTGGAAACAAATGAAAATGAACACACAACAACCCAAAATCTATGGGACAAAAGGAAAGTAGTCCTAAGAGGGAGGCTTATAGCACTACAGGCCTATCTCAAAAAATAAGAAAAGATTTTAATAAACTTCTAACCCTACAACTTAAAGAATTAGAAAGACAACAATAAGAAAAGCCCAGAATAAGTAGAAGAAAGGAAATAATAAAGATAATAGGAGAAAAGTGAAATGGAGACTAAAAGAATCAATGAAACCAAGAGCTGGTTTTTTGAAAAGAAAAATAAGATTGATAAACCTTTAGCCAGCTTTATCAAGAAAAAAAGAGAGAGAATGCAAATAAATAAAATCAGAAACAAAAGAGGTGAAGTAACAACTGATACCACAGAAATACAAAGGATTGTAAGAAAATACTATGGTCAACTATATGCCAACAAGCTATACAATGTGGATGAAATGGACAAATTTCTAGAAAAAAATATAATCTTCCAAAATTGAATCAGTAAGAATCAGAAAACCTGAATAGGCTGATGACAACTGATGAAATTGAAGCAGCAATCAAATACTCCCTGAGACCTCTAGCCGTTTTTGCTCAGTGGTTAGAGCAGGGGTCCTCAAACTTTTTAAACAGGGGGCTAGTTCACTGTCCCTCAGACAGTTGGAGGGCCGGACTATAGTTTAAAAAAAAAAACTGAACAAATTTCTATGCACACTGCACATATCTTATTTTGAAGTAAAAAAACAAAACGGCAAAAACACCCACATGTGGCCCGTGGGCCGTAGTTTGAGGACACCTGGGTTAGAATGTTGGCCTACAGATTGAGGATTTGCAGGTTCAGTTCCCATTAAGGACATGTACCGTGGTTGCAGGCTTGATCCCTGGCCCCAGTTCAGGTGTAGTGGGAGGCAAACAGTTGATGTGTCTCCCTTGCATTGATGTTTCTCTCTCTGTGTCTCCCACCCTCCCTTCCATTCTCTCTAAAAAAAAATCAATGGAAAAAAATATCAAGTGAGGATTAACAACAACAAAAGCCCTCATCAGAATGGCTTCACAGTTTACCAAGCATTCAGAGAGGTAGTAACCCTTGCCTCCTCAAACTATTCCAAAATTCCAAGAGGAAGGGATACTTTTAACCTCTTTTTACAAGGTCAGCATTATCCTAACTCCAAAATCAGATAAAGACACTACAAAGAAAGAGAATTACAGGCCAATATCCCTGATGAGCATAGATGCTAAAAAGCTCAACAAAATATTACCAAATCGGATCCAGGAATATATTAAAAAGATCATACACCATAGCCAAGTGGGATTTACTTAGGAATAAACTTAACCAAGGAGGTAAGAGACTTATACTCAGAAAACTATAGGACATTGAAAAAAGAGATAGAGGAAGATATAAACAAGTGAAAGAATATACCATGTTCATGGATTGGTAGAATTAACATCATTAAAATGTACATACTACCCAAAGCAATCTATAGATTCAATGCAATCTCTTTTAAAATACCAACAGCGTATTTCACAGATCTAAAACAAATACTCCAAAAATTTATATGGACCCAAAAAGACTCTGAATAGTTGCAGCAATCTTGAGAAAGAAGAACAAAGTTGGAGGGATCCTATCAAATTATACCACAAAGCCATTGTGTTAAAAAACAAACAAACAACAACAACAAAAAAAAAACAGCCTGGTACTGACACAAGAACAGGCATATAGGTCGATGGAACAGAACAGAGACCCCAAAAATCAACCCAAGCCATTATGCTCAATTAATATTTTACAAAAGAGGCAAGAGCATACTCTTCAATAAATGGTGTTGGGAAAATTAGGTACATGCAAAAAAAAAATGAAGCTAGACTACCAACTTAGACCATACACAAGAATAAACTCAAAATGGATAAAATATTTAAATATAAGTCATGAAACCATAAAAATCCTAGAAAAATCATAGGCATAAAATTCTCAGACATCTCTATAGCAATATGTTTACTGATACATCTCCTATTAGGGGTCAAGGGAAACAAAAGAGAAAATAAACAAAAGGGACTACATCAAAATAAAAAAACTTCTACACAGTTAAAGAAATCATCATCGAAATGAAAAGGGAGCCCATTTTATGGGAGAACATATTTGGCAATGATATACCTGATAAAGGGGTAATATCTAAAATATATAAGGAACACATACAACTTAACAAAAAGAAGACAAATAATCCCATTAAAAAATGGGCAAAGGACCTAAAGTGGACATACAGATGGCCAAGAGACATATGAAAAACTGCTCAAAGTCACTGATAATCAGAGAGATTAAAATAAAAATCACAAAGAGGTATCAACTCACAACTGCCAGAATGGCTGCCATCAATGACAAGTGCTGGTGAGGATGTGGAGAAAAAGGAACCACATTACACTGCTAGTGTGCTATGCAGACTGGTGCAGCCATTAAGGAAACAGTATGGAGTTTTCTCAAAGAAGTTGAAAATGGAACTGCCATTTGACCCAGTGAACCCACTTCTAGAAATATATCCTAAGAAACCCAAAAATATCAATCAGAAACAATATTTGCACTTGACCAGTGTGGCTCAGTGGTTGAGCATTGACTTAAGAAGCAGGAGATCATGGCTCAATTCCCAATCAGGGCACATGCCTGGTTTGTGGGCTCAATCCCCAGATTGGGGCATGCAGGAGGCACCTGATCAATGATTCTCTCTCATCATTGATGTTTCTATATCTCTCTCCCTCTCACTTCTCTGAAATCAATAAACACACACACACACACACACACACACACACGCACATGAATAGCAGCACAATTTATAAAAGTTAAGATCTGAAAACAGCCCTAGTTCCCATCAGTAGATGAGTGGATAAAGAAACTGTGGTACATTTACACAATGGAATACTAGGCAGCTGTATAAAAGAAGGATCTCTTACCCTTTGAGACAGCCTGGAGGGACCTGGAGAGTATTACACTAAGTGAAATAAGCCAGTGAGAGCAAGACAAGTGTCACATGATCTCACTCATATGTGGAATCTAATGAACAAAATAGTTCCAGAGACATAGAAGCAAGAAACAGAATGATGAATCTCAGAGGAAAGGTGGGGGTGGGTGGGTCTGGGGGGGAGAGATTAACCAAATAACTTACATGCATATATGCATAACCCATGGACACAGACAAGTGAGATGTCCCAGGGGAGGGCAGGTGTAGAGTATAGGGGGTCACTGGGGGGGGGGGGGAGGTGGACATCTGTAACACTTTCAACAATAAAGATACATTTTAAAAAAGAAAAGAAAATTTGCTATCTTGTCCCCTTTCTCCTAAACGTTTTCCTTCTTGGCTACCCACCAGCCTAAATTCTTTTTGGAGACTTCCACTCCTGGTATTATGGGATATACGTACTTTTCCTTATTTATCCCTATCAGTACAAATAAAAACTCTGGACAAACATGGCAAAAGTATGGCATAAAGAAGAAGGCCAACTAGCCAGGAGGCTTGTGATCCAGGGAACAAGGCAGTGAGTTCCGGGCTTTTCTTCTTGTCTCATCCGCATCTTAGACTGCATGCCGGAGAAAGCCATACTTGGGAAAGCCAACGGGTGAGCACAAGGAGATCCAAGGCCCACATGTTTTCACTGGAGAAGTCTACCATACACTTAAAGGAGAATTACCACCAACTCTAAATAACCTCTCCCAGAAGATGAGGGAACACATTCCTATTTATTTTTATGAAGCTAGTATTATTCTAATACCAAGCCCACAAAGGCAATAGAAAAAAGTGAACCTACACATCATCATTCATGAAGGCAAAACAGAAGTCCTCTTAAAGTGTTTATGAATGGAATTCAATACTATGTGAAAAGAAATATTTACGATGACCAACTGTGGTTTATTCCAGGAACTTAAGATTGTTATAATATTCAAATATCAATCAATATAATTCACCCTATTACAGGTTAAAGAAGAAACAGGACAAAATTATATCAGTCATTGTGGGGGAAAGCATTTGACAACATTCAATACCTATAAAAACCTTGTGATAAAAACCCTCAGAAAAAAAGGAGCAGAGGTAAACTCTCTCAGTTTGATACAGAGCACCTACAAAAAACCTGCAAATATCATTATACTATATGGTGAAAGACTAAAAGTGTGTCCCCTACCATCAGAACCAAGCAAGGACCAAGCCCTCATCATTCTATTTAGCATAGCACTGGAAATTTTAGCCAACGTAATAATGAAAGAAAATAAAAGGAAAGACAAGTATCAGAAAGGAAGAAATAAGATTGCTTCTTTTTGCGTAGAAAATTTTCTACGTAGAAAATCCCAAAGAATGTACAAAAAACAAACTCCTAGAACATAAAACTTCCAAGTGAGTTCAGTAAGGTCTCAGAATGCTTGATCAACATAACAAAAAAATATATTTCTATATACCAGCAATAGACACATGGAAAATAAAATTTGAAATGCAATACCATTTAAAATTATTCCAAAAACATGAAATACTTAAATGTAAATCTATCAAAACCTGTATAGGATATGAATGATGAAAATTATACAATGTTGACAAAGAAAATAAAAAACACCTAAACAAGTGGAGAGATATTCCATGTTCATAGATTTGAAGACACCAATTAGCAAAAGTCAAATTTTCTAAAATGAGTATAGGGTGTCCCAAAAAATGTATACACACTTTACAGCAGATAGCTCAATTGATGTTTCTTTCTTTTCAGATTTAACCCATGGGAATTAATTATTCAAAATGTGTATACATATTTTGGGACACCCTATATATATACGCTTAACACAATCATATTTTTGTAGATAGGCAAGAATACTCCAAAATATATATGGAAAGGCAATGGAATTAGAATAGTTAAAAATAATTCTGATAAAGTAGAAGGAATCATGCTAACAATTTTAAGATTTTTTGTATAGTAATCATGACTATATGGTAGAGGGATAGACACATAGATAGATGGAATAAAACAGTGAATGAAGAAATAGACTCCCACATACATGACCAATTGATTTTTTACAATGTACAAACACAATTCAATGGAGAAAGGGTTGTCTTCTCAACACATAGTTTGCATCATAGGCAAAAAATTAACTTTGACTTAAACCTCACACATTATAGAAAACATAATTCAGAATGGATCATCAACTTAAATGGAAAGTACAAAACTATAAAACTTACAGAAGACAGCCTGGGACAAATGAAATGGTTTAATGAAAGGTTGTCAGACATGACACAAAATGCGTGACCTATTCAAGAAAATAGTAATAAATTGGACCTCATCGGAATTTAAAACTTTTACTCTGTGAAAGATCCAGTTAAGAGATTAGCTACAGACTAGGAGAAAATATTTATAAACCATATATCTGACAAAGGATCTCATATTTAGAATATATAAAGAACTCTCAAAACTCAACATTAAAAACAAATACTGGTAAAGTATTGAAGAGGACACTGAATCTCACATACATTACCTGTGGAATGTAAAATGGTACAGTCACTCTCAAAAAATAATTTGTCAGTTTCAAAAAAAAACCACATTCATTTACCATATGTCCCAACAATTGTACTCCTGAGCATTTGTACCATAGAAATGAAAACCTAAGGGTCACACAAAAATTTATATATGATTGTTCATGGCTACTTTATTTGTAGTAGCTGAAAACTGGAAACAATCTGTACCTTCATAGGAGAATGGCTAAACAAATTGTGGTCCACTCATACCATGGAATACTACTCAGCAATAAAAGGAAAAAAACCATTGGCACATGAACTTAGGTGGATCTCAAGGGCTTCGTGCTGAATTTTTATAGAGATGGAAAGTATATCAGTGGTTGCCAAGGGTTAAGAATGATGGATGTCTGGGGTAGTGATGTTATTAAAAAGAATAACGTGAGGGAGATCTTTGTGGTAATGGCATAGTTTATATCTAAAACTATACACACAAACATTGTACCAAGGCTATGTTCTCTTGGTGTGAGATTGTGATGTAATTATGTAAAACAGAACCAGCGGGTAATCTGGGTGAAAGGACCGCATTTCTCTGTGTTAAATTTGCAAGTCCTGTAATTATCTATAATAAAAGCGTTAATATGCTAATTAGATCGGACAGACAAACGACCTTCTGGACAAAGCCGGGGCTGCGAGGGCTGAGCCCCTTGCATGAATTTCGTGCATCAGGCCTCTAGTCTATATATATAAAAGCCTAAGCAACTGTTACGACTGGATGACCAGATGACTGGACGACTGGCTGTTAGCTATGACATGCACTGACCCCCAGGGAGCAGACGCTTAATGAAGGAGCTGCCCCCTGGTGGTTGGTGTGCTCCCACAGCCTACCTCCCCCTGCCAGCCAACCTCCCATGGTCCCTCCCCCCAGACTGGACGAGACAACCCCTATTGGCCCCTGTCACCAGCCAGGCCAAGGGACCCACCCATGCACGAATTCGTGCACCGGGGCTCTAGTCCTATATGATAAAAGTGTAATATGCAAATCAACCGAACGGCAGAACAACCAGTCACTATGACACATACTGACCACCAGGGGACAGACACTTAATGCAGGAGCTGCCCCCTGGTGGTCACTGCACTCCCACAGGGGGAGCAAAGCTCAGCCAGAAGCTGAGCTCAAGGCTGGTAAGTGCAGTGGTGGTAGTGGGAGCCTCTCCCACCTCTGCTGCGGCGGGGGGGGGGGGGGGGGGGGGCGGGGGAGGCAGTAAGGAGCAATGGGCTCAGACTGTGAGAGCCCCGGTCTGCGAGAGGGATGTCTGACTGCTGGCTTAGGCCCAAGGGGATTGGGCCTAAGCCAGCAGGCGGATATCCCCCAAGGGGTTCCGGACTGTGAGAGGGTGCAGGCTGAGCTAAGGGACCCCCTCCCCCCGCCCCCAGTACACGAATCTTGTGCACCGGGCCTCTAGTTTCTAAATAAAAGGTTTAAAAAGCAAATCCAAGGTGAACCATTAACCCTGGTGGGACTAGATTTTCAACATACCATTATGACATAGTTAAAAGTAATTCTGATAAATAAGAATAAAGTAGAAGGAATAATGATATCAATTTTAAGACTTATTGTATAGTAATAATGACTATATGTTTGGTGGAGGGATAGACACATAGATAGATGGAATAAAACAGAGAATCCAGAAATAGACTCCCATATACATGTCACTGTCATTTAACAGTTAAGTTTTGTGGGGATGATCTTCCTCTCCTTCAAAACATCTTAAGATTCTAACATCTTCTTTAGTATCTTGGGACTGTCTGGACAACTAAATTTCAGATACAATTGGAAGATAAAAACAGCAGGAAAATTGAAGCTGATGTGCGGTAGTACCTTAACCTCCAATTAGATTCGCACAGAAGTATTCTGAATGACTGAATCAATGTACCTTCTGAACACATCTGATGTAGAAAGGCAACTCTTGCAACTGACTGTACCGCCCACAGATATTCCAAAGGTCAGAGGAAAACAAAGGCAAAGGAAACTTTTGTGTTTCTTGACCCCTTCTGGGTTTTGTTTGTTTATTTGTTTGTTTGTTTTAAAATATATTTTTTATCTGTTTTTTAACTGTGAACCAAATAGTTACTATTTTTTTACATATTCATTGAAAAATTAAAACAAGGCTCAAACATTACATATGATCAAATGTCCAATTTTATCGTTAGGTACTTTTACAAACAAAGGCTTGACTCTGATTCAGTAAATCAACATCCGCTAGGATCCTTTCATGGGGATGACATAAAACCGCTCTTGGTTTATAATTTGTCCTTCTGATACTTTCATTCCAAATGCAGTCATTAGAACTGATTTGATATTGCTCATGATAACACAATACTTCCTACCTTTTTTAAAAGACCTTTTCAGATAGAAACTTAAAGGAAATTATCCTTTGTTAGAGAAAGATTGTAAGAAAGTAGAATGAAAATATTTATTGAAAAAAACATATGGCTTCCAGGCTCTTAGAGATATGCCTCTTTTTCTCCCAGGCCTTGATTTGGTCCTTTCTTTCTTTTTTTCTTTTTTTTATGAACCATTGCCTAGAGCAGTGGCCCAGCTTTAAGGGACATCTTTCTTCACCCTGAAGAAACCTCGGAGTGGTCAAGGAAATCCTGTATTTGGCAGTCAGGTCAGAAGGCAATGGGTCATCACTTGCATCTGTGCAAAACCAGAAGCCATTTCCCCTGGGGCCCTGCCCGTTTCTCCTTTTAGCCATGAAAAACAAACTCCTTCTGTCTAATAGCATCCTGCTGGTTTCTATTTTCTGCTAGAGACAGCGTCTTGGCAATTGGGATAATGCTCCATTAAACGCTGAGACACGTACTTCTTTGTTTTATAATTCTTGCTGACTGTACTTCACATAATGTCTTTTTTACAAAAATCAATTAGTAGCTTATCAAATTTCCAGTTAAGTAACTCTCATTTAAATTTATTTACTTTCTAAGAACTCAAACTCCCAGTTCTGGACAGTCTTCTGTAATTACAAAGTTGATTATAGTCTCCTTTTCACTTCTAACATAACCACCCTGGTATGGCTTTACTTTTACAATGGCTCCCCTGGGGGTGGGGTCTGCTCGAGCTTTAAGGCCTTGAGGATGATTATGCTTTCTGCATTAACATTTTCTCTCAGATTGCAAACCTCTGAGAAAGACGAGGGAGGTATGAACGGGTGTGAATCTCAGCTATCACACTGATTGTGAGTGTTAGAGATGGTTGTTCAGTTTTCCTAAGACCCAGTATTTTCCTCTGGAAAATATGGGCACATTCTTAGGTTGTCCCTTACACATAGTGGGTCCTCAATAACTACCAGTTCCCTGAATCTCTAGCAATTCCTACACAGTAGAGCCATAGATATCTCAGGCTTGCATCAAAACCTAGAACATGGGAATCCCTTAGAAAATAGGTCCGTTTTGATGGCTACACAAATCTCTTTCCAAACATTCTAATACAGGACATCTTTGGGTTGGCGGGACTTTTATTTGAAAAACCTAGTTAAGAGAGTAATCATTCCAAAGAGTTTTAACTGTCAAACAGAATGTCATTCCTAGCTATCTGGATTGTCCTTCCTGCCCTGGAATAACTCAGTTTAGGTTAAAATGACTACATAAGTCAAGGGAATTTCTGAAGGGAGCCCAATAAGAGATTATATACTAGTATATACTAGAGGCCCAGTGCATGAATTCGTGCACCAGTGGGGTCCCTTGGCCTGGCCTGCAGGATCGGGCTGAAACCGGCTCTCCGACATCCTCCAAGGGGTCTCAGATTGCAAGAGGGCACCCAGCAGCAAGCTAACCTGCCGGTCCGAGTGTCTGCCCCCTGGTGGTCAGTGCACGTCATAGCGAGTGGTTGAGTGGCCTTAGCATATCATTAGCATATTACACTTTGATTGGTTGAACGGATGACTGGACGACCAGACACTTAGCATATTAGGCTTTTATTATTTAGGATATATATATTAGTGCCTCAAAGAAGGACATTGTAAAGAAGGAACTTAAAATCACACATCATCCTCCCCTTTCATATATGAGATCTGTGCATGTATTTTTATTAAAATGGGGTTATATTAGGTAGTTTCAATATAAACCAATACCATTTCAATGTCTTTATAACAATAAGCCTAGAGATGCCATAACATATTTATCCACTCCCTCTTTTATAAGATTTTATATTTTGAAATAGTTTGACTCACAGAAATTACAATAATAGTAGCGTTTATTTATATGTAACTTCTGCCCGATTTTCCAATAATAATATCTTACAGTGTTGGCATCTGGTAAACCTCTTTTCTTATTTGAGTTAAGATTTTTCTTTTTCTAGATATGGTGAGCAATTTTGGACTATATCCTGGACATAATGAATATTATTTTATCACATTCTGGTTCCTACTTAAGACTTCTATTTTATCTGCTAGTCAACCTATTAGGTTCAAAATGCATGTCCTGGCTCATTCTTGTATATCATGGTTCAAATGTCGGTTTATAAAGCCTGGCAGTGCCCTTCTCTCTACCCCAGCTGTGTGTCACAGAGATGACAGCAGTCAACCCTCAGCGGTGGTTGGGGTGGGCAGGAAGGGGGAAACATGCCTTTTTATTGCAGAATGGGGACAGAAGATGGGGTTTTCTGCACTAACACACCTGGAGGTGTCACCTTGTTCCTGTAGAGGGGATGAAGCCCAAGTTCACCCACAGGCCCTGCAAGGGTGGACAGACTCACTGTGTGCGAGGAGCGTGACTCCCCTGCTGCCGTACCCACTGGGGTAAAGGGGGGCTGTAGATGGTGTTCTCTCAAACAGGCAGATATGGTTAAAGGTTCATGCCCTCTTGGGTTGCCCCTTTTTTAGCAATTCGTGCAAAAGAAAGCAGCTTTTTAGGGAACCTATTTTTTGGTTTGCACACTTTGCCATTCCTGGGTTGCAGGCTTCTTAAACACCCCAGCTGGGTACACAGGACACACACACACACACAAACACCAAAAACAAAAACCAGGCCCTCATGCTGGTTCTTTAAGTCTTAAGGTCTCCAGTTAGTCTGCCTTCACCACCATCGAGGCTCCTGCGGTGACTGATGTGCTGTGCCCAGGGATCTCGTGATTGGCAGCAGTAAATGGGATACACCTTGCCCAGAACCTAGGTACAGCCCCTTCCGATGGTTGTGTAGGATTTCTAATGTTTTGCTCTTACGATCAATTCTGTGATTTATATTCTTGCTCATGCCACTTGGCCTCTTAATTCCTAAATTCTTATAAGTAGAAATCTTGAGTTAAGAAACACTATACGCCTACGGCTCTTGATATGCAATACGTGCAGTGTACCCCAAACCCTGCCACTGGTGTTTTAGTGTTCTCTTTCATTTTAATATCGGCCACACTGATACATAGGAGACTGTTCAACCCCAACTAGTCATCAAAAACTGCAACACTGGCCTTTCTGTATTTATTCTTTTGTGAATTACTATACCTTTTGTTCACTTTTCTATTGAGGTGTTCATCTTTTGATGACTGGTTTGTAAAAGCTTTGTTTAGGTGGTGATTAATGTTTTGCCTGCCATAAAAGCTGTAAATATGGTTTCCAATGTGACCTTTAGTTTGGTTTGTGTGATTTTGCCACATACAGGTTTTGCTTTTTATATAGTCAAATCTATTAATTTTTGAAATATTATTCTGTTGAGTAGATCAGCCTTCCAGGTCATACTCTCAGCTCGAGCAGAATGCTCCACACTTGGGACCCCTTTTGGCATTCGAGATGAAAGGAGGGAAAAGAGAAACCAACACATGTCTCTTTAAACCACAGGAAGATGAATGGAGTAACAAGTGGGGGAAACCTGCCACACTAGTCTTCTGTCTCATCAGAAGTGATGTAAGAGCCCTCCAAAATCACACCGAAATCTCGATCTACTTCCCTCTCTCTGACTACAGCCAAGTGTGTACATCACCCAATCAGAGCCATCTACATTGCTTTTCTGCAGGCAAAGTCCCTTTCCCATGAGTATATCAGACACAGCATCTTTTAAAGATCCCCTCCCATCCCTGCTCTTCAGCTGTGCTCAAGTAGTGAATCAGAAAGACAGTGATTGAAATAGCACATGGCAGCATCAAATACCATTTTTTCTGACTTTGACAGTTGCACAAGTTGTCACTAACTTGTTCTCAAGCTGAGACTTAGTGGTTCAACTGCAGTGTCTCTACTGTGGCATTAAGAATCAGTTTCAGCCTTCTGTCAGATAGACGGCACTCATAAATATTTAAACATTCCAAAGTATTATCCTGATTCCTATTTCAGTCATGCCACTGACCTGACCTGAGCAGTCCACTCAATTGATCTTTGTGAGAGTGTTCGAGAGGGAAGCTATGGATTATTGTTTATGTTTTCTTTACAGTCACTGCAATGCTAAAAAATCAAGGGCATGATATTTTTTCCTATGATGGTCTCTGAATGGCTATAAAATACTAGATGTCAGACAAAGCAAAGGTAAAGATGAAATTCAAAACGAGGGCGGGGGAGTTCAGACCCAAACTGAACTACGGAGACTAGGGTTTCAGGTTTGGAAGTAGAAGACCACCGTTCACTTGCTTGCTCCCACTCCCTGATCGTTAATTGCAGTCATTCAATTAATTATTCAGTGTCTTAAACTATTTTGATAACTCCTCATTAAGAGAATCATGCTGATAATTAAAGGGTAGGTCAGGGACCCTATTCACAGAGAGCAGGGGCCCAAATGAACATGAAGACAGTCGTTCGCATTCCTGACATATAACCAGGCTATGAATATCCACAGCACCAGACAGAAAAGGAAAACCCAAAAGCGTGAGCTTGCAGAGCCCATCATAGTGATTAGACATTTGTGTTCACAGCCCAAAATCAATATTGCCAAGACTTCCCACCATGCTTCAGCAGCTGTTCATCAATTATTTAAGGGGCTCTTTTGTTCAAAGCTTCTCTTTACAACACTACTTTGTAGCTTGAAATGATCACTTCCTTGCACGTGACTGCAGGATGGGGCTTACTTTACAAGACAAACTTGAACGAAGGGTGTTTGGGGGGGATGTGCTGCCTTTCTCATCCCAGGTCAGAGGCAGGTCAGGAGGCCTGCGAGCTGTTCATCTTTCGAGTGCTACTCCAGCTTCCCTGATGGGTATCATGGGCCAGGACACCCACTTGTCCATGAAGTGAGTGCAGCATCTGCAACATCCTACCGCACCGACAGCCAAGGCCAAGGGGAGGCTATGCTCCTTGAGTTGCTTGCTGAGCTTGTCCTAGCTCTGCTTTGTCAGAGTTCTTGTTGAGTTGCAAACAAGGAGAAAATATTAAGATCAAGTCCTATGTGGCCCAAATTTTCTGTCAGTTGTGTCCACTTCAAACTTACATTCAAGTTTTGAGGCAATGCTCCGCTATGTGGTTCTCTTTCTGTATGAGGTGACTTTGCAGACTACAAATTCTCATAAGAGGCACAACTTTATCAAGAGCTTATTAACTGCCAGTCACCAGGCCAACAGTTTTGTTTTTTTTTGACACAAAATTCTTTTAAAAAACTCCTGTAAGGAATATGGACATTTTAATGATATTGATCCTACCAATCCATGAATATGGTATATCCTTCCATTTGTTTATATCTATCTTTTTTTCAATGTCCTATAGTTTTCAGAGTACCTCCTTGGTTAAGTTTATTCCTAAGTATCTTAATTTTTTGTTGTTGCAATGGTAAATTGGATTTTTTTTTTTAGCTTCTCTTTCTGAGAGATCACTGTTGGAATATAAAAATGCTATGGGCCGAAACCAGTTTGGCTCAGTGGATAGAGCATCGGCCTACGGACTGAAGGGTCCCAGGTTCGATTCCGGTCAAGGGCATGTACATTGGTTGCAGGCACATCCCCGGTGGGGGGTGTGCAGGAGGCAGCTGATCGGTGTTTCTCTCATCGATGTTTCTAGCTCTCTATCCCTCTCCTTTCCTCTCTGTAAAAAAATCAATAAAATATATTTTTAAAAATCAAATAAATAAATAAAATAAAAATATGAATTTTTGGGTGTTCATTTTGTATACTACTATGTTATCAAATTAATTTGTTTAATCTATTAGTTTTTTATGGAATCTTTAGGGTTTTCTATGTACAGTATCATGTCATTTGTGAATAATGAGAGTTTTACTTCCTCCTTTCCAATTTGGATGCCTTTTATTTCTTCTTCTTGTCTGATCACTATGGCTAGGGCTTCCAGTACTATGTTGAACAAGAGGGTGAAAGAGTGCATCCCTGTCTTATTTCTGTTCTTAGGGGAAATGGTTTTAGTTTTTGCCCATTGAGTATGATGTTGGCTGTAGGTTTGTCATATAAAGCTTTTATTATGTTGAGGTATGATCCCTCTATTCCCACTTGCTGAGAGGTTTCATAAAAAATGGATGTTGGATATTGTTGAATGCTTTTTTTGCATCAATTTGTATACTCATGTGATTTTTGTCTTGCAATCTGTTTGTCTGTATCACATTTATTGATTTGCAAATAATCGACCATCCTTGCATCCCCGGAATAAATTCCACTTAGTCATGATGTATGATCTTTTTAATGTATTGCTGGACTCAATTTGCTAAAATTTTGTTGAGGATTTTAGCGTCTGTTCATCAGGGATATTGGCCTGTAGTTCTCTTTCTTTGTCATGTCTTTATTTGGTTTTGGAATTAGGGTAATACTGGCCTCATAGAAAGAGTTTGGAAGTGTTCCTTCCTCTTAAATTTTTTTTGGAATAGTATAAGGAGGATGGGTTTTAGTTCTTCTTTGAATATTTGGTAAAACTCTCCTGTGAATCTGTCTGGACCAGGGCTTTTGTTTGCTGGGAGTTTTTGTATTATTGCTCCAATTTCATCAGTAGTTATAGGCCTATTCAGGTTTTCTGATTCTTCCTGATTGAGTTTTGGATGGTTGTATTTTTCTAGGAATATTTCCATTTCATCCAGGTTGTCCGATTTATTGGAATAAATCATTCATAGTATTTTTTTAATCCTTTGTATTTCTATGGTGCCTGTTGTTACTTCACCTCTTTCATTTCTGGTTTTTTTTTAATTTGGGTCCTCTATCTTTGTTTCCTGTTGAGTCTGGCTAGAGGTTCATCAATCCTGTTTATCCTTTCAAAGAACCAGCTCTTGTTTGTGGAGAGCAGCTACAGAGTTTGGACAGGTTCAAGCCTTGGACTAATGAGAGGGCACAGTCCTCTCATGGCCATGTGCAAGTCCCAGCTTGGAGGGCAGAGCCCTCCCAGCACAATTATAGCCAACAGCTATAGTTGTAAGCTTGAACCTATGGTCCGAACACCATGTGCCTGAGTAATGTAGGCTTGATAGAGTTCCGGTGCATGTAGTTAAGTAGGATTGAAACCCATGAGAATGTTGTAAACATCTTGATCACGCCCTTACTTTGCCTTGTGGCATCTGCTATAAAATACACAGCTTGTGGGCGTCATCACTGTCTCTCAGAGAAGCAGTGTCCCACCGAGACCCAGCTTTCATTCTCTTGTCTGTCTTTTCTAAGCCTTTCAGCCACCCCCACTCAGGTTCACCCTTGGCCATGCCGGTGCAGCACATTGTTTTTATTGATCTTTTGTATATTTTCTTTTGGCTCTATGTCATCTATTTCTTCTCTGATCTTCATTATTTCATTATTTCCTTCCTTCTACTTGTTCTGGGATTTTCTTGTTGATCTCTTTCTAATTCTTTAAGTTGTAGTGTTATATAACTTATTACCAGTTTTTCTTGTTTTGTTTTGTTTTTTTGAGGTAGGTCTGTAGTGCTATGTGGTCCATATTACTGAAAGCAATCTATAGACTCAATGCAATCCCTATTGAAATACCAATGGCATATTTCACAGACCTAGAACAAACACTCCCAAAATTTAGATGGGACCAAAAATGCTGCATCAATCTTCAGAAAGAAGAACAAAGTTGGGGGAATCATAATATCAGATATCAAGTTATACTACAAAGCCACTGTGCCCAAAACAGTCTGGTACTAGTGCAAGAACAGGCATATAGATCAATGGAACAGAACAGAAAACCCAGAAGTCAACCCAAGCCACTATGCTCAATTAATATTTAACAAAGGAGGCAAGAGCATACAATGGAGCAGAGACAGTCTCTTCAATAAATGGTGTTGGGAATATTGGACAGGTACATGCAAAAAAATGAAACTAGACCACCAACTTACACCATACACAAGAATAAACTCAAAATGGATAAAAGATTTAAATGTAAGACATGAAACCATAAAAGTCCTAGAAGAAAAGTCACCAAAATCTCAGACATCTCTTGTAGCAGTATGTTTACTGATACATCTCCTAGGACAATAGAAATTAAGGAGAAAATAAACAAATGGGACTACATGAAAATATAAAGTTTCTGCACAGCAAAAGAAACCATCAGCAAAATAACAAGAGAACCTACTACATGGGAGAACATATATGCCAATGATACATCCAATAAGGGGTTAATCTCCAAAATATATAGGGAACTCATACAACCTAACAAAAGGAAGACAAACAATCCAACTTATAAATGGGCAAAGGACCTAAATAGACACTTTTCCAAAGTGTACATACAGAAAGCCAAGAGACATACGAAAAACTGCTCAAAGACATTAATCATCCGAGAGATGCAAATCAAAACGAGAAACCTCTCAAAGGCAGGGGAGAATGGGTGGGAAGAGATCAACCAAAAAACTTGTATGTAACTGGTGGACACGGATAATGGGGTGGTGAGGGGCTAGGTGGGTGAGCTGAAGAAGTTAATGGGGGGGAAAGGAGGACCTGTGTAATACTTTCAACAATAAAGATTTTTTTAATGGCATTCATGAAAAAGAAAAACTCCCGTGAGGTATATATATCCTTATGCCTATTTCATAAAGCTCTGGAGAGTGTTTGCCTCAGCACCTGAACTCGGTCACTATCTTGCAGTGCTCCCAGGACCTCATGAAGACCTCCATGTCCTGCCACCATTGGAACAGGAATTAGCAGACCTCTCTGTAAAATATCAGAGAGTATTTAGGCCTTGAGGACCATGTGGCTCTGCTGAGAGAACCCACCTGCTGGTGAACTGCCAAAGCAGCAGAGACGACACGTGAACAAACCATGGCTGTGTCCTTATGAACCTGTCTGCAGAAATGGCAGGACAGTCCTGACCTACAGCTGTGGTCTGGCATCCCCTGATGCAGCTCTTACTAATGATTTGTCTATTTCAGAGAGACCCAAAGTGGTGAAGTCAGCATTGAGTTCATCCTTGGTCAGTGGGTCCCATCACAAAGAATTCTGTGCACACATTTTTCCAATCTTTGAGAATTTATGTATGAAATAGGCTATTTCCACTGACACTTTCAGGAGTCACTTATCACCCTTGAGCACCAACACATTCCTTCCAAAAAGTCCACAGTGTGGGCAAAAGTTCAAATGCGGGAGCTGGCCCAGTGGTCATCCTGTTGGACTGTGAGTTCAGGCCTTGGAGGGGCTGCTATTTCCTCTCCCTCTGATGGTGTCGGCCTGGGGAACAGGGCTCACTGTTGCTACAGCATTTCTTCAAAAGACCTCGGATGCCCATGTGGCATGCTGGGCTCTGAGCAGAGGCTCCAGAGAGCAGGGCCGGGTTCTGTCCACACACAGCGGTGCATCCAACCTGAGAGCTGCTCCTGGTCCAAGTCCAACTGCTGAGCAGTTCGATTCTTTTTCATTTTACCCCAGGCCAATATTCTCCTTTAATGAGTTAAAATACAGCTACTCTTTTAAGTTCATGTCGAAATTCAACAGTGTGTATTTTACTCAATTTTAAATACTGTCAGCATGACTTTCCTCCTGAGTGTACTGGCAAAGAGTTCAGGTGCTGGACATACACAGAGCGACCTGAGGGAGCAGGGCAGACACTGGCCGGACTGCGAGGCTAGCCCGTTGTCCTGACACTGAGAACACAGGGCAGTGTATGTCATTTAAGAAATGCTCGAAGGAAGGTAAATCTACAACTTTCTTTTTTCATGATTCCTCATTGTGTAACTTGCAGTAGTAACTACTGTATGAGTATGGGCAGGTTTCATCTTACTGGGTCCTAAATTCTCTTCTATACAATAGGAATATTCATAAGCCCTCCCAGGTTGAGAAGAAAACTGGACTTGTGTGTATGAGGGTAGACAACTTCCCCAACAACTTAGTGGGGTCTTGGGAAGGTTCATGAAGTGTTTGTTGAATCTGATGTGTGAACAGAGTTCCACCTCCCTAAGGACAGGCACTAGGCAGGTGTCCTTGGGGAAGAGCCGCAAACCTGGACTGAGGGGCAGGTGAGGGATCTGGGAGGCCCCGACCCTTTGGGGTGATCCGACTGAGCTGATGGCTGTCGCTGGGCAGCTCAGGCCTGCAAGTGTAAGAATGGAAGCATCTGGGGTGTTGAGACCACCTGGGCCGCAGTTAGAGGGCCTAATGCCAGCAGCACTGAAAGCTTCCTGACTCCCTTGGTATCTCGGCTTTAAATTCTGGAAAACATAGAAGAGTGTCCTCTCTACTTCCCAGGAAAAAAGGGTTAGAAATGATAACATTGAAATGCTCCTCATGAAGCCACATTTCAGGGCTAACTTACGAAAGAGGCAAACAGCATGCTTTGGAGCAATAATGGATGCAGTGGCCGCTTTGATACCTGCCATTTTCCCAAATGGACCATTTATCCCCTGGAAGTAGTTTCCACCCTGGAAATGTGCCTCGGGGTGAGGCAGTGCCATTTTCACTTGCTTTTATTTGGGGCACAAGATCTAATGTGTGGGCAAGGACTGACGTTGTTTCATGTACTATAAAATGTAGTTATTTTTTAACTCTCTCTTTTGCAATGGGGTGGGGCCGGTCTTATACTGAAGACATCGAATATGCATAAAACATCCTAAATGTGCCTAAACTTAATTAATCTCCCTAGATTTTATCTCCTTAATGCTACATAGGTTTGGAGAAGAAATAAAATGGTAATCTATATTTAGGTCTGAAGTTTTCCATATAGTTCACATCCCCAACATTAAATATTATTTTTAAAGTTATTTTTCACTTTTACATTTGAAATTTGCAAGGCTATGATGTTAACACAAGGCAATAAAATAATCACAAAAACTTATATGCCATAAGCCATCAGCAGAATGAATTTACTTACTAATATCAGAGTAACAATTCTGGTAAGTGTTCAGTCAGTCAAATTCAAACAAAACTTAGTGAACAAATGGATATCATCTATTTTGATTCCTTTTGCAAGAATATAATTAAATATATGCAATTGTTACTATTATAAACATTATAGTGCTATTTTCCCATAATTGTGGGAGTACAGGGGTCACTAATAGTACAGAAAGTATGTTTCTGGCATTTCTCAATATAGAAAACCACCTACCCCATGTCATTATAGTAGTATGTGTGTTCTTGTAACATTATGCATTTACAATCTGGGTCAGTTCTTTTCACCTGCAGTCTATTTCCTCACAACAGCTTCTGGGAATATGTGGGGACACGACTGCTGCAAAATCATCAAACCAGAAAAAGATGAATCAGGCTTTACTTCCAATTAAAGAAATAAAATGACTAACAAGCAGGGAAAGAGCTATGTTAAGAGTAAATCACTTAAAGTCTAAAAATTCAGCATTTCAAGATTCCTGTCTAGGAGTTAAAATATTTTAATATGATTGACAAGTTGGATCTAAGAAGTCACTCTGGATCTAAACAGAGACTATTTCACATTTTACTTTATTTTTTGAAATATATTTTTATTAACTTCAGAGAAGAAGGGAAAGGGATAGAGAGATAGAAACACCGATTAGCTGCCTCCTGCACACTCCCTACTGGGGTTCGAGCCCACAACCTGGGCATGTGCCCTGACCGGGAATCGAATTGTGACCTCCTGGTTCATAGGTTGATGCTCAACGACTGGGCCACACCGGCTGAGCCTATTTCACATTTTAAATGGTTTACCTCTGTGACTACACATTAGCCATACAAATCCCAGGAGGTTTTCTTTCTTTGGTGAATATGTCACGATAAAGCTTTGGCAATATAACATCAGAGTCGCTGTGCTTCCTTAGCACTCAGCACAACGGTGCACTGAAGTTAAAATACCACATTTCAGTTCTGCTAATCTAACTTAAAATAGAAAACATTTCAATCATCAAAAGCAGAAGTAAAATGCACACACAATAACCCCAGCAAGTCCTGCTATTCTTCAAGGTTTATGAAATAAGTCTTCGTCACTAGTGAATCAGCGTTCATTAACCTACATCTGCAAGTAGGTTTTGTTACTTAGATCCCTTTCAAACCACTTTAATGCAAGGGCTAACGGAACAGGTCAAAGAGGAGAGAGGAGGCCGAGCGGAACCTATATCCACATTCCTTTGTAAAGGCCGCTCGTCCTCCAGGGGCGGCCCATTCCGCGGCTGGTGCATTCCTCGTTCCCCGGGCTCCGTGGAGGTGCGTTCCCAGAGCGCCAGCAGGCTGTCACTTGTGCAGCAGCCCCTGTCACAATTCAATGAAACAAAATGATGAAGCAGAGAGGGGGCAGAGGCAGGAAACTGAGTGCACTCCTGGCAGCACACATAGGCCCAGATGAAGTTGCTGAAATCCAAGACAGTTTCCCACAAGGAGGCCAGGACGGTGACCCAAGCAAGCTCTGCCTGCTGTCGCTCCTCCGAGATGGAAACACCTCCCTTTGCTACCGGGTGACCTAAAACAAATTAAACAGTGAGCATTCAATGCCCTGTGCCCCCGGAACATACTCCTTCCTGCCCACACCGCCACGCCCGTCTACCACTGTGTGCAGGCTAGCAGGTTGCGCCTTCACCCATAACCAACCTCCCTAAATCAGCTCTTCAATCCTTTACGCTTCCTGCTTGTAGGTTGCAAAGACAACATGCACAAAGGTTCCCACGCGTGCTATTATGTGTCCTCGCTTTGTATTTGTGGAGCTACAAAAATCCCATGCGAGGCCCATGGGGCTAACTCGCACGTGCTGAGCGTGCTTTGTTAATGGTACTGGAATTTTGTCTAATGAATGCCGATGAAAATCAGCATATGTCAAGACCGAAATGTTGCCTTTGTTATTTTTTAATGTATTTAACTTGCACTTTTAAAAAAGAAGTTATTTTATGAAACTGCTGTAGTTACTGGAAAGATACACCCATTAAAAAGTTTGTTGTTGCCCTGGCCGGTTTGGCTCAGTGGATAGAGCATCGGCCTGCGGACTGAAAGGTCCCAGGTCCGATTCCGGTCAAGGATACATGCCTGGGTTGCGGGCTCGATCCCCTGTAGGGGGCATGCAGGAGGCAGCCAATCAATGATTCTCTCTCATCATTGATGTTTCTATCTCTCCCTCTCCCTTCCTCTCTGAAATCAATAAAAAATGCATTTAAAAAAAAAAAAGAAAAAAAAATATATATATATATATTTGTTGTTGTTTTTTCATTTAAACACCCAGGCTCATCACTTGAAATCTAAGAAAACAAACCAGCAGTTTCTATAGTTTGATTTTTTTAGATAAGAAATTTTACAGGTTAATCAATACACCAGCTAGAAGGAAAAGGCAAAAACCTTAGGACTTTAATATGCCTCCACCAGGAAAATATTTTCAAAGTAAATGATGTTATTTGATAGCATAGTCACCATGGCTGGTCTTTAGATCCAACCAGGTTTTATTCAAACCCCAGGTTCCCGGTTAACTGACAGAGGCCTTTGTTTATGCATCAGCAATAGAACGGCTCTCAGGTTCGCGCTGGAACACTGCAGCGAACGGAGCAAACACCCGGCCGTCCTCCCGGAGCCGCCGGAGCAGGGCTGGCTCGCTTTCCCCTTGGGCCTCACGGTAAGCATGCTCACCTGCGCAGGCCTCGCAGTCACTGTCACAAGCTCTCAACCTCCACCTTCATACACAAAAGCAGCATAGACAGCATGATATTGACTAATGGCCATGGCTTCGTGCCAATAAAATTTTATTATGGACACAAATTTGGATTTCATAGAATTTTCATGTGTTGTGAAATATTATGTTCCTTCCCTACTTTTTCAACCATTAAAAAATGTACAACCCCTTTTTAGCTCAGAGGCCATCCAAAAAGAGGCCAAGGGCTGGCAAGCCATAGCTCGCTGACTTCTTTCCTGGAGGAAAGTACTGAACAAACAGGCAAATACATGGTCTGTCAGAAGGTGGCATGTGCTATGGCGGACAGTCGATCGGTATGAGGAAGACAGACTGGGCAGGAGGGTGGAAGGCGCCTGCTGTGCAGAGGGTGGCCAGGGAAGGAGATGTCAGGAGGCGCAGGAGGGGCGGGAGTGCCGACTCTGCAGGAAGAGCCTTACCGATGGAGAGAGGGGTGACTGCAAGGAGCCCCGTCCAGGCACGGGATATGGCCTCTCCCTGACTGTGGTTCAAAGATGGCACAGGAGCGCCCGGCCAGATGCAACTTAAAGGACTCGCTTTGACTGAAATGAGGAAAGGCAAAGCCAGCAGGACTTCTGACAAATAAGATGAAGGATGTGACAGAAAGAGGAATCAGTCTTTGGCTCGAAAATCCTGACTGAGTTGGTCATTTCCTGAGATGGGGAGGACTGTCTGTCTTCGCTTCTTCGTCTGCTAAGTGTGGAACTGCACCTGCTCGCCTCCGGTGCCGTGAAGAGTGAAGGAGACAGTGACCTGAAGAGCGCGGCCCAGTGCCCGGCATGCGGCTGACACCGGGAAATGGCTCTTTCCGGGCCCCATCGTCTCTAGGCGACCTAACAGTGTTTACAGCCAAGAGCTGACCTACGTCTAGGATGTAACTCTCAAAAGCATCCTCCTTAAGGAAGCTCATTCTCCATGCCCAGCTCATCTTGGAGCCCATCTACACTGAGGGTGGAGAAGATTCTTTAGGACTTATTTTCCTGTAAAACCTTGGTTTTGCTGACTGTACAAGGAAGGTCCATGTGACTTGGGAATGTTGGTGGATCAGGGTGCTAGCATGCCAACATCAGCTCCCCTGTCCTGTGACAGGGGACCGAGTGTTTCATGCTCTGGCCGTAGGGATGAGGGAAGACCAGACCCAGGGGAAAGAAGCCATCTCAGCTGGACCTGGAAAGACAAGAGGAATTTTAGAAGAAGGCGGCAGGGGGGGGGGGGTTAGGGGAGGGTGAAGAAAAAAGCAATGGGCATGGACACACAGCCTGCTGGGTGGGTGGAAATGAAGGCTCCTCCCAAAATGCTTATACTTTGTATTTTCCACCTGTTACCTAGGGACCCATTAATGGTCTCTCATCAGGGAAGAATCTGGGCAGGGAGGTAACTCGGTGGCAGAGGAGAAGCCAATAAAGGGGAGAACAGTGGGCAGGTGGGGAGCTCGGAGAAGCAGCGCTTCCTGCATCCAGCTTGTTCATCAGAATCACCCAACAACTCTGCTGTGTGGCTTTCTAGGCCTGACCCAGGCTGATTGTCCCAGAATATCCGAGGGGTGGGGCTCAAAACAGGGCACTTCCAACAAGTTCCCAAGATGACTTTTCTATAGCAATGGATACCAAAACTATTATAACATGGTAGCAAAAGAGGATGAAGATGGCCCAAGGCGACAGCCCAGGAGACAGAGAGAAAGGGATCCACCCGTTGAAGGGCCACTGAGGACAATACCAGGAGGACCTGGTCATCTTAGATTGGATGGTGAGGTTGACAGAGATGTTGAAGAATGCCCCTGTTGCTTAAATTCCTAACTCCTACCTCTGGCTGTCCAATGTAAAACACTGGAAACCTTTAGACACTTAGCAGAAACCATCAAAATGAAGTAGGAGGATCAGGTAGGATGCTTGCAAAGAGCTACTGAAAATATACTGTTCTCTAATGTAGAAGTTATCAATCTCAGCACTAATGACCCTGGGACCAGATATCCCCCTTGAAGGCAAAAAGCCCCTGGTTGAGAACTATTGCTCTAAAGATGACTTCACCCTTAGTAGATGTTGTAAAAATCTGAAAATTCTCCAAATTCAATATGATTTACTTCTATTTTCAAATAACAGAAAGTCCTGGCAAATGGCTGGCCTTGGTGCTAAGCGGACATCGGGCACTTAACACGGCACCGAGAAGGCAGTGCAACTCAGAATTAAGAACACGACAATGGAGGTGGGATTGCAGAGACAGTTCTATTTTCCCACAAGAAGAAATCACCGCACCGTCTCTCGGGACCCTGAAAATCCCACGGGTAGAATAAACTGAATGCCAACCTTTGTGCTTGGGAAAGACCAGATGACTGCTTCGGGAACCATCCCTTCTCATTCCCATACCATCACCTAAGGCTGTTAATGTCTCAACTGCTTACTCTTTCCTTATTTGCATTTAAAGGAAAATAAAACTCTGACATAGGCGGCTTACTGTAGACAAGCCTACTTTAGCCCTTCCTTAGTGGATGAACCGCCTAAGGGAAGTGGGAACTATGTTGTTAGGTAGCTGATACCCCTCCTCCAGGGAGGCCACAGCTCTGCCTTTACAGGACCCCTGTCTCACCTGCGGCGTGAGGTCAGCATTGATTTTAAGAAACAGAAATCGTTTCTGTGGGTGCTACGCTCTGCACAGAAGCTGGCCACAGCTCCACAAATGAGTTACTGCATCTGCCTAAGATCCATAAAAGACATAAAATGTTTTATGCAGTCCAAGTCGCATTGACTTGGCTTAATAAAGGAAACAAAGTTTTACGACTTTGAGATTATTCTCAGGTGGCATATCACTAAAAAAAAAAAAAAAAAAAAAAGCAGCTAAGTATCATGATAGCTTAGGGAACTGTATTATGTTTCTACCACTTTCTGAAGAGCCAAATGAAATGTCACTTCCGTTGAGGATTTAGCGAGAGCAAACTCATCTCCCCTACACACAGCCAAAATGCCCCTGAAGGTTCGCTTCCTGCAAATGCCCTCCCTGGCCGCACATAAACAGGGAGGGAATGCTGTGGCAAGAGGCTACTTAGAAACATTCTTTTCTGGAACATGGCTTGTGCTCATGGTCTTGTTTCATATTTAAATGTAAAAATCAATACAAGTATAATCTTCTGAAATGTCATTTCTTAGTCTACAAGAAATACAGTGAAGGAAAAAATTTACCATTGATGGATGTACGACCCTAGGTCATCAGTAACTCCCAAATTTTTATTTAGGAAGGGGTTAGGGAAATGGCTGAAAGGGGCCGCTGGGAAAAGGACAATGGAATTCTTTTAAGGTGAGGTGTGCTTGGCAAGCACACGGAGTTTACATAGGTTGGAAGTGGATTGGGATTGGCTTAGAGGTGGAGCCCTAGAAATGATGGGAGTGTTAACCTCCTTCCTCCACCAACAATGACTCCATGACCTCCCACTGCCCTGGATATAAAATATTACATCAGCTTATTTGTCCTAGTCACTGTTCAATATGACCTATATAGATAAAAGGCTAATATGCAAAGTGTCCCCTCGGGAGTTCGACCGGGAGACTGGGAGTTCGATCACTCGCTGTGATGTATGCTGACCACCAGGGGGCAGCACGGAACGAAGGAAGGCTCCAGCCAGCAGCCAGCAGCTGGGAAAGGGAAGCCCCCACAGGCAGCCGGAAGGCCCCGATCGGCCCTGATTGCCGGCCAGTTTAGGGACCCTACGAATTTCATGCCCTGGGCCCCTAGTCTGACATAAAGAGTTATGCTGGGGAAAGGACATTCCAGAAAGGCCAAAGTCACAGATGGGGTGGCACTGCCCATGCAAGTCTGCCAATCTAACCAATGGCCAGATAACACCGAGGGGAGCCATGGCTAATAGTGCTGAGGCTGCCCCATGCGGCTGCTTTGTCTGTACTTGCCTTTGTAGTTTTGACTTTATTGCCACTGCTACAGGCCCAACCTGAGTCATCTGGCAGCACTTTGCAATCCTCTCCTTCCAAACAGGGATCCATGTGACACCACCACTTCTGAACCACGATGGACGCTGGAAGACAAAGGCCGAATAATGCGTGTGACACTGCTTCTTCCTGCAGAGGTGGACAATGTGAAGCTCAACACAGAGGAGCACACCAGCCTCACTGACATGTGGAGTTAGTGAGATCTCACACCTCAGGGCAGGCCTGCCTCGGTCTGAACCTGGCTGTGACACTTTTTACAAGTGTCATTGGACTCATCATCTGACTCCTCTCCACCTCATTTTCTTCATCTGTAAAATGGGGGTGGAAATAGAACCTCGCCAGAGGATGTCAAGGATAAAGCTAATTCATGTGAGTCTTGGCTGGCTTTGGGGCAGTCCCTTACGTTCTCGGAAGGCGATAGCTATTACTGCGGTCCTCATCCTTGGTGGTAGGTTGTATGTTGATGGTGCAAAGTTATGTTTAATGGTTTATGTTGTCAATAGCAAAGACTAACAGCAGTCAACATTTCCAACCCACGCGGTGCTCATCTCCTCATCCTTCCCAGCTGGTGCTGAGCACTGCAACACGGGGGGGGGGGGGGGGGGGGGGGGCAACAGCCCCTCAATGCCCACATTCTAGACTAGCCAGCTCACCTGTGAGTTCATTTCCTTTTACCTCACCATGCCTGCAGAGGTCGGCCAATAAAAGCATTTGTGTTTTAAGCCCATGGAGCAGAAAGTAGCCCCCCAGTTCTCTGGGTTTAGAAGCAGAAGAAGAAAGTGAAGAAAGTACCATCAACTTGGCTGGTTGTTCCCACAGAATCAAAGGACAAAAGGATTGTGACTGATTTTTAAGGGTGAGCCCAGCCAATAGGCTGGTACCGGACAGGGTGCTGGGGCCGGGAAGCTGGGAGGGTGGGGGAAGAAATAGAGAGGATCTTAGCCCTATTTTTCTTGTTGAAACAGCAACGCTAATAGAAAACATCCTCCATTGGATTTCACTTAAACTACTACTGCCTGAGAAGTTTGAAATTCAAGTTCAAGCAAATCTTTATAAATCCTTTTCTTGGGGGCCTGGCATGCTAATTGGCTTCCCTGCATTTTCTAATTTCAACATAGCTGTACCTCTGAAGTTAAAAATTATCTTCTTGCATTCTACAGAGAGAGTCAAGCAACATTGAATGGAGGCAGTCTGACCCTGCACCCATGCTCCAACCTGGAAATACAGGTGGGCGAAAGCAGGTCTACAGGTGTAAGTACACAAAACAGAGCTTATTCTTTTCTTTTTTTTTCTTTTTTTTAGTTTTTTCCTTTTTTTAAATTAATGTATTAATTATATGTGTACATATCTTACCATTGCCCCCCACCCCACTCCCATACATGCCCTCACCCCCCAGTGTTTTGCGTCCATTGGTTATGCTTATATGCATGCATACAAGTCCTTTGGTTGATCTCTTATCTCCCCCACCTCTCCCTAACCTTCCCGCTGTAATTTGACAGTCTGTTTGATGCTTTACTGCCTCTGTATCTATCTTTTTGTTCATCAGTTTATAATGTTCTTTATTATCCACAAATGAGTGAGGTCATGTGGTATTTTTCTTTCATTGACTGGTTTATTTCACTTAGCATAATGCTCTCCAGTTCCATCCAGGTTGCTGCAAATGGTAAGAATTCCTTCTTTTTTATGGCAGCATAGTATTCCATTGTGTAGATGTACCATAGTTTTCTGATCCAGTCATCTGCTGATGGGCACCTAGGCTGTTTCCAAATCTTAGCTATTGTAAATTGTGCTGTTATGAATATAGGGGTGCATATATCCTTTCTGATTGGTGTTTCTAGTTTCTTAGGATATATTCCTAGGAGTGGGATTACTGGGTCAAATGGGAGTTCCATTTTTAGTTTTTTGAGGAAACTCCATACTGTTCTCCACAGTGGCTGCACCAGTCTGCATTCCCACCAGCAGTGCATGAGGGTTCCTTTTTCTCCGCATCCTCGCCAACACTTGTTGTTTGTTGATTTGTTGATGATAGCCATTCTGACAGGTGTGAGATTGTACCGCATTGTCATTTTGATTTGCATCTCTAGGATAATTAGTGAGTTTGAGCATGTTTTCATGTGTCTCTTGGCCTTCCTTCTGTCTTCTTTCGAAAAGATTCTATTTAGGTCCGTTGCCCATTTTTTTATTGGATCATTTATCTTCCTTTTATTAAGTTGTATAAATTGCCTGTAGATGTTGGAGATTAAACCTTTATCAGTGATGCCATTTGCAAATATGTTCTCCCATGCAGTGGGCCTTCTTGTTGTTTTGTTGATGGTTTCTTTTGCTGTGAACAAGCTTTTTATTTTGATGTAGTCCCATTTGTTTATTTTCTCTTTAGTTTCCATTGCCCTAGGAGCGGTATCGGTGAAGAAATTGCTTTGGCATATGTCTGAGATTTTGCTGCCTGTGGATTCCTCTAGTATTTTTATGGTTTCCCATCTTATGTTTAAGTCCTGTATCCATTTTGAGTTTATTTTTGTGTATGGTGTAAGTTGGTGGTCTAGTTTCTTTTTTTTTTTTTTTTTTTTTTGCTTATATCTGTCCAATTTTCCCAACACCGTTTGTTGAAGAGATTGTCTTGACTCCATTGTATGTTCATGCCTCCTTTGTCAAATATTAATTGAGCATAGTGGTTTGGGTTGATATCTGGATTCTCTATTCTATTCCATTGGTCTATATGTCTGTTCTTGTGCCAGTACCAGGCTGTTTTGAGAACAGTGGCTTTGTAATACAGCTTGAAATCTGGTATTGAGATCCCACCTACTTGATTCTTCTGAGCTTATTCTTGTATTGCTATTTATTAATTACTGTATTATTTTCCACATGAACTGTATGCTTCCCTTTGCCTACTGCTGTATACAGCTGCTCCCTCACACCAGGGATCTCTAGGGAAACAAGCCCTAGTGTGGAATCAGGGATGAAAGTAGGTGACCCAGAGAGCCAGTACATGCAGGCTCCTCTGTCAGGCAACTATAGTGCAGCGTGATGAGGGCACAGCACGGTTTCATTATCAGCTGCGGTGGCCGGACACTGCGTCTACCCTGATGCAGAAAAGCGGCCACCATTCTTGATTCTGGCCAAATCCTGAGCTCCTATCCCATCAGTCCCATCAAAACCAATAACCTGAGTAAGGCCGTTTTGCAATCTGGGATAACCGCTTGCTAGTTAAATCAGAAGGCACCAACACTGAGAAGGAACATAGCTGAATGGGTTATTCTTTCTGAGAGAGAGACCGCCACTGGACACATTGGGGGAACCTGAGAACATGTATTCTTTCCAGCCCCGGATATCACAATACTCATCTTCAAACTAGATGGAGTTTGTCATTTCACAGCACTTTTGCCTACTGTTCCTCTTTCGATTGTCCCAACAACCCTCAGAAGCAGGGAGTAGAAGCAGAAGATTGCAGGAATAAACACCAGGGCTTTGGGTACGTGAGTTAAATGAGAGAGGAGGCATTCGATTCTGGTGCTCTCTCTCCACCCATCTGTCTCCTAGGCCACACTGTACAACAGCTTAGGTTAACAAGTGCTCCCCAGCGTCTGGCCAAGTTTATAGAGCTGCCACTGAGTCATTATTCCTGAATTCCCTGGGTTGGTCCCAAGTGGATATAAAGACAAGTAAGAGATGGTTCTCAACCCTCAACTTAAAATACCATCCGCAGGACTGGGGAAGTTCCATAAATGTTGACAGAGCTCGGTTATATTTACACAGCGTTAAAGCTGAATGTAAAATACTTTATCTTTAAAACTGTTCCCGAGCCCCTGGCTTTCCCTCAGCAGGGACTCTATCCTCTTCAGAGGAATCAGAGCCACGTGGACGAGTCAGAAGAAGCCTCGATGAGCACGTGGTCAGTGACCTGTCCTGTTGGCAGGAGGAGCGGTGGGACAGTGAGTGGCCACCCTGGAAGCCAGCAGACCACGCGGCCAAAGGGAGGGGTTGGCAAGGCCGCGCCGGGCACTCAGCCGAGGAGGGTGGTCTAGAAAGCCATCTCCAGGGGCTCCGAGGCCGGGTTTAGATTGAACCGGGTTCTCCACGCAGGAGGGAGCCACGGGCAGTGTGTGAGGACGGCAGGGCAGTGAGCCAGGAAACCTGCGCCGAAGCAGAGTCCGCCTGGCAGGCGGTAGGAAAGGATGCGGGCGGAAAGGGGTGTGGAAGAGAAGAACAGGTGAGGCGTGAGTCTCAGAAGGGTCAGCAGGCCGAGGACTGTCAGAGCGCTGTATAGTCCAAAGTGGGGGTGCGGAGAGGAATCTGGGAATCCATTCTTTGCAGAGGAAACAATTGTCTCCACTTCGCGGCAGAGGAATGTCAGTGCTTCCTGCTGACTCCTGGGGACCAGGAACACCCTCATGCCGGCCCCCCGGCAAAGGCGCGGGAGGAGAAATGATGGATTGATTCCGGCATTCAGCACAGAAAAAACATGCCAGTTCTTAACTACAGAAAAGAATATTGTTTTCCTAGTATTTTGTTTAAAGATTTACATAGAATTTCTTTAAGTAAATAAAAGAAGGAAGTATATACGATCAAGCTCTTGTGAAATTACTCACCAGTTTTCTTTCATTTGATTGGAAAATATGAAGTGACTTTCCAGAGACAGACTCACGGAGCCTCCGCGAGAGAGCGAGCTGCCCTGGACGGAGCGTGTTTCCGCTGCAGAAGCCCTGTCCTGCCTCCGGCAGGGCACACGGAGGGCGGTGCCCGAGCAGGTGCCTGCTCCCTGACGGAGCTTCATGTGCAAGACTCGAGCAAATGTTCTCTCAGAAAAGACAGGCATGAGCGCCACCACAGGAGCCAAAATGAAAGCTGCACATTCCTTTATGAATTAGCACATTCCTTTATGAATTAAAGATTGACTAAGGAGCTCACAACTAGGTGCGGACCAACCAAGAGTGTGCGCTGGGGGTGAGCAGGGGATTGAACAGCCTGGGCTGAAGGTCTGGCCACACTGAGCAGGGCCAGACTGAGGCGAGGGACGGGAGTAGGGTTCCACTAAAACTACCGCAGAGCGCCGCCCCCTTACCTGAGCCTGTGCCCACAGGAAATACATCTGTAGGAGGCTTACTTTTTTTTTCTGTTGATACCATAACATACTTTAAATGAGAATGTCTTGCCACTTCTATTTTTTTTAATTATTTTAAAAGCCTCATGCCTTCCTTACTTATGAAACCATAAAGATGCCAACTGCAATAAGTTTCAAATTTTATGCAGAAAGGAAGAAAAAGACAGTGAGACCCTGGTTTTGCGGAAGTGACTGGTACTTTCTATAAATGTTCCAGGGGGAAAAGGAATGTGTCCAAACAGCTAGTTTGCTTCGGGTGCATTTTCTTTGCTCTCTGATGGATAAATACATTGAGGGTTTGGGTTGTTTTAAATCCCTTATCTCAAACATCATCCCATTAAACACACCTTACAATATGTGTTTATATAGCTACTTAGATAAGCCCACCTTTGAATAATTCTAACAGCGAACAGGCTCACTGCTCAAGGGCTGGCCTCCCATTTGTTGACTTAGCTCAGTTGTACTTACACAGAGTTAAGGCTTTTCCAAAGAAAGATGTATTTCCACACTGACACATGGACAGGAAGATGCAGAAAACATCTTCCCGGATTATATATCATCTGGAAAACGGAAGTAGCCACCAGAATACTCTCTGAGGTTCTGTGTTTCTGCTTTAGCTATTTTGCTGTCACCATTGTTATTTCAAGACACTCACAATCTTCTTCAAAAAATTAAGCCATTTGTTAATTTTTAGGATTGCTAGGTGGCAAGCCCTGCCGATGTGTATTTCTTTTCCTTTTTTAAGACAAAAAGCCACGCCAACCTGGCAGGTAGCAAGCACAAACGCAGTCGTGACGGCACTACGATGTTGCTGCGGGAATCTTACTTGTTCCCGCTCCACATTCCACACTGTGCACGAGCGCTGCGGGGCGTGGTGGGACGCAGAGCCGGACCCTTTGTGATCAGGTCTGTCCTCCTCGGCCAAGTGCCCCCTCACACAAGTACATACCCCTGGAGTGAGGACCTCTATGGCAGGGTTTCTTGACCTTGGCACTATTGACATTTGGGGCCAATAATCCCTTATTGCGAGATTCTATCCTGTGCCTTGTTAGATGTTGAGCAGCCTGCCTGGCCCCCACCTCCCCAATGACAGTAGCACCCTCTACCCCAGGGTAACAACCCAAAGTGTCTCAAGACATTGTCGGATATCGACCCTGGTTGAAAAACATTATTTGTGGTTATTAGATACTAGAGGCCCAGTGCACGGCATTCGTGTACTCGGGGAGGGGGGGGGATGTAGGGGGATCCCTCAGCCCAGCCTGCATCCTTTCGCAGTCCAGGAGCCCTCAGGGGATGTCTGACTGACAGCTTAGGCCCACACCCCAGGCCTAAGCTGGCAGTCAGACATCCTTAGCGCTGCCACAGAGGCGGAAGAGGCTCCTGCCACCACTGCTGCACTTGCCAGCCATGAGCCAGGGGCAGCTCCTGTGTTGAGCATCTGCCCCCTGGTGGTCAGTGCACATCATAGTGACCGGTCGTTCCTCCATTTACTCAATTTGCATATTAGCCTTTTATTATATAGGATACTCAGCCCAAATGAGAGGCTTAGCTGTTCATCAGACCTCATTAAACTGGGGCTCGTTAAAAGATGCCTACTCCACGGTAGACACCAAGCCCCACAGCCCCTGGTCTCCCTCCATGTCCCCACCGTGGGCAACGCCACAAGCCTAACGCTTGGAAACCTATGCTCTCAGAAATCTTGGGCTGTTTTAATGAACTTTGTTCACAGAATTTCATGCCCTTTTTTACTGGCACCCCCTGCTTCATCCAACCCAGAATATAAATTCCCAGCAGGTGGCCACTAAATTTTAAAATGTGATTGTATCTAAGGCCTCTAATACCCACGGCTCTGTTTACACCTCCAGGCTTGTCCCCTGCCATGTCCAAGCCAGACTGCGCTTCTCCCACCTCCCAGGGTGGCCCCCCTCGTTCTCATGTGCTTCACGTGGCTGCGCTGCCCAGATCCCTCTGACCTGGTGAAGTCTCACCACTGCTCCCCTTCTCTGCGCTGCCCAGAGCCCTTCACCGACTAGAATTCAATTGTCCATCTTCTGAGTCAAGTGTGGGCTCCTTGAAAGCAGGACCTGAGTCCAATTGCCATCCTCCCCTGGCATCTAGGACACGCCAGGCACCAAGGTGCTAAATTAAAAGTTGATGAATGAACTCACACATGCCAGACACATTCGTCCAGCTCACAAAGTGCTTTTGCAAAGTACACCTTGCTGGCATTCACCTGATGACCGGAGAAAGCCCAGAACCCAGCTTCATCGTAAGTGGCAGGGAAACCACACGCAATGAGAAACCCTGGGAAATCACAGCTGTAAGACAGACCTGGATCTCACACAGTCGGAGCTACAGACATCGCCTCCAGTGCGAACGGTAACCCTCATAACAAAGCAAGCGAGTTCCGACATCTGAGAAAAATTCAGGTATCAACAAAGAAAGAAAAAAGTTGCCCTGGCTGGTTTGGCTCAGTGGATAGAGCATCAGCCTGCAGACTGAAGGAAGGGTCCCAGGTTCGATAACGGTCAAGGGCACATGCCCGGGTTGCAGGCTTGATCCCCAGTAGGGGCGTGCAAGAGGCAGCAAATCAATGATTCTCTCTCATCATTGATGTTTCTATCTCTCTCTCCTTCTCCCTTCCTCTCTGAAATCAACAAAAATATTTTAAAAAATAAAAAAGTTTATAAAGTAACTGCCTCCCATTCTTAAGCCTGTCTTATTAATCTTTTTAAACTCACTGTTTAGAAAGCATTCCCTTTGAAAAAATAAATTAAGCTTCATTGTACTACTCGTTTATCTCATTTTATCATAAACCACTCAGCATGATCCCTGTAGAGCTGTATTTTGATAAATGTGTAGAATGCAGTTCCCACCACTGTACAGCCTGTGTGTGCAGTAGAAGATTCAAAGGGGGAATGCTGGCCAGCTGAACAGTTGTCTGCTTCAGGACCCAAGTAAGCATAGCCTCAATCAAGTAATTCCCAGACCTTCTCCCAAATCCCAAATGTGTATTAAAGACACATTTCAATAATTCAGGGAGATTTATAAATTCATTATAATAAAAAAGCTTGATGGGGGGCAGCTAATTGTTCTCCCTGTTTAACTTATGAAAGCTATAATTTTATGTAAAAGCAATGAAAAAAAATGAGGTGTGGATTAATAAAAATGCATGAGGCTGTTCCACTTTCTATGCCAACATTAATTAGTGCCTGCTCCAACATGTTCTCACCTTTGTTTTAATTTAAATGTAAATTGAAATAAATTTTATATTTCAGATCCTCTCTATTCTTATTGACAAATAAGATCAGAGGAACTCTCTATTCTTTTGACAAATAAGAGAAGATGAACCTATCAGCAGAGACCAGGTCTTTCCACAAGCCAATTAGCAGCATGATACTGCATAATTATTATGGGATAAAGATTAAGCAGGTAAAACTAAAAAGCCCTAATGGAAATATATTCAGATAAGGACTAGAAGATTAGGGGGATGTAAAAACAGAAATATATCCTAACTAAAGCCTGAACTACAACTTCCTACCTCCTCAATGACTTTGATCCAGTAAACATTTATTGAGTACCAATTGTTTGCCAGGCAAAGCCAGGTGCAGGGAACAGAAATACACAAACAAAATCACAAACCAGCTTTCAGAGTTTGGGTGTTCTCTGGCCACAAACGTTGCTCTGAAGTTATATATTTACATAAAACTTACCCTGCACTAGGCACATCTAGTCAAAAGTTTCCATTTAAATTGGTACTAGTCATATTTCAAATGCTCAGTTCTAATTAGTCACACTTCAAATAATCAGTGGCCACATGTGGTTAGTCACTACCAATCGTCCTGGACACACCCACATCATGACATGTGGGTGCAGAGATGCAAAGGAGAACACGTGCATCATCACAGAAGGTTCTGCTGCACACACTCAGCTCAGACACCCAATAATCGGTCCCCATCACCTCCTGACCATATGACATTAGGGAAATCAGGCAGTTAGCCAGTGAGGCTGCTGATTTGCCACAGACACAACCAAAACATCCCTTCAGTATAAGAACGGCTGTATACATTATGGCCTATCCATTGACTAAAGCAGGTTGGATTAAGAAGTATCCAATGTGATACCATTTGTGTATAACACATTCATCTAAAAATCTACCACATTTTCCACAAATCTATCTTAAACACACATATATACAGAAAAAGATATTGTCCAAACAGATAAATGTAGCCTTAGGGTGGTGGCCAAAGGGCATTTTGCCCGAATATAAAACAAGCTAGTTTAGGGTAAGGTATTAATGTTCCCTTTACTAAGAGAAATATGCTAATAGTAATTGCTATGCCATTCCTATTTTCCAGGTACCAACACTTTGAGTATTGCCCTGGCCAGGTGGCTCCATTAATTGGAGCGTTGCCCATACACCAACAGGAGGTGGGTTCGATTCCTGGTTAGGGCAAGACCTAGGTTGTAGGTTCAATACCCTGCTGGGGTGCGTACAGGAGGCAATAGATCCATGTTGCTCTCTCACATCGATGTTTCTCTCTCACTCTCTTTCCCCCACTTTCTGTCTCTCTAAAATCAATAAACATATCCTCAAGTGAGGATTAAAATAAAAATACTTGGATTATTGTAAAACATGATTTAGATATATAAGACTTAGTAGCCAAAGATAGATTTTATTCTTCAAACAGCTGGAAGTCACCAAACTGTGGTTTCAAGAATAACAGTGACATGATCAGTTCTGTTTTTTAGAAGCATCTTTCTTGCTACAGGGTGGGGAATGGAACCCGGGGGGTAGTAAGCTCAGCAGGATGTGGTGCTGCCCCTAGACTGTGGGGGTGACAGTGGGGTGGAGAAAAGTGGACTTGCCTGAGAGAGCAAGGAGACAGAATGGCTATGACTTGGCTTCAGTTGATGGAGGAAATACATAATACACTGTCCCAGTTGGGGATATAGGAATTTAGCAAATTTCTTTTAAATGCATTTTTAGTGTTAAAGATCGTTACCTTTTTTTACAGGTACACAATCCTTTACCTATAATCCCCAAATCCAAAAAGCTCTGAAAATGAAAAGGATTTCTGTAAGATGGCAGCAAAACCTGACTTGAATTAGCATGAAGCTCTTCATCCTACCTGCCCCATTCTGCATGACTATCCATACACCTCACTGTAGAAATATTAATATCTGTGATTATGGGGTGCAACTGGAGAAGACAGAGGGTTTGTTATGTAATAGATGATATATGCACTGTTACCTTCATAAAAATCTGACGACACCTGAATTTGGCAACACATTTGGCTCTCAGGGTTTCTGACAAGGAAACGTAGAAGGGAAATTTTCCATGTTCCCTCTCCAGCTTTAGAGTAACTGAGATTACGCTGATACAACACCACTGGTGAGCAAACAGCCCATAAAGATGTGCCTGGAGGATAGAGGTGAGGAAGTCAGCTATTTTCGATTGTGCAATAGATCTTCAGTTAAGAATATGGTCCTAACTGGTTCGGCTCAGTGGATAGAGTGTCAGCCTGCGAACTGAAGGGTCCCAGGTTCGATTCCAGTCAAGGGCATGTACCTTGGTTGCAGGCACATCCCCATTAGGGGGTGTGCAAGAGGCAGCTGATAGATATTTCTCTCTCATCGATGTTTCTAACTCTCTATCCCTCTCCCTTCCTCTCTAAATAATCAATAAAATATATATTTTTTTAAAAAGAATATGTTTGTGTGCGTGTGTCCGTGTGTGTGGGCATGTGTCTGTGTGCGTGTGTGTCTGTGTGTGGGTGCATATGTGCTTTAACTGCCAACCTTTACATGTGCATCAGATAAGACAGAAAGAGTTCATTTTCTGGGAGGTTTCATGCCACTGTAGAGAAACTCTACAAGACTTAAGCTCATAGCTGTTCTCCTGGGAACTAATGTTTCTAACAAGGTGTCTCCTGGGAAAAGGCAGGACATCAAAAGGAATCAGTCACTCTGCTAGGCATAGTATTCTGCTAGGATTTGGAGACAACAAATGAGTAATACACAATCCCAAATTGTTCTCTGAGAAGTTGCACCAAAGAAGATGCTTTATAATGTTTGTTAAAATAATAATAAACTAGAAATTAAGAAAATATTTGCCTATAACATTAATATAAGGTGAGAAAACCAGGCTGAGTCCAGAGTTTGAGAGCAGGAAGAAGAGTGCCTAAGGAAGCAGATGGGATAGTGGGTCAGAAGAAATCAAAGCACATCTTCCTGACTGTCCAGTAATGGAACTCCCCACTGGTACCTCTTAAGAGACATCATTACTAACCTACCTTACTAATTATGAAATTTGTGGAGTTATATTTATGTTCACTTTTGGGCTAACACTGACCTAGAATAAACCTAGTTTTCTTTGCATTGCAAAGATAGAAAAGTTGGGAGATTCTTGGTAGTTGTAGGCCCTTCCTGCAATATTAGATAAACAGACCAGAAAGGTCTTACCTTCAACACAGGAAGGCTGAGCCCGAGTGGTGCCGGCAACCTGTCCCGGGAAGCATGAACACTTGACTGTTTGTGATCGCTCTTCTATGTGGTTTTTGTTACAGCACCTGTGCACAGCAACCACCTCACAGGTCCCCTGCTTGACTTGATGCTCACCTGGTAGGTAATGGGGGAGAAAAACAGACCCGAAGCCATTAAGAGGAAAGGACATCACCAAGAACAAGAATGATGCCATGGCTACCATTTCCAACTTCCTATGCTGCCTAAGAATCTTTGCAACTTTTTATTTTGGTGCAATTTCACATGCAAACTAGAGGCCCAGTGCAAGAAATTGTGCACAGGTGGGGTCCCTAGGCCTAGCGGGTGATCAGGGCCAGGCCGATCAGAGCCCGAAGGCCCTGGCAGAGTCAGGAGAGGAGGCGATGGTCACCAGGCCGGGTGCAGAAGGAACAGACACCAAACACCAACGCTGCCCTTAGCACCCCGCCACCCCACAGTTCCCCACCTCCTCCCCTCCTTCCCTCAGTGCTGCACCACCACTGGGGGGCCTGCTGACCGAGGGAGGGGTAGAGGGAGGGGCCAGGAGAGGTTTCAATCCCAGGAGGCAGCAAATCAATGATTCTCTATCATCACTGATACTTCTATCTCTATTTCCATGTCTGAAATCAATCAAATACACACACACACACACACACACACACACACACACACACACACACACACACACTAGAGGCCCGGTGCACAAAATTCATGCATGGGGGTCCCTCAGCCCAACCTGCACCCTCTACAATCCAGGAGCTCTCAGAGGATATCCTACTGATGGCTTAGGCCCACTCCCCATGGTTCTCTGCTCTCTGTGGGGCCTGGAGGTTTCCCTGCAGCCATGGAGATGAAGCCCCCATGCCCTGCTGTTGCTCTCTGCCTGCTGCCGCCATGTGCCATGTGAAGGAAGCCCCAATGCCCTGCAGTGTGCTCTGTCTGCCGGGCCTGGGGGCTTCCCAGACACAGAAACACTAAGGAAGCCCCCATGCCCTGTTGTCCAGGCTCTGTCTGAAGGGCCTGGGGGTGTTCCCACCGCCACTGCCCACTAAGGAAGCCCCCAAGCCCTGCTGTCTGGGCTCTGTCTGCCATGTCTGGGGACTTCCCTGCCACTGCCCCACTAAGGAAGCCGCCATGCCTGGCTTTGCAGGGCCTGACGGCTTCCCGGCTGCCAAGATCAGGAAGCCGCCATGCCCTGCTCTGCTGGCACTAGAGTCTTCCCGCCTCAGCGACCATCGGGAAGACTCCAGGCCCTGCTCCTCCACGGGCTCCGTGTGCGCAGGGCCTCGTGTCTTCCCGATCGCCACGGCGACAGGCCCTGCTCCTCCGCGGGCTCCGTGTGCGCAGGGCCTGGCGTCTTCCAGATCGCCGTGGCGACCAACGGGAAGACTCCAGGCCCTGCTCCTATGCCGGCTTCGTATGTGCAGGGCCTGGTGGCTTACCGCTGCAGCAGCACTAAGGACGCAACCATGCCCTGCTCTCAGTGCTCTGTTTGCTAGTGGGACAGGCCAGACACTCCAGCAGCGGGGCTGAGGGGACTGGGCACCGCCATCTTGTGGGTATGGGGGCCACCATTTTGTCGCAGAGTGATGCCTAATTTGCATATTACTCTATTATTAGATAGGATATATATATCTTAAAATACAAGGTTTTTAGAGGAAGAAAGGTAGGGAAAGGGAGCTATTGACAGCGGGCATTGGAGATCATGCTCACATTTCAGATAGGGTAACATAAGGTGGTCCTCGGGGTGACAGGTGAGGAGTGGCAGTGGGTGGAGCAGGGCACTGAAGGCTAAGGAATGGCTGTAATGACTGGGAATGTCTGTGACAGTGACACTGCATGTATGTTGGGGACCATCGCTGGGATCATGCATCCCCAAGAGGTTTTGATTCTGGATGGGAGGAGAAACACGGAGATTAGTGTGCCTTTCTTAGCCTAGAAGGTGAGGCGGTGGCAGGAGTGGGCTTCCCTGCTTCCCTACAATGTAAACACACAGTGTAACTGCCCTGGTGGCTGTGTCCTGACGCTCTCTGGCTGTGCTGCAGTGATACTGGCCGGGGAGGCCGAAGCCACGACCCCAAGCACACATAGTATATGAAGGGGCGGGCAGAAAGCCAGAAGCTGGAAGTCGGAGCTGAGGTGACCCTGCAGCGCTGCGTCCACCATGGAGCTGGACGGGGAGCAGCTGTCGGTGTGACCGGCTTTGGAGTCGGAGGGGCTGCACTGCCTGCACGTCACCAGTGAGTCCCCACGAGCCCGCGGCACACCAGCCAGGCTGGGTGGAGCCTGGGGAGGCCTTTCCCTCCTGGAGCCGTTCTTCCCAGTGTGGCGGCATCAGCTGCTTTTTTCCCCCCAATTTATTTATTTTTATTGGAAAGCAAGCTCTGGGCTTGCGGTTCCTGGGATCCCTCCAGGCCTCACTGCGCCCCCCTCCCCCTCCTCCTGCATTAAGCATCTGGCCCCTGGTGGTCAATGCGCATCATAGCGACTGGTCGTTCTGGTCATTCTGCCATAATGGTCACTGGGCTTTTATTATATAGGCTGTATATAACAATGTCAGAGGAGGGAGGTGAGGTCAAGATGACAGAGCAGGAAGATCTTGGGCTCACCTCCTCCCACCAACACATCAAAACTAACTGCAGAACAGATTCTCTACAATCAAGAATATAGAGAAAAAGCCATGTCAAGATGGGTAAGAGGTCAGCAGAGAGGCATTCCACAGTGGGAGGGATATCACAGCCTGGAGGCCGCCTGGAGGAGTGAGGCGTCTGACCCACCTCGGGCTCTCCAGTGTGGGGACCTGCTCCAGGAAGAAGAGCCCCAGCAAGGCTTGTGTCCAGAAACTGAGGGGTCTAGGAAAGTGAGCACCCTCCCTCCCAGGGTCTGTGCACAAGTCACTCATTCTGAATCAAAGCACAGGGGTCATTCGCAAAAGAGATATATTGACTAATTTTAGGGTGACCGCTGGAGGGATTTGGTGGCTCTCTCTGGGAACGGAGGCAATAGTGAGTGCCTTTCTCCCCTTGTTTGCTCTCCTGCTCTCCAGCCTGCCTGACACTCTCCATTACGCTGCTAACCATTCCACCCAGCATTCCCCTGAGGACCTACCCAGCCAACCGCCTTCCAAAGCAGCACTCTGCTCCCCACCCTAGAACTCAGTGGCAGCCCAGGCGGCCTGGAAACTGGGGGCTCTGTCCCCACCTCCTGGAGATGGCTGGAAACATCCCCAAAGTGGGGTTGAGGGGCCAGACCCTGCGCACCAATGTACCCACAATAGTAGTGACCAGGCCTCAGCCATCCACCCTGGAGGCTGCTCTGTACACCAGCAACAGTGGCAGCAGGCCAGGCTAGAGGCTAGCCCAACCCCCCACTACCCCTCAGCAGGCCAGGCCATCAGACAAATGAGCTGCAGACCAGCCCACCGAACACAGTGCCCTCAACAGTTGCAGCCCAAGCACAACAAGAGCATACACAGCCCACACAGGGGATGCCCTGGAAAACCGGGCCCTGGTGACCAGGGGGTTGCGCTACTGGCCCCACGGACACATTATACATAAGGTCACTCTTCCAATACCATGCAACATACCTAATACACAGAAAGAGAGTCTTAGGCCAGTGGTCGGCAAACCGCGGCTCGTGAGCCACATGCAGCTCTTTGGCCCCTTGAGTGTGGCTCTTCCACAAAATACCACGTGCGGGCACGCATGTACAGTGCAATTGAAACTTTGTGGCCCGTGCGCAGAAGTCGGTTTTCGGCTCTCAAAAGAAATTTCAATCATTGTACTATTGATATTTGGCTCTGTTGACTAATGAGTTTGCTGACCACTGTCTTAGGCCAAATGAGGAGACACAAAATTTCTTCCAAATTAGAAAACAAGACAAAACCCTAAGAAAAGAACTAAATGAAGTCGAGACAGGCAATCAACCAGATAAAAAGTTCAAAGTAATGGTCATAACAGTGCTCACCAAACTTGGGAGATGAGTGGATAAAGACAGGGAGAACTTCAACAAAGATAAAAACATCAGAACTAAATAATACAATAATTAAAGAAAAATATACTAGAGAATATCAATAGCAAATATGAGGCAGAAGAACAGGTCAGCGACATGGTAGACAAAATAGTGGAAATCACCGAATTAGAAAACCAAAAATAAATACATTTTAAAAATGAGGAGAGAGCCAAAACCGGTTTGGCTCAGTGGATAGAGCGTTGGCCTGCGGACTGAAAGGTCCCAGGTTCGATTCAGGTCAAGGTCATGTACCTTGGTTGCGGGCACATCCCCAGTAGGGAGTGTGCAGGAAGCAGCTGATCGATGTTTCTAACACTCTATCCCTCTCCCTTCCTCTCTGTAAAAAAAAAAAAAAAAAAAAAATGAGGAGAGTGTCAGGAACCTCTGAGACAAAATTAGGCATTCTACCATTGGCATTATAGAGTCCCAGGAGAAGAGAGGGAAAAGGACAGAAACAAAAACTTCCCTAACCTGGCAAAGGAAATAGGCATCCAAGTCCAAGAAGCACTGGAACATTCTCTAAGATAGACCACATTAGGCCACAGGCAATTCTCAATTAATCTATATATATAAAAGGCTAATATGCTAGGTGTCCCTCCTACTATCCAACCAGTCTCTATGATGCACACTGACTACCATGAACAGACACTCAACACAGGAGCTGCTGAGCTGCAGTGACGGCAGCAGTGGTTCTTGGGTGACGCACCCCAAAACGAGAGAGGAGGGAGCCCGATTCCTCCTGGGGCTGCGTGATTCCACCTTCGGCCGTGGGTTATGTTGTTGCTGGGGCACTGTTGGCCCCGAATCTGGTTTACTACACACTTGCGTTTGTGTTCCACACCCTGTACGACGACAACTTTGCAAAGTGCCCTGTGGCACTCCGGGACCCCTTGGGGGATATCGGTGAGCCAGTTTTGGCCCAATCCCCACAGGCCAGGTGGAGGGCCCTACCTGCCAGAGGGACCCCACTCACTCCGCAGATGCCAGGGAGGGACAGTGGGAGGTTGGCACCAGGGTGTGTTCAGCTGGTTTCACCCAGTCCCACCCCACCAGCCACCTTCTAGTTAATTTCCTTTCAATGTGCATGAATCCATGCACCAGGTCACTAGTTTAAGAATAAAATAATATCAAGTGTCTTCTCAGACCACAATGGTATGAAACTAGAAACCAATTATAAGAAAAAAATGAAAAAGCACAAATACATGGAGCTAAACAATATGCTACTTAATGATTAATGGGTTAACAAAGAAATCAAAGAAAAAGAAAAATATCTTAAGACAAATGAAAGTGAAAACACAACATTCTAAAATCTATGGGACACAGCAAAAACAGATTGAAGTTCATAGCGATATAGTCCGACCTCAAGAAATAAGAAAAATCTCAAATAACAAATGTAACCTTACACCTAAGGCAACTAGAAAAGAAAGGAAAAACAAAGCCAAAAGTTATTAGAAAGAAGGATATAATAAAGATCAGAGCAGAAATAAATGTAATACAGACTTTAGAAAACAATAGAAAAGATCAATGAAACTAGAGCTGGTTATTTTGAAAAGAAAAAAAATTTTTGATAAACTTTTAGCCAGAATCATAAAGAAAATAAGAGAAAGAACTCAAATAAATAAAATGGGAAATAAAGTGGGAAAGTTTCAACTGACACCACGGAAATACAAGGAATCATAAGAGATTACTACAAATACTGTCACTATTTGCAGATGACATAATACTATATATAGAAAACCCTAAAAAACTCCACCAAAAACTGTGAGAACTAAAAAATGAATTCAGCAAAGTTGCAGAACACAAAATTAATATAAGAAATCAGTTGTGGCCCTAGCCGGTTTGGCTCAGTGGATAGAGCATCAGCCTGTGGACTGAAGGGCTGAAATGCCCTGGGTTCGATTCAGGTCATGGGCACATGCCAGGGTTATGGGCTCAATCCCCAGTGTAGGGTGTGTAGGAGGCAGCCGATCAGTGATTCTTTCTCATCATTTATGTTTCTATCTCTCCCTCTCCCTGAAATCAATAAAAATATTTTTTTAAAAAAGAAAAGAAATCAGTTGTGGCCTGGCCAGTGTGGGTCAGTGATTGAGCATTGACCCAAGAACCAAGAGGTCGCTGGTTCAATTCCAGTGGGGGGGTGGGGTGTAGGAGGCAGCCAATCGCTGTTTATCTCTCATTGATATTTATATCTCTCTATCCTTCTTCCTTCTTCTCTCTCTAAAATCAATAAAAACATATTTTTAAAAAAGAAATCAGTTATATTTTTATACACTAACTAGAGGCCTGGTGCACAAAATTCATGCACTGGGGGAGAGGGGGTGTCCCTCAGCCCAGCCTGCACCCTCTCTGATCTGGGATCCCTCTCACAATCCGGGACTGCTGGCTCGTAACAACTCACCTGCCTGGCTGCCTGATTGCCCCTAACCACTCTGCCTGCTGGCCTGATAGCCCCCTAACCGCTCCCCTGCCAGCCTGATTGACACCTAACTGCTCCACTGCCAGCCCGATCACCCCCAACTTCCCTTCTCTGTAGGCCGGGTCCCCCCCAACTGCCCTCCCCTGCAGGCCTGGTCACCCCCAACTGCCCTCCCCTGCTGGCCATCTTGCAATGATGTGGGAGTGGCCATCTTGTGACAACATGGGGGTGGCCATCTTGTGACAACATGGGGGTGGCCATCTTGTGGTGGCCATCTTGTGATGACGGGGGCAGCCATCTTGTGATGATATGGGGCAGCCATCTTGTGATGATGTGGGGGTTGCCATCTTGTGGTGGTCATCTTGTGACAAAGTGGGGGCAGCCATCTTGTTACAACATGGGGACGACCATCTTGTGACACAAGGGTGTGAGGGTCAATTTGCATATTACCTCTTTATTATATAGGATATCAAACCATTGGGAAGAGCAATCAAGGAAAAAAATCTCATTTACAATTGCATCAAAAATAATAAAATACACAGGAATAAATTTAACCAAGGAGGTGAAAGACTGGAAACTATAAGATATTGAAGAAAGAAACTGGGAACACAAATAAATGAAAAGGTACACCATGCTTAGAGTATTGTTAAATGTCTGAACTGCCCACAAAGCATTCATAGGGTCAATGCAATCCCTATCAAAATACCAATGGCATTTTTCACAGAACTAGAACAAATAATCTTAGAATTTATATGGAATACAAAAGACCTCAAATAGCTAAAGCAATCTTGAAAAAGAAGAACAAAGTTGGAGGTGTCATACTCACTGATTTTATACTACAAAGCTATAGTCATCAAAACAGTCTGATACTGTCAAAAAAGTAGACACATAAATCAATGGAACAAGATAAATAGCTCAGAAATGAACCCACTCCCACATGGTCAATTAATCTATGACAAAGGAGGCAAGAACATACAATGGGGAAAAGACAGTCTATTCAATAAATGTGTGGAGTAAACTGGACAGCTACATGCAAAAACATGAAAGTAGACCACTTTCTTACACTATTTTAAAAAATAAACTCAAAATGGATTAAAGACTTAAATGTAAGACAAGATACCATAAAACTCTAGAATAAAGCATAAGTAGTAAGTTCTTTTATATCAATCTTAGTAATAATTTTCTGTGTATGTCTCCCCAAGCAAGGGCAATGAAACCAACAATAAACAAATGAGACTGCATTAAACTAAAGAGATTTTGCAAAGGAAAGGAAACTATCAACAAAATTAAAAAGCAACCCACTAAATGGCAGAATACATTTGCAATTTTGACGCATGCAACAAGGGTTTAATATCCAAAATATATAATGACCTCATACAAGTCAACATTTTAAAAAATCTGATTTAAAATTAGACAGAGGACCTGAATAGACATTTTCCCAAAGAAGATATACAGATGGCCAACAGACACATGAAAAGATGCTCAACATCCCTAATCATCAGGAAATGCAAATCAAATCCCAATGAAATCACCTCACACCTGTCAGGTTGGCTATTTAAAAAAAAGTGTTGTTGAGAATGTAGAGAAAAGGAAACCCTCAGGCACTGTTGGTGGGAATGTAGATTGTTGCACCCACTATGGGAAACAGTATGGAGGTTCCTCACATAGGACTGCCATGTGACCCAGCAATTCCACTTCTGGCTATCTATCAAAAATAAAAAAAACTAATTCAAAAATACATGCACACTCTGTTCACTGCAGCATTATTTAAAATAGCCAAGATATGGAAGCAACCTCAGTGGCCACTGGTAGATGAACAGATAAAGAAGATGTGGTACACACACACACACACACACACACACACACACACACACACATATACACACAATGGAATATTACTCAGCCATAAAAAAGAATGAAATCTTAACACCTGAAACAACATGAATGGAGTATTATGCTAAGTGAATTTAGACAGAGAAAGAGAAATACTATATGATCTCATTAATATGTGGAATCCAAAAAATAAACAAACAAAACAAAAACAGACTCATAGACAGAGAACAGACTGATAGTTGCCGAGAGGAAGGGGATGGGGTGAAGAGTGAGAAACATGAAGGGGATTAAAAGGTACAAATTTCCAGTTATAAAATCAGTAAGTCACAGACTATAATGTAAGACATAGGGAATAGAGTCAATAATATAAAAATAACCTTGTAGGGTGTTGGGTGGTTACTAGACTTATTGTGGTGATCACCTTATTAGGCATATAAATGCTGAATGAACATATTGTACAACTTAAACTAACGTAACATATATTAACTATATTTTAATTTTTAAAACTTTTTAAAGAAAGAATTCACAGTGAGGAAGATGATACTTCAGTGATCATTTGATCATTTCTTCTTCCAGCATGCATTTTTCAGGGTTGTTTGATATTTTTTACAGTGGCTATGTTTTGTTTTTCATATAAAAACAACAAAGGTAAGTTTGAACATTTTTTAAAGCTCTCAAGAATAGTGCAAATAACTTCTATGAGCCTGTGGTAGAAAGAAATTCGGCCCCCAAAAGATTCAATCCATGGTTATGTTATATTACTCACATGGCACAGATTTTGCAGATATCATTAAGGTTACTAATTGATTTTAATAAAGGGAAATCAGTCAGACAGTGAAAGACAAATACCATATGATTTCACTGGTATGTGGGATCTAAAAAACAAAATAAATGAAGAAAATAGAAACTCAGAGATGCAGAGAACAAAATGGCAGTTGCTAGATCAGAGTGAGTTGGGGGCTGGGTGAAAAGGGGGAAGGGATTAAGAAGTACAATGACCAGTTATAAACAGAGTCCTGGGGATGTAAAGCAGTGTGGAGAACACAGTCAATAACAGAGGAACACCTGTATGTGTTGTCAGAGAGGTCCTGAACTTCCAGGGCAATCACTTTGTAACAGGGAGCAGGTTGTTTAATTTATATCACAATACATTTTATTACTTAGGGGCCTCTTGTTATAACAACAGAAACTGATCCAAGCCAAATTAATCCAAAGAGAATTTATTGGAAAAGGAGACTGCAGAACCAAGAGAGAACTTACCTTAATAAGTGGAATGTTCCTCGTGGCTGACCCTGAATGAATCATTCCATTGTATGAGTCTGTCATACTGCTCAAGGCAAGGTCAGCTGTGAAACCACCATCTCAGCCCCCAACCATCCTGCCTCCTAGTATCCACAGCTTTGTGCAGTCCCTTCCCACATGGAAACAGCTTGTCTCTATGATGAAGGGCAGGCAGTAGAAGTGATGGCACGTCACTTCCAGACTGGGTGGCCACTCGGTGCACCTCAGATCACGCCCTCTAGGGAAAGCATGGCAAGAGAGGCCCTGGAGAGAGGCCTGTGTGGCAAGAAACTGAGGTCTGCAGCCAACGTCCCGGAAGTGAGCTGGTAAGCAGACTGCCTTCCCCACTGGCCGGTGCTGCTCTGTGGTGGCTGTCACTGCCACGTTAGATTATAAAAGACAGCAGCACACTCACTTGCCTGCTCACCACTCACTCTGGGGAAACCATGTTGTGTGTAGCTCTATGAAGAGGCCGCTGGGCCCACAACTGAAGTCTACTGCCATCAGTCAGTCATCGGAGTGAATGGAGGTGCAACCTACCACCATCCTCCACTGAGTCTTCAAAGACTGCACCACCAGAGACAGCTCAACTGGAATCCGACCAAGGAGTCAGGCCCACCCCACTGAGCCACTCCCAGATTCCTGATGCTCACAGTCCCTGTGAAATAGCTTGTGGATTGTTTTAAGCTTCTAACATTTCAGCTAATTTGTTGCATGACAACAAATAACTAAACTACTGTTAACGAAAAAAACCATTGAAACCTGTAAAGAATTTTAGTGAGTTTATTTGAGCCAAACTGTCGACATATGCCGGGAAGCAGAACCTCAATGAATTGAGATTATGCTCCGGAGAATGCAGGGTTACATCTATTTTTATACATTGCCATCAAAGGAGGGACATAGGTGGGCTACATGAAATTCATTGGATAAAGTCAAATGGTGGGAAACCCCTGGGATTGGACAAAAGTAAAATGATGGACACATACTTAGGTGGGTACAGGAACAATTAACATGATAATGAAGGAATTTGAGTCATCTGTCCTGGCGCCTACCACATTTGGTTGTGCCCCAGGGGCTCCAGCAAAAGAAGGAAGTTACAAGTTACCCAGACATCTCACAGATATGTTATCTTAGAGGCAAAAAGGCAAATGGGCTCAGTAAAGAAGATCCAAGTTGATCTTTGTCAGGGAAGATAGCAGCCTAGGAATGACTGCCCACTATAACCTGTTTGTAGTTAAATATTTAATTTTCAGACCATCTTTTGTGGTTATTTTAGGTCTCTGTGAGTTTTCAAGACTGCCACACAGGCCTCCCCTGAGCTTGTCAGGTTAGCAGGTGGCTTCTTTCGTTCACACTACCAACTCTGGCTGCACCAAGATGCAGGGACTGAGCTTTGCTCTGATAAAAGCAACATAAACGGGAGTGCAGAGGAGGCAAGGTTTAGAAATGATTAATAAAAGGCAACTTTTTTGAGCACCCTCATGCTTCTCAGATACACCATTTACATATAAATGATTCTGTGAATTACAAGCAATCGCATCACTCATTAGGAGAGGTTTCTGCAGGGTTTCCCGCTGGGAAAGGATTTCCTTGGCGCCTGCTGTTTGGTAATGTGTTTCATATAACCAGTTTAAAAATATTCCATAATTCTGACTTTCCATCCATAAAGGCAGGCCTTCCACAAAATAAGCTTTATGTTATTCTGAATTTTTTTCTGGCCCTTCCATGTCATACTATCTTAAATATTGGTGGGAGCAAAATTCAGTGACTGGTAAAAACAAATACTAAGGGGAAGTTCCATTTGTAAAACATATAAGAGAAGAACCAGTTCCCAGAGAAGCAACCCCAGTGTGAGAGGTTCAACCTGCTGCACAAGAAAGCATAAATGTGAAAGAAGTAATCCTATATAATAAAAGAATAATATACTAAGTGTCTGATTGTCTGTTCAACCAATCAAAGCATAATATGCTAATGATATGCTAATGCCGCTCAACCGCTCACTATGATGTGCACTGACCACCAGGGGGCAGATAGTTGACCAGTTGACCAGTCGCTATGATGTGCACTGACCACCAGGGGGCAGATGCTCCAACTGGTAGGTTAGCTTGCTGCTGGGGTCCGGCTGATCGGGACTGAGCGAGATAGGCCAGACATGCTCTGGAGTCCTCCCATGGTCCCTCCCCAGCTGGCCAACCTCCTGCTCTCCTCCCTGGCCTCAATCATGCACTGGTGGGGTCTCTCAGCATGGCCTGTGCCCTCTTGCAACCTGGGACCCCTTGGGGGATGTCGGAGAGCCAGTTTTGGCATGATCCTGGAGGCGTAAAAGGCTAATATGCAAATCGACCAAATAGCAGAACGACCGGTCATTATGACACTCACTGACCACCAGGGGGTAGACACTCAATGCAGGAGCTGCCCCTGGTGGTCAGTGCACTCCCACAGGAGGAGCGCCGCTCAGCCAGAAGCCGGGCTCACAGCTGGCAAGCCCAGCAGCAGTGGCAGGAGCCTCTCCCACCTCCATGGCAGTGCTAAGCCATCTCCCGAGGGCTCCCAGACTGTGAGAGGACCCAGGCCAGGCTGAGAGACCCCCCCACACACACAAGTGCACGAATTTCATGCACCGGGCCTCTGGTTAAAATATAAACTTAATCAAATGTTCACAACAAGAGTGTTGATTTCCCATAGGTAGTTGTATGCAACTGTAAAAAAAATGTAATAGTAATTCCAATGTCAGTAGTAACCCAGGGCTTTAGCTCTGAGTAAGCAGAAAAGCGAGGACTGGGAAGAATTGGTGGGAGATCCTTTTCTGGCCTCCAGTTGCAAATAAGCACTTCAGGCAACATTCCTGACAGCTGACTAGCCACATGGGGGCAGCGGGAATTCATCCCAGGTCCTGTCTCACCTACAGCCCTCCCTGCGGCCACTGTCTCAGTTTGCTCAAACTGCAATAACAAAATACAGACCGAGTGGCTCAAACGACAGGTAATTAATTTTTCATCATTTTGGTGGGTGGATGCCGAGATCAAGATAATGCCAATTCCGTTCCTGGTGAGGGCTCTGTTCCTGGCTCCCAGCCGCACCTTCTAACCTTCTGCACAGGGATATAGGGCTCTGGGTCACTTCCCCTTTTTGGTAAGGACACCGGCCCTATCAGATTAGGCCCGTCTTCATGACCTCATTTAACCTTTCTCACCTCCTCATGGACCCTGTCTCCAAATACAGTCATATTGGGGTTAGGGCTTCAACATATGAGTTTGGGGCAGGAGTAGGGACACAAACATTCAGTCCATAATTGCCATCAAGCCTTAATTCGATTTTAAGTGACCCCAGGGATTCTAGAATGAAAGCAGCTTTAAACCTGATTAAAAAAATAAAAGAAATATGCTTTAGAAACTTCTTAGAATAGTCAAGAAGTGATTGGGACATTTATTAATAATACTAGAGGCCCAGTGTATGAATTCGTGCATGGGTAGGGTCCAGCTGGCCTGCCCTGATCAGGGCTGATGGGGGTGGGATGACCAGGGGGAGAGGATGTGGGTGGTTGGCTAGCCAACCCCAACCCCTGGTCGAACTCCCGATCGAGGGGACAATTTGCATATTAGCCTTTAATTATACAAGATAGTTTGCTTAGAATTTTTGTTGTTATCTAGATAACCACTGACAAATGCAAATTAAAGGTTGTTTTTTTTTTTCTATTCAAACTTGTCTGAATAATTAGTTTGCCTGGTCTAGGGTTTTATTCATTTTACAGCACCCACTATGGTATTTTACTGATTTTAAGGTACATATTTGTTCATTTTTTAACCTGTTGGGAGGCGTCACAACCGATAGCACCTTAACACAATTGGCATTGCTTTTCTTTGTTAGAAATACACATAACAGCAATTTGTCTCACAACTGACAGCATCTGGGATTTAATAAAATATGGTAACTTGCAGGCACTGTTCTAAATTCTTTACAAATATTACCCTGTGTAATCTTACTAAAGTGCTACGATGCAGGTGCTATTTTTATTTGTTTTACATTTAACAAAATGTACAAATCGACTTACCTAAGGTCGCACAAGTAGAAATTAGAAAGAGGTGAGCTCTGAACCCAGACAGCGTCCATATTCTCACAGAACGAGGGGCTGGAGGAGTGATGTAGCTAATATCACCCCAACTACAGCCAATGTGGTGTCTCCCCCTTGGCAGGTCACAAGACACGGCTCAGCTTCCCACTGAAAACCGCTCTCCCACTTGACGACAGTGTTTATGGGGCTCTGCATAAACGGCCTTTTCTAGATGTGTGTACTGTTGGCACTGGAGTATGATCTTTGAACACACATGTTCCTTACTTCTTTGTAGTCTACAGCTCCTGGCCTAGGAGATAGGAACTCAGAAGCTGGTACTTAAAAATGTCCAAAGCATGATGGCAGAAGATAAGGATCCAGTACAGGTTACACACTGATTATACTCGTTTGAGCAGCACATTTTATAACACTGTATTAGAGTTCTCCAGATAAATAGAACCAATAGGATATAAATAGATATAAAGAATGAGGATGGAGAGAAGAGAGGAGAGGGGAGGTTTGGGGAGGCGGGATGGGAAGGGAGAGAAGGAGATGGGAAGAGAGGAGAGAAGAAGAGATTGTGATTGATTGGTTATGGGTCTTGGCAAGACCCAAGATCCAAAGGGTGAGTTGCAAGCTGGAGGCTTAGAAGACCTGACAGTTTAGCTCCAGTCTGAGCCCAAAGGTCTGAGACCAGGGAATTGCTGGTGTCATTCCAGCCGAAAAGCTGTCAGGCTTGAGAACCAGCAAGAGCCTATTTGGGTTTGTATCCAAAGGCATAAAAAGACTGATATCCCAGTTCTAAAGCAGGAAGAATTCTCTTACTCAGGGGATAGTCAGGCTTTTTGTTCTATTCCCACCTTCAACTGATTGGATGAGACCCTCCCACATTAGGGAGGGCAATCTTCTTTACTCAAATGCCTTCCGAAACACCCTCACAGAAATACCCAGAATAACGTTTGACCAAATATCTGGGCATTCCCATGGCCTAGTCAAGCAGACATACAAAATTAACCATCACAATTATCACAACTGCAATATAGTGTTGCTAGATGGGAAAAAGTGAAAGCTGAGAACAGATAAAGAACTAGTGGCTTTGTGGCAAACTTACTTCTTTAACTCGGTACAGGAGGATGCCTTGTTCAACAGCTTAGTACCCGAGAGAGGCCATTTCCAGTTAAAACAAAGGTGTGTTTTCCATTTTAAACAGTGGGGAATATTTTTGTTGGAGCTCCATCTTGAAAACTAAATCGATATACATGAGACCCATGCAATGAGTGGGAGGTTGTAGCTGAAACTTCCATGGGGAGTTTCTTTTAGAGTTTCAAGGTATGGATTGGAGTAGATGATCCTGGGTTACTCAGAGTGGAGCTGGCTAAGAGAGAAATGGGCCAGAGAAAAAAGCACACACTGCCCCCTGTGCTGTCTGTTAATCCTGGTCAGTGGCTGATCATTTCCTTTCCCATTGTGTCTGGGCAGGTAGATGGAAGGTGTTCATTTTGACTTATTTAACCAGCCCTTAGATACAAGCACTCTCTGCCAGATGCCATTCTCAGTGCCCTTGGAGACATCCTATCTAATAAAGAGGGAATATGCAAATTGACCGTCACGTCATAACAAGATGGTTGTGCCCACAGCGGAGGCAGGGATTCCATAACACAAGATGGTTGCACCCACAGCAGAGGCGGGGATCCCATAACACAAGATGGCTGCACCCACAGCGGAGGTGGGGATCCTGTAATGAGCCTTAACGTGCAATTAGCAGGACCTGAGGCTGCCTAGAGCTGGGCCGGGGCAGGGGACCTGAGGCTGTGCCCCCCATCTGGTGGGGCTTGACAGGGGACCTCAGGCTGATCCCCCCAACCCAGTGCCAGGCTGGGGGACCTCAGGTCGTGCTCCCTGCCCGTCAGGGCTTGACAGGGGATCTCAGGCCACAACCTTCACCCCAGCTCTGGGCCATGGGACCTAAGGCCATGCCCACCCGCCCAGCAGCGCTTGACGGGGGACCTCAGAATGCATCCCCTGCCCAGTGGGGCTTGACGGGGGACCTCAGGCTGTACCCCCCGCCTCAGCGCTGGCCATGGGACCTGAGGCTGCGCCCCCAGCCCGAGCGCCAGGCCAGGGGACCTAAGGCCACGCCCCCCGCCTGGTGGGGCTTGACGAGGGACCTCAGGCAGCACCCCCTGGCCCGGGCCAGGGGACCTCAAGGCCCACCCCCTGGCCCAGGCCGGGAGACCTCAGGCTGTGTCCACTACCCCGGCGCTGGGCCAGGCAACCTGAGGCCGCACCCCCCACCTGGCGAGGTTTGATGGGGGTGGGGCCAGCCGGGTCTGGGTCTCACACAATTTTGAGGCACACATGAGTGGGCGGGACTTGAATCTGGTTCCCGTGGCACATGCAGGAGGGGGAAGATTTTCATATACATTTTAGTGACAGGAGGAAGATTTTCATATACATTTTACTAATTTTCTTTCATCTCTGATACTTCTATTATAGAGAAAGGGCAAATAGCAATATTAAAATATTTCCTCTAATTAATTCCCTTTTAATGTGCACGAATTTTGTGCACTGGGTCACTAGTCTATATAATAAAGAAGTAATATGCTAATTGGTCCTAACGGTGTTCTAGTCACAACCGGTCAACAGGCTGCGCATGCATAGGAGCTGATGGGCGGGGACAGGGGCGGGACTTCCGCCCCCAGCGGTGGCGTGCATAGGCCTTCCCAGTGCTAACATCATGCTGCCTTAGAGGTGGAGGCCGCTCTCGACAGAGGCACGTGCAGGCCTGCCGCGCCGCCTGGCCCGGAGGGGGTGGGGGCGTGAGGACAGAGCAGGGCCTCGGCAGAGAGCTCTTAGCATTCCTGTATCAGGGTCTGAAGGGGCGGAGAGGGAGAGAAGATGAGCAGTTAAGGGGTTTAGGCCAGGAGAGGACAGCAAATAGGCAGTTAGGGGGATCAGGCCAGGAGGGGAGAGCAGTTAGGGGCATCAGGCCGGCAGGGGAGCAGTTAGGGGCATCAGGCAGGCAGGTGAGCACATAGGAGTCAGTGGTTCTGGATTGCGAGAGGGATCCCAGATTGGAGAGGGTGGAGAGGGAGCCCTCCCCCGATGCACGAATAATTTCGTGCACTGGGACTCTAGTGTTTCATAAGTGGGGAAATTTGAAACTGTTTCTTAATTCTTTTCTACATTCTGAACATGCAATCAGGTTGCATATTTTCTTTACAAAAAGATGACTTAAAATATTGACGGGACTGTAAGATGTAAGAGGCTGGCCTTGGGTCCTCACTTCCCCAATTAGCTCACGTGGACACGGTTCCAAGCCTTCTGGTAACCCTTTCCTAAAACAACTGATTGCCGTGGGATCGCCATAGAGGATGAGTAACTTTATCTGGAGAGTAACTGTTTAAATTCACATTTTCATTCTTATTCAATATGCTTTTAAGAAAGTTGTAAACAAGAGAGGACACAGCCAGCCAGAGCCTTTCCATTATAAAAGGGATAGACTACAAAACCACGTTTGCAACAGTTCTGCAGCTGAAACTACTTGGCGGCCCGTAGAGAGACAGAAGGCAGCAGATTGGAGTGACTTTCTTCCTGCTGTTATTTCCCTTTTCCTTTGGTTCAACTCCCTTCTTCCCTCCCTCCTCCTGCACAGCACAGAAAATACACATAAATAAAATACCCCCATGCTCATCTCAGAAGGCATTGATTTCGTCTGCGTGGTGTTCCCTATGGCATCCTCAGGCCTTCGCTGCACGGACACAGAACAGAGGACGGAGAAGGCTGAAAACAAGATGTCATGAGATGAGAGCAGTCACCACCTTTGGAAAACATGCCCTGTATTCCTAGCATTTCCCTTAGAATTCCCTATCCCTGCCCCACCTTGGCTTTTAGTCACCAATGGAGATGTCACAATATAGAAATTAAGACCATTGTGGCCACAGGACATTCAGCTGGACAAACTTGGGACCTTAGTTGTAGAGACAAATATCTTCTGAGCCCTACGAGGTGCCCAGCCCTCTGCTGGGGCTCGGGACAGAGCAGGAAAGGAGAGATGCCTCTGGGCTCGACAAGCAGAAACACCAAATGGAAACTCTCATGATTCTCCTGGGAGGAAACGGATTCTCCCACCTGCTCCGTCACAAAGGGAGAACCTGGACTGGGAGTGGGAATGGCTGAGCTGAACGCCAGCTTCCAGACTTGAGTAATTTGACAGGAAAGTCTGTGGCCACCCAGGACAAGCTGGTGATAGAATGTTATGAAACGGCCAGGAAAAATCTAGTATAACATTCCACTGCTAACGGTGACTATCTCCGAGAAATGAGACCAAGGAAAATAATTTTTGGAATACGCAAGGGCTGGTTTTATAATCCTACCTTATAATAGAGAAACATGCAAATTAACCGCACCTCCACTACGCCCAGGATTGGGCCAGCGGGAGGCTGGGGGGCGGGACTCCGTGTGGCCTATCCAGCCGTTGAGAAGATCAAGATGGCGGTGCCCAGTCCTCTTAGTTCCGGGGGTCGCTGGGAAGATCGCCACCCAGGGAGGCAAGGACGGGCTGCCCAGCCACTTCCGGGGGTCCCTGGGGAGATCGTCAACCTGGGGGGCGTGGCCGGGCCCATCCAGCCTCTCCCGGGGGTCCCTGGGGAGATCGGCAACACAGGGGGCGAGGCCGGGCCCATCCAGCTGCTCCCAAGGGTCCCTGGGAAGATCGCCGCCCAGGGGAGGTGAGGCCAGACCACCAAGCTGCTCCCGGGGGTCCCTGGGAAGATCGCCCCCCAGGGGAGGTGAAGCCGGACCCGCCAAGTCACTCCCCGGGGGTCCCTGGGAACATTGCCGCCCTGGGGAGGTGAGGCCGGACCCGCCTAGCCGCTCCCCGGGGGTCCCTGGGAAGATCGCCGCCCAGGGGAGGTGAAGCCGGACCACCTAGCCGCTCCCAGGGGTCCCTGGGAAGATCACTGCCCAGGGGAGGTGAGGCCGACCCACCAAGCCACTCCGAAGATCGCCGCCCCGGGGAGGTGAAGCCGGACCCGCCAAGCCACTCCCCGGGGGTCCCTGGGAACATCGCCGCCTGGGGAGGCGAGGCCGGACCCGCCTAGCCGCTCCCAGGGGTCCCTGGGAATATCGCTGCCCAGGGGAGTCGAGGCCGGACCCTAGCCGCTCCGGGGGTCCCTGGGCACATTGCAGGCATGGGGTTGCTGAGATTCATAGCTTCATGGAGACCGAGGGCAGGGATCTGCCTCATCTGCAGAGAGACAGGTTCTGCAGTGCCCCCAAGACGTGGGTGGGCCCAGCCAGGGATCAAGGGGCATGGAAAGACTCCCGAGCAGAGGGGCAAGGACCCTCACCCCTGAGGCGGGGGTTGAGGGGTGGTGCCACCTCAGTGGAGGGATGCTGCACTGCAGGGTACTGGACTGACTGATGTGATTCAGAGAAGCTCCCAGTGCTAACGGGCCTCGCTCAGGTGGCCTTCACACTTCAGAGGCAGTGACTCCTGCTCCTGCCTTGACCCAAAAGCAAGCCCGCAGTGCCCTGCCCCATGGCAGAGCATGCCTAGGCAGTGAGTGGGAAGCCTTCCACCTGCTCCGGAGAAGCGGGGACAGTGAAGAATGGGGGACAGGGGACGGGGAGAGGAAAGAATGTGGAGCATCCGCAATGAAGAGGTGCTTGAGAAAGAGGCTCGGAAGCCTGACTAGAAGGTTTGTTCTGTTTGCCGGGCGACTGCCCCTTAGGAAGCGCAAAGAGCATGGCTCTGAGGGCTTCCTGTATGCTGAGTCAAGTTCCACAGCCAACTGGAATTGGCCTCAGTTTCCTGGTCTGTAAAATGGATGAAGCGTGTCCCAGTTCCTTCACTGAGCTTTGATGGCCAATTGAGATACTATATAAAGAAAATGAGGGAAGAAGTGAGAAAGAAAAGGAAGGATGAGCAACACAAAAGACTGAAAGGAACCTGTAAACCCATTGTCACTTAAATAGGGAATATAGTCAATAGTGTTGTAATGATGGTATGATGCCAGGTGGGTACTAGAAATATCGGGGAACACTTTGTAAAGTATATGATTGTCTAACCACTAACCTGAAACCAATACAAAATAATGTTGAATGTAAAGAAATGAAAATTGGAGTGAAATTTTTATAAATTTCAAAGTTTAAATAAAAGCTGTAAAGGAAGGAAGGGGAGAATAAAAATAGTATTTTTCATTTTACCACTTCATTAAAAAGACAGTTGTCTTTATATGATGCTTTTATACTTTTATACTTTTCTAAGTCATTATCTCATTTTAATTTCCGGGCAACTTAAAGACAAGATAAGTATTCCCTCCACTATTCAAAGAAAGGAAATCTTGGTGTCTGGTCCTAATGATTCAATCGTCAAGCCCTTATTGTAAAGCAGGGTTAGTAAAATTTTCTGTGCAGGGTCATATCTATACTAATAAAAGCCTTGGGGGTGATCAGGCCAGCAGGGGAGGGTATTTGGGGGCAATCAGGCCCGCAGAGGAGCAGTTAGGGGGCAATCAGGCCAGCAAGGGAGCAGTTAGGGGGCAATCAGGCAGGTAGGTGAGCGGTTAGGAGCCAGAGGTCCCGGATTGTGAGAGGGATGTCCAACTGCAGGTTTAGGCCCAATTCCACAGGGATCGGGCCTAAACCTGCAGTTGGACATCCCCCGAGGGGTCCCATATTAGAGAGGGTGCAAGCTGGGCTGAGGGACACCCTCCCCAGTGCACGAATTTCGTGCACCTGGCCTCTAGTTAAAGAAAATAAAGCAATTATAAACATGAAAGTAAATGAAGCAGAAGCTCTGCTAACCAATGTACTGAAACAGGACTTTTCCAACTAGGAATGTGAACGCCTGGCATACACAGGCTTTCCAACTGGGGATGTGAACCCCTGGAAGACACAGGCTTTCCAACTGGGGATGTGAACCCCTGGAATACACAGGCTTTCCAACTGGGGATGTGAACCCCTGGAATACACAGGCTTTCCAACTGGGGATGTGAACCCCTGGAATACACAGACTTCCAACTGGGGATGTGAACCCCTGGAATACACAGGCTTCCAACTGGGGATGTGAACCCCTGGAAGACACAGACTTTCCAACTGGGGATGTGAACCTCTGGAAGACACAGACTTTCCAAGGGAATCACTTTCCAGATTATTCTCCATGCATTTTTTTTTTTTTACCTAAACATAGAGGATGTTCCTATGATAGAGGCACATGCATGCCTGCTCTCAGACCCTGCTCACCTTCTCCCACTTTATAAAGAAGAGTAATTTTTCTGCAGCCCATCATCTCACTGTGGCACTAGGGGAAACATGTCTAGAGCAACACCTAACAAAAGGAAGTTCGAAATGTGGTGTCAATGAAAGGCCCCTTCCCAATATTCATCTCATTAAGAGATGAAATTCCAATAAAGCTTTACAAATGAGGAAGAGTTTCAGATGTGAACTAAATGAAACCAGTTACTAGAAGAAAAAGTCCCTGTTGACTTCAGCTCAGTCATTCCCAACAAAGCACCTGGATCTCCCGCTGCAGGGAAGGGGCCCCTGGAAGACCAGCTGCTCTGTTCCCACCCGCCTGGGGTGGCCCACAATGCAATTCTGCCCGTAACTACCTGGAGTTAGTGCACCTCACAGTTAAGGGTCAAACCCTCCACACGGCCGCCCCCACTTCAGACCCCAGGTCATCCACACCTACTAATTGGGCTCAGATTCGCGGGTTACCACAAGCCCCTCAGCTTGGATAATTCACCAGAACAACTCACACAACTCAAGGCAGCACCAGACTTATGATCACCAAGAAAACTAGATGCTAGGTGATTTTACTCCTGAAGTTGTCCAAATATTTAGGAATAATTAATACCAACTCTACATAAATCATTCCAGGAAATAAAAAAGAAGAAGAGGGGACATTTACTACTTCATTTTATTTACTCTGATGCTAAATCCAAACAAAAACATTGCAAGCAAAGAAAATTACCAACCACTATCTCTCATAAACATAGATGTAAACATCTACTTAAAAACAGGCAAATCGGGGCAGTCGACCCGCGCCATCTCCCGAAATCCTCAGACATCCACGCCGTCCTGCAGTGTCGGCTCTCTCTCTGCCGCTGTCCTGACCGTTGGTCGCGGCACCCAGGAGTGTCATGTGACCACTGTCCCATGAATGAGAAATGTCCTCAGGGAGATCCTGGATTATGAGATCCCAGGTGGGTCTGCGGGTTCAGGGGTGCCATGGGAGATGGCAGTCATCTTCATGTCAGTCTCCTTATCAGCCGGGCGCTAGACCATGGGGTCCTGAGGCCAGCCTTAGATCAGAGACTATTGAAGAAGGTCCCAAGGCCATGAATCAGTGACCCTCAGATGATTTGGGAGCTATGTTTCCTGATATTTCTCACCAAAATTCTCTTGGTGGTGTTTGTGGAGACTAGAGGGGCAGAGAATTGAGAAGGAGGTGCCTACATGAAGCCTCACCACAGCTCTCCCCCCTGCCTGCTCAGAGCATCACGGATAACTTCACTCTGCACAAGAGATCAGAGGGAAGCTTGGGGTCCACTTCAACCAGCTCTGCGTCTTGACAGCAGCACCCTTAGAGGGCCAGCCCCGTGTCCCTCGGCCATGCCCGGAATCACTTTAGTAACCAAGAATTTTTCTCTTGAATTTGTAGCTGCTCATCACTTTCCTCCACCACCCATATAATAAACCTTACCAACGTGAAAAAAAAAAAAAAGAAAAAAAGACAGGCAAATTGATAAGAGCTAAAATTATAAAACTTTTAGGAAAAAAAATAGGGATAAATCTTAATGACTTAGATCGAGCAATGAATTGAACTCTTAGATATGTATAAGACAGGATAAGTATAAAAAATAGATAGACTGGATTTCATCAGAATTAAAAATATCTGCTCATCAAAAGACACTTGAAAATGGAATGATAGCAGACTGGGAAAAATAAAACATATTTGATAAAGAACTGTTCGCTAGAATATATAAAGAACTCTTACAAATTAATAAATAATAAGGGGAAAAAAACAACACCTCACACACTTCCTACCCCTTCCACAACTATAGGCACAAGATTTAAAGAGAAAATTTATGAATGGCCAACATAAACATGAAAATATGCTCATTATCAACAGTTGTCAGAGAGATGCACGTTAAAAGTGTGACAAGATGTTACTAGGAACTGTGAGAACGGCTAGTCATAAATGTGACAAAACCCACTGCTGGTGAGATGTGGACCAATTGTAATTCTCAGACATCGTTGGTGGAAATCTGAAACAGCCACCTTGGAGAGCAAGCTTGCAGCTTATGACAGTTAACCATACACATACCATACAACCCAGCAACCCAAGAAATGAAAGCCGATTTCCACTCAAAGACTTGTATGTGCATGATTATAGCAGCTTTTCCCCTATTACTGAGAAACTGGAAACATCCCAAATGCCTACCACCTGGTGAATAAACAGATGTGGTATATCCAGACAATGGAATACTACTCAACAATAAAAATGAATTGCTGACACACACAACAGCATGGACGAATTTTCAATGCCTTGCGCTAACTAAAGAAACCTGAATCAGAAGTTTACGTGCTGAATGACATTTATATGTCAAACCAAGCATGAAATTATAGGAACAGCAATCAGATCGGCGGTGGCAAGAAGCAAACATGCCTGAGGACAATTTTGGGGATGATGAAAAAGTCTGTATCTTAAATATGATGATTACACTTGCTGTATACATTTATCAAAACTCATCAAACTGTACATTTTAAAAAGGGGATTGTGTTTCATAAATTATCTTAATAAACCTGACTTTATAAAATGCAAGCTCAGATACTTTATAACTGATCCAGTAATTACACCCCCAATAAAAAAAATTTAAAAAGCAGAGAATGTCAGAATCAGACAGATAAACACAGAGGCGCTCCATCCAGCTTGGGAGCTTTAAAAACTGTGACAAAAACCAAACAAGAGAGGCCCACTTGCCACCTTCCAGAGTAAACTTAGAGGAACAAGAAAAGGATCCTTGCCGGGACTTCAGGGTTTGCCTATTTAAAGAAAATGTAAAGAGGGAGATGATGCAAACAGGTGGATGAATCAGTCTCAGAGCTTCCCACCTAGTTATTTGCCACTCCAGGTGGCTACAGAAATGGCAATATAAAATAAACTTTGAAAACCAATTTACACACACACAGGAAAAAAACATGAAGAACATAACCTATATAATAAAAGGCTAATATGCAAATTGACGAAGAGCAGAATGACTGGTCACTATGACGCGCACTGACCACCAGGGGGCAGACACTCAATGCAGGAGCTTCCCCCTGGTGGTGAGTGTGCTCCCACTGGGGGAGTGCCACTCAGCCAGAAGCCAGGCTCATGGCTGGCAAGATCAGCAGTGGTGGCGGCAGTCAGACATCTCCAGAGGGCTCCAGGATGGCAAGAGGGTGCAGGCCAGGCTAAGCCCCACCCCCAAGTGCACAATTTCATGCACCAGGCCTCTAGGATCAAAATAACAAAAGTGGTTGTCACTAAATAACAGACAGGATTATGGAGATTTAAAATTTCTTCATTTTGCTTTTCAAACTTTCCCAAGTTCACCCTTGCAATTTAAAAAAATTGTTTTTAAATGAAGAAAAGGTCAAAACACAAATGATGAATTAGGGGAAATATTTGCAACAGGACAGATAAAGATTAGTTCTTCAATATCTAGTAAGTTCTTAAAATCAATAAGAAAATATCATTGAAACTCCAAAGAATCATGAATGAACAAAGAACTGGAAATAAAATACAAATTGCTTATAAACATATGCAAAGATGTTAAACCTCACTAATAATTAAAGAAATGCATATTAAAACAACTCAGATTGGCAATAAAAAAGCTTTATGATTTAAAGTATTAGAACAGTTGTGAGGGAAGGCACAATCTTTCATATACATTGTTATACTGTGTATATAGTGAAATTGAGTATTAGGACATTTTTAAAAAATATGTATCAATTTTAAATGCGCATACCTGATAACTCAGCAATTCTACTTCTAATAATTTGCATATTTGTCTAAAAACAAGAATATTTGCAATACATACACAGAGATCATGTACAAGGCTAGTCAGGCCAGTACTCTTCCACAGCACCAAAAAATTGGAAGTCACCTAATTGTCTATCAATAGGGACTGTCCTAACTGTCCATCAATAGGTTAGATAAACTATTCAAGGTCCCCATGACTGAGGAGGGAGACCTGCAAGGCCTGACATCAGATATGCTCCATTTCCATCTGCAGGAATAAATAAAGCAATGACAGCTTTCTCCTCTCTGTTTAAAAAAATGTAGATAAGTTTGGATGTGCATAGGGAACTCATGCAACTTAACAAAAGGAAGATAAACAATCCAATAAAAATAATAGGAAAAGGACTTAAATAGACACTTTTCAAAAGAAGACATACAGAAGGCAAGAGGCATAGGAAAACATGCTCAAAGTCACTAATCACCTGAGAAATACAAATCAAAATGACAATCAGGTGCCTTCTCACACCTGTCAGAATGGCTATCATCAACAAATCAACAAATGACAAGTGCTGGCGAGGATGCAGAGAGAAAGGAACCCTCCTGCACTGCTGGTGGGAATGCAGACTGGTACAGCCACTGTGGAGAACAGTATGGAGTTTCCTCAAAAAAATTAAAAATGGAACTCCCATTTTACCCAGTAATCCCACTCCTAGGAATATATCCCAAGAAATCAGAAACACCAATCAGAAATGATATATGCACCCCTATGTTCATAGCAGCACAATTTACAATACCTAAGATTTGGAAACAGCCTAAGTGCCCATCAGCAGATGAGTGGATTAGAAAACTGTGGTACATTTACACTATGGAATACTATGCTGCTGTAAGAAAGAAGGAATTCTTACCATTTGCAACAGCATGGATGGAACTGGAGAGCATTATGCTAAGCGAAATAAGCCAGTCAGAAAAAGATAAATATCACATGATCTCACTCATTTGTAGAATATGATGAACAACATAAACTGATGAACAAAAATAGAACCAGAGACAGAGAAGCATTGAACAGACTGTCCAACCTATGAGGGAAGTTGGGGGATGAGGGGGTAAGAGATCAACCACAGGACTTGTATGCATGCATATGAGCATAACCAATGGATACAGACAGTAGAGGGTGAGGGCATGTGCTGGGAGGTGGGAGCAGCCGGGGAGAGGTCAATGGAGGGAAAAAGGAAACTCATGTAATACTTTAAACAATAAAGAACTTAATAAAAGAAACTGTGGTACATCTACACAATGGAATACTACGCTACTGTAAAAAAAAAAAAAAGAACTCTTACCATTCACAACAGCATGGATGGACCTGGAGAGCATTATGCTAAGTGAAATTAGCCAGTTGGAGAAAGATAAATAGCACATGATCTCACTCATTTGTGGAATATAATGAACAACATAAACTTATGAACAAAAATAAATCCAGAGACATAGAAGCAACAAACAGAACATCAAACCTCAGAGGGAAGGCAGGGGTGGGGGGGTTAAGAGTTCAACCAAAGGACTTCTATGCATGCATATAAGCATCACCAATGGACACAGACAGTAGGGGGGTGAGGGGATGTGCTGGGGTGGGCGGAGCAGCCAGGGAGAGGTCAATGGGGGAAAAAGGAGACGTATGTAATACTTTAAACCAGTGGTTCTCAACCTTTCTAATGCTGCGACCCTTTAATACAGTTCCTCATGTTGTGGTGACCCCCAACCATAAAATTATTTTCGTTGCTACTTCATAACTGTAATTTTGCTACTGTTAATGAATCATAATGTAAATATCTGTGTTTTCCGATGGTCTTAGGCTCTATAGCATCGGTTCTCAACCTGTGGGTCGCGATGGCTAACAGGGTCACCTAAGACCATCAGAAAACACAGATATTTACATTATGACTCATTAACAGTAGCAAAATGACAGTTATGAAGTAGCAATGAAAATAATTTTATGGTTGAGGATCACCACAACATGAGGAACTGTATTAAAGGGTCGCGGCAGTAGAAAGGTTGAGAACCACTGCTTTAAACAATACAAAATTTAATTTTTTTAAAAAAAAGGTTGGATGTACATGGAAAATTACTGGAAAAAAAATGCAGGTTAACCATGGTTAACTATGGTTAACCTCAAGGTAGGGGAACTTTTGGATAACCTTTGTACCGTTTCAATGTTACCATGTGCATGGACTAACTCTTATCACCATTTCACCTTGACTAATAATCTACTGTACCTTGGATTCCTGCTGTGTAAAACAGTAATACTACTTGCCCGGCTCCCCTCCCCACAGAATTGTGAATACTAAGTGAGAAAACACAGCCACATGAAAGTGATTTGTAAGCGCCATAGAGTGGTAATAAACTGTGTAACAGTTAGGCATTATTGCTAATCATGATCCTTTTAGTGATAAGAAATCATTTTGTGACCCAGAATTTACAACAAATGTGTCTGAGGAAAATTTAATTTAGGGGGAAAAGGTGAATGAGAGATAAAAGCTAAGAACATTGCTATAAAATGTATTAGTGGAGGGAGGCTTTTGTCGTATTTTTCCCTAGATCAAAGCAGAAAGAATAAAATGGGTCTAGGAAATATACAAAAGCTTGTGCAAATGCTTTTTTTTAACGTTTCTGTGCTAAATAAAAATTTAATCTAATATTACATATTTTGAGATTTTTAAAAATGAAGACACAAATCTCACATGAAGTTCCACAGAGGCCTCCTAATTACAGGAGAGCCAGCTGAGGCCAAGGTGATCCAAAGAGAAAGATGTTCCCTCCATGCTGGGTGAATTTTAAACAGGTGTTTGCAGGTATCAATAAAGCTAATGTTAAGGGAAGATAGAAAAACAATGAGACCTCAGGGTATTCAGCAGAGACTAAAATTGCAACAAACTAACCCCCTGCACTCACTATTAAAAGCTCATTAACTCCCAGCTGTTCATCCATTAGGCTGAGAAGGAGAAAGAGCCAGCGCCCTCCCGTCACGTATTTCTACCGGAGGCTGCATCTCGGGAAAGGGAGCGAGTCAAATGATAAGATAACAATCATAATTATATCCCAGGCTGTGGAGAAAGCTGTGCGGAGTGTAATAAACCTCTCCCGCAATAAAAGTCAGACTGTCCGAAGCCTGCGTGCCGGGGACACGAGGGCGGAGGCTGCATGGCCGGCGACACGGCGGCTCGCCCTTGAGCCACTTAGAACTGGAGCCCCACGCCTCACCCAGCAGGTCACAGCTCTTCGACACCACAGGAGCCACACCTGCAAGCAGAATGTTTTTTCACCAAGTGATGCACTGTGGCCCACAGTCCTTGACGACAACTTCAAATTAAACGACAGAGCCAGGGGGGCACGAATCACCTTAAAGCGATCTGCACACAAACTACTATTTTCAATCCGTGGTTGGGATCCGTGAGGCGAAGGCAGATTGTAGTTACAGTCGAATTTTCACCTGCACAGGGGTCAGCGCCCCAGCCCTGTTGTTCAAGGGTCAAGTGCATTGTTTTCCTTAAAGTGTGACGTTGTAAGCTTCCATGCTGTGCTCAGAAACTGGCTACTTATAACCTGATTCTGGCCCACGGGGCGGGGGGGGGGGGGGGGGGGGAGGAGGGCGTGTTTGAATCAGGGTGCCTTTGAAAATTAATTTTTAGTAATCAATATATAAAAGCCAAAAGATGTAACTCATTGGTCTATCTCAAGCTTATCTGACAGTGCTAGGTGTCATTTACAATTTCAATTAGAGACGGGTCCTAGGTATTTGAGGTGCTTTGATCCCTGTTATGGCCCCAGAAGAGTGACCATTTTAAAATCAAACACAGCTTTCCCGACAGAAATGCCATGCAGATTCTCTCCACCTCCTCACGGCAGCACCCCTGTGGCCCCAGCCTCACCCATCTGCTGCCTTACTTCATTCCTCACCACCCTTCTCCCTCACCACCACGGCCACCTGGCCTCTCCCTGCTGCTCCTCAACATGCCAGCCACCTTCTGCCTCAGCATCTGCTCTTGCTGTTGCCTCTCCTGGAACGTTTCTCCCCCAGCTGTCATCAGGGTAAGCTCCCTCCCCTGACTTAAGTCTCTACTGAGCATTCCCTTCTCAGAGAAGTCCTCCTTGAGCTTGAAAAGTCCATCTCTGACCCCTGCTCCGTTTTCCTCCATAGAACTCATGACGTCTGTCACACTCTGCCCTATTTGTTTGTTTGCTGGCTATCTCCCAACCTACTTGATGTAAGCCTCAAGGGCAAAGATTTTTTTTCTGTTTTGTTCACTGCTTTATCAATTATGTGATAGATATCAGTTCCAGGCACCTTTAGTAGGCACCAAAGAAATACCCAGTGGAAAAATTAACTTTGTTTTTGATCAGGAAGCAAAAGAAACACATATACTCAACACATACCCACACACATCAGTGAAACTATGGTGACTGCACACCGGTAGAATGAGATCACAGGTTATCTGCAGCACACTTTCCCTAAAGAGATGCTGAAGGCTATTCTTCAGGATAAATGGAACTTATATTAGAGGGAAATTTGGAACTTTATCAATGAGAAGCAACATAATGGGTGAATAATTGGGGAAATATAGTCTATTTTTCTCCACCCTCATCCTCAATTAAATAAAATAAAGTTTAAAAAATATGTATGAATTTTTAAAGCAAATAGAGTATTAAAAGGTGTCCAAATAACCCAAAAGAAGGCAAGAAAGGGGAACAAAGGAACAAAAAGCACAAGTGACAAACAAAAAATAAAAAAATAAAATGGTAGACCTAAATTCAAAATATATCAATAATTATATTAAATGTAAATGATCTAAACACACCAATTAAAAGAAATGATCAGATAGGGTAAAGTGAGAATGCTCATAATTTAACAAATAAGAACCCTTTGTGTGTTGAAGAAAAGGATCATGCCAAGTATACTTAAGTGACTCACAATAAATTATCAGGTGGAAGATCCGTGTCACATTCAGATAGAGTTGGAATTCCCTGAAGTAATTGTGCGAATGACCTTAAATCATACCTAAGTGCAGAGCTTCAGAACCAGGAAGCATCTGTTACAATGCCACAGCAATGAAGCAAAATAGCTGCAACCACTGGTCTGCAAACTTGGGCAAAGTGGAAAAAGCATTACCCAGAAGCAGTGAAAAACTGAAAGGACCTCCCCACCTCGTGTACCAGCTCAGCACTAATGAAGCCATGAAGTGAGCCTCGGAACCTGCTTTTGTAACTATAGTTCTCTGGCATCTATGCCCCCTGCCAACCAGCATAATGATTTCTTTTCGAGTATTTATGACAACGTCCGATGTGTTAGTGACTTAATGGGAGGAGGGCCGATAAGTATGTATGGAAACTCAGAGAGACATGTGACTGAAAGAGGAAGAAACCTGGTAAAGAACTAACACAGGTTCCCTTGGCTGGAGTCATCTCCTTAATATGGATTGATCGTGGGCCGCATGGTCGACAAAAGGGCTCCACCCTAACCGCCTGATTATACATGGCCCAGGAGCCAATGGTCACACTGGTCTTGCTCTATGTTCAATGCAGGTGCTATGAGTTGAATCGTGCCCCCAAAAAAGATATGTTGAAGTCCTAAACCAGAGTGGCTATGGGTGTGTCCTTGTTTGGAAATAGATCTTTGCAGATATAATCAAGTTCAAATAAAGTCTAACCTTGTATGACTGGTGTCCTTGTAAATAAGAAGAGGAATGTGATGTGAAGACAGAGACACACAGTGTGACAATGGAGGCAGGGACTGTGACGCTGCAGCAGCAAGCCAGGAACCCCTGGGACAATCAGAAGCCGGGAGAGGCAAGGAAGGATCCTCCCCTAGAGCTCTGAAGTGGGGAGCATGACCCTGTCAACTCCTTGATTTCGGACATCTAGCCTCCAGCCCTGGGAGAGAACGAATTTCTGCTGTCTTAAGCCACTAGTTTGTGGTACTTCGTTATGGCAGCCCAAAGAAACTAGTACAGTGAAGGACAACACTGCCCTTTGGAACACGCCATCATTTAGAGAGGGAGATGGGGAGAAAAGATAAGGCTTGTATCCATCAGGAGGACCAGACACCCAAGTAGTAAGCCATACTCTGCCTCATTCCCTTGTGTGAAGCAGGGATCTCAAGCTTCAAAGGCTACAAAGTAAATGAAACAAGTGACCATATGACCTAACCAGGCACAGAAACTAGTAAGAGTCCTATCTCTGTGAGCAAGTTTCTCAGCTACAGGGATGCTAATCTGCTTTAGAAACCAAAATTGGGATTTCTGATGTGATATTCCCAGGCACCAAAACTCTGTGCAGGCTGAGCACCAAACATAACCCACAAGCCATAGCTTACAATCCCTGCTGTCAATCACACCCCAGTACCCCAATCAGAGATGCAGATTCTAACAAAACCCTACAACTGGGAGAAAAGCCATAGCACTTTCAACATTAATGGCCTACCAATGGATTTCACTTGTTGTCTGGATTTTCTGAAATTAGTAACCAATATTAATTTACTTAGAAACATGCCAGCAACATCTATCCTTGCAAGTTCATTTTACTCATAAAATGAAATGCTGGACCAATACCACATTATTAAATAGTACTTAGTTATCAAGGAAAGAGGTTGATAAAGAATCCTTAATTCATCTTCATCAATTATTAATCTTATTTGTAATTTTTAGTTGCGCACATAAGCTATCATTACTTATATGGACTCACTCTTTGGCAATCATTATTTTCATCAATGAACCAAGGAGACATTTTTAGGAGAGACAAAATTAAAGTCTGCAATTTGGTGACACGCATGCCGTGGTCTGGGGTGTGGCTGGACATCAGGAGTTTTCAAAGCTCCCCTGAGTAATGCAGCAAAGTTTGCAAACCTGTACAAGAGACAGTAGGATGAAGGACTTTTCCTAACACTAGTATAACTTTATTTCAAATTCAAAATATGACACTCATATCACAAAGATAATCCCCTCTCAGCTTTCAGAGCTTCAGAAAAAAGAAATCAGACTGATTTATGCTCTCTTGACCTCTTTTGGTTGATGAATATGTCTGGATTCCTAAATTGGTCTAAAGTTGCCCATATCATTTTGTAATTATTTTTCTTTGTACAGCAATAATTTTCATCTAAAATGTTTTCAAATTAACTAGATTAAAAGAATGCCACTTACTGCGGCTAAAATGTGCTCTGAAGATAGATACAACTTCGCTTCTATTCCTAATGAAACTCAGACCTTTCATCTTGAATTCAAGCAAATCTCAAACACTGAATGAGTTTGATACTTTCATATTTCTATTAAATGGATGGCCATCTACACACAGGAAAAAGCCTCCTCATTCTCTTCATTATCCCTGTACAGCTGCGCTATTGCTCTGGGAGATCAAGGGGTTATACTGTCTCTTAATAGTGGGATTACATTTTCCCTGTTTCTGCTTTTATTATTCTTGACTTCACAAAGCATCTCAACGCTGGCAGGCAAATACAGGCAGTTAATAACCCTCTGATTGCACGAGAGGAGGAACCAACTTACCCCGATCCCACGCTGGGAACTAGACCTTCGAATGAGATCATCTGATTCAATTCAGAAAAAGATGACCCCAACATTTACTAAATAGAAAAGGAGAATGGACTATTGTTTTTAAATTCAACTAAGGAGACTGCAGAAGTAAGAGAACATCTGAGAACTGCACTCAGATGATCATTGCTCTACTGAAAAATGCCCTCTGTTGGATTTGCTTGCTTGAAGTTTGGTTCAAGGGTTGGGGTTTGCAGCAAACTGTTTCAGATAAGCAATCCTATTTGATAGTTTGTAGTTAGGCAGTCCAATTCGGAAATCCAATTCCACTTATGCAATGATTAGTCATAAAGCTAAATGGCAAAATTGGCATTTTAATTTTGAGTGTTTATATGAGCAAGAGAACATTCAAAACATTTAGCATGAACCAGTGCTCTCTGTCCTGTGACAGCGGAACTTCAGGGAGAACAACAATTACGATCTTTTAGGAAAGGTATGAGGGAGACTTCGAGCCAGTTCTTTAAAAGGCGAGCTGCCGCTTTTATTGCTGTGCTTGAGCTATGGGTTTTTTAAATTGTCAATAAAAATAATAAAAGCAATTTGCTTCCTGAAAAGCAAATGAGATCCAATACTCTGGTCTGAACAAAAAAATAAAAATTGCATCGCTCATGCAAGTTTAATTCACTCTGAAACAATGAATCAAATGTAGGCACATAAAGAGGGATTCCAAATCAGATAACGTGAAATTCAGAACCTGCCGATCTATCAGGAAACTCGGGCTGCAGCCGCACCGTGTTTGACGGTGTCAACAACGGCATGTCAGACCCTGGAACTTACAGCTGCTCCACTCCCACCATCCCCAACCACCAGTAAAAGTGGACAGCAGGTGCCCTGGCAGGTGGCTCAGCTGGTTGGAGCATCCTCCCGTACACTAAAAGGTTGCGGGTTCGATTCCAGTCAGGACACACCTAGGTTGCGGGTATGGGAGGCAACTGATTGATGTTTTTCTTTCTCTATCCCTTCCTCTCTCTCTAAAAACCAATATTACATATCGTCAGGTGAGAATTTTTTTTAAGTTATTTTTTTTCAAAAAGTGGGTGGTTGTCAGAATCAATGGGACATAAGCACCTCACCAAGAGCTGCTAGGATCCTAACCAAACTCCTCTCTTTGGAACAAAAGGTTTTCTTGAAACTTTGTGTGTCTTTTACTAAGCTCGGTGGGCAGGTGATGATTTATTTGGGCATTGATGAAAATGTGGAACGCATGTGATAAGGAGTTATGGTCCATGAACATGAGCTAAGGGAAGGTGGTACCAAGTAATTTCTATCACTCCCCCCCCCCCACCTCCCCTTTCCTGGAGTCGAATCATGAACAAAAGGGGCAGGTGTTTTCTAACCTGGCTGTTTTCATTTCTTCTCTTGTAATTTATAAACCAGATGGTATGAGAGATTGCTGTATTTTATTGAAGTTAAATATACAAATGACTTTTAAACACCCTCATCCTCAAATAAAAGTAACAGGGACCGCCCTGGCATTCAGACGACTTTCTCTTCTTCCCTGACGGACCACAGGTCTGCTCTCCCCGCTCTGGAGCTCGTCCCGCCTCCCTGGCTCCCTCCTGTCCTCACATCATCGCTCCCAGAATTCCTCACCGTGTGCGGGTCTCACAGGCGGCAGGGGAGGCGCACCAGCAGACATCAATGCCAGCAATGGACAGCAGATGTAGACGGGGTAACACACATGGCACACCTCAGAAAGCATGCTGTAACCCCATTCCTGAATGTGAACCAACGAAGAAACCAATAAGGAATTATCTGCCTTAACTGACACATTAAAGCAAATGGACATATCGACAGTTACAGAGCCTTTCGTCCCCAAACACCAGATTCTACATCTTATCCAGCACACATGGAACATTCCCCAGGACAGACCATATGCTGGGGCACAAACCAGCCTTAACAAATCTAAGAAGAATGAAATCACACCAAGCATGTTCTCCAACCACAACGCTTTGAAATGAGAAATCAACTGCAAAAAGAAAGCAGTGAAAACCACAAATATGTGGAGATTAAGCAACATGCTACTGAAGAATGATTGGGTCAAAGAAGAAGAAAAAAGATTGAAGATACATACAGACAAAGGAGAATGGCAATACAACAGATCACAACTTTGGGATGCAGCGAAAGCAGTAAAAAGAGAGAAGTTTTTATCACTGCAAGCCTATCTCAAGAAACAAGAAAAATCCCAAATAAACAGCCTAACATCACATCTTAAAGACCTAAAAGAAGACCAAAAGCAGGCCAGAGTAAGCAGAAGGAAGAAAGTAATAAAACCAGAGCACAATTAAATGAAATAAAGGACAACAGAAAAAATTAATGCAACTATGAACCGGTTCTGTGGAAAGATTAATAAAATTGACAAACCTTTGGCTAGACTCACTAAGAAAAAAGATAAAAGGCTAAAGTAAACAAAATCAGAAGTGAAAGAGGAAGAAGTTACCACAGATACAGAGAAAAACCAAGGATCATATAAGAATACTATGAAAGACATGTCACCAAATATAATAATGTAGAAGAAATTGAAAAGTGCCTAGAAATATACAACCTTCATAGATTGAATCATGAAAATTAGAAAATCTGAATACACTGATCAACAGTGAGGAAATTGAAACAACATAAAAAATCTCCCAAAAAGTTAAAGTCCAGGACCAGATGGCTTCACAAATAAATTCTACCATTCAAAAAAGATTAATACCTATCCTTCTCAAACTCTTCCCAAAATATGAAGAAGAGTCACTACTTCCTAATACATTTTATGAGGCCAACATTATCCCGATACCAAAAACTGGAAAGGATAACACAATAAAAGAAAAATACATACCAATATCCCTGATGAATACAGATGCCACAATCCTAAACAAAATAGGAGCAGATCAAATACCACAAAAACATTAAAAAGAAAACATGTCACAATCAAATGGGGTTCATTCCAGAAGCACAGGATGGTTCCATATACACAAATCAATCAATGTGATACACCACATTAACAAAACAAAGGACAAAATTATGTGATCATATCAAGAGTTGCAGAAAAAGCATTTGACAATATGCAACATCCATTTATCATTAAAACACTCAATAAAAGGGTATAGAAGGAAAGTACCTCAACATAATAAAGGCCATATATGACAAACCCACAGCCAATATCACACTCAGTGGAGAAAAACTGAAAGCTCTTCCTCTAATCAGGAACAATATGAGGATGCCCCTCACCACTGTTATTCAACACTAGAGGCCCAGTGCACGAAAATTCATGCACTCAGGGGGGTTCCTCAGCCCGGCCTGCACCTTCTCACAATCCAGGACCCCTTGGATAGGGTCCCTAGGCCTGGCCTGAGATCAGGGCCTATCAGGGCTTTCCTTCCCCTGGCTGCAGGCCTCTGGTCCCGCCCCCACTGCTGCCACTGCTTGCCATTATGCCACGCTGCCCCCCGCCCCCCCATCCTCTGCCACTGGTCGCCTCCCTCTGCAGGCAACAGGCGTGGGGTGCGATGGCTTGGCCGGCCTGGGCCTCCCTCTTTCTTTTTTTTTTTTTAAGTAAGAGTAATGTTTACTGAGTGATACAGAACTGAGTACTATGAAGGGTTTACCAGGATGGAAATGCACTGCACCCCGCCCCTGCCACCCCCAACACCCAGAGACTACAGTACTTAGAAGTTACACGCAGTGGCCATAACTGCTGAATATCTGTTCGTAACAACAAACCATAGCATGTTTATACTGTATCACATCGAGTGATTATAGACACCAACTTATATATTGCTTGTATAAAATCTTTTTTTTGTAAAATATATATTTTTTAAAAGAAAGTATAAAAAACATGTGCAGTTGAAAGCCCTGCCAGGACAGCCAGTCTGTAAACATCCAGTGAGTATGTGCTTGGGAAGGGCGCCTGTGCCTCGTACCCACAGCAACTCCAGCAGGGCCGGCGAGGGTGCGCCCCGGCTGCCACTCGGGCAGGACTGAGCTGGACCACAGTGGGTGGGTACAGCAGGGCCTGGCACTGTGCCCTTCTCCAGCCTTGCATCAGGGTCAGGGTCAGGGTCAGGGCTGGGGTAAGCAGATTGCAGTTTCACTCTGAGTTCCATACTCAGCCTAATTTTGGTTGCAACTCATGGCTTTTTCCTGGCTGCTTGGAGGTCCCTTGGGTGGGTGCCCTGGTAGAGAGGCTGAAGAAGTGCCCACAGCTGCCTGGTTGGGTGTCTCTCTGGCCCAGAGCCTCTGTCCTGCCTCCTGCAAGCCTAGCCCCAGGCAGAACAGCCCCCACTCAGGACTACTTTGGTCTCAGCGCTTGGTCCTGGGTTTCATCAGCCAGGGTTTCTTCCCCTGGTGTGGCTGATCTGAGTTTCACAAAAAAAGCCTGGCCGATGCTGGCTGTGCTGAGCCTCATTGAAGGGTTTTTCATGCAGCAAGGAAGATCCCTCTGGGACCCTCCTCCTCCTCTGCTCCTCCCAGCCCATGGTCATTTCTTCTCCAGCTGCTCCAGCAGAGGGTTGCCTTCTGAGTCAGGGTCTTAACGCTATCGATCCTGACGATGCAGGTGGGGCGTTGCCGGTTGAGCATCAGCATGAGCTGCTGCCACTTCTGCTTCAGCTCCTGCATCTGGGTTTTCAGCTCCTCATTCATGAGCTCCAGCCACTCAGATTCCCACTGCAGGAACTCCTTCCTCTCCTTCTTCTTGTTCTGGCGTGGGGCTGCCGCCACTTTGTTCTTTTCCCAGCGCCTTTTCCTCTGCTCCTCTTCCTCGTCTAGCTCACTTTTCACAGGTTGAGGCCTCTTGCCCAGTTTCACCTCCAGGAAGTGCAAAGGGGCGATCCTGGCCCCAATGTTGTGGATGTCAGCGTATTCCACCTCCTCTGCAGTCAGGGCTGAGCTGGGGAGTCCGGTCAGGGGGCCGAGCCCTGGCAGAGAGCCCGCAGTCATGGAAGGGTCCGGGATCTGCCCAGGCACCATAGCAGGAGGAGTAGCAGTCCAGCCCTGCAGAAGCTGCGGGGATAAGCTGCGACCCTGGGCCTGGGCCAGGCTGCAGGCGCCATGCCCGCTCAGTAGCCGCCATGGCACCAGCCCCGCCCTGCAGCGTCCACCGCCGCCAGTGCCTCCCATGGCAGCTGCCCTGCGTCCCTCCGCAGGCTGTGGCCTGGGTCTCCTTCTTTGAGGTGATGGATCGTGGGGCTCTGCCTGCCTGCCTCATCACTCCCAACCGCTCACCTGCCTACCTGATTGCCCCCAGCTGCTCGCCTGCCTACCTGATCACCCCGAACCTCTCTCCTGCCTACCTGACCACCCTAACAGCTTGCTGGGGGGTGGGGCCAGCCCAGCTAGGGGCCGTGGTGGTTCTGGTCTCTGGTCGTTCTGGTCATTATGGTCACTGGGCTTTTATTATATAGGATAGTACTGGAAGTTCCAACGAGCAATCAGCAAGAGAAAGAAATAAAAGGCATCCAAATTGGGAAGGAAGAGGTAAAATTGCAGATGACATGATTCTTTTATACAAAACCCTCCACCAAAAAACTAGAAACAATGTAGTAAAGTTACAGAATACAAAATCAATATAGAAAAATATATTGCATTCCTATTTATTAACAATAAAATTTCAGAAAAAAATTAAAAACAATTCCTTTTTGCAATTGTTACAAAAAGAATAAAATAGCTAGGAATAAACTTAACAAAGAATGTAAAGGGCCAACACATTAGAAACTGTAAAACATTTTTAAAAGAACTTGAAGAAGACACAACGAAATGGAAAGATATTCTGTGTTCATGGATTGGAAGAATCAACATAGTTTAAATGGTCATATTACCCAAAGCAATACATGGAGTTAATCTATTCCCCATCAAAATACCAATGGCATTTTTTAAAGATATAGAACAAAAAATCATCAAATTTTATGGAACTACAAAAGATTCCGAAAGGCAAATCAATCCCAAGGAAAAAGAACAAAACCAGAGGTATCACACTGCCTGGCTTAAACTTTTACTACAAAGTTACATTAAACAAATAGTATGATATTGACAAAACACACACACACACAGACCAATGGAATGGAAATGAGACCCCTGAAATAAATAAACCCACATGCATATGGACAAATAATTTTTAACAAAGGAGCCAAAAATGTACCTTGGGGAAAAGAAAGCCTCTCCAATAAATAGTACTGGGAAATTGGAAAGCCACATGCAAAAGAATGAAACTAGACTGCAGTTTGTCACCATACACAAAAATTAACTCAAAAAAGAACAGAGACCTATATATAAGTCCTGAAACAAGAAATTACATAGGAGAAAACATATGTCTGAACTTATGTATGGACCTTGGTTTTAGAGAGGATTTTATGAATTTGACCCCAAAGGCAAAGGAAATAAAAGCAAAAATAAATGAATGGGACTATATCAAACTAAAAAGCTTCTGCATAGCAAAAGAAACCATCAACAAAACAAGAATGCAACCAACCAAATGGGAGAAGATATTTGCAAACAACACCTCTGATAAGGGGTTAATATCTAAAATATATAAAGAACACATACAACTAAACAGCAAAAAAGCAAAGAATCCAATTAAAAAATCGGCAGAGAACCTGAACAGACACTTCTCCCAAGAAGAAATACAAATGGCCAACAGATATATGAAAAGATGTACAACTTCACTAGCTATTAGAGAAATGCAAATCAAAACTACAATGAAATTCCACCTCACACCTTACAGAATGGCTATTATCAGTAAGGCAAGTAATAACAAGTGTTGGAGAGGTTGTGGAGAAAAAGGAACCCTCCTTCACTGCTGGTGGTATGTAAACTGGTACAGCCACTTTTGAAAACAGTATGGAGCTTCCTCAGAAAGTTAAGACTAGAGTTACCATATGACCCAGCAATTCCTCTTCTGGTATCTACCCTAAAAATTTTAAAATATTTATTTGTAAAGATATATGGACCCCTTTGTTCATTGAAGCAATTTATACAATAGCCAACACATGGAAACAACTTAAGTCTCTTTTGATGGATGACTGGATAAAGAAGATGTGGTACATATAAACAAGGGAATACTACTCAGCCATAAGGAAGGATGAAATACTGCCATTTTCAACAACATAGATGGACCTAGAGGGTATTATGCTAAGAGAAATAAGCCAGACAGAGAAAGACCAATACCATATGATTCCAATTATATGTGGAATCTGAAGAACAAAGAAACAAACAACCAAAACAGAAACAAATTCATATATACAGAGAACAAACTGATGATTTCCAGAAGGAAGGTGGGGGGTGGGGGGGGAACTGGGTGAGAAAGTGAAGGGACCACGTACAGATTGGTAGTTACAAAACAGTCAACGGGGTGTAAAGTACAGCATAGGAAAAACAGTCAACAATATGTATAGTGCCAGGTGGGTACCATACTTAGAAAAAATATATGAATAATAAAAATGGCAGTAACTAAATACCTATCAATAATTACTTTAAATCTAAATTAATTACATGCTCTAATAAGAAGACAGGGTAGCTGAATGGATAAGAAAACAAGATCCACACATATTCTGCCTGCAACAGACCCACTTCAGATTGGAAGACACAGCCTGAAAGTAAAGGGATGGAAAAAGCTATTTTCTGCAAATGGAAATGAAAAAAATATGGGGTAGCAATACCTCTAACAGGCAAGATGGACTTTAAAACAAAGGCTATAGGCAAGCAACAAAGAAGGACCCAGCAATTCTACTTCTGGGTATTTATCTGAAGAAACCCAAAACGCTAATTAAAAAAAAAAAATGCATCCCTATGTTCACTGCAGCATTATTTACAACAAGAGGCCTGGTGCATGAAAATTCATGCACTGGGGGGGGGGGGGGGTTCCCCTCAGCCCAGCCTGTCCCCTCTCACAGTCTGGGAGCCCTCAGGGGATGTCCTACTGAAGGCTTAGCCACAGTCTTACCTCCCTCTGCAGGAGGCGACCAGGCTGATCAGGGAAAGGCACCACCCCCATTCCCCCGCTGCTGCTGCCACTGCCAGCCGCTGCAGCCACCAAGGTGTTTTCATCAACACGGAGTCCAGTCCCTTCAGCACAAAAAAATAACAACTTTCTTTAGGCATTTTCAAGATGTGTCTTTCATAGGATATGGCCTTTCTTTCTTTCTTTTTCTTTCTTTCTTTCTTTCTTTCCTCGCCTGAATATGTTTTTCCATTGATTTTTAGAGAGCATGGAAGAGAGAGGGAAAGACACAGAGAAACATCAATGTGAGAGGGACACTTCAATTGGTTGCCTCCTGCATGAGCCCTGACCTGGGCCCAGTCGCTATGAGATGCATTGACCACCTCTTGGTCCCTCCTCCCAGCCTGCAGGCTCCAATCATGGAGAACGGGGAATCAGGGGAAACCAGGGTGGGTGGTGAGGGGGCGGGACTGGGGACTGGCAAGAAGGTGGAAGGCAGACTTCTTGGTCCCTCCCCATGGCCTGAAGGCTCTGATTGCTGGATGGCAAACAGGGAACCACGGGGAACCGGGGTGGGTGGCGGTGGGGCGGGACTGGGGACTGGCAAGCAGGTAGAAGGAAGACCTCTTGGTCCCTCCCCACGGCCTGAAGGCTCTGATTGCTGGATGGTGAACAGGGAACCACGGGGAACCGGGGTGGGTGGTGGTGGGGTGGGACTGGAGACTGATCGCAGGCTAGGCCTAGGGACCCTACCCACGCACAATTTCATGCGCCAGGCCTCTAGTATTATAATAACTATATAGGGTGCCAGGTGAATATTAGACTCATTGAGGTGATCACCTTGTAAGTTATGCAACTATCCAATTACTATGTTGCACACCTGAAACTAACATAATATTGTATGTCAACTGTAATTAAAAAATAAAATTTTTGAAAAAATAAAATGTGCACATTTAAATATCAACATGGTTACTGTTATTAAATTTAAACATGTCACTGAGCTTCCTGATAATCAGGGAACATAGTCTGTTTTATTGTAGTCCTTGTTTGTTTTCTTTTAAAGGAAGACAAATCTTTAAAATAGTTCCTAAGCAACAGGGAGCCATCCAAGGGTTTTGAACAGAACCATGTTAGGAATGCTTGGCAGACAGGATAAAGCCACCTCTTCCCCCAGTGCCTCCCAGATGTCCACCTCTAAACCCTCAGAACCTATGAATATGCTGCCTCACCTGGCAAAGGGACTTGGCAGGTGTGATTAAATTAAAAATCTGGAAACAAAACAATTATTCTGGATTATTCTGATGGGTTCAATGTAATCACAAGGGTCCTAATACAAGAGAGGCAGTATGCTGAGTCAGAGAGTGGCAAGTGACCAAGGAGCAGGGGAGACGAAGTCAGGAAGTGAATCTTCCCCTAAAGGAACCAGCAGTGCAGACACCGCATCGTAGAACTTCTTGCCTCAACAACTCTAAACTGGTCAATTGGTGTTGTTTTAAACACTTAAGTCTGTGGTATAAAGCCAATTTTCTTGTAGATACTATCCTAGCATCACTTGTAGAATCAAACTTTTCACAACCGATGGAAGCATGGGGTGGGTTCTCCTGCTTGTATGAAAAGGTTGAGCCGCCCAGTGGCTGGGCAGCTGCCCAGACTCAGAGCGTGTGGGCTCTGCCTCCCGCTCACAGTCAGCTGACAGGTTGGCCCACACTTGCTTCTCAACTCTCCAGGGCATGGCCCCTAGAATGAGGAGGCTGCTTCTGAAGAATCGCATCAAGGCGTGTGTGAAAGTTTGTCAGAGTGGAAAGGAAGAAAGGAGGGTGAGTTGTTCTGCCAGGTACATGTTCCACGCACTTAATGAGAGCCGAAGCACGTGAAGAAGTGAGTTGGAATCATCACTAATGAGACGCGGGATTGCAAGTGAGGCTACGGAGAAGGCAAAGGCATGAGATCACAACGATGGTACATCAGCTCTGTCACCAGGGCCGTGGGTGTGTGGCGAGCCTCGAGGGCCCAGAGCAGGTGCCCCCCCTTCCACGGGAGCAAAGTGAACTGGGCTTTCCGGCGTCTGAGGGCCACAGGGGCCTGCTCTGAAGGAGCCCCGTTAGCCGCGTGGCCACGCCCTTATTGGAGTTGCACAGCCAGACCTGCTCTGGTTTAAGTTCCAGGAGAGGTCACTGGCCATGCCAGGAATATTGGTTTTATTTTTATGGAGACAGGAAATGTAATCCATCCTGTTTCCATGTACAGTAAATCCTCACTGAGCATTGTTGGTAGATTCTGCGACTTTGAGAGAAATGACGCATAATGAAACCAGCTTTACCACAGGCTAATTCACATAAACAAGAGTTACGTTCTGAAGGCATCGCATCCACATCATACACGATTTTGAGAGCTTCTTGGAAGGTTCTAGCAGGGAGAGCAGCTGCCAGGTACCCAGGGCTGAAGAAAAGGCCTCTCCTCTCGGGGAAGGTGAGCAGGCAGTCTCAGGAGGGACCCGGGTGGGTCGGTGAGGGAGGAGGGGGACACCCGCTTCGCCAGCCAGCCCAGCCCTGGCCATCAGGGGGGTGACAGATGTGGCAGCCAGATCACCCTCACACCCATATAAAACGATTCTGAAGGAAAGGACATTATCAAGGACCTGCTGCGGGAGGGTCACTGGCATGCAGATTTCCAGGTGAAACGCCAAGCCGTCCTCCACTGGTCAGAATAGTAGGAGAATGGCTGTTTTGCTGACGTATCCCTGTTGTGTTCTGTCTTTGCCTGATTGACCATCACCTTGTAGCTCTGCATGAGGTCTGGAGTCCCTGTGCATTTTGCTGCAGCCTTGGGTAGAGGCGGGGGGCGGGGGAGCACAAGGGGAACATAAGGTCCAGGTTGGGAACCACGCGTATCTCTTTTCAGAGGCGTGTATGTGAAGCTGGATTGAGAAGCTTCTTAGTTCCTGAAGCTTCTGCACTCACAGCACAACCTGTGGTGGGCTCTGCCGACCAATGTCTGAGGACTGAATGTGAATTTGGCTCAGCAGGCATTTTTAGCCTCCACTTATCTAGCCAGGCAATTCAGTTAGGCCAAGTCTTATTTATCACCATGACCTAGATCAGAGGGTGGTAAACTTTCCCTTAACAGACCAAACAGTAAATACGGTAGGCATTGAGGGCCAAGCAGCACAATCAAGGCTATTATATCCATGCTTAAATAATCACTTACAAGGTGAACATTTGCTTGGCCAATATACTCAGTGGTTAGAGCATCTGCCCATGCACCAAAGGATTGCAGGTTCGAATCCCAGTCAGGAGCACATACCTGGGTTGCAGGTTTGATCCCAAGCCCAGTCAGGGCGCATGCATGGGGCAATCAATCGATGTGTCTCTCTCACATCTCTCTCTCTCTCTTTCTCTCTCTCGCTCTCGCTCTCGCTCTCTTTATTTCTCTCTCTCCTTCCCTCCCTCCCTTCCTTCCACTCTAAAATCAATGGAAAATATCTTCAGGTGAGGATTAACAAAACAAAAAAATGTGAATATTTAATTTTTTATTTTATTGATTTGAGAGGAAGGGAGAGGGAGAGAGGGAGAGAGGGGGAAGAGAGAGAAAGAGAGAGAGAGAGAGAGAGAGAGAGAGAGAGAGAGAGAGAGAGAGAAACATCGACTTGTTGTTCCACCCATGTATGCATTCATTGGTTGACCTCTGTACATGCCCCGAACAGGGATGACCCTGCAACCCCCGCACATTGGGACGATGCTCCAACCAACTGAGCTACCCGGCCAGGGATAAAATGTGAACATTTAAAAATGTAAAAGAATATTCTTAACTCATGGGCCCTATGGAAAGATGCTATGAATTAGCCCAAGGGCCATGCTTTGCAAACCTCTGATTTACATAATTAAGAAAACCTAATCATAAATGGGGAGAGAAACCCATTTGGTTTTGAGCTATTAGCAAAACCCAATAGTTTGAACTATTCCCCAGTCATTCAAATTATTTACAAAAAAGTCCATGCACAGTCATGCGCCTCATAACAACATTCTGGTCAACAAGAAACCTCATATACGATGGTGGGCCCATAAGATTACAATGGGACTGAAGAATTCCCAGCGCCACAGCACAGCACGTTCCTCACGGGTGTGTGGTGATGCTGGTGTTAACACACCTACGGCTCTGACAGTCATACAAAGGTTCAGCACATACATCATCTTTGATCATGACAATACATGACTATGCTGCTGGTTTATGTGTTTACTGTACTTTTATGGTTATTTCTACTTGCAGAGACTGCGCTGTGTTGCGCAGGCAGCGGCCTCACACATCTCGTGCTTACTGAGTCCAGATGGCATCATCATCTCTTGACTTCACCTCGCGTGGTCTTGTGCAGCAACACGCTGGGCAGGCTGGTAGCCTGGGAGCAACAGGCCAGACCACCTGGGCTTGTGTCAGTGCCCTCTGCGATTTCGCACAATGATGGACCCGCCTAGCAACACACTGCTTGGATGCATCCCCGCTGCTAAGTGGCACGTGACTGCAGCTGCCTGCCAGAGCCCGAACCTACTGTGTACAGGCAGGTGCCAAGCAGCACGTGGAGCTTCAGGGGTCTCTGCTAGTAAAGGCAATTGGGGAATATTGATACACGCCAACGCCCACCAAGTTCTTCAGAATACCAGGATGGAGGGTATGTTACATTGTTACCCTGGTACCAAATGGTAATGGCGGTGTTAAACAATAGTGAAAGCTATGCTAATTGATATCACCAGTTAGCCAACTTTGATGTGCAGTTTTGCCTTCTCTAATTAACATTTTATAAATGCTATCTGCTTCTAAGTGTCCCATTTTGATTCATAGCAATCTGTTGGCATTACACATGAACTGGAAAAAAATATGGAGCCTTCTGCTTCAAGTATCCTAATTTACATGCTAAATCAGAAGGTCAAAATGAATCTCTGTCATCTTTAGAGCCCTGTGCGTTGGCCCAGAAGTAAAAGGCAACACGTTGGTTTTTGGTCATGCGTGTGTGTGTGTGTGTGTGTGTGTGTGTGTGTGTGTGTGTAATAACTCTGTGTGAGTTTACAACTACAAAATCTAGTGCACTGGAAGATAAAGACTGTGACCGTTCTTCGGTGTGATGAGCTTCGTTTGAATTGAAAATTGTTCTTCGTTCTGATGGCGGTGGAGCAGCAGATGGCTGAAGTTACCATAAATACGTAAGCTCTGCATTGAAGAGCAGCCAAAGCACAAGTGCTGACCAGCCCAGTCCAGAGGGAGAACCTGCTGACACACACAGAGGGGTGGGAACCCTTCCCACAGGGAGTGCTGAGCAGGTGGGACCCCCCACCCCAGCTTTTCTGCACAGTAACACAGAGTAACACAGAGAGCACGCGGCCAGGAGCCAGCCTCTCTTCCGATTAAATGACCGCACTCACAATACAGAACTTGCAGGAGAGTTTCAGGGGCTTTCTTCTTTGGAAATGTGCTGTCCAAAACCAAGCTCACTGTTAAGATGAAGAGCTGTGCAATGCAGGCGAGAACTCGGATGCGAAGTTTGCTGAAACCCAAGTGCAACTTTCCACGATTCTCTAGGTCCTGTGACCTTTCCCCCGTTCCCTGGTACCTATTTTCGTACCTGAAATAGGTACATGTAAAAGGATAACATAATAAAGATATTTAGCAACATAAAAATGTCTTTATTGACAATCCCCCTCGTTGTGAACTACAAAGGTAGCTTATTTTATATCTACTGCAGCCTGTCATCATATTTTGTACTTAACAGGCTTCAATAAATACATGTGTATGAGCTCCATGGGTCTGGTGGCAATGCCCATTATGTCCTGTGCTAGACGACTAGAAACGCAGAGATGGATAATCCAGAGGACAGCCTTCCCCTCCCTGTGCTTCTACAGAACTGGTTTGAAACTGCTGCCTTGGGCGAAAAGATGGCGACCGGCAGGAAGGTAGGGAGAGAGAGAGTGTGAGTGAGGAACTCATAGAGGAGAGTGTAGACGTGTGTGGTGTGTGTGTGTGTGTATGAGCTAGGGTCAGTTAGATTCTGCAGGTCTTCCAAGGGGCTCCCTAACCGGGCAGTCCTAGACGGCGGAGCCTCGCACACAAAGCGGACACTTCTCGGCGGCTGGTGCGGACGCGGAGACCACGCCATCTTGAGAAACAGAGCTGCCTGAGACTCGGATCCTGGCTTCTGACACAAACCAGGACCCTGCAGCCACTGGGGACAGAGAACTGCTATCACAGCTTCAGACCAACAAACAACAAGAATCAAGACTTCCCCGCAGATTTCCGTGAGTCAAAGAGCAAAACCCCCTCCCCACAGGCGTGCAGATAGCGCAATAATAACTGATAGACCCGCCCCTCGTCCAGGCTGCAGAGCTTTGCGCAGGGACGCGCTCCCCCTTAGGGAATTTGGCGTGCGCCGGACAGAAGCAGCTCCCTGTCGGGGAAATCTGTCAGTGCGCACAGAGGGCTCCCCTTCGGGGAATTCGGGGGAATTTGGCTTGTGGGTCACAGCTCCCCCTTCGGGGAATCTTAGAGCATGCACAGAGGGGCTTCCCTTTGGGGAATTTGGCGCGCAGGACAGACTCCGCCCCCCTTCCGGGACTCTGGGAGAGTGCACGGAGCCAGCTCACCTTCAGGATTTTAAGAATGTGCGCTCTAGCCGGTTTGGCTCAGTAGAGAGAGCACACACAGGACGCAGCTCCACTTCAGGGAATTTGGCATCCCAGACACAGCTGCCTGGGATCCCTGACTCACAGCGCATCCACACTAAGAGCCAGCGACCCCAATTGTTGGTGCATGCACACACAGGGACCCTAATTCTCAACGAGAAACTGCACAAGGCAAAAGAGACTTTGACACTCGAGTCTTGGTCCAGACACAGTGAAACTCTGACTCCTGGCACATGCTAAGGATCTCATTTTCGGCACATACCAACAGTGTGGTGCAGACAGGGACCCTGATTCTAAGTGTGCACATGAGACCACACGGAACACTGGGGACACTGACCCTGGGCAAGTCTGGTTCCCACCAACCAAAGGCAGCCACACGTCCTAGTGTCAGAGCACTTCAGTGAAACTCGGGTGGAGCGAAGTCCCCACAGCACACGGCCCAGGTCCATGCAAACGGAAGCTTGAGCTTTCTGGTGATAGCCAGAATGGGCAAACGAAATAACTCACAGAGGAAAGAAAATGTGGAGTCGCCAAGAAAGGAAATTAGTGAAACTGAAGCTTGCAACATGACCGAAAAGGAGTTCAGAGTAATGGTCATGTAATTTATACATCGGATGGATGAGAAAATCAACAACTTATGCAAGAATCAGGAAGAAATGAAAAGTGACATAGCTACAATCAAAAACACGATGGAAAGTTTCAACAGTAGACTACAAGAAGCAGAGGACCGAATTAGTGAGTTAGAAGATCAGGTACAGAAACAAGCTCAATCTGAACAGCAATTGGAGAAAAAAATTAAAAAGCAGGAGGAAAGCCTAAGGGAGCTTCAGGACAACATGAAACGAAGTAACATGCGTATAATAGGGCTGCCAGAAGGACAAGAAGAGCAGCAGGGATTAGAAAATCTATTTGAAGAAATAATGACAGAAAACTTCCCTGATATGGGAAAGATAAAAGTTACGCAAGTACAGAGAGTCCCAAGCAGGATCAACCCCAAAAGACCCACACCAAGACATGTCATAATTTCAATGGCAAATATAAATGATAAAGAGAGAATCCTAAAGGCGGCAAGAGAGAGACAGAGAGTTACCTACAAAGGAACACCCATCAGATTGTCAAATGATTACTCAACAGAAACACAACAAGCTAGAAGTGAATGGAAGGAGGTATACAAAGTGTTGCAAAGCAAAGGACTGAATCCAAGAATACTATATCCAGCAAGACTATCAATCAAAATTGAAGGGGAAATCAGGAGCTTTGCAGACAAAAAAAGGCTCAGGGAGTTTATCACCACCAAACCAGCAATGCAAGAATTGCTAAAGGGAATACTGTAAAAAGAAGAAATAAACAGGTAAGAAGGAATACAGACACAAAAATAGATATGACTACAAAGAAATACCTTTCAGTAATAACTTTAAATGTAAACGGACTAAATGCTCCAATCAAAAGACATCGAGTAACTGTATGGATAAAAAAACACGACCCATATATATGCTGTCTACAAGAGACCCACCTCAGAACAAAAGACTCACACAGATTGAAAGTGAAGGGATGGAAAAATATCTTTCAGGCAAATGGAAATGAAAAAAAAGCTGGGGTAGCAATACTTATATCTGACAAAATAGACCTCAAAGTAAATGCCATAACAAGAGATAAGGAAGGCCACTTCATAATACTAAAGGGAGAAATCCAACAAGAAGAAATAATCCTGGTAAACATATACGATCCCAATATAGGAGCACCCAAATACATAAAAAAACTCCTGGAGGATATCAAGGGAGAGATTAATAGCAATACAATCATAGTAGGAGACTTTAATACCCCACTATCACCACTGGACAAATCCTCTAAACAAAAAGTCAGCAAAGAAACAGCAATCCTAAATGACTCACTAGACCAGATGGAATTAATTGACATCTTCAGAACATTTCACCCCAAAGCCACAGAATATACATTCTTCTCAAGTGCACATGGGTCATTTTCAAAGATAGATCATACGCTGGGTCACAGGCAAAGTCTCTTCAAATTCAAGAAGATAGAAATTATATCAAGCATCTTCTCAGATCACAGTGGCATAAAACTGGAAATCAACTACAATAAATACAATCCAAAGAAATCAAACACATGGAGACTAAACAGCATACTATTAAACAAGGACTGGGTCACCAGAGAGATCAAGGAAGAAATAAAAAACATCATGGCAATAAATGACAATGAAAACACAACAATCCAAAATCTATGGGACACAGCAAAAGCAGTCTTGAGAGGGAAGTTCATAGCTCTACAAGCCTATTGCAAAAAACAAGAAATAATGGTAATAAATTACTTAACCCTACAACTCAAAGAGCTAGAAAAAGAGCAGCAAGAAAAGCCCAGTGTAACCAGAAGGAAGGAAATAACAAAGATCAGAGCTGAGATAAATGACATAAAAACCAAAGAAACAATACATAAGATCAACAAAACCAAGAGCTGGTTCTTTGAAAGGATAAACAAGATTGATGGACCTCTAGACAGGCTCACCAAGAAGCAAAGAGAGAGGACCCAAATAAACAAAATCAGAAATGAAAGAGGTGAAATAACAACAGACCCCGCTGAGATACAAAGGATTGTTACAAAATACTACGAACAACTCTATTCCAACAAACTGGACAACCTGGAGGAAATGGACATATTCCTAGAAAAATATAACCTTCCAAAAATCAATCAAGAAGAATCTAAACAGCTCAATAGGCCAATAACTATGGACGAAATTGAAGCAGTCATCAAAAAGCTTCCGGCAAACAAAAGCCCGGGGCCTGATGGCTTCACAGGAGAGTTTTACCAAACATTCAAGGAAGAACTAAAACCCATCCTCCTCAGACTATTCCAAAAATTCAAGTGGAAGGAACACTTCCAAGCTCCTTCTATGAAGCCAGCATCACTCTAATACCAAAACCAGACAAAGACAACACAATGAAAGAGAATTACAGACCAATATCCCTCATGAACATAGATGCCAAAATCCTCAACAAAATTCTAGCAAATCGGCTCCAGCAGTACATCAGAAAGATCATACACCATGACCAAGTAGGATTTATCCCAGGAATGCAAGGATGGTACAATATCCGCAAATCAATAAACGTGATACATCACATAAACAAATTGAAAGATAAAAATCACATAGTCATATCAATAGATGCAGAAAAAGCATTTGACAAAATCCAACACCCTTTCTTGATAAAAACGCTCAACAAGGTGGGAATAGAAGGCTCATACCTCAACATAATAAAAGCTATATATGATAAACCCACAGCAAACATCATACTCAATGGACAAAAACTAAAGACATTTCCCCTAAGAACAGGAACAAGACAGGGATGCCCACTCTCACCACTCCTGTTTGACATAGTACTGGAAGTATTAGCCATTGCAATTAGACAAGAAGAAGAAATAAAAGGCATCCAGATTGGAAAAGAACAAGTAAAGCTGTCTTTATTTGCAGACGACATGATATTGTACATAAAAAATCCGAAAGACTCCGTCAAAAAACTAATAGACTTAATAAATGAATTCGGCAATGTAACAGAATACAAAATTAACGCCAAGAAATCTATGGCCTTTCTATACACCAATAGTGAACTTACAGACAGAGAGACTAAAAAGGCAATCCCATTTACCATCGCACCAAAAAAATTAAGATACCTAGGAATAAACTTAACTAAGGAGGTAAAAGACCTATACACGGAAAACTACAGGACACTGAAAAAAGAGATAGAGGAAGACGTAAACAGATGGAAGAACATACCATGTTCATGGATTGGTAGAATCAACATCATTAAAATGTCCATACTACCCAAAGCAATCTATAGATTCAATGCACTCCCCATTAAAATACCAACGGCATATTTCACAGACCTTAAAAGAACTCTCCAAAAATTCATCTGGAATAAAAAAAGACCCCGAATAGCCACAGCAATCCTGAGAAAGAAGAATAAAGTAGGAGGGATCTCAATACCAGATTTCAAGCTGTATTACAAAGCCACTGTTCTCAAAACAGCCTGGTACTGGCACAAGAACAGACATATAGATCAATGGAACAGAATAGAGAATCCAAATATTGACCCAAACCACTATGCTCAATTAATATTTGACAAAGGAGGCATGAACATACAATGGAATAAAGACAGTCTCTTCAATAAATGGTGTTGGGAAAATTGGACAGATACATGCAAAAAAATGAAGCTTGATCACCAACTTACGCCATACACAAAAATAAACTCAAAATGGATACAGGACTTAGACATAAGACGGGAAACCATAAAAATACTAGAGCAATCCACAGGCAGGAAAATCTCAGACATATGCCAAAAGAAATTCTTCACTGACACTGCCCCTAGGGCAATGGAAGCTAAAGAGAAAATTAACAAATGGGACTACATCAAAATAAAAAGCTTTTTCACAGCAAAAGAAACCATCAACAAAACAACAAGAAGGCCCACTGCATGGGAGAACATATTTGCAAATGGCATCACTGATAAAGGTTTAATCTCCAACATCTACAGGCAGCTTATACAACTTAATAAAAGGAAGATAAATGATCCAATAAAAAAATGGGCAACAGACCTAAATATAATCTTTTCAATAGAAGACAGAAGGAAGGCCAAGAGACACATGAAAACATGCTCAACGTCACTAATTATCCGAAAGATGCAAATCAAAACAACAATGCGGTACCATCTCACACCTGTCAGAATGGCTATCATCAACAAATCAACAAATGACAAGTGTTGGCGAGGATGCGGAGAAAAAGGAACCCTCGTGCACTGCTGGTGGGAATGCAGACTGGTGCAGCCACTGTGGAGAACAGTATGGAGTTTCCTCAAAAAACTAAAAATGGAACTCCCCTTTGACCCAGTAATCCCACTCCTGGGAATATATCCTAAGAAACTAGAAACACCAATCAGAAAGGATATATGCACCCCTATGTTCATAGCAGCACAATTCACCATAGCTAAGATTTGGAAACAGCCTAGGTGCCTGTCAGCAGATGAGTGGATCAGAAAACTGTGGTACATCTACACAATGGAATACTATGCTGCCATAAAAAAGAAGGAATTCTCATCATTTGCAGCAACCTGGATGGAAGTGGAGAACATTATGTTAAGTGAAATAAGTCAGTCAATGAAAGAAAAATACCACATGATCTCACTCATTTATGGATAATAAAGAACATTATAAACTTGAACAAAAAGATAGATACAGAGACAGTAAAGCATCAAACAGACTGTCAAATTACAGCAGGAAGGTTAGGGAGAGGTGGGGGAGATAAGAGATCAATCAAAGGACTTGTATGCATGCATATAAGCATAACCAATGGATGCAAAACTCTGGGGGGTGAGGGCATATATGGGAGTGGGGTGGGGGGGGCAATGGTAAGATATGTACACATATAATAATACCTTAATAAAAAAATTGAAAAGAAAAAAAAAAAAGAAACTGCTGCCTTCTCACAGTCTCTCTTCCAAATGGGAGGAGGAGGGGTTGATTTGATAGGTGACATGATGAGAGTGTGACATTCCTGTCCATAATTGTCTGTCCTGGGCAAAGTTAGCTTAGTCACAAAGATGTGGCCGTCCTGCACTCCAGGGGTATAACAGAGGCAACAATCTGCCATGGTGGGTCGGCGGGTTAGTGGGTGACTGCTCTGCCGTGTGTGTGTCCCAGGGAAGACACTCAGGTGGGGAAGGAGGTATGAGAAGTCCATCTGGGCTGCAGGTCTGAGCCTCGTTCTCTTCTGCACCGACTTGCAGGTGATCTGGTGAAGTCCTCGTGTCCCCTAGCACTGCCCTGCCTGAGTGTCCACACACTGAACCCCAGAGCATTTTAGCGCTGCCTTTTCGTTTCTGCACTATAAAAGGGCAAGGCATCATATCGAGGGGTTTTTTAATTATGGGTATAAGGAGATTATATTCCCTGTGAATTTTGACTTGGGACAGTATAGAAGTACAGTCAGTATTTATGAGGAAAAAGGGGGCTGCGTCTGACGGGTCTGGGGGCGGAAAGGAAGAGGTTCAGGAACCATCACGGGGGAGAAGGAGCCTCCGTGCAGGGAGCAGAGCCGAGAACCACCCACACCCACGAGCAAGCCCCTCCCCTAGAAGAGGCCCCCCATTGTTCTGAAGCCCCTCTGTCCATCCCGCTGCTGCAGCCGCCACCCTGAAATGCAACCGCACTGATGTCTTCCTCTCAGAAGCCCTGCGAAGTTCCAGCTGCCTTCCAGTGCTCACAGTCCAGACCAACCTCCCAGGATCATGTATTGCTTTCTCGAGCCCTCTGGGTGAGCCACCCCAAATCTACGTTTTTCCCCTAAATAGGTCATGAGCAGTCCCAGTCGCATCTTCACACCTTTGACCTCTCTGGTTTCCCTGTGGCAAAGCCCATTCTCATCTCTGTTTCCAAACTCTACGTTTTCCCATATGGTACAGTTCCAACCCCATCTGCACAAGCCCAGGCGATCATTTCTTCCTCTCAACACCTGGAGGGGGCACCTAAGTGTGGCTCCGCAGCCAGAACTGGAACTTCCCACAGAAGGAAGCACACGGCCCAGGTGAACAGGGACAGTGCTTAGGGCTCCGGTCACTTTCATCCCAGGACACGCTGAGGGGCTGGCCTTCATCTGGAGCATTGACCCTCATCATGACAGAGGAACAGAGAACACAATAACCCCACCAACTTGAAGTTTTTGCTCAGGAGGCGCCCGTGTCAGTTCCACTCGGGCCAAAGCAAGCTGCGTGACCCAGCATGACGTCAGCGAGGCAGCGGGGAGGGGCGGCAGATATTTGCAAATCCTATTCAAACCTGTAATAACTGGATCAACCTGCCTAGTTACGATCACTTCCCAGGAATGCCCTCACCCACGAGAACACGGGAACAAGCCAGTTATGGGTATTTTACTCTAATAGGGTAGTCGTGTGGATTTGAACATTTTAACCCTTTGCACTTGCTTGCTTTTTTCTCAATTCCTTTATTCTACTTGGGATTTAATTTTTTAAATACCCCAAATTTTACAAAGCGTGGCAGTAGAATAAAAAACTGGAGTTTCTTTTCATACAAACTTATTTATTTGGATTTTTTTATATTTCAAATTATTGATACATTCAAAGAGTAATTTTAATCTCGATGCTAACCGTGTCGAGTCACACTCGACATCCGAGTGCAAAAGGTTAAACAACAAATTAAAACCCTGGACACGCAGCACTCTGGATCAGTACGAGCCAGAATCAGTTATGTTGTTTGAACTGCCAGTTCCGGATTTAGTTCACCACTGCAGTGAAAGCCCAGAGCAGCAAAATAATCTGGACACGAATTTAAAGTTCACTATAACAATATGCAGCTTATAGCTATTTGTCTAGAAATATCATTTGTCACCAATATCCTTTGGTAGCTTTTTTGAAGTTTTGAAATATACAGATTTGAAATAATGAGACATGCAATATTATTGAAGTCCCACTTCATGTACAAAAGTAGAAACAGTGTAAACCCTCCATAATTAAACAAAATGTGAGGAACTTGACCTCAAAGTCGGTGAGACACGGGCATTACAAACTGCCCCGCCACGTGAAGGGGCCCTGAGCTGGTATGCGGAACCCCTGGGCTTCATGAGCACGTAGGAGCCAATAGTTTCACTCACTATTGTGCTCTTGTTTGAACAGCCAATACGTAAAAATTGAAATATATTTTAAGTTCACTAATAATGTCATTCATACATTAACTGATGGTGGAAAACTGTGCCAAAAATCAATAACTGTTGAACCACTGGAAAATACCATGCTGTTAATTCAGGTGCGAAGTCAGAGCTATGAAAACTAATACTGAGGAAATAGACACAGCGTCAAGGCCGCTAGAAGACTGGCAGTTGTAGATTTATGGGCCATGGGGACAACCCACTTGATTTCTTCTCCGGGGATGTAAGTCCGGGGTGGTGGGCATTATGAACCACGTGAGGGCTTTAGCTACCCCTGGCCACACTCCCAACTACACTTCATGAAGGAGTTTTTACCCAAATATAATTTTTTATCAAAAGAAAAAATGAAAAACTAACAGCTCTCTGTCTTCTAATTAAAGACACATCTGTCAAATCCATCATCACAAAGATATTTGCAAGTGCCCCCTTGGTAAATCTGCAGGGGAAGCCGCCTACAGACAGCTCTGCTGGTAATTCTGCTCCTATTGAGCCTCGTGTTAGCAAGGAAGCATGTGTGATGCTCACTCTATGTGTATGGCAGGTGAGGGCAGCTTTGAAGGTTACCTGTTTGCTGTGGCTGCCTTAGCTGTGTTTCTAAAGTACCAGTGAAAACAAATATCGACTTTTAAAGGAAGTGTAATCCACAAAGTGAATAGGATGCAAACTGTTATTGACTCAAACTAATTTAACAAGCATCTGCATGCCTACTATGTGCAAGGCAACATGTCAGATTTAAGCCTAACACCAAATAAGCCCTTGATATGCTAACAAGCCGCCATCTGTGGACCCTGATGAAACTCAGCTGTTTATACTGCTCAGTGACAAAGTTCAGCCAATTTACTGCACCTTCTTACTCACTCGTAGGCAAGAAAGTTTCCCTAACTACTGTTATTTATCCAAAATTATCTCCAAAAAACAACACTGGAATTCTCATAACACTGCTTATTCCTTTCACTGTGTTTTAATGCTCTGCTTATGTGGAATTAATTTCATACTTACCACCCTACCCTAGCCTAAAACTATTTATGTGCTACCTTCTCTCTCCTGGTCAGTTATCTTTACAAATAATGTCAAAAACCATGAGGACCAAATCAGCTAAGTGGAGACTTACAAGAATGGCTTTGGCCCCTCCCAGAGGACGCCAAGCAGTCAGTTCCTCAGCACATTCCCTCTGATGACTGACCGACAGCATACACTGACTCCCAGTATATGTATTAAGGTGTCCCCATACTTCCCTGTGATCTTTCCACAATGCCCCTCCCAGGGAGTCAGACCTGAGGTCCTGGGGCCCCAAAGGGTCCACAGTCAGATCTGAGAGGCGGGGGTGCGGGGAGGGCGTGGTGAGTGGAACTTGGATGCGGAAAGAGTTACATCTTCATTCCATTAACCTGAAGCCCGGCACTTCCTGATGAACACAGGCAATGACACGCAACAGACCAGCAGCGCCTGCGATCCGGCACCAGGAGCCGCGGGGACATCCCATCTCACATTCGGTGTCTGCAGGTCTGCTGAGATGCCATTTATGCGCGTTATGACTGCAAAGTGACAGTAGGTACCAGGCCTGCCACAAAATCACTTCTAATGTGTTACTAAGATATCATTTTAACACAATCACACCATTTTAAACTATTTGATAACTGTTATGTCAATATAATGGGTTTCCTTTGTTGAAATACAATTTCTTTCACGAATTAAAAACGTAATTATGAAATCAGTCCACAAACTTCATGTGACACCCCGCAACGGGCGAGTGGCTGGGAAACGACTCCCTGCAGAGAGCAGGCCTGCAGCGCGGGAGGAAGCCCAGCCCAGAGAGGCTGCCTGGCTGCTCCAAGGTTCTCAAAAAATGACCACAATACCGATCATTTTAAATACTTACTGTATTTGTTTCCTATTGCTGCTGCAATAAATCACCTCAAGTCTGGTGGCTGAGAACATTACAATCACTATCTTAGGTGCGGATTTCAGGAGTCCACACCGCTCTAACCCGGTCAGAGAGCAGGCATCGCAGGGCTGTGCCCCTTCTTGAGGCTCTAGGAGAAGCCACCTCCGCGTCTGTGCCAGCTTCTCCGAGCTTCCCACGTGGCTTGGCTCCTGCTCCCCTGCCTTTGGCAAAGGCCGCGGTCTCACACCGCCACCCCTGCTCTGTCAGGGCATCCCCAGGTCCTGACGCTCCCGCCTCCCCTTTCACCCGCAGGATCCTGATTGCACTGTGCCTGCCTGGATCATCTGGGACAGTCTCCCAGCTCAAGACCCTTAAACTAATCCCATCAGTGGAGTCCCTTTTTCCAGGTCGAATTCTTAGGTGCCAGGAATTAGGACGTGGACCTGCCACTTTTGGGAACCATGACTGTGCCCAGCCCATTAACCATACTGCCAACATGCTGTACTTGGCAAAACAGTACACTGAGTTTGAGAATATAATCTTCAGTGTAACAGATGAGAATTTTGAAGTAACAACTGACACCACAGAAATACAAAGGATTGTAAGAAAATACTATGAACAACTATATGTCAACAAGCTGGACAATGTGGATGAAATGGACAAATTCCTAGAAAAATATGATCTCCCAAAACTGAGTCAGGAAGAATCAGAAAACCTGAATAGGCCAATAACAACTGAGGAAATTGAAGCAGTAAGCACAAAGCTCCCAGCAAACAAAAGCCCTGGTCTGGATGGTTTCACGGGGGAGTTTTACCAAACATTCAAAGAAGGACTAACACCCATACCTCTCAAACAATTCCAAAAAATCCAAGAGGAAGGAACACTTTCGAGCTCTTTTAAAGAGGCCAGCATTATCCTAATTCCAAATCCAGATAAAGACACTACAAAGAAAGAGAATTATAGGCCAATATTCCTGATGAACATAGATACTAAAATCCTCAACAAGATATTAGCAAATCAAATCCAGCAATATATTAAAAAGATCATGTACCATGACCAAGTGGGATTTATTTCAGGGATGCAAGGCTGGTACAATATTTGCAAATCAATAAACATGATACATCACATAAACAAATTTAAAGACAAACATCACATGATCACATCAATAGACACAGAAAAAACATTCAACAAAATCCAAAACCCATTTTTTGATAAAATCTCTCAGCAAGCCCTAACTGGTTTGGTTCAGTGGATAGAACATTGGTCTGCAGACTGAAGGGTCCCAGGTTTGATTCCAGTAAAAGGCAAGTACCTTGGTTGTGGGCACATCTCCAGTGGGGGGTGTCCAGGAGGCAGCTGATCGATGTTTCTCTCTCATTGATGTTTCTAACTCTCTATACCTCTCCCTTCCTCTCTGTAAAAAATCAATAAAATCCTATCTAATAAAAGAGTAATATGCAAATTGACCATACCTCTGCTACTCCCACAAGCCACACCCACCAGCCAATAAGGAGCAAGTAAAGCAAATTAACCCAACCAAGATAGCTGAGGCCACAGAGCGAGCAGGAGGCTTGTGTTTCCCCAGCAATGGAGGAAGCCAAGCTTCCCGCATACCCTGGCTGGCCCTGGACTCCACTCAAGGCTACAAACTTTCAATTATAGAAGATAAATAAATCCCAGATACCAGGGTCTCTGCTTGGGTCACCGGGGGTGGGGGGGCATGGCCGGCCTGCAAACCACCACAGGCCCCTCGCCCAGGCCACCCCACGCCCCAAGGGAACCCCCACCCTGATTCGGGACACCCTTCAGGGCAAACCAGCCGGCCCCCACCCATGCACAAGGCCTCTATCCTATCTAATAAAAGAGTAATATGCAAATTTACCATCACTCCAACACACAAGATGGCTGCCCCCATGTGGACACAAGATGGCTGTCACAAGATGGCCAGCAGGGGAGGGCAGTTGGGAGGGACCAGGTCTGCAAGGGAGGGCAGTTGTGGGCGATCAGGCCAGCAGGGGAGGGCACTTGGGAGGGACCAGGCCTGCAAGGGAGGGCAGTTGGGGGCAACCAGGCCTGCAGGGAAGGGCAGTTGGGGGGGACCCAAACCTGCAGGGGAGAGCAGTTGGGGGGAACCAGGCCTTCAGGGGAGGGCAGTTAGTGGTGACCAGGCCTGCAGGGGAGGGCAGTTAGGGGTGATCAGGCCTGCAGGGGATGGCAGTTAGGGGCAACCAGGCCTGCAGGGGAGCAGTTAGGCATCAATCAGGCTGGCAGGGGAGTGGTTAGAGGGTGATAAGGCTGGCAGGCAGAAGCGGTTAGGGGCAATCAGGAAGGCAGGCAGGCAAGCAGTTAGGAGCCAGCAGTCCTGGATTGTGAGAGGGATCCCAGATTGGAGAGGGTGCAGGCTGGGCTGAGGGATACACACACCCCATGCACGAATTTTGTGCACTGGGCCTCTAGTATATATATAAAAAATCTCTCAGCAAAGTGGGAATAGAGGAATCATACCTCAACATAATAAAAGCCATATATGACAAACCTGCAGCCAACATTATAGTCAATGGTCAAAAACTAAAATCCTTTCCCCTAAGAACAGAACAAGACAGAGATGTCTGCTTTCACCACTCTTATTCAAGTCCTAGCCACAGTAAATCAGACAAAAAGAAAAAAGAAAAGGCCTCTAAATTGGAAAGGAGGAAGTAAAACTCTCATTATTTACAGATGACAGGATATTGTACATAGAAAACCCTAACAACTCTACCCAAAAACTACTAGATTTAACAAATGAATTTGGCAATGCAGCAGAATACAAAATGAACACCCCCTAATCTATGGCATTTTTATACATCAATAATGAATTCACAGAAAGAGAAACTAAACAATCACATTTACCACTGCAACAAAAAAAATTAAGATACTTAGGAATAAATTTAACAAAGGAGATAAAGACTTGTATTCCAAAAACTACAGGATGTTGAAAAAAGAGATAGAGGAACATATAAACCAGTGGAAGAATATACTGTGTTCATGGATTGGTAGAATTAACATTATTAAAATGTCCATACTACCCAAAGCAATCTGTAGATTCAATGCAATCCCTATTAAAATACTAACAGCATATTTCACAGATCTAGAACAAATACTCCAAAATTTATATGGAACCAAAAAAGACCCCAAACAGCCACAGCAATCTTGAAAAAGAACAAGTCTGGAGGGATCACAATACAAGATTTCAAGTTATACTACAAAGCCACCACAATCAAAACAGCCTGGTACTGGCACAAGAATAGGCATACAGATCAATGGAACAGAAAAGAGACCCCAGAAATTGACCCAAGACATTATGCTCAATTAATATTTGACAAAAGAGGCAAGAATATACAATGGAGTCAAGTTTACTAATATATTCTTGAGGATTTTAGCATCTATCTTTATCAGGGACACTGGCCTATAATTTTCTTTATTTGTAGTGTCTTTATCTGGTTTTGTACTTAGGATAAGGCTGGCCTTGAAAAATGATCTTATATGTCTTCCCTCCTCTTGAATTTTTTTGGAATAGTTTGAGAAGGATATGTATTAGTTCTTCTTTGAATGTTTGGTAAAATTCGCCTATGAAGCCATCCAGTCCAGTACTTTTGCTTGCTGGGAGTTTTTTTTATTACTGCTTTGATTCCATTAGTTGTAATTGGTCTATTCAGATTCTCTTATTCAATTTTGGACGAGTATATGTTCCTAGAAATGTATCCATTTCTCCAGGTTGTCCAATTTGTAGGCACATAGTTGTTCATAATGTTTTCTTATAGTCGTTTATATTTCTCTGGTGTCAATTGTTACTTCTCCCCTTACATTTCTCATTTTACTTATTTGGATTCTCTCTTTTTTTCTTGATGAGTCTGGTTAAAGTTTTGTCAATCTTGTTTATCTTTTCAAATCAGCTCTTGGTTTTCATTGATCATTTTATAATTTTTTAGTTCCCATGTAATTTATTTCCACTCTAATCTTTATTATTTTCTTCCTTCTACTTACTCTGGACTTTGTTTGTTGTTATTTTTCTAGTTCTTTTATGTGTAGGGGTAGATTTGAGAATTTTATATGAGATTTTTATTGCTTCTTAAGGTAGGCCTGTAATGCTATGAACTTCACTCTCAGGAAGAAAGTTGGGTTGTGTGTTCATTTTTGTTTGTTTCCAGGTAATCTTTGATTTCTTCCTTTATCACATTGTTGAATGTATTCATTCATTGTTTAATAATATGTTATTTAGCCTCCATGTGTTTAAGTGTTTTTGAGGTTTTTTATTGTAATCGATTTCTAGTTTCAGACCATTGTAATCGAGGAAATGTTTGAAAATTCAATATTCTTGAATTTATCAAGGCTTTTTTTGTGTCCTAGCATGAGGTCTATCTTAGAGAATGTTCCACATACATTTGAAAGGAATGTACATTCTGCTGCTTTGGGATGAAATGTTCTGTAAATATCAATTAAATCCATCCAGTCCAATGTGTCATTTAAGGTCACTGTTGCCTTGTTAACTATTTTGTCTGGAAGATCTATCCATTGATCTCAATGAGGTATTAAAATCTCCTACTGTGACTGTATTTCTGTCAATCTCTGCCTTAATGTCCACCAAAATTTTCTTTATATATTTAGGCCCTCCTACGTTGGGTGCATATATATTTACAAGTGTTATATCCTCTTTTAGGATTAATCTCTGTAGTATTATTGTAGGAAATAGGCCTCTGGGATCCATCTCCAGCAGAGTCGACTTTTTATGGAAATGGTTACTAAATTTTCCCAGAACAAATAGAATGTAGGGAGGAGGAAAGAAGATATAAGAACAAAGAACTGTGGACATGAGCCAGCATCATGGTGGAAACCCATAACGTCCCCGCCTCAACTAGATAGGGGGAGGTGGAGACAACTAGAAAAGGCCTCAGCCCAATTTTTTTAAATGGCACAATGGGAGACAATAAGGTGATGTATAAGGAAACAGGTGACCCCATAGTACTCAGCCAATGAGGAACCGGAGGAGAGACTGAATAAATAGGCTGTGATTGCTACTCCGTGTGAGCCTGTACAACCAGATGGACACTCACTCTCAAGAACGTACTAAAAGTCTTGTTTTCACCATACTTCTGTCTCTGAGTTTGTTATTTAAATTCAGACAGGTGAGCATTTCTCACAATTATGTAATGTCCTTCTTTGTCTGCTATAACCTTTGTTTTACAATTTATTTTGTCTGATATAAGTATTGTTATCCCAGCTTTTTTATTGTTGTTGTTTCCACTTGCATGGAATATTTTTTTCCATCCCTTCACTTTCTATCTGTTCTGAGGTGAGTTTCCTGTACACAGCATATATATGGGTCATGATTTCTTCATTTATTTGGAACATTTAATCTGCTCAGATTTAAAGTTATTTTTTCTTTATTGATTAAGATATTACATATGTGTCCTTATCACCCCATTATGCCCCCATTAAAGTTATTATTGATAGATACCATTTTATTCCTTTTTTATTGTTTAAAGTATTACATATGTCTCCTTTTTCCCCCATCAACCCCTCCCTGGTCACTCCCACTCCTGGCTCTCATTTTATTCTTTATAATTATGTTCCTCTATATTTTTTTTCTTTTCTTCTTTCTTCTTCTTAAAAAAAGGCCCTTTCACATTTCTTGCAATACTGATTTGAGGTAATAGACTCCTTTACCTTTGTCTGGGAAGCTCTTTATTTCACCTTTAGTGAAAATTACAATAAAAAACCTCAAAAACACTTAAACATATGGAGGCTAAATAACATATTATTAAACAATGAATGAATACATTCAACAATGTGATAAAGGAAGAAATCAAAGGTTACCTGGAAACAAACAAAAATGAACACACAACCCAACTTTCTTCCTGAGAGGGAAGTTCATAGCATTATAGGCCTACTTTAATGCTGGGTAGTCTTTGTTGTAGGTCCTTGCTCTTCATCACTTTGAATATTTCATGCCAATCCCTTCTGGTCTGAAATGTTTCTGTTGAGAAATCCACTGACAGCTAATGGGAGCTCTCTTGTAGGTAACTGTCTTTCTCTTGCAGCTTTAAGATTCTCTCTTTGCCATTTTAATTATAATGTGCCTTGGTGTGGGCCTCTTTGGGTTCATTTTGATAGGGACTCTGTTTCTTGAACTTGTGTGAATATTTCTTTCATCAGATTAGGGAAGTTTTCAGCTATTATTTATTCAAACATGTTCTCAATACTTGCTCACTTTCTTCTCCTTTTGGTATCCCTCTAATGTGAATGTTGTTATACTTGATGTTGTCTCAGAGGTCCCTTAGACTTTCCTATTTAAAAAAAAATTATCTTTTCTTTTTTTTTTTTTTTTTTTATAGTTTAAAATATCTACATTCTTTATTTACAGGTTTTTAAAAAACAAACAAACAAACAAACAAACAAACAAAAACATGTTGAGCCCAGGCTGGTGGCTCAGTTGGTTGAGCATTGTCCTGTATACCAAAAGGTCAGTGCGATTCCTGGTCAGGGCATATACCCAGGTTGGGATGCTTATGGGAGACAACCAATCTATGTTTCTCTCTCTCTCCCTTCCTCTCTAAAATCAATAAACATATATTTTTTAAAAACTACCTACAAGGACCTTTCAGAATCACCCTGGGAGATTGGCAGGCTTTAGTTATTCATTCTAATGAGGTGTTTTCTCCATAAACAAAAGACTGCCAAGAAAAGTTTGCTTTTGGACCCTAGTTTTTAAAAAGCTGTTTTTCTGGTAAGTTTGGTTTCAGAAATTGCATTAAACATTTCTTATTTTCATAAGTCCATCCTTTACAAAGAAGATAAGAAATTTCTGAAGTCCACCTTTGAATTCTTTTTGGATTCACTCTGGCTAAGTAACATTTTTAGTTGGGAGAAGTGTTTCTTTGTTCTGTTTACATTTTTTGAGGAGCAAGTGGGTGTCAACTGTCCAGATGTAGGTGTTCTGAAAGTCAATGTTGGGCTCTTGCCTTTGGAACCAGACACCCTGTGATTTAGGTTTGCAGAGCCTAGAGACTTTCTCTCTGGGGTCTTCAGGCTGAGCTTCCTCAAAGGCGTGGCAGGATTACTCCTCAGTGCTGACAGAAAGCTTCTACTCTTACCATGATGTTTAACTGTTTTGTTGCATGTTTTACAGGTAATCAACAGTACACTTTTGGAGTCTTTGTACTTTTTCACAATTTTTGCTTCTTTAAAACTGAGTGTACAATTTCTTGCTTCAAGATTAAGAAGTTTCTGTATTCTTGGTGTCAGTTTGGGCTTGGGTTTGAGGCGTACTCGAGAATTATCCAGAATCAGCAACTGGAAACAGTATGGGCATGTTTCTTCAAAAGTGCTTTTAGCATAGGAGATAGCGGGCCTGGCCCGGGCAGCGAGCCTGCAGTTTCCGCGCCGCGGCCTCGAGGTAGTGCTTCTGCCTCATCGCCACCACCGTCCCTCCGCGACACAAGGAGACTCCGGCTATCTTTTCTTTTTGTTGCTCTGCTTAAGTACTTACTGTTATCTTGTCCTCTAAATTAATGATTTGATCCTCTGCTTCATCTAAGATGCTGTTGATTCCTTCTAGTGTATTCTTCATTTCAGATATTGCATTCTTCATTCTGACTGGTCCTTTTTTATGGTTTATTTATATATAAGTAATGGAATATATTAACTATGTTATACACACACACATACAATAGTTAAATGTCATTAATTTTCCTTGAGTTAAAGCTCCAGACATAAAAACTACTTAAACAACACTGAGTTTTAGCACTAAATATCTTTGGAAGCCAATAACATTTTTTTAGAAAGGAGGGAGTGGGTAAAGCTGAAAAAAATACAATATATTAACCTCTAATTATAGTCAAAAGAGGATATAATGACTAGAGCAGGCCTATTTATCTCCATCGCATTCCATCATCCAGCAATTTAAATCTGATTTCTGGTTTGCCACCTGCTTATCAAACACCAAACATCACCACAATATACCATTTCTTCCCTCAGCAGATGGTCAGATCTCACCCACTTTATCAGTCATAATGGCGTGAGCTCCAGATCCTCAAGTGGAGTATGGAGACCACCATGCAAAATGCTTCCTTGGAATACCTGGCATCATTTATACAAGTACCCCCCCTCAAGTCCTACTGCTTGGAAGGATATCAAGAACAGGATAATGTCCATGAACTTTTAAATCTCCATGTTGTAGTTATGTGAAAATAGAATAATACTATCAACCTAGCTCTGATCACACGGACTACATTCAAGATGGCTCCACAAGTCAAGAATCCTAAGAGGACAACTTGGAAGTTTGGTTTGGACCTTACTCATTCAGTAGAAGATGGCATTTTTAATTATGGAAATTTTGAACCCTTTCTATGGGAGAAGGTTAAAGTCAATGGAAAAATTGGAAATCTTTGGAATGCTGTTTACATTGAATACTTCAAGAATAAAATCAGCCCTAGCCAGTTTGGCACAGTGGATAGAGCATCGGCCTGTGGACTGAAGGGTCCAAAGTTCAAATCTGGTCAATGGCACATGCCTGGGTTGCAGGCTCGATCCACAATAGGGGGCATGTAGGAGGCAGCCAATCAATGATTCTTTCTCATCATTGATGTTTCTATCTCTCTTTCCCTCTCCCTTCCTCTCTGAAATCAATAAAAATATTTTTAAAAGAATAAAATCACAGTTGTTTCTGAGAAACAGTTCTCTAAAAGGTATTTTAAATATCTTACCAAGAAATACCTTAAGAACAGTCTTCATAATTGCCTTCATGTGGTTGCATCTGACAAGAAGACTTAGGAACTTCATTACTTCCAGATTTGTCAGGATGAAGATGGATCTGAGTCTGGGGACTAGATGAAGCCACTCTTTACAGGCTTTGGTTACTAATAAAAAAATGAAGTGTACAAGATAAAGAATCATCTAGAAATAGACTTTCAGTTTATCAGTGAATAAAAAACATAGCAATCTGTAAACAAAAAAATACTATCAACCTAGTGTACCTGCCATTTAAGGACCACCTGTGTGAAGCAAAAACATTACTTCTTGCCTTTCTCAGCCATTGGGAAAGGGAAGAGAAATACCCTTTATTTACCAATTAAACTTTCTTTTTAAATCAACTTGTTTATAAAAATATTTGATGGGTTAGCCTGAACAAGGCACTATTCTAACTGGTGTGTGTATGTTTGTGTGTTAGTAGTTAATAGATACACATTCATACAGATGCAAATGGAATCTGTGCAATAACTTTATAAGGTAAATACAACTGATAGTTAACTGATAAAACAAGTGTTCAGAGAGGTTAAGTAACCTGCTTTGGGTCATACAACTAATCTGAAAGAAACGAGCACTTGTTTCCAGGAAATTTTGATTCCAGAACCCAAAAACTGAACCATTATGCTATAAAATGACAAAGATGCACAAAATATGAAATAAAATCTTCTAGTTCTTTTTAATCTTCATTCCAGAACATGTGAGTCAAGTCTCTCAAACTTAACTGCTTATACTGCAAGGTCAAGGGTGTCAACATAAAGGAGGGAAGCAGATGACATAGAGAATGAAAATTGCCCCATCTGCTGGGGGCAGCCAACACTCAGCTGCAGCAAACTGTTACAAAGTGGGCGGGAGGGGACAGTATTACCCCAAACCTGACTTTTTATGTAAAATCCTGTGGTTTTTCAAACAATGCAATCATTTTTAAAAACACTTTTTAAACATAGTCTGGGCCAAACAAAACACATCTGTGGTTCTAAATTATCTGTGGACCACTACTTTGAGACCTCTGCCCTAAACCATACCTTAATCAAATTTTCCCTGGGGGAAAAAATGTCAAATCACTGGCAATAAGTAATTTGTAATATCCACATTTCATTGCAAATATCTGTTTGATATTTGTTCGATTCTGATTCTGAAAAAACTTGATTCCCTCATGCCCTCTGAGACACTGAACTAAACCTCTTCCCAATTCATGTCTTCTTCTTGCAAAGTTTCCCTTGGTCAGGAAGAAAATGACCTTGCTGATTCTATTTACTATTTAATGGAACTCAGTCTCAAAATCCCTGTCATAATCCATAATGAAACAGAGAGAGAAAACTTAATCAGCTGTAAATGTACTGTGTTAGCATTCACTGCAAAATGCTAATAATATTTCGAGAATGCCATTTCTCTTCCTGGCCTCTTGACCAAGTTGTTTAATGGCCTGAGACTTGGGAAATAATGAAAATAATTTCGGCTGAGACTTCCCAACCACACACCAACCCTGAACTGCCTGGCTTCGCAGCAGTGACAAGAGCACCAGCGTGGTGGCCACCATAGTTTAGTGGGAGCACTCACCAACCAGGTGAACACTAACTCACAAAAGGAGAATCGAGTATTTCAATTGTAAGTGAAAATACCCACCTTTTAGGCCTCCTAGCATCAGGTTTTCTTAGAAAGCTACAAAATTACAATTGTATGCCTAACAGTATGCAGAATGCTTGAATCCCTGGTGGGTAAAGCGCTTTCTGAAAGAAGCTCAAGTCCACAGCTCTTACTTAGCAGTGGGTCCCTCACCTGACGCTGATCACATACTCTAATCAAGCGAAGCACAGAAACCATTTTCCAAAATCTTTTCCTTCAAATTCCTCCTTTTCAAAGAAGGCATTTCACACAGCTCTGGGACTGTAAAGAAGAAAGGCGGATGGCCGGAGCTGTTAGTTTTGTAATGTTACATATGCACCCTTCCCCCCCCACGACCCGCCACCCATCCCTACATCTAGGGAAATTCCTGGCCAGGCCTATGCAGGGACACTGTCACGGCATCACCAACATATTCCTTCTGCTGTTTGTTTTGTTTCAGTTCTGGGAGAGTGGACGGCTGAGCAACCTGCGTGTCCAGTCCTCAGAATGGACTCCATTGTGGTGAGTGTTCACTGTGGAATCTTTCACAGAAACTGGCGTCTTGGTGGTTTGTCCTTCACTATCAGGAATTAATGGGAAAATCTTTCCCACTTGTATCCTGAAAAGCCAAGACGAAAGACCCTGGGAAATTTTATTGTAGGAGAAAAAAATACTCTAACATTTCAGTAATTCAGTGTGTGTATGCGTTTTTAATCATACTGTGCCGGGTCCTTACAATACAAAAATAAGACCCTGTACCTTCCTTTAGAAATCCTTGCCTTGGAAGAAAGACAGACACACGTCATTTTCTTACCCAATGATAGAGGCTACAAAAGACATTCACACCCAGTGGGGAGAGACTGATGCACAGGCTCCACGCAAGACCGAAACAAGAGAGAGGACCTGTGCCAGGACCCACCCTGGAGGGCTCCGCCCACCTGCCCTGGGCCCACCTCTATGCCCTCAGCCAAGACACCACACCTGGAAGTTTCCAAGTATTCATTTACTCTTCTCTCCCCAAAGGGGTGGGATTCACCAGAAAATCATGGCATCTGTGACTGTCATCGATTCCCATGTGCTGGAAGGACAAATTGAGAAGACAAATGTGAGGAATGGAGATTGTTTACTGGGCACCTCATTGGGAGATGCTGCAACAAAAATGTTACTCATGTCCTCCAAACTGGTCACACATAAGCTCCATGTTCCAATACTGCAATATTATGTCACTGATTTCACGTCTGCCTATTGCTGACCTACTTTTCCTCTGATCCCTGTCCCAGCTGGCCACAGGTAACCTTATCTTTGTTGACATCTGAGGTCAAGGCACACCAGCATCCAGTCACTTCCCTGTGGGGAAATAGGCTCTGACCATGCCACTAGATGCCCACCTTAGGAAGTTAGGGTAGTTGTTAAGGGCAGGTTGGCTAAGATGTAGTTGCAAACACTCACAGCAAATGTTCATCTTTTTATGTCACAGTGAAACCTACAAACTTCCTCTCAAAACAAATATTGTAAATGCATAAAATAAAACTCAAAAACATTGCAGAGGAAATCAATTATATTAAAACAGTCTAAACCCAAGCAATCTGTAAATGTCACTTATGGCATGTGCATGTGTGTATGTAGACATAGAGCTCTTACTGAAAACAGGCCATAGCAGCTTACGGATCACGGCAGTCCTTACAGGAATGTTTCTTTTTGCCCTAATAAACATGTTTATTAACACGTTCCTGAGGGTTTCCAAGCTAGCACATATTACAGGATATTCATGGAGAAGGATTCTAGCTCTACTCTTCAAGGAGGGCCTGAGCTACAAATATATTCTAATAGTGACATCCTCACTCTACCATCGTGCCCCCTCCAAGCCATCAGCAGCACAGACAGAGCAGAGTGAGGGACACTGTAGGAGCCATGGGGCAAAGGCCAGTCATTTAGTCATCTTGGGCTGGAACCATCTGAACAAACTGACATTTGAGCAATGCTGAAACCCACTAGCCATAGTCAGAACTCAAAGCTTGACCGAACCTTAGCAGAAGCTCATCTAGCTGGAGGTTCCCCAGCTCACATGAGAAAGAAGACATTTTCCTGGTAAGAATAAAGTTCACAGAGGACAAAATGGTGGTGGAATAGATGGATGTGCCCCGAGCCTTGTCCTGGAGCAGATAGAATGAGCAGCTGAAACAAATAACATCCACCCCGAATTGGTGAAGGAGACTCAGCTGGTGAGACAATTTGCAGCTGGGAAGGGCAGAGGACCCCTGGAGAAAACCCAGGGCACTGCCACCACGTGAGCAGCCTACCCCAAGCCGAGGAGCAGCAGCCCTGCAAGCAGCCCACCTCAGGCTGAAGAGCAGCAGCTGTGTGAGTGGCCTGCCCCACGCCCCTGTCTGAGGAGCAGCAACTGCGTGAGCAGCCTGCCCCCATCTGAGGAGCAGCAGCTGTGTGAGAATCCTGCCCCCGTCTGAGAAGCAGCAGCTGCACGAGCAGTCCACCCCCATCCAAGGAGTGGCAGCCGCCCGAGCATCCTGCCCCAGTCCGAGGAGCAACAGCCGCATGAGCAGCCCGCCCTCATCCAAGGAGCAGCAGCTGCATGCAGCCCACACCCTGCACCCATCCGAGGAGCAGCAGCTGCGTGAACAGTCCACCCCCATCCAAGGAGCAGGAGCCACCCGAGCATCCTGCCCCAGTCTGAGGAGCAGCAGCCGCACACAGCCCACACCCGTCCGACGAGCATCAGCCAGGTGAGCAGCCCACCCCCGTTCAAGGAGCAGCAGCCACATGTGCAGCTCACTCACGTCTGAGGAGCAGCAGCCACACAAGCAGTCAGTCCCCCATCCGAGGAGCAGCAGCTGCATGAGCAGCCCACCCCTGTATGAGCAGCAGCAGCCCTGTGACCAACCTGCCCCTGTCCAAGGAGCAGCAGCCTCATGAGTAGCCCGCCCCATCCGAGGAGCAGCAGCCACACACAGCCAGCCCCCATCCAAGGATCAGCAGCTATGTGAGCAGTACACCCCCATCCAAGGAGCAGCAGCCATGCAAGCAACCTTCCCCTGTCCAAGGAGCAGCAACCACACGCAGCCTGCCCCCGTCTGAGGAGCAGCAGCCTCATGAGCAGCCTACCCCATCCAAGGAACAGCAGCTGTGCAAGCAGCCTCCCCCCAGCAGGCAGAGGAACCACCACTGCTGCAAACAGGACCCACCAGAGGAGCTGCTGACAACTGAAGAGCAGCCTCTGCCATGACTGCCCCAGGAGCAACAGCAGCCCAAGGATCCACTGTCACCCAAGGAGCAGCCCCTGCACGACTCGACATCTAGATCCATCGGTGAGAACAAAATTGAGGAGACAAAGAAACCCCCAAAGGAAAGAAAAGGAGGAATCACCAGAAAAGCAGCTAAGTGAAACGGAGGCATGTAATATGTCAGGAAAAGAATTCAGAATAAGGGTCATATAGTTCATAAGCCAGGTGGATGAAAAAATCAACAACTTATGTAAGAATCAAGAAGAAATGAAGAATGATATAGCTGCAATAAAAAAAAAAAACACCATGGAAAGTTTCAACAGTAGACTAGGAGAAGCGGAGGACCGAATTAGCGAATTAGAAGACAGGAAACCAAAACACACCCAAACTGAACTGCAATTGGAGAACAAAATTGAAAGACAGGAGGAGAGCCTAAGGAAGCTATGGGACATGAAACGAAGCAACATACGAATAATAGGAGTGCTAGAACAACAGGAAGAGAAAGATGGGTTAGAAAAACTATATGAAAAATAATGTCAGAAAACTTGCCTGATGTGGGGAAAACAAATGTCATGCAAGCATAGAGAGTCCCAAACAAGATGAACCCAAAAAGACTCACACCAAGACACATCATAAATAATATGGCAAATGTTCAGGACAAGGAGAGAATCTTAAAGGCTGCAAGAGAGAGAAAGTTACATACAAGGGATCTCCCATTAGATTATCAAATGATTTCTCGACAGAAACACATCAGACCAGAAAAGAATGGAAGGAAATTGACAAAGTGATGAAAAGCAAGGGACTGAATCCAAGAATACTCTATCCAGCAAGGCTATCATGCAAAATTGAAGGGGAAATAAGAAGCTTCATAAACAAAAAAAGGCCAAGGAAGTTTATCACTACCAAGCCAGCAATGCAAGAAATGCTAAAAGGACTGGTGTAAAAAGAAATAAAAAGGTAAGAAGGAACACAGGCACAAAAAATAAAAATGGCTACAAACAAGTACCTATCAATAATAACCATAAAAGTAAATGGACTAAATGCTCCCATCAAAAGACATCGAGTGGCTGAATGGATAAAAAAAATATGACCCATATAGATGCTATCTACAAGAGACCCACCTCAGAGCAAAGGATTCACACAGACTGAAAGTGAAGGGATGGAAAAATATCCTTCAGGCAAATGGAAATGAAAAAAAGCTAAGGTAGCAATACTTATATCTGACAAAATAGAACTCAAAGTGAAGGCCATAACAAGAGATAAGGAAAGCCACTTCATAATACTAAAGGGATCAATACAACAAGAGGATATAACCCTGATAAACATATATGCACCCAATGCAGGAGCACCCAAATACATAAAAAAACTCCTGGAAGATATCAAGGGAGAGAACGACAACAATACAATCATAGTAGGGACTTTAATATACCACTGACATCACTGGATAAATCCTCCAGACAAAAAATCAGCAAAGAAACAGCAATCATAAATAACTCACTAGAGCAGATGGATTTAATTGACTTCTTCAGATCATTTCACCCCAAAGCCATGGAATATACATTCTTATCAAGTGCACATGGGACATTTTCAAAAATAGACCACATATTGGGTCACAAGCAAAGTCTCCTCAAATTCAAGAAGACTGAAATCATATCAAGCATCTTCTCACACCACAATGGCATAATATTAGAAATAAACTACAATAAAAACAATCCAAAATTTCAAGCACTTGGAAGCTGAATAGCATGCTATTAAACAATGATTGGTTTAGCAAAGAGATCAAAGAAGAAATTTAAAACATCCTGGAAACCAATGACAATAAAAACACAAAAATCCAAAATCTATGGGACACAATGAAAGCAGTCCTGAGAGGGAAATTTATAGCTCTACAGGCCTACCTCAAAAAACAAGAAAAAAATGGTAGTAAATCATCTAACTCTATAACTTAAAGAATTAGAAAGAGAGCAACAAGAAAAGCCCAGAGTGAGCAGAAGGAATGAGATAATAAAGATAGAGCAGAAACAAATGACATAGACACACACAAAAATAAATAAATAAATACAATAGATCAATGAAACCAAGAGCTGGTTCTTTGAAAGGATAAAAAAAGATTGATGAGCCTCTAGCCAGTCTCACCAAGAAGCAAGGAGAGAGGACTCAAGTAACCAAAATCAGAAATGAAAGAGGCAAAATAACAACAGATCCCACAGAAATACAAAGGATTGTTTAAAAATACTATGAACAACTCTTTTCCAACAAACTAGACAACTTGGAGGAAATGGACATATTCCTAGAAAAATACAACCTTCCAAAACTCAATCAGAAAGAATCTAAAAGTGTCAATAGGCCAATAACTATGGAAGAAATTGAAGCAGTCATCAAAAAGCTTCCAGCAAACAAAAGCCTGGGGCCAGATGGCTTCACAGGGGAGTTTCACCAAACATTCAAGGAAGAACTAAAACCTATCCTCCTCAGACTATTCCAAAAAATTCAAGAGGAAGGAACACTTCCAAGCTCATGCTATGAAGCCAGCATTACTCTAATACCAAAACCAGATAAAGACAACACAATGAAAGAGAACTACAGGTCAATATCCCTCATGAACATAGATGCCAATATCCTCAAAAAAAAATTCTAGCAAATCAGATCCAGCATTACATCAGAAAGATCATACACCATGACCAAGTAGGATTTATCCTGGGGATGCAAGGATGGTACAATATCCGCAAGTCAATAAACATGATACATCACATAAACAATTGAGAGATAAAAATCACATAGTCATATCAATTGATGTAGAAAAAGCATTTGACAAAATCCAACACCCTTTCTTGATAAAAACTCTCACCAAGGTGGGAATAGAAAGAGCATACCTCAACATAATAAAAGCCATATATGACAAACCCACAGCCAACATCATACTCAATGGGCAAAAACTAAAACCATTTCCCCTAAGAACAGGAACAAGACAGGGATGCCCACTCTTACCACTCCTGTTTGACACAGTACTGGAAGTACTAGCCATTGCAATCAGACAAGAAGAAGAAATAAAAGGCATCCAAATTGGAAAAGAAGAAGTAAAACTGTCCTTATTTGCAGATGACATGATACTGTACATAGAAAACCCTAAAGACTCCATCAAAAAATTATTAGACTTAATAAATGAATTTGGCAAGGTAGCAGGATACAAAATTAATGACAAGAAATCTATGGCATTTCTATACACCAATAGTGAACTTACAGAAAGAGAGACTAAAAAAGCAATCCCATTTACCATCACACCAAATAATTAGGATACCTAGGAATAAACTTAACTAAGGAGGTAAAAGACCTATACGCGGAAAACTACAGGACACTGAAAAAAGAGATAGAGGAAGACATAAACAGATGGAAGAACATACCATGTTCATGAATTGGTAGAATCAACATCATTAAAATGTCCATACTACCCAAAGCAATCTATAGAGTCAATGCACTCCCCATTAAAATACCAACGGCATATTTCACAGACCTAGAAAGAATGCTCCAAAAATGCATCTGGAATAAAAAAAGACCCCGAATAGCTGCAGCAGTCCTGAAAAAGAAGAACAAAGTAGGTGGGATCTCAATACCAGATATCAAGCTGCATTACAAAGCCACTGTTCTCAAAACAGCCTGGTACTGGCACAAGAACAGACATATAGATAGGAGAACCAAGATGGCGACAAAGTTAAACAAATGAACTGCGCTGCGCACAGCAATTTCAAAAATACAACTAGAGGATAGAGCGTCTGCCACCCAGAACCACAGGAGAGCTGGCTGAATGGTGGATTTACTACTAAGAGGGAAGAGGAAAGAGCAAACGCGGAGGGGCTGAGGTGCGGAGGCGCGTGGGTCGGGCTGGTGGCAGGGGAAGGGACGCGCAGCTTTTTTTCCAACCCTAAGGAAGATAAGCTCCCCATCACTCTGAAATCCAGTTTCTGGGGACGTGCGGGAGACCCAGAACCTACGCAGAGAAGCTGGACTCTCAGCCATCGTGTTGGAAAGTGAGAGCGACTCTCTTGCAGAAGTGCACCCAGCAATCAGTGTTTACTGCGCTGGAGCACGGGACGCGGGGACTTGGAAACGCGGAAAGGCAGAAAAGACAGAAAAGGCAGACTTGCAGCCATTGTGGTTTGCCACGCCCTAGCCTAGTGACGCCCTGAGACCCCGCCCCGCCCTGAGACCCGCCCTGCACATTCTACAAACCCGCCCACGCTCCAAACAGCAGCTTTTGCATATAAATAGCCTGCCCTGTGGCAGTTTAACCAAATAAACTGTAGTTCCAGTCAGACTGCTCCAAAACCACTCAAGCAGGAGGAGAAAACTGCAGTTTTTGCTGTAACTCCTGCTGAGTGGCCTCAGACAGTAGCTGACCTGCACCCCATTGGAGACCCAGAAACGAGGGCATCTAGTGGTCGGTGTGAGATGACAACAGATTTCAACCACTCGCATAAGGGACACATTCAAGAGGCAGACTCAGTGAGCGCCAAAGCCTTACTGGAACAAGTCCCAGCCCATAAACGTGTCTCCTGCACAGCAACTCTTCCTTTATAGATACAGCGGGTCCTCACAGCCAATTGGCCTGGAGGAAAAATCCTCCCAGTAACACCAACAACAATCAAGACTTAACTACACAAAGGAGGACCAAGATGGAGGCATAGGGCAGACGCCTGATTGTTGCCTACCACAATTTTGAAACTACAATGGGAAAACAGAGCAGACACCATCCAGAACCACCGGAGGGCTGGCTGAGCAGATGCTCTACAACTAGAATAAAAGAGAGGGGCACGCGGGATGATGCTGATGCCGGTGAGCCAAAGATCACACTTTAAGAACTACGGCTCTGGCGACACAATGGCGGCCTGGAATGTGCTCAGCGCAGTTCCCCCAGCGGTCTCCGGCTGAGGGGACGGCTCCACTCGCTGCCGAGCACGAACAGACGAGCCCCTGGGAGACATGGGGTGGGAGACCCCGCGCTTGCTGACCTCCGAGTCCTTCAAGAATCTCAGCGCCCCGGAAGCGGCCAGGTGCGCACGCCCAGCGACCAGCCGCCGCTGGAGACCCGAGCGCCGACGCAGCGACCCCGTACCAGTCCGCCACCGCGCACTGGGCGCACCGGAGCTTCGCCGAGCCCGCTGCCAAGCGAGTTCCACGGCAGCTGCCCTGGAGCTTTGAGAAAATGGCCAGAGGAATTGCTGAGAAGGAATTGACAGATGAGAGTTGGGATCGGGAAGACGAGGCCCTGCTGGGTCCTGGATCCAGGAGCGCTCGCCCAGCGACTGGTCGCCACTGCAGACCCAAGAGCCACCGCAACGACCTCGGACCAGCCCGCCGCCGCGCACCAGGCGCACCGGAGCTTCACCAAGCCCGCTGCCCAACGAATTCCGTGGCAGCTGCCCCAGAGCTTTGAGAAAATGGCCGAAGGAATTTCTGAGAGGGAATTGACCGACAGGAATTGGGATCAAGTAGACGAAACCACGCTGGGTCCTGGGTCCAGGTGAGGCCGCCCCCCTGGGTCCGGGAGAGGCCACACGCCCCTGGGTCCGGGTGAAGCTGGATCCCGGGTTCAGGTGAGGCCGTGCGCCCCTGGATCCGGGCAAGGCTGGGTCCCGGGTCCGGGTGAGACCACGCCCCTGGATCCGGGAGAGGCCACACGCCCCTGGGTGCAGATGAGGCTGGGTCCTGGGCCCGGGTGAGGCCACGCGCCCCTGTGTTTGGGTGAGGCTGGGTGCCCCTGGATCCGGGTGAGGCTGGGTCCCGGGTCCAGGTGAGGCCACGTGCCCCTGGGTCCGGGTGAGGCCACGCGCCCCTGAGTCCAGGTGAAGCCGTGCCCCTGGGTCCGGGCGAGACCAAACCAGAGGGAGTCGGACCTGCATTACCACCATTTGTCCACCATCCAGAGCTGAAAAGTCAGTGCCAACATGTACACATAAGGAACTGGTGGACATTGAAATTGGGTCTCAAAAGAACTGTTGGTCCAGAAAGAAACTCACTACAGACTGATTCATTTGCCTGTCAGCATAACTATTATTGCTCGTCTCACATTCGGTTCTTATAAGTATATTTCTAGTAACACATGATCTCACTCATCTAGGGGAAATGATGAACAACATAGACTGATGAACAAGAACAGACCCAGAAACAAGGAGGCATCGATCGGACTGTTGGGCCTCAGAGGGAGGGTAGGGGAAGGTGGGGATAGGGGGGAGAGATCAACCAAAGGACTTGTGTGCATGCATACGAGCCTAACCAATGGTTAAGAACAACAGGGGGGTGGGGGCATCCGTGGGGAGGGGTGTGGGATGGGAATGGGGGGATGAGGACAAATATGTGACACCTTAATCAATAAAGAATTTTTTTTAAAAATGGGAAAAAATAAATAAAAAATAAAAGTATATATATATAAAAAAAAGAACAGACATATAGATCATGGAATATAATAGAGAACCCAGAAATCGACCCAAATCACTATGCTCAATTAATATTTGACAAAGGAGGCAAGAACATATTATGGAGACAAGACAGTCTCTTCAATAAATGGTGTTGAGAAAATTGGACAGATACATGCCAAAAAAAATGAAACTAGACCACCAACTTACACCATACACAAAAATAAACTCAAAATGCATAAAGGACTTGAACATAAGACGGGAAACCATAAAAATACTAGGAAATCCAAAGGCAGCAAAATCTCAGACACATGCAATACTACTCCTAGGGCAGGGGTCGGCAAACTCATTAGTCAACAGAGCCAAATATCAACAGTACGATTGAAATTTCTTTTGAGAGCCAAATTTTTTAAACTTAAACTTCTTCTAATGCCACTTCTTCAAAATAGACTCGCCCAGAACGTGGTATTTTGTGGAAGAGCTACACTCAAGGGGCCAAAGAGCCGCATGTGGCTCACGAGCCGCAGTTTGCCGACCACGGTCCTAGGGCAATAGAAACTAAAGAGAAAATAAACAAATGGGACTACATCAAAATATAAAGCTTTTGCACAGCAAAAGAAACCATCAATAAAACAACAAGAAAGCCCACTGCATGGGAGAACATATTTGCCAATGTTATCACCAATAAGGGTTTAATCTCCAGCATTTACAGGGAACTCATACAACTTAACAAAAGGAAGATAAACAACCCAGTCAAAAAATGGGCAATGGATCTAAATAAATACTTTTCAAAAGAAGACATAATGAAGGTCAAGAGACATAGGAAAACATGCTCAAAGTCAATAATCATCTGAGAGATGTAAATAAAAACGACAATGAGGTACAATCTCACATCTGTCAGAATGGCTATCATAAACAAATCAGCAAACAACAAGTGCTGGCAAAGATGCAGAGAAAAAGGAACCCTCATGCACTGCTGGTGGGAATGCAGACTGGTGCAGCCACTGTGGAGAACAGTATGGAGTTTCCTCAAAAGACTAAAAATGGAACTCCCATTTGACCCAATGATCCCACTGCTAGGAATATATCTCAAGAAACTAGAAACACCAATCAGAAAGGATATATGCACCCCTATGTTCATAGTGGCACAATTCACCATAGTTATGATTTGGAAACAGCCTAAGTGCCCATCGGTAGATGAGTGGATTAAAAAACTGTGGTACATCTACACAATGGAATACTACGCTGCTGTAAAAAAGAACTCTTACCATTTGCAGCAGCATGGATGAAACTGGAGAGCATTATGCTAAGCCAGTGATGGCGAACCTATGACACGCGTGTCAGCACTGACATGCGTAGCCATTTCTGATGACATGCAGCCGCATGCTGAGGATGAAACATTTGCTGCTCCTGAGGATGAAACATTTGCGACTAGAGTCTTGGAGTTAGTTTTTTCCTTAGAGTGACACACTACCCGAGTTATGCTCAGTTTTTTTGCGAAGTTTGACACACCAAGCTCAAAAGGTTGCCCATCACTGTGCTAAGCGAAATAAGCCAGAGAAAGATAAATATCACATGATCTCACTCATTTATGGAATATAATGAGTAACATAAGCTGATGAACAAAAACAGAGACAGAGAAGCATCGATCAGGCCATTAAACTTCACAGGGAAGGTAGGGTGGGGATAAGGGGGAGAGATCAACCAAAGGACTTGTATACATGCATATAAGCCTAACCAATGGACACAAACAACAGGGGGATGAGGGCATGAGTGGGGCATGGGAGGCAATGGGAGGATAAGGACACATATGTAATACCTTAATCAATAAAGAAAAAAATACGTAAAAAAATAAAAAAAAGAATAAAGTTCACAGTATATTTTCAATCAGATAGTGGTTGCACCATTGTACTCTTTGATTACAAAAATGCATAAATGACACAGCATTAATAGAAATCAAAGCCCTTTCAAGTTCATTTATATTTTCTCCATCAAAATGCCATCAACAACACATGCTTGAAAAATGAGACAAATACAGATGAGGGACAATCTAGTCAATTGCTGGTACCAAGGTGGCTATGAGGAACTGTAAGAATCTCCCCACCCCTCAAGGGCAGATCTATACATTGTGAACTTAAACACTCACCTAAACCGCTATGCTTTACTCCTGTACAAACTGAGGCCAAGACATTAAACAGCTTATCACAGTAATCTGTCATGCTCTGCAGAACTAGTGATTGTCTAGGTCTGAAGAAGAGCTGGTCTCCTGGCTTCCAGACTGACATTCTTCTCATTGTTTAGAGATGCACAAATGTGATCTGTTTAAAATAGTGTTATCTGAAAAGCTGCATTGTTTAAATTAGCGAATACCTTTATTTTAACTCACTAACTCACACTAATTAGTGTGGAACTATCAGCCTGGCTTATTAAAATACCTAAGTTATTTAAAAGTAAATCTATGATTTTGTTATTTTCAAGTTCCCTCAGCAACTTCACCTAAATAACAAATGGAGAATTTATAACAGGCAATGTTTTTTACCTACTAAAAATACATTAGTACATAATATATAAGAATTAACTCAAAATGAATCACAGACTTAAATGTAAAGCCAAAAACTAAACATTTAATAGAAAATAACCTCTGTGACCTTGGGTTAGGGGCAAAGAGTTCTAAGACATTTAAAGCAGGGGTAGCAATACTTCTATCTGGCAAAATACTGTAGACTTCAAAGCAAAGGCCATAAAAAGACACAAAGATGGCCAGTAGATAATACTAAAGGGATAGATAAAATAAAAGGATATAACCCTGGTAAACATATATGCAGCCAATATAGGAGTACCTAAATAAATAAATAAAAACTCTTGGAGAACTTAAAGGGAGAGATTGACAGCAATACCGTCATAGGAAAATTTATCACCCCACTGACATCACTGGATAGATCTTCCAGACAAAAAATAAACAAGGAAATAGAGACCTTAAACAACACACTAGAACAGTTGGATTTAATTGGCATTTACAGTACATTTCACCCCAAAGCTGCAGAATATACATTCTTCATAAGTGCACACGGGACCTTCTCAAAAATAGACCACATGTTAGGACACAAAATAAGATTCTACAAGTTCAAGAGGGTTGAACATGGAGCATATCAAGCATCTTTTTGGATCACAATGGCATGAAACTAGGTATTGATTACAATAAAACTACACAAAACCATTCAAACACATGGAGGCTAAATAGCATGTTATTAAACAATGAATGGGTTACTAATGAAATCAAGAAAGAAAGCAAAAGCTTCCTGGAAATGAATGAAAGTGAACACACACAACCCAAAATCTATGTGACACAGCAAAATCAATCCCGAGAGGGAAGTTCATAGCATTACAGGCCTACCTCAAGAAATAAAAAAAAAAAGCTCTAATAAACTATTATTATACCTAGAAGAATTAGAAAAGGAACAAGAAAAACCCAAAGTAAGTAGGAGGAAGGAAATAATAATAAAGATCGGAGTGGAGCCCAGCAGGCGTGACTCAGTGGTTGAGCATCAACCTGTGAAACAGGAGGTCTCAGTTCAATTCCCAGTCAGGACTCAATCCCCAGGGTGAGGCGTGCAGTAGGCAGCCAATCAATTACTCTCTCTCATCGTTGATGTTTCTACCTTTCTCTCCCTCTCCCTTCCTCTCTGAAATCAATAAAAGTACATTTTTTTAAAAGATCAAAGTGGAAATAAATGACATAGAGACTATTCAAAAAACAATTAAAAAAATGAATGAATCCAAGAGCTGGTTCTTTGAAAAGATAAACAAGATTGGTGAACATTCAGCTATACTCATCAAGAAACAAAAGAGAGGAACCAAATAAATAAAATCAGAAACAAATGAGGTGAAGTAATAACTAACACCAGATATATACAAAGGATTGTAAGAAAATACTATGAACAGCAAGCTGGACAATGTAGATGAAATGGACAAACTCCTTGAAAAATACCATCTCCCAAAACTGAATCAGGAAGAATCAGAAAACGTGAATAGGCCAATAACAACTGATGAAATTGAAGCAGTATAAAACAAACAAACAAACAAAAAAAAACCCTGACCAGATGGCTTCACAGAGGTCTTTTACCAAACATTCAAAGAACTAACACCTATCCTCCTCATATTATTCCAAGGAACACTTCCAACCTCTTTTCATGAGCATTACCCTAAGCCCAAAACCAGATAAAGACACTACAAAGGAAGATAATTACAGATATCACTTATGAACATAGATGCTAAAATCATCAACAAAATATCCAGCAATATATTAAAAAGATCATACACCATGAACAAGTGGGATTTATACCAAGGATGCAAGGCTGGTATAATATTCACAAATCAATAAATATGATACATCACATAAACAAATTGAAAGCCAAAAATAACATGATCATATCAATAGATGCAGAAAAAGCATTCATTTTTTTAAATATATTTTTATTTATTTCAGAGAGGAAGGGGGAGTGAGAGTGAGATAGAAACATCGATGATGAAAAAGAATCATTGATCGGCTGCCTCCTGCACCCCCCGTACTAGGGATCAAGCCTGTAACCTAGGCATGTGCCCTGACCGAGAATCGAACTGTGACCTCCTGGTTCATAGGTCAATGCTCAACCACTGAGCTATGCCAGCCAGGCACAACACCCATTTTTTATAAAAACTCTCAGCAAGTGGGGACTAGAGGGCTCATATCTCAACATAATAAAGGCCCTATATGATAAACCTACGGCCAACATCATACTCAATGGGCAAAAACTAAAAGCATTCCCCCTAAGAACAGGAACAAGACAGGGATGTCCACTTTCACCATTCTTATTGAACATAGTACTGGAAGTCTTAGTCACAGCAATCAGACAAGAAAAAAAACACATAAAAGGCATCCAAATTGGAAAGGAGGAAGTAAACTTTTCCTTATTTGCAGATGACATTATATTGTACAAAGAAAACCCTAAGGACTCTACCAAAACACTACTAGAGATAATGAATTTGGCAATGTATCAGGATACAAAATTACACCCAGAAATTGATGGTATTTTTATACACCAATGATGATAATGATATCTCAGAAAAAGAAACTAAAAACAATCCCAGTTACCATTGCAACGAAAAAAATTAAGATACTTAGAAATAAATTTAACCAAGGAGGTAAAATACCTATACCCAGAAAACTACAGGATGTTGAAAAAAAGATATAAACAAGTGGAAGAATATACCATGTTCTTGGATTAGTAGAATTACCATCATTAAAATGTCCATGCTACCCAAAGCAATCTATAAATTCAATGCAATCCTGATTAAAATACCAATGTCATATTTCACAAATATAGAACAAATACTCAAAAAAGTTATATAGAACCATTAAAGACCCCGAAGAGCCACAGCAAACTTGAGAAAGAAAAACAAAGTTGGAGGGTTCACAATACTGGATATCAAGTTATACTACAACTAGAGACCCGGTGCATGAAATTCGTGCACGGAGGGGTGGGGGTGTCCCTCAGCCCAGCCTTCTAGGAATATATCCTAAGAACCCTGAAATAGCAATCAGAAAGAATATACCCACCCCTGTGTTCACAGAAACACAATTCACAATAGCTAAGATCTGGAAACAGCCCAAGTGCCCATCAGTAGATGAGTGGATAAAAAAGCTGTGGTACATTTACACAATGAAATACTATGCAGCTGTAGAAAAGAGGGATCTCTTACCCTTTGAGATAGCATAGACTCAGCATAGAGGGACCTGGAGAGTACAATGCTAAGTGAAATAAGCTAGACAGAGAAAAACAAGTATCACCTGATCTCACTTATTTTGGGAATCTAATGAACAAAACAAGCTAAGAAAATTGAAGCATGCAACAGACAGATGTATTTCAGAGGGAAGGTGGGGGCAGGAAGAGATTAACCAAAGAAGTCATATGCATATAAGCATAACCCATGCACACAGACAATACTGTGGTGAGGGCCTGGAGAGGGGGTGGGAGTGGGAGTGGGGGAGTCAATGGGGGGAAAGGGAGCATTTGTAATACTTTTAATAATAAAGATAAAATGTTTAATTAGTTAATTAATTAAAATCAATGTATTAAGTCCCAAACATAACACCAAACACTTCATATAAACTATTTCATTTTAACCTCACAAAAACACTTTCAGATGTTTTTACACCAATAGGGGATGTTGTTACACCAGTTTCCAGGATAAACAGACTGGGGTGGCGCCCAGAGAGCTTAAATAATTTTGTTATTCACTAGCTCACACAGATAGGACTTCACAGACAAAGGCACAAGCATTTTAATTTCATGTTAAATAAATGCTTCTAAGGCACTTGACAGTTTTTTAAGATAACTTAAACAGGTCCCAGGCAAACATGTTTACACTGTTTATTTGCAAAGCAAGTCTCTTTTCACAGACAGCACATGGGTAAATGTCAGCCCTATCATCACAGGATCATCACAAATTCTAAAATTAATAGGGTTCTAATTGTGGTTTCAGCCACTTAGGAAACAGTCCAGTTCCACCATGCAGGACGCGCAGTCAAACGCCAGGCTCGCGGGACACAGGTTCAAGAGGCATAGACTGATCTTTTCTTCAGGAAAAGACTCACACACACACACACACACACACACACACACACACACTCACACACACAAACACACACACACTCACACACACATACACACACACACACACTCACACACACAAACACACACACACTCACACACACACACTCACATACACACACACACTCACACACACAAACACACACACTCACACACACATACTCACATACACACACACACACACACACACACACACACACACTCACACATCAGGAGACCTAAATGCTGAAGTAGTCAGGGTAATTCAGATTTCTACACGGTGCCCTAAAGGTACACACACTAGAAAAATGGTTAATTGGCTCTGTCACTTTACATATGGTTATTGCTCCCTATCGGAAGTGACTGACCAGCAACAGGTCAAACACATGCAATATCCCCAGTTAGGAGTCACTGCCCGCCCCTGGTCCGCAGGACACCTGCGAGAAAATAGCAACTTCTCTGACTCAAATCCAACCAGGCTTCAAAGCTCCTCTGAGCCCGGCCAGTGTGGCTCAGTGGTTGAGCATCGACCTATGAACCAGGAGGTCACGGGTTCAATTCCCAGTCAGAGCACATGCCTGGGTTGCAGGTTCCATTCCCAGTGTGGGGCATGCAGGAGGCAGTCCATCAAGGATTCTCTCTCATCATTGATGTTTCTAGCTCTCTCTCCCTCTTCTTTCCTCTCTGAAATCAATAAAAACATATTTTTTTAAAAAGCTCCTCTTGAAAGAAATGACTCCCACCATCCCTTGCAAATGTTTTCCAAATAATGAAGTCTATACCTGTGTTTGATTTAGGGGGAGAAGACACAAACCTTAACCTTGTGCTCCATTCCCAACCAAGTTCAAGTTGTCCAAGTCCCCCCAGTCCCGCTTACTGTGTTAAGGGCCAACCCTTTTGCAGGTTGCTGTGCAAAGTGAGGGACCAACTACAGAGAAGTGAGCAGCTCTTGACAACACTGGATCCACTCATTTCATTTCATGCTCATATTCTTTTTCCTGCAACCACGTTCTCTACTGTCCCCTTGCCAGCTCTAGGGTCCTAGGACTCTCTCCACAGCAGGTGAGAGATGGAAGAGTGAGCCCAGCTGGAGAGGCCCACCACCCTTGAGCCCTCCCAGCCCAGTTTAACTTGGTTCTAGTGCTTATCTGATTGCAGACAGCCCCTAAAACATAAGCATGATGGCACACAGCATTCGGAGAGGGGTTGTTTCTAACTTGTGCACAGTCTTCGCACAATCATTTAATCCTTATTACTCAGTTTTTGAGTGCCCCAATAATAATAATATTTCCATTCCCAGCTGGTTTGGCTCAGTGGATAGAGCATCAGCCTGTGGACCAAAGAGTTCCACGTTCAATTCCTGTCAAGGACACGTACCTCGATTGCAGGCTCTTCCCCAGTCGGGAACCTGGTTGCAGCTCATGCAGGAGGCAACCAATTGATGTCTTTCTCTCTCCCTTCCACTCTCTCTAAAAATTAATGGAGAAATTTCTTCGGGTGAGGAATCCTATATAATAAAGAGGTAATGTGCAAATTGACCATCACACCCTCACACAAGATGGCCACCCCCATGTGGTCACAAGATGGCCGCCACAAGATGGCCAGCAGGGAAAGGCAGTTGTGGGCGATCAGGCCAGCAGAGGAGGGCAGTTGGGGGCGACCAGGCCTGCAGGGGAGGGCAGTTAGGGGCGACCAGGCCAGCAGATAGGGGCGACCAGGCCAGCAGGGAAGGGCAGTTGGGGGTGACCAGGCCTGCAGGGGAGGGCAGTTAGGGGTGACCAGGCTGGCAGAGGAGGGAAGTTGGGGGCAATCAGGCTGGCAGGGGAGTGGTTAGGGGGTGATCAGGCTGGCAGGCAGAAGTGGTTAGGGGCAATCAGGCAGGCAGGCAGGTGAGCAGTTGGGAGCCAGCAGTCCCAGATTGTGAGAGGGATGTCCGCCTGCCGGTTTAGGCCCAATCCCACAGTTGGACATCACCCGAGGGGAGGGGTCCCAGATTGGAGAGGGTGCAGGCTGGGCTGAGGGACACCCCCCCATGCACAAATTTCATGCACCAGGCCTCTAGTAATAATAATAATGGAAGAGGAAGAGGAGGAGGAAGAGGGGGAGGAGGAGGAGGGAGGAGGGAAGAAGGAAGAAGGAAGAAGGAAGAAGGAAGAAGGAAGAAGGAAGAAGGAGAAGAATTTGCAGGGTGCTGTTCTGAGACCACCATATGGGCTGAAATATTTTAAGCATCCAGATAACACCTAGGACAACACCAAACCTCATTGCTCTTGCTGCCCCACCGTGACCCCTCCTGCATCGTTTTGCCTATGAGTTTACTTCCCTGGAGTGGGACAGAGGTTTGGTTTCCTTGTACCGCTCTGACATTCAGATGTGATGTTGGCCATGGCTTTTTTTTTTTAATGTATTTTATTGATTTCAGAGAGAGGAATGGAGAGGGAGAGAGATATAGAAACATCAAAGATGAGAGAGAATCATGGATTGGCTGCCTCCTACATGCCCCCCGCCCTGGGAATTGAGCCCACAACCCAGGCACGTGCCCTGACCGGGAATTGAACCATGACCTCTTGGTTCATAGGTTGACGCTCAACCAGAGCCACACTGGCCGGGCTGGTCATGGCTTTTTCAAGCCCAAACTGTAGGCTTTGCTTACGGGAGTGTAAGTTCGTGGCTTGAGAGAAGAAGGAGGAATGCTCTTCTCAAGGGGAAGGGCATCTTTTCCTGACTGCCCAGAACTCTCTCCAAGGCCTGCTCTCACTCTGGGAGGGCGGAGGCACATGGGCTTGCAGGACGGCTCAGGCTCAGGCTCAGGGCCAGGCTCAGGCTCAGGCAGTAACTGGGGCTCTGCACTCCTGCCGGGAAATCTCCTTCCTTCCCTTCCTTCCCAGGGGAAAGCCACAGTGCAGCTCACTGTCAGATGTGCCGCGCCCCGGCCTTGCCACAGCACCGGGCCTTGAACTTGCCACCGAGTTGAGAAGCCGAGTATTAACACCTCGGATACTCTTTGCTTTCCCTTCTTGTTAAACACGGAGATTACACACACTATTTCAAGTTATTTTGCCATTTCTCTCTAAAAATACATTCTTGCAAAAAAATGATTGTGTGGGCAGTTCATTAGGAAACATTACCACAAACTCCACTTACCTGCACTTTCCTTAAATTTGTTAGTTGTCATTTAGTTTTTAAAAAGTAAACACAACATAAAAAAAGAAGTAAAATGAAGGGATATAAGACATTGTGCCCTATGATTGGCCAATCAACTCGTTCCAGTCTTTCAGAAAGTAATGCTAAAACCCAATTGTTAGCTGGTGTTGCAGCCTCCAGCTGCATGGGCCTAGTGCCAAATATTTTGGATTAGGATAAATAAAATATATTAGTGAGATTAGCTTCACCTGTTTCTTTTGCCTTTTTAATTGGTAATAGAACACTTAAAATTACACGTGTGGTGCCCAGGTTCCTTCCAGACACCCCTGCAATACACCAGGGCCCTTGCGGTTTAGCTCTTCCAAGCCTTGCCCGCCCCCTGCTGGCAGAGCTCAGTCAATGCAGGCAGATAATTTTTCAAAACCATCTGTAACAGTACAATTCATTTTAGTCTGCTAAGTAAAATAGCAGCTTACACATGCTGCTTTATTATTTGAAGTTTTCACAAATAGCACATCACATTTAAGCCTCACACAAACCTATAGTAGAAGTTATGTTCCCCACCCAATTGTTGTCTTTGAAAGAAACAGAAGTTCCTTATGGAAAATTAGGGCTAAAATAATCATTCCAATCAAAAGTATCTACAGGATTCCTACAAAATTTCAGCCATTAGATGGGACAGAAACATGGCCCTGAAGTTTGAGGCAAAACCACTTTACAAATAATTTATCCTGTTCAAAATAACACAGTGCACCAAAACACACCAACACAGCGTTCATGTTTTGCATTATCATTTATAATAGAGAAAATATAAAACCTAAGTGTCCATGAATTTAAACAGTACAGAACCTGCACAGAAACAGAGCCTCTATCAAAAGGAGAAGGCAGAGCACACAGAGAGATCGTTTTTACAGATGAAGCAGCTTCAGAGAGGTTGAGTGGCCTAGACAAGGACACACAGCAGGATGTGCAGAAGCAGGATTATGTTTGTTTCTTGAGGTCCACTGCCTGATTCCATTTACTGCCTCATTCCCAAGTGTCTCCCATTTTACAGGGCCTTTACACCTGAATAGAATATATTAAATGGGAAACTTTACCCCAAAATAGATTATACTAAATAGTAGCGAGGCACCAGGGCATTTGGTGGAATTGAAGCAAGCCAGACCAGGTCACATGCAGGCTCCTGGGAAGCAGCACCCAAGTCCCCAGCTCTCTCAGCCACATCAGAAAAGTAGCTTCGATTCTGTTTTGGGGGAAGTGGGGGGAGAGGAGGGACTGAAAGATTTTGAAGTGCCAGTGTTCCCAGGGTAGATCTCAGGGATGTGGGGTGCATCGTGTCCAAAACTCATCATGTCTACGTCAAGTGAAGTTTTCACACAGATAGATCCCTAACCGACTGATTCCACATGGCTCAAGGTTCTGAAATTGCCAGCATCTTTTCACTTGCTTATGTTTGCTGCCCTCTTGCAGAGAAATACTCTGGTTGCAGGGAAAAGAAAGGGAGGAAATGAATAAAGTGCAAATTGCTAGTTGAGGAAATGTGTTAGCTCTGGCTTCCTTTAAAAGAAATTAACCTGCCAGCTGGCCCCTTCACCTTATCAATAGTTTGAGGCTAAGAAGTCCATGTGGTCTCCAAACCAGTCATATGTCTAGTAGAATTTTAAAAACAACAGAGACTATTGTGTTTTCCCACTCCTTACAAATATTACCTCTGGACTCCTGGGCAAGTTTATCAATGCCATTTACCTTAAAGAACGATTCCCACACCCCACCTGTGAAACTCGGCAGGCTTTGCTTTGGTTTTGCCTTTTAATGCTTGACCTAGAATGAAACCAATCCATACCTAACCTCCATCTCCTCGCGCTGAGGGGGAACCCACCTTCTTCCCTTCTCTCTGTCTTAGGGGGTGGGTTGTAAAATACCTCGTTTATGCACAACCATCAACAAGCCATTCCTCTAGACCAGGCGTCCTCAAACTACGGCCCGCGGGCCACATGCGGGTGTTTTTGCCGTTTTGTTTCTTTACTTCAAAATAAGATATGTGCAGTGTGCATAGGAATTTGTTCATAGTTTTTTTTTAAACTATAGTCCGGCCCTCCAACGGTCTGAGAGACAGTGAACTGGCCCCTGTTTAAAAAGTCTGAGGACCCCTGGTCTAATCCAAGATTCCAACAAGCCTCCACCTAGGGTTCCTGGGCCACTGCTCCTTCAATTGACCAGCACCGACCACAAAGCCCTGGGGACAGTGTGAGGCCCTCTGCACACTCACAAGCCAGCTTACGCAGGTAACTCTGCAGCTGGCTCCCGCTGTCCCGCTACCTCGGAGACGACCACGGTCAAATCAAAATCTGAGTTTCTCAGCGTCTTGGTACATGGCTCCCAATGGATTCTGGCGCTTGAGCTTCCCAGCAGCTGAGCGCTACACTAGGAAGAAAACCACCTGGCCACTGCAAGTGTCATGACCTTCTTCTCCTGAAGGTCATTCGGGAAAATTTATAGCACCCCTAACTCTCTCCCATCACACACACTCACACGCACACGCACACACACACACACTCACACACACTCACACACACGCACACACACTCAAGCACACGCGCGCACACACACACGCACACACAGGCAGCCTCCCTGGAATGCAGTGGTGGGAGGAGGGGCAGGAAGGGATGGTCAAGGTGCTCTACTGTCCTCCATGTACAGAGCTTTGGCCAGATGATAAGTAAACAATGGATAGAGCCAAGAGAAAAAATGAATACAGGATAAATAGCTCAAAGAAGAACAAACAGTTCACCAGCACATTAAAGAAATCTTCAGTAAAAAAAAATAATAATAGTACAAATCAAACACTACTATATTGGCAAAAAAATACAAAAATTAAACATGACAGCATCCAGAGCTGATGGTGGGACGGCATTGTAGTGCAGGAAAACCTCGATGTAATGGGCTAATTCGGGGTAGGGGTGTCCATTAAGTATGAAAGTCCGTTATCTAATAAAGTAGGTTTGCCAAATGCACATGTTAAAAAATTAATAAATTAGTTTACCTGTTTTTACTTATGTTGACATGTTTGTGTAATTAAATGAAGTATGTATGAAAAGTTTAATTTCACAAAAGTTTTCTACATGCATTACAGTCGTTTTAAATTTATACTGAATAGTTCTAGTAAATTTGTGCACTCACCAATCACTGTGAGTAAACGAATGCACTCCCTGGGGCTTAGCACATGTGGTAACATCAGCTAGCACGTGTTAAAACTGCTGCAAAGTCACGCAACATGACAACAGAACCAATTACCATGCACGTGATGTGGTGTACTCACGTGATAATCATTCACTGAACATTGTTTACTAGTGGTGACTCTTGGATTTAAATATGCAGATATAGTTGTAGATATGTAATATTTATTTATGTCGGTGAAATTGTAAGTTTTTTCCAACATATGGCCTATTTGCTAAAGTGTGTTAAAAATAACAGTGAATTAAAAACAAAAAACCCTGCTAATTTAATTATATGCAAATCTTGATTAAAGCATTTTAAAATTAACAGGGTATTAATTTTCACACATGACCTACAGACCAGAAATTTTGTCCATTAAATCCAAAGTCTGTTAAAGTGAGGTCTGCAAAATTGAGGGTTTAATGTACTACCGTTGGAGGAAGTATAAATAAGTTCAACAGCTTTGCAGGCACTCTGGCCTGGTAACAGGTTAGCGTGCTGTGTCCGAGGTGCCGGGATACTCACCAACAGTCATGCGCTCCCCTTCCCCTGCGCCCACAGCTGTGTTCCATCCGCCCACATTCAGGTGTGGCCAATGGCTCATTAACACTCCCACGTGTGCCCTCCCTTCTCCTTTCCCTCCCAGCTGGCTAGAATGGAGACCACTTCAGGACAACCATGGAAGCCACAGGTGGGAAATGAGCGAGCTTCCATCCGTGTGGGTTCCCAAAGCACTGCAGTCGGGGGACCTCCCAGGGCCCCACCCCCACCCCCCCGCAACACTCTAGAGTGAAAAACTCAAGTTCTTTTGTTTAAGCCATTATGTGGATTTGGTCTGTTACCGCAATCCACCTACTCTCACGAACACATTGCCACGCACCTGAACTCAGGGCTTCACCCCTGAGACCTCACTGAAGCCAGGACATAAATGTTTGTACCAGTCTGGCAACAAGCCCAATGCCCACCAAACTTAGGAGAGATCTAGTAATTCATGGCACATCCACACAGCAGACAACTATGCTGTGTGACATAGATATGTAAGTACTAACTGGAAAGATCCCCAAACTCCATTGTTAAATGGTGGGGGTGGGGGGATTAAGATACAAAACAGGATGCAAGGAGACATATATGTGCATACACACACATGGGTATACACATTCCTTTCTTCTAGAAGGATAGTGGTGATGGTTAATTTTATGTGTCCACCTGACTGGCATGGGATGCCCAGATATCTGCTCAAACAATATCTCCGGGTGTGTGTGCGGGTGTTTCTGAAAGAAATGAGCATTTGCATTGTGGAGAGAGTGAGCAGATGAGCCTCCCAGTGTGGCTGGGCCTCATCCAACCCGCTAAGGACCTGGTGGAAGAAGGATGACCTCTCTGATGGTGGAGCTGTGTGCTCTGACTCTCAGGCCTTCAGATTCCGACTGGAGTCTACACCATCAACTCCCAGCTCCCAGGCCCTGGGATCACATAACTGGCTCTCCTGGGTCCTCAGCTTGCAGACTGCAGATCATTAGACTTCCCAGACTCCATAGTTGTGTGAGCCAGACTTACAATAAGTCTCTGCACACATACACATGTACACATACAAACATATACACATACACACATGCATGCAGACACATACATTCACACACACATACACATACACATACACATACAAACATATATACATATACACACGCATGCAGAGACACATACATTCACACTCATACACACACATACACATGTATGCATGCACACATTCACATGGTACAAACATATACACATGCATGCACTGTAGGCATGCATATACACACATGCACATGTGTATGCATGTATTCATCGTGTAAACACATGTGCATGCATGTGCATACATATGTGTGCACACATACTTAGACACACATGCACGCAGACATGCACATGCATAGATACACACGCATGCATGCAGATACACATACACATGTATACGTATACACATAAACATGCATACATGCACATTCACACACATATAAACATATACATGCATTCATACATACTCATATACACACATGCATACATGCATCTGCACACATACACATGAACACATGCATACATATGCATACATATATGCATACATATGAACATACATGTGTGCGTGCACACATATGTGTGTATGCGCTTACATACGCATGTGTGCATGTATGTGCATATATATACATATGCATGTGCATACACACATGTGTGCCCTGCACACTGGCACCCACACATGCATATATGTCCACATACACACATGCACATGTGCACATACATGCATTCATGCAAACATGCATATATACACCCATGGACAAATGTGTGCACATACATATACTCGTGTGCATGTGTGCACATGTACACATACAAAACACATGCACACATACACACAAACACACACAGATGAGCCTCATTTTATTGAGCTTCGCTTTATTGTGCTTCGCAGATAACGCATTTTCTCCTCCATATCCAGGCAAGAACCTCCAATAGTAAAAGGATTACAACCCGCTGAAGACTCAGATGATGGTTACCATTTTGAGTCAGATATGTTCTGCTTTCTTAAACATAGTGTTATTGCACACTTAGACGCTAGTATAGTATATGTATGTATATATATAACTTTTACACGCACTGGGAAACCTAAAGCTCATGTGACTTGCTTTATTGTGATATTTGCTTTATTGTGGGGTGTGGAACTGACCCCACAATGTGTCTGAGATATGCCTTTATCTCCTTTTGTTTTTCCTCTGGAGAACCCTAAGACATTATCAAAGAGAGAGTTAAGAGGGTACCTTCCACACTTGCCTATATTGCTTGGCGTTTATACCACCAGCAGAAAAGGACATGATTGATTACATAGTGACAAACAGACCACATTAATCAGCCTAATGTAAGTATTCACTTGGCACCACTTTATTCAGGCATCAGGGACATAGCTTAAGAAACGTGTAAGGAGCAGGACTTCACAGTGGGATCAGGGACCCTCCCTCCCAGCAGGTGCACTGTCAGCAGAAGGCCCAGCGCAGTGAGGAGGCCCGGGCAGCCAGCAGCCAGTGAGAGAGCAGGGCCCCTGCAGGCAGGAACCTGTCCTGGTTGCTTTGATGGTTGTTAAGAGGAAAGGAGAGGGACTTACATTCCAAAGATGAAAGCAGGAAGAACCCCCCAAAAGCCAAAGAAAAAAACAAAAACCAGAGGACATGAAATGACCATCCAAACAAAATCATCTAGACTCTAGATTCGGGGGTGAAAATTTAATTTCTTCAGGACTTTGCCAGGTTTTCCTGACTTCTCACCACCCACCCCCCCCCCACACACACACACACACACACACTGCTGCTGAGTATTTGCTTACATGGAAGACATAGTCCACGTGTCTAGTGTATATCATTCTAATCGTCATTTGTATTCGTCCCTATAGTTCTACCTTTTCCAAACCCAAAGGGTTATGGTATGAAACGAAGATTGCCACACAGATAAAACTTAAAACCATGTCCCCTGTTTCTTTCAAGTTTCAGTCAGTCTCAGCACAATCTCTCGAGCCCAGTTCCTGGGAATTCGGGAGCCTGCGGTTGATAACCTTCCCACTGAATTGGCCTGTTTGCCAGCCTGACTCTCAGCAGCACCAAGGAAAGAGATGTGTATTGAACAGGTAAGACTGGCGACTCCAAGCACCCATCCTGGAGAAGCAGCTCATGGAAATACACAGCACAGTACCAGCTAGGGCACCTCCCAGCAGCCAAATGGTAGGGACTGTATGCTGACTCCTTAAAATGTCAACCATTACTTTTCTTGTCTTCTTGAAACTGTAGCTTGAGGAGTGAAAATTGAGTCATGAGAGATTTTAAAAATCATTTGAGCCCTAAAAGTATGTCTTAACCTAAAATATAAGAATAACTGTAGGAAATACGTCTCTGGGATCCATCTCCCGCATAGTCAACTTTTAATGGAAACGGCTACTGAGTCTCCCCAGGGCTAACAGAATGTAGGGAGGAGGGAAGAGGATGGAAGAACAAAGAACTGTGGACGTGGGCCAGCATCATGGTGGAAATCCACCGCCTGCACCCCCCCACCCGCTCCCCCCTCTCCCGTTCCCCTACACACCCACACCTCAGGCACCCGCTTCAACTAGACAGGAGGAGGTGGAGACAACTAGGAAAGGCATCCGCCCATTTTTAAATGGCCCAATGGGAGACAGCAAGACCTAGGTGACGCATGAGGAAACTGTTAACCCTGTAGTACTCAGCCAATGAGGAGCCGGAGGAGGGACTCTCACACCTTGGGGATAAATAGGCTGTGATCGCTGCCCCAGAGGTGCCTGTATAACCAGACCGACACTCGCTCTCCAGAACTAATAGTTCTCATTTTAGTCATACTTCTGTCTCCGAGTCTGTTATTTTAATTCAGATAGGTGAGCATTTCTCACAATAACTGAGGAGAAAGCTATGTTTGAGGGTAAGGATACCTAACAAACTCCATATTCAAGACCTTTAGAAGAAGGACTTTATAGTTTTGACACATACATGGATTTTGGTTCAAGCTTCACTCTTTCACTAAGAAGTCAAAACGTGCCTGGGACTGTCACCTCAAATGACCCAAGCAGAGACAATTAATTGTCTGGCAACAAGTCCACTGATAAATGTAAGTTATTCACGAAAATGCAATTCATTAGGGCGTTTCCAAGTCGGTGTCACTTTAAACATATATGTAACAAGAAAAAGCAGAGAGAAACACAGAGAGAGAGATGCATAACTTATTAATCTTTCTTTAGAAATAAGCAAAGTATAAACATGGGTCTCACTAGAAATTTTCAGAATGAGTCTCTACAATTTTAGACATTCCATTTAGGTCCCCTGCAAAGGGGCAGTCCTGTTCTTTGCTTTACTTTCTTTCTTCTTTTCTTTTAAAAAAAACAACCATCCATCATCTTTCCTCACATCTGAAAAGGGCCTTGAGTTATCTGGAAGCTCCCTTTGCTAGAGCCCTGTACACTTTAAGTTCATAATAAAGATGTTCTGCCTTCAGATGAGGCTGCGGGGACACGTGCACACAAATGAAGTGCTGCCCAAGCGGCATTTACAGCAGCCAGACATGGCGACAGCCCAGTGCCCACCAGCAGATGAGGGGATCAAAAAGCTGTGGTGCATTTACACACGGAGTGCTACTCGGCCATAACTAAAGATGTGCGACAACGTGGATGAACCTAGAGCCATGGTTGGCAAACTGCGGCTCGTGAGCCACATGCGGCTCTTTGGCCCCTTGAGTGTGGCTCTTCCACAAAATACCACGGCCTGGGTGAGTCTATTTTGAAGAAATGGTGTTAGAAGAAGTTTAAGTTTAAAAAATTTGGCTCTCAAAAGAAATTTCAATCGTTGTAGTGTTGACATTTGGTTCTGTTGACTAATGAGTTTGCCGACCACTGACCTAGAGGGTATTATGCTAAGTGAAATAAGTTGAACAGAGAAAGACAAATGTCATATGATTTCACTTATATTTGGAAACTAAAGAACAAAATAAACAAACAGAACCAAATAAAAGACAGAGAACAAACTATCTTTTGATGGCTGCCGGAGGAGAAGGGGGTTGGGGGACTGGGTGGAAAAGCTGAAGGAATTAAGAAGAACAAATTGGTAATTACAAAATAGTCCCAGGAATGTAAAGTAATAAAAAATGTAGTCAGTAATGTTGTCATAATTGTGTATGGGGTCGGTGGGTACTAGACTCATGGGGGACCACTTCTTAAATTATTGAACTGTCTAACCTCTATACTGTACACCCGAAACTCAGATAATCTTGAGTGTCAACTGTAATTGAAAGAGTAAAAAATTTTTTAATTTAAAATAAATAAACTTATGAGTTGTTTAAAAAAGAAAAATAAAGATGAATTTCATGTACTTACTAAAAAAATAATAAAGTGCTGCTGCTTTTCTGGATTCCTTTTTGAAATCACTACAAAAATGGAAGTGTACTCAGGAAAGGCAAAGAGGCGAGCCTGGAGCGCCGAGGTGCCTGAACGACACTCTAGCACCGAACCTTTAAACGCCTGACTCCACTGGGCTTCCCGCTCCCTCTGGAGAGTTGCGTGCCACCAAGAGCTCCTGTCCATGACCTGGTCTAACGTGGACTCTGACTCTGAAAGGATTTTCTTGATTGGCCTCATCAGCACGTAAGGTTTAAAGGGCCTACCTGTGAGTCCCCGGGGGTGCAGGCTGGAGGCGGACATCAGCTCACAGCAGACGATCAACACGGAGGCCAGAAGGAGCCAGTGCGGCGGCCAGGCTGCCTTCGCAGAAACTCTCATCCTAGAGAGGACAGAGGGCAGGGCGAGCCCGTGAGGCCGGCTCTGTGGCAAGCACAGTGCAGGGGAGGGGGGCTGAGGGCTGATCACAGCTCAGCTGCGCTGTGCAGTAACCCAATCTTCAACAAACACCTTTTATTACTAAGAGTTTTCCAAGTTAGCAACATGCCTGGGTGAGAAGTCTCTTTATGGATCCCGCTGGTGCAGCTCGGGTTGCCTGACAGAGCAGGTGGTCACGTACCATTTTATATCACAGGATTTGAAAGCTGCACACCGAGAGGGAATTCAAATACTAGCAATTACACAGGTTTCTGCACCTGAAAGAAACCACAGAATGTTCACACCCGGCCCAAGAGCTTTGTCCTGGTTTCGTTGACTATTTACGAATCCTAGAAGACTGGCCTCGTAGCTTATTAAACGAATCTCAAAGTTTGGTGGGAATATGGGCAAGTACAGGTGAACAGAAATGAACTTCATATGGACATCTCAGATGAATGGATAAAGAAGACGGAGCGTGTACATATGTATGAATGTTGTTCAGCCCTGAGGCCCTCAATTTGGATGGACCTTGATGGCATTATGCTAAGTGAATAAGTCAGACAGAGAAAGAGAAATACGCTATGATACCACGTATATGTGGAATCTAAAAAAGACCAACCCACAGAAAGAGAGAGCAGAGGGGTGAGAGCAGGGGCTGGGGTGGGGAAATGGCGAGATGTAGGGATTAAAGTTCCAGTGATGAAATGAACAAGTTTTGGGATCTCATATGGAGCATGAGGATTACAGCTAATGACACTGTCTCATACAGGTGAATGTGGCTAAAACAGGAGGTCTTCAGTGTCCTCACCACGCACACACACACACACACACACACACACACACACACACACACAATAAAAGGGTCTGCGAGAGGGACGGAGGAGGCAGCTGATGCCACGGTGGCATCATTTTGCAGTTCACAGACATCAAGTGGACACGTTGTACAAACATACACAATGTTATGTGACAAATACATCTCAATAAACCTGACAAAATAAATAAATAAACTTAATTAATTTCATCAAAACAGTTGTTCAAAGACAATTCAGTTCACAAATGTGGTTGTGTGGTCTATTCTAAAACAAACCCAGAAAAGTAAATAAAAAGAAATTATAAAAAATGCACACACACAAAAAAAAAAACACACAACAACATTTAAACCAAGAGTTAAAAATAAACCCATTGGGGGGAAAATGCACACCACCCCCTAATTTCCTGCCCCTTTTTATATTATAGGGAAATCAGAACTTGATTAGCTTTTTGTTTGCTCTTTTTTTAATTAACTTTTTCAAGTAAAAGTCAGGGCGCTTGGCATCGGAGACTGCAGCGGTATAGGCTCTGCCTGGCCTGGGTCCCATGGGGTCCCTGATAATGTAATCCACCGCCGTGGATCCAAGGAACCCACTCTTCATATGCAGATGTACAAACTCCACCAAGACATGGCTCACGGGGTTGGACTCTGTCCGGGTAACCCTGGGGCAGGGTCCTGAGGGGGTCCTGGAAGGAAGGACGGGTCTAGGAACCACCTGCCAGTGCACAGAGCCTCAACCAGGACCCTGATTCTGCACTGCAGGGGACACAGCCTTGGGGCTGGGGGGCACATCTACAGGAGCCCACTCTGCCAAGCGTTCTCTTTCTCTCTCTCTCTCTCTCTCTCTCTCTCTCTCTCTCTCTCTCTTCCTCCCCCACTCCCTCCCTCCCTCCCTCCCTCTCACAATTTAGTCAAGTAGATGTTATTGAAAAGGTACCATATTGCTCACTGGTTTGAGACTCAGTCTACCTCTGAAGCAGCCTTCTGTCTCGTGCAGCACCTACGGAGCCGGCCGTTTCTTCTCCATGTGCCAGCTCCCACTGAAGGTCCCTCCCCTAGGAGCGCAAACACTTCCTTCCTTGCTCCTCCAGCCCCGATGGGAGCAGCTTTCTACTGTTGCTAAGGTCGGGGCTGCCCCCTATCTGCAGACCGACCTCCCTGACTCTCCTGCCACATGTGTGAGCAGTTCCCTGGGTTCAGTTCTCTCTGCCCCACATCCTCAGAATGGCTCTGTCTTCCCAGCGAGATCCTAACAACAAACCCCAAATCAAAAGTCTCAAGAGCAGCCATTCCGGTCTCAGGCCTAGCCCTGCTCTGCCTTCTTATGTGGGTGACTCTTCCTGAGGAGCAGCAAGGCCCAGGGCCTAGAACAAGTAGTGACTTCATAAAGCCATGATTCCTGGAGGAGGGGCCACAATTGAGCAATTCCTCGTTTCATCCAATAATCCAGCCCCCAATAAAGGGCTCCTGGCCTCTCACCTACTGTGCTTCTTCAGCTTCAATTCTCTCCCCTGAACATTTTCTCCAAACGTAAAACAAAACTGGTTTATCTTAAAAATCGCACATCGCACCCCACTGAAAGCCAGAACACTGCTTTACAAACTGAAATAATTTCAAAGATGAGAACTAAAATATAAAAAACTAGAATTCCCCAAATTCCAAAAATTAAATGCAAAGGAAGGCTTTTATAAAGAATCATCAACTCTAGGATACTCCCTTTTGCTGCATTCTTAGTGCTTCTAACGATGTCATCTCTAGACAGTGGTAGAATTATTTTACCTTGGACACTTCATAAGATTTGGTTCCAGGGAACACAATTATTCCAGGTCGTATTTCGGAGCGACTACAATTCCCATTTGTAGCGAGGACCAGCCATTTCTGCAGTTATCTTAGCTGGAAGACCTATTTCAAAAAAAGAAAACAGGAAGCCATTAGCATTTTCATGTTGAAATGATACAAATTTCCAGTAGCAAAGTAATGTTTTTTACAATTATGCCTGCAGTTTCAGGCAAGTGGTACACAGCCAAGCACATATACATCTGTGAAGTGTCCTAAGTATACGGCGGGGGAGGGGAGTATACAAAATCCCACACTCACTAACTAGCCACATATTAGTTAACAGAATACAATTTTAAAGTAAAAGTTTCCTCAACAGCAAAGACATTCAAAATTTGACCGAGACTCCAAAACCATTCATGATGCAAATTTCCACTCTCTCGTTTCCCTAACCAAGGGTTGAAAATGGAATTGGGGATGATCCATTCCCCAGAGCTCTGCAACCTGCCCACGATCACAGAGCAGTGGAAGAACCAGCACGAAGATCTGACCTCCTGGCTGCATGAGACATAAACCCAAAGATGATGCTAAACCATCAGCAAGAACGCTTTTGGAAAAGTGTTGATGGGAGGCAGAGGGCAAAAGTGGTTCCAGCAGAAAACACCATACCAAAATCCAGAGGGCATTGTCAGTACCATAACTGACACTCGGCACGCCCCTTTAGTGCCCAGACCTAAAAGGCCTTTGCTCCTCAGCAAAAACATCCTCACAAAGAGAACTCAGATGGTGCTAAACCAAAGGCATCTCAACAACAAAAAACGGACCGTGAAACTATACCACTTTTAACGTTGCTAAGTTAAATACGTCCCTCCCATGGTGGAGATCAATGAGAAATAATCATGTAGGTCAGTAGATATTAAAGTTGCAAATACAATATAAAAATTAGTCTTACCACAAAGCCTACTGACTGTAGAATCCTGGCAAGGGAGGGAAGTTAGGGGTGACCAGGCCAGCAGGGGAGGGCAGTTGAGGGTGACCAGGCCTGCAGGGGAGGGCAGTTGGGGGTGACCAGGCCACCAGGATTGGGCCTAAACGGGCAATTGGACATCCCTTGATGGGTCCCAGATTGGAGAGAGTGCAGGCTGGGCTGAGGGACACCCCCTACTCCATGCACAAATTTCGTGCACCTAGCCCGTTACAAATCTGCCCCAAAGCACAGCTGAGATTTTTCTCTTCTGTAGACATCCTGAAGATAAACGCACGTTTGCCTAGAGAACACGTTCAGGAGCAGGCGGGTGGCCTTTGGGACTGCAGGAGAGAGAGACCGTGAGTGATCAGCTCAACCAGAGGAAAGTGGCTGTCACTGTATAAATATAAGAGATTCAAAAACACTGCAAGTGTTCATCTCCCAGACACCGCAACTTTATTAAATATGTTTGTCTTGATGTCCACCCAAGAGCACAATGTGACCTTCTCTTATCGGAAAGAAATACACAGTATAATTTATCAGAACCCATCATAATGAACTCCCCACAATATTGGAAACCAGATTGACCTTTCCTACCTAATATTTAGCTTGTTTTCTTCACACAAAAAGAACCACTGGGGATTCTTTTTTCAATCCATTAAAACATGGATCCATCAGTGAAAAGAAATGTGACCTAATGGTTCATATGACAGACACAAAAGCAGGACTTTAATTTTAGGCTGAGCAGTAACTCACTCAGTCAGATTTCCCACAGTAGACCCTGACACTTAGGGAAAAGGAGTAACTCTTTCTTGTCATTTCCCAATGTTAGCACACCCAACACCACCAATAATGTTGTGCATGAAACCAAAAGCTTTCCCTTCCCGTCACTTCATTTCTCTCTGTTGTGTCCCAGCAATAGCGCTGCCTTCCTACCAGTCTGCTTCCGAAGTCACTTGTCTAATATTTTCAATGATGAGAGACACTGACCATATCGAGACTGAAAAAAACTGTTCATGTGTCCACTAATTCTCAGAACGAATTAAAAAGACCAGCATGTGGAGGTGGGGCTACGCTTTGCATCTCCCACCTTGTGTGGAGATGGTCCCTCTGTTGCCACAGGAGCGAATGCCTGTTCATGTGTCCTGGTACCAAGTGACTCTGAGCTGCCGAGGCGGGGACCATTCTTCAGATGTTTCATCTACGTCTGCTGCCGGGTTTCTTACCAAGGAACAAATGCAGAGGCTTCACCTTTCTTTACTTTTTCTCCACTTGCCTGCACTACCAGAGGGACAGCTCCCTAAGAGGGTTGCTCTTTGGGAACATAGTTATTTACTCGTTATAGGTAAGCACCCTCAGAATCTCACTCAGGTCCATTTTCTTGCACCCACCTCCCTCCACACATCAATCCGTACAGCATCAAGTTCTCATTGTCATGCTAAAAGCCTACAGTGATGAAATATCCCAGTTCCTTTTAAAATTGTAAGACACAACAATCTTAAACCTGGATCTAATCATGAATTAAAGTCAGACTAATTCAAACTTGAGAGCATTCTGCAACAGAATTGCTCTATATTCTTAAAAAGTGTCAAGTTCATGAAGGATATGTGTGTGTACACTAAGATACATGCATATATGTATATGCATATGTATATACACAGACGTGAGGAATATTCTCAAATAAAGGATAGACACATAACAACTAAATGCAATTTTGATCCTACATTGGATCTTGGGCGAAAAATACACACATACAGAGTTATCCTTAGAATGAACTGCACACACCACACACATACACCCATACATACACATACACACAAACACACATGCGAACATACAATCATATACATACATACACACAAACATAAATACATACAACAAATACATACAGATATAGCTATAAAGGACATTATTGGGACAACTAACAAATTCTAAATATAGATGATAGATTAAATTAGTTTTGTGTCAACATTAAATTTTCTGATTTTGATCATTATTCTGTAGTTAGGAAAGAAAATGTCCTTGTCATAAAAAAAAAACCGACCTGAAATATTTAATCATAAAGGAACAGTATGGAGTTTCCTCAAAAAACTAAAAATGGAACTTCCATTTGACCCAGTAATCCCACTTCTAGGAATATATCCCAAGAAACTAGAAACACCAATCATAAAGGATATATGCACCCCTATGTTCATAGCAGCACAATTTACCATAGCTAAGATTTGGAAACAGCCTAAGTGCCCATCAGCAGATGAGTGGATTAGAAAACTATGGTACATCTACACAATGGAATACTACGCTGCTATAAAAAAGAAGGAATTCTTACCATTTGCAGCAGCATGGATGGAACTGGAGAGCATAATGCTAAGTGAAATAAGCCAGGCAATGAAAGAAAAATATCACATGATCTCACTCATTTATCGAAAATAAAGAACATTATAACCTGATGAACAAAAAGATAGATACAGAGGCAGTAAAGCACCGAACAGACTGTCAAATTACAGGGGGAAGGTTGGGGAGTATTGGGAGGGGGGGAAAGTGATCAACCAAAAGACTTGTATGCATGCATATAAGCACAACCCATGGACACAAGACATTGCAGGGGTGGGATGAGGGCATGCGACATGGGGTATGGGAGGCTGGGGAAGGTCAATAGGGAAAAAAAAGGAGATATATGTACTACTATGTGTAATACTTTAAACAATAAAATAAAACTAAAATAGAAAAAAAAAACGACCTGAAATATTTAATCATAAAAGGTCAAATGTCTCCAACTTTCAAATGATTCTGAGAGAAAAGAGAGAGAAGGGAGGAAAAAGTAAAGGAAGGGAAAAGAGAAAAATTAACTAATACATTAATTCATTAATGAGAAAATAAATGAGCAAAATGTAAGCAACAGGTGAAGGGTATATGAGAGTTATTTTTCTATTTTTTCAACTTTTCATTAAGTTGGAAATCATATCACAATCAGATATTAAATATTTACTTATAAGGCGTCAGTTGATAAGATATTCTAAAATGATTATTAATATCCGATGCTAAACAAGGAGAGTTGAGAGTTGGAGTGTTCTGGTTAATTCATTCTCTGAGTGTTTACCCAAGCCCCAGAGAAGGCTTGTTTGTATTTCGAAAGCACGTACATCATGCCTACTGTGGGCCAAGCCCTGTGTTAAGCACTGTAAAATATTAACTCACTAAAAGGTAGGAGTTATTTATATGCTGACATACAGATGAGGAAAGTAAGGCATAGAGCAGTGACCTGCCCAGGGTCACTCAGGCAGCAAGTGCCTAAGTCAGGACTCAAACTCAAGCCACCCAGCACAAGGCACCTACCGTTTCAGTTGTAGACATTTCCAAAGTCCCCTTTCATGCTTTAGTAAATAAACTGAAAATAAATCTCTCTTCCTTCGGGAATTCAAGACGCTGATCATGTAGATGAAACTTCTGTCTGTGGACAAATGTGTATAGGCTACTGGGCTGAATTTGCTACCAGATTCTGGCTTGGAACCTAAGATATTTTATATTAACTTGTATATAAGTTTTGCCATCTCTGAAAAGCTGGTGAAAAACAGCGGTTCTGATTTGCTGCAGATTCATTAAAGGTTTACATCATCTTTCTAATGAAGACCAAACAAGCAAGAATTCTAGAGCCCTGGCCCATGTGGCTTGCTGGTTAATGTTGGCCCAAGCACCGTAGGATCCCGAGTTCAATTACGGGTCAGCGTGCAGGAGGCAACCAAGCAGTGTGTGACTCTCTCTCTCACCCTCCCTCCCTTCCACTCTAAAAGATCAACAGAAAAAGTATCCTCAGGTGAAAACCCACCATGCAGAGGCAGAGCGCTAGGCAGCTGAGCTCGGGAAGGAATTCAACACTGGAACAAAGAGGAAAAGGACTTTCCTCTGTGCGTCCACTCACGCTCATTTCCCCAAACTCCCATTCAGAAGCATTTTTTTTTAATTTCTTTATTGATTAAGGTATCACATATTTGTCCTCATCCCCCCATTCCCATCCCACATCCCTCCCCACACATGTCCCCACCCCACTGTTGTCCTTAACTGCTGGTTAGGCTCTTATGCTTGCACACAAGTCCTTTGGTTGATCTCTCCCCTTTACCCCCACCCTCCCCTACGATCCATGCCTCCTTGTTTCTGGGTCTGTTCTTGTTCATCCGTCTATGTTGTTCATTATTTCCCCTAGATGAATGAGATCATGTGCTATTAGAAATACACTTATAAGAACCGAAAATGAGACAACCAATAATGGTTATGGTGACAGGCAAATGAATCAGTCTGTAGTGAGTTTCTTTCTGAAGCATTTTTGCAACAAACAGCCAGCAGACTGGCTTGCAGGCAAAGCACAGACCTCACGCTGCTGAACAGCACAGCCCTCCGGCCGCCTCTCCGGGGAGGTCGCAGGCTCCGCTGGCATCACCGCCTCAGAGGGTCAATAATTAGCTACTGCCCGACTCACCATCACTTCATCTGACCTCCGGGGAAGGACCAACCGGGATGCCTGGTGACTTCAGGTCACAAGCAGGAATAATTCTAACAGCTAATGTGGTGACAGTCACGCCCCTAAGAGTTTAGAGACTGTCATTTCTCCACACTAATTTCCACTCAATCAAGGCAAAGGTGCTATAAGTGAGAACTGTTCAATAAGCCAGCTCCTGCATTTGGGGAGTGGAAAAGAGTTCTGTGAGTGGAAAGGGGTGAGACGATGGTCTCACGAAGCAATGTGGTACCCAACAACTGGAAGTTGCCTACATAAGATAATTCACCATTTCTTCAGACGGAAATGAGAAAAGGTGTGTCCATTTCCAGTTGCTTAAGTAACACAACCACAGTGAATTGTCTTCCGGAAATTTTCAGCTTTTCCAGGAACGTATGCAAAACCCACTACATCCCCTCTCGACAGACTTATTCTGAAATAAGACCAGGACCACCGAGCTCCTCGTACTGAGAGCGTGCTGCTGCTGTGCCTGTCTGTCGAGCACTGATACGCGGCTGGAGCCCCACTCAGCTCTCACATCATCCACATGGATTGCTTTGCAATTTACAGCACAGTCACATCACATGTTAAAGCATGCACGTTTTTCTGCCAGAATATGGTACATACCTGTCATAAATTGCTCTTTTTAAAAAATATATCTTTATTGATTTCAAAGAGGAAGAGAGAGGGAGAGAAAGATAAAAACATCAATGGTGAGGGAGAATCATTGATTGGCTGCCTCCTGCACGCCCCCCACTGGGGATTGAGCCCACAACCCCGGCATGTTCCCTGACTGGGAATCAAACCATGACCTCCTGGCTCATAGTTCGACGCTCAGCCAATGAGCCACATCAAAGGGCAATAAATTGCTTTTTTATTGCTTGCGTGAAAACATCTATGAAGAATTTACTACTGAACCACTTTACAACATGCCTGTTATAAATGAGCCATTAAAGAAGATGACCGTGTCTATTAATATCAAAGAATTTTGTAAATGGCATCTCAAGTGTTACCAATGCCGTCTCATCTAAATTAGTGGTAGAGAGTTCTTCTAAAAGGCTCTTCCAGTCGGCAATGATTTCAATAAATTAGAAAGCACACTGCATTTTTATAAGGTTCACACTCTTGTCATTTTAAGAACAGCAAAAGTCCTAAAACTGCACTAGTTTCAGTGCAGTGAGCTATTGCTTTCTTTTGGCAGATGGGCAAACAGTGCATTTTGGTAATAAGGAAAAGTCCCAGCCTCCCGCTGACCATGAAGAGCCCAAAAGCAATCATCCCTGAGTGGCCATGGTTCATCGGGAGCCTACATACAAAAGAGCAAGTTACAGGAAGTCAAATGCACTCACCCAACCCAGGGACACCCCGTGCGACTCCACAGCTTGTGGTCCAAGGGGAACTGGCCCGTTCTGGGCTGAACAAATGTGAGCGGTAATGGCAATTCAGCCATCAGTCTCTCAAGGCCCAATTATCCTCACTGCAGAGGCTTCCTTTCTTTTCACTAGATCAGGTTTTAATTGGAAAATTTCCTCTCATTCCTCATTACTCAAATAATCAAAACACGGTGTTCAAGGATTTTATTTAACATAATAGCCAACATATTTTAGAGGCTTCCCACAGGTTGCCAAGCACTTGAACTTTTATCTAAAACGTTTTTATGTGATGATTTAATTCCACATAAAGAATATTCAAAAGTCAAGGGGATATAAGCAAAAGAAATAGAGTCACTAGTATTGCGGTAACTATGTATAGTCCCAGTTGGGGTACTGAAAATATTGAGGGGAACACTATGCAAAGTAACCCTAAGCTGTACACCAAAACTAACACAAAATAAAATGGAAAGAAAAAAGAATAGTCATAAAAAATAAAGTTGTGCATAAAAATCAATAGCAGCACGTCTACTGCTTTCATCATTTCGCTTGCATAACCAGAATTCAGACAAGCCTCTGGAGGGAGGGGTGATACTGTATTTCTCTTGTGCCGTAACCTCCAGCATGATGCCCTGCACACGTGGGTGTAAACGTGTTTGTTAAGTAGTCTCTAGTTTCACTCCCATTTACCACAATGCTCCCCAAGTTCCTCACCTGTGAACTAACATGGCTCAGCTAAATGCCCACCTTCCAGCTGTAACTCTCAGAGCACTTTAGGAAAAATACAGTGTGATTCAGCTATTAATGACATACAGCTCATGGACATACATACACAGTCAATTCAGCTGCAGCAGGATTAAATAAGAAGACAATGCCCATTGCAGATAATATTAGCCATTTTAATTCATTAATCCATTAATGGCATAAATGATTCTTAAAAACTTAATTTAAACCTTTATTAAATTTTCAACTTAAAATCATCTTTTGTTTGACAACAGTGCCCTCCTGTGGCAAAAAAAAATAGTATTTTGACAGTACTAACATTACATTTTTATTATGTTTTAATTTTTTAATAAAGCCATATTTATAAATAGAATAAAAATATAACTATCCTTACATAAACATAAGATACTATATAATTAAATAACAATATCACACTAAATGTCCCTCACTAACCCCCCTGCCGGCCTGGTCGCCCCACGCAGCCTGCTTGTTCAGTCATTTGGTTGTCCCTCGGGCCGGCCCTGGGTGGCATTTAAATTTTTAAAAATATACTCATAGCTTCTAAATGAAATGGTAATTGTTTATATGAATACTACACAAAATAAACACAAGAGCATAACGTGATTCCGTACTTGTGGGTTTTCCCTATTACTTCTGTAGCACAAGGCCATGCTACAATCTGCAACGCTCCCAGGCTATTTAAAGATGCTCAGAATACTCAGCCTGTATATACTGAAAGCATTCGGGCACTGGCTTTATCCCAGGACATGTTGGGGAGAATCAATACGACCAATTTATATCCATCGAGAAGTGACAATTGAACTGGAAAAGACAAACATACATGGAGCAACAAAGAAAGTCAGTCAATAAGATTTGGCACTGCCTTTGGAATAATAAAAATAAAGACCTTTAACCATGTCAAGGAGAGTAAGATCTGCAAGGACCACTGTAACCCTGGAGAACTTCCTGGCAGAGACAACAACGCAGACGAGTGAAACAAGCAGAGGGGTGTGTGGGGAAAGGAGTAAAGGTGCTTTGGGATTTTTTTCTTTTGTTTTTGTTCACTTGTTTCATGGTTTGTTGTCAAAGGGCAAAGAGCTGTATGTGTGTGGGTTTGCTTTGTTTTGTTCTGATTTGATTTAGTGGAGGAGGTGGAAGAGATACTGAAGGAACCCACACTAAACTTGGAGAAAGGCAGGAGGGAGACGACAGAGGAGGGGGGGCTGCCCACACGTGGGAGACACACAGAAGAGCTGAGCACAATCTTCCACGTTCTGTCTCCGTGTTCAACTGGTCACCACGGCACCTTTCCCTCAACAAATATCCTTTTTTTAATTAAATCTTTATTATTGAAAGTATAACATATGTCCCCTTTCCCCCATTGACCCATTCTAGCTCACCCCCAACCCTGGCCCAGACCTTCTCCACCCTATGTGTCCATAGGTTATGCATATATGCATACAAGTTCTTTGGTTGATCTCTTCCCACCCACCCACCTTCTACCTTCCCTCTGAGACTCCCCACTCTGTTCCTTGCTTCCATTGTCTCTGGATCCACTCCATTCATCAGTTTACCTTGCTCATTAGATTCCACATATGAGTGCGATCATGTGATAATTGTCTTTCTCTGACCGGCTTATTTCACTCAGCATAATATTCTCCAGGTCCCTCCATGCTGTCTCAAAGTGTTCTTCTTTTTACTGCTGTGTAGTATTCCATGGTGTAAATTACTACAGTTTTTTTATCCACTCTACTAATGGGCAACTGGGCTGTTTCCAGATCTTAGCTTTACAATGGTGCTGTTATGAACATAGGGGTGCATACATTCTTTCTGATTGGTGCTTTGGGATTCTAAGAATATATTCCAAGAAGTGGGATCACTGGGTCAAGTGGTAGTTCCATATTTAATTTTTTAGGAAACCATTCTGTTTTCCATAATGGCTGCACCAGTCTGCATTCCCATCAGCAGTGTACTAGGGTTCCCTTTTCTCCACATCCTCGCCAGCACTTGTCATTTGTTGATTTGTTGATGGTAGCCATTCTGACAGGTGTGAGGTTTTAACTTATCTTTTTAATTTGCATCTCTCTGATCAGTGACTTGGAGCATTTCTTCATATGTCTCTTGGCCATCTGTGTGTCCCCTTTGGAGAAATGTCTATTTAGGGCCTTTGCCCATTTTTTAATTGGATTGTCTTCCTTTTGTTAAGTTGTATGAGTTCCATATATATTTTGGATATGAACCCTTTATCAGATGTATCATTGCCAAATATGTTCTCCCATACAGTGGGCTCCCTTTTCATTTTGTTGATGGTTTCTTTAGCTATGAAAAAACTTTTTATTTTGATGTAGTCCCATTTGTTTATTTTCTCCTTAGTTTCCCTTGCCCTAGGACCGTGGTCAGCAAACTGCGGCTTACGAGCCACATGCGGTTCTTTGGCCCCTTGAGTGTGGCTCTTCCACAAAATACCACGGCCTGAGCAAGTCTATTTGAAGAAGTGGCATTAGAAGAAGTTTAAGTTTAAAAAATTTGGCTCTCAAGAGAAATTTCAATCGTTGTACTGCTGATATTTGGCTCTGTTGACTAATGAGTTTGCCAACTGCTGCCCTAGGAGATGCATCTGGAAACATATTGCTACAAGAGATGTCTCAGATTTTGCAGCTATGGTTTTTTCTAGGATTTGTATGGTTTCATGACATACATGTAAGTCTTTTATCTATTTTGAGTTTATTGTTGTGTATGGTGTAAGTTGATGGTCTAATTTCATTTTTGTGCATGTATCTGTCCAATTTCCCAACACCAGTTATTGAAGAGACTGTCTCGGCTCCTTTGTATGCTCTTGCCTCCTTTGTCAAATATTAATTGAGCATAGTGGTTTGGTTCAATTTCTAGGGTCTCTGTTCTGTTCCATTGATCTATATGCCTGTTTTTATGTCAGTATTGGGCTGTTTTGAGTACAGTGGCTTTGTAGTATAACTTGAAATCTAGTATTGTAATCCTCCAACTTTGTACTTGTTTCTCAAGATTCCTGCAGCTATTCTCAGTCTTTTTTAGTTCCTTATAAATTTTTGGAGTATTTGTTCTAGACCTGTGAAATATGCTGTTGGTATTTTAGTAGGGATTGCATTAAATCTATAGATTCCTTTGGGTAGTATGGGCATTTTAATGATGTTAATTCTACCAATCCATGAACACAGTATAGTATTCCTCTATCTCAGTGGTTCTCAACCTTTCTAATGCCGCGACCCTTTAATACAGTTCCTCATGTTGTGGTGACCCCCAACCATAAAATTATTTTCGTTGCTACTTCATAACTAATTTTGTTACTGTTAATGAACCGTAATGTAAATATTACCGCTAGCAGGGTCACCTAAGACCATCAGAAAACATAGATATTTACATTACGATTCATAACAGTAGCAAAATTATAGTTATGAAGTAGCAACGAAAATAATTTTATGGTTGGGGGTCACCACAACATGAGGAACTGTATTAAAGGGTCATGGCATTAGAAAGGTTGAGAACCACTGTCTATCTCTTATTTCAATGTTCTATAGTTTTACGAGTACAAGTCTTTTACCTCCTTGGTTAAGTTTATTACTAAGTATCTTAAATTTTTTGTTACATTGGTAAATGGGATTGTTTGTTTAGTTTCTCTTTCTGAGAATTCATTATTGGTGTATAAAAATGCCATCAATTTCTGGGTGTTAATTTTGTATCCTGCTACATTGCCAAATTTATTAATTAAATCTGGTAGTTTTTTGGTGGAGTCTTTAGGGTTTTCTATGTACAATATCATGTCTTCTGCGAATAATGAGTGTTTTACTTCCACGTTTCCAATTCGGATATCTTTTATTTCTTCTTCTTGTCTATCATTGTGGCTAGGACTTCCAATACTATGTTGAATAAGTGTGGTGAAAGCTGACATCCCTGTCTGTCTTGTTCCTGTTCTTAGGGGAAATGCTTTTAATTTTTGACCACTGATTATGATGTTGGCTGCAGGTTTGTCATATATGGCCTTGATTATGTTGAGATATGATCCCTCTATTCCCACTTTGCTGAGAGTTTTTATCAAAAATGGGTGAATTTTATCTAATGCTTTTTCTGTGTGTATTGATGTGATTTTTGTCTTTCAATTTGTTTATGTGATATATTATGTTTATGGATTTGTGAATATTGTACCAGCCTTGCATCCCTGAAATAAATCCCACTTGGTCATAGTGTATGATCTTTTTAATATATTGCTGAATTAGATTTACTAATATTTTATTGAGGATTTTAGCATCTATGTTCATCAGGAATATTGGCCTGTAATTCTCTTTCTTTGTAGTGTCTTTATCTGGTTTTGGAATTAGGATACTGCTGGCCTCTTAAAAAGAGCTTGGAAGTGGCCCTTCCTCATGGATTGTTTGGAATAGTGTGAGGAGGATAGGTGTTAGCTCTGCTTTGAATGTTTGGTAAAAGTCCCCTGTGAAGCCATCCGACCAGGGCTTTCGTTTGCTGGGAATTGTTTTATTACTGCCTCTATTTCCTCAGTTGTTATTGGCCTATTCAGGTTTTTTCATTCTTCCTGATTCAGTTTTGGGAGATTATATTTTTCTACGAATTTGTTCATTTCATCCACATTGTCCAGCTTGTTGGCATATAGTTGTTCATATTATTTTCTTACAATCTTTGGACTTCTGTGATGTTATGGGTTACTTCTCCACTTTTATTTCTGATTTTATTTATTTGGGTCCTCTCTCTTTATTTCTTGAGTAATCTGGCTGATGGTTCAACAAACTTGTTTAGCTTTTCCAAGAAGCAACTCTTGGTTTCATTGATTTTTTGTACTGTTTTTTCTTTTAGTCTCTATGTCATTTCCTTCTGCTCTAATCTTTATTATTTCCTTCCTTTCTACTTACTCTGGGCAACTCTGGGGTTGTTCTCTTTCTAATTCTTGAAGTTGTAGGGTTAAATAGTTTACTATTAATTTTTTTTGTTTTTTAAGGTAGGCCTGTAGTACTATGAACTTTCCTCTCAGGACTGCATTCACTGTGTCCCAGAGGTTTGGGGTTGTTGTGTGTTCATTTTCATTTGTTTCCAGAAAGTTTTTTATTTCTTTCTTGGTTTCATTGGTAACGTATTAATTGTTTAATAACATGCTATTTAGCCTCCATATGTTTTAATGTTTTTGTTTTTACCATAGTTTATTTTTAATTTTATTGTGATCTGAGAAAATGCTTGATATGATTTCAATCTTCTTGAACTTGTAGAAACTTGTTTTGTACCCTAGCATGTGGTCTATCTTTGTACCCTAGCATGTGGTCTATCTCAAGGTGCACTTGAGAAGAATGTATATTATGCAGCTTTGGGGTGAAGTCTATAATAAAAGTGTAATATGCTAATCAAACCAGATGTCCTTCTGGATGACCTTCTGGACGAACTTCCAGACAAAGCTGGGGATGCGAGGGAAGCCTGGGTCCCAGATGCCTACCGGTGGCCAGAGGGAAGCCGGTGTCAGCAGCCGGGGGAAGGAAGGCCTACTCTTGCATGAATTTCATGCATCGGGTCTCTCATGTTCCGAAAATGTCAATTAAACCCATCTGATCCACTGTGTAATTTAGAGTCACTGTTTCCTTGTTAATTTTTTGTCTGTAAGATCTATCCAGTGAAGTCATCAAGGTGTTAAAATCCCCTACTATGACTGTATTGCTGTTGATGTCTCCCTTAAAGTCCTCCAGAAGATTTTTATATACTTAGGTGCTCTTATGTAGGATGCATATATGTTTACCAGAGTTATAGTCTCTTGTTGGATTGATCCCTTTAGTTTTATATAGTGGCCTTTATTGTTTCTTGTGATGGCCTGCATTTGAAGTCTATTTTGTCATATATGAGTATTGCTACTACAGCTTTTATTTGTTTTCATTTGCATGGAAAAATTTTTCCCATCCCTTCACTCTCATCCTGTGTGTGTGTCTTTTGTTCTGAGGTGGGTCTCTTATAGACAGCATATTATTGGGTCATGTTTCTTTATCCATTCAGCTAACCTATGCCTTTTGATTGGAGCATTTAGTCCATTTACATTTAAGGTTATTATTCATAGGTACTTATTTATTGCCATTTTAATTCTGTATGCATACATTTCTATCACTCTCTATTTCTTCTCATTACAACAGTCCCTTTAGCATTTTTTGCAGTGCTGGTTTGGTGGTAATAAACTCCTTCAGCCTTTTATTGTCTGAAAGCTCTTTATTTCACCATCTCTTTTGAATGATGGCCTTACTGAGTATAGTAATCTTGGTTTCGGATCCTTACTTTTCATTACCTTGAATGTTTCATGCCATTCCCTTCTGACCTGTAGAGTTTCTGATGAAAAATCAGATGAAAGCTTTATGGGAGCTCCTTTGTAGGTAAAAATTTGATTTTTCTCTTGCTGCCTTTAAGATGCTCTCTTTGGCTTTAATTTTTGGCATTTTAATTATTATGTGTCTCAGCATGGGCCTGTTTGGGTTCTTCTTCCTTGGGACTCCCTGTGCTTCCTGGACTTGTGTGACTTTTTCCTTCACCAGGTTAGGGAAGTTTTCTGCCATTATTTCTTCAAACACATTCTCTATCCCTTATTCACTTTCTTCTCCTCCTGGCACTCCTATAACGCAAATATTGTTAAGATCCATATTGTTCCTCAGCTCCCCTAAGCTGTCCTCCTGATTTTTTTATGTTGTTTTTTTCTTCCCTGATTGAGAACCCCATCTTCTTTTTTTTAAATATATTTCTATTGATTTCAGAGAGGAAGGGAGAGGGAAAGACATAGAAACATCAATGATAAGAGTGAATCATTGATCAGCTGCCCCTTGCATGCCCCACAGTGGGGATCGAGCCTGCAACCCAGGCAATTGCCCTGACTTGGAATTGAACCATGACCTCCTGATTTATAGGTCAATGCTCAGTCATTAAGCCACACCAGCCAGGCTCTACCCTGTCTTCTAATTCACTGATCCGATCCTCAGCTTCCCCTATTCTGCTGTGTATTCCTTCCAATGTGTTCTTTATTAGTGCTATGTCATTCCTTATTTCTGACTCGTCTATTTTCAGAGTTAATATATCTTTTCTCATGCTATTAGAGCATCTTTGCAATCATTATTCTGAATTCTATATCTGATAAATTTATTATCTTCACTTTGTTTAGCTCTTCTTCTGGAGAATTCTCTTGTTCTTTCATTTGGAGTTGTATTGTTTTGGGGGGTTTTTTGTGGGGTTTTTTTTCTTCCCATTTGGGCTACCTGTTTTGGTTTGTGTCTATGTATTGGGTAGATCTGCCACGCCTCCCAATCTCTAGTGCAAGACAATGTCAGACGCTGTTTGTGACTGGCCCTGAGTACCCTGTTTGGAGCTATCAGCAATCCACAGCTTGTGGCTGCCTCTACTGGGGCTGGGTGTCTTTGGAAAGGACCAAGATGTGCACCAGGTTCTGTTTTTCCTAGCCCTGGGCCCAGAAGGAAATCAGGCAAAGACTCAAAGCCTCCAGACACCCGTCTCTACCTGCACTTGATTTGCCTCAGGCTATTGGCCACAGGGTGGAGCAACTGCCTTCCTCCCAGGCAAAAAGCACATGGAGAGCAAAGGTCCACAGGAGAAAGATGTCCTCTGCAGCATGAGGAAATGACTCAGCACAGGAAAACAGGGGAATTGGCCTCTGAATTCCAACCCCGGAGCCCCTAACCCTGGACTCCCCAAACACAGCTCCAGTCCACTCTGAACTCCCTCTGCCAGAGCCCAAGGTGAGTGGCTGCACACAAAATTCTGTGAGTTGGGCCTTTAAGAGGGTGCCTGCATTCCCAGCCATCTCTGGCTGGCAGACAGCAACCCTGCTGCTTTTCACAGCCAGATGTTCTGTGGGCCTGTTTCTCAGTTCTGGTGCTCTGAGCTGGGGAGCCCAGCTTGGGGTTTAGTCCTCAGAGTTCTTACTGGGAACCCCCCACAGCTGAGCTATCCCTCCAGACATTCAGCTGTGGGTGCCTAGCCAGCCCTTTCACATCTCTAAACTTCCTACCAGTCTCTATGAGGTCTCCACTTTCCATTCTTGGTTATAGGGTTCTCTACAGCTAGTCTTCAGTTGATTTTTAACCCTTTGCACTCACTTGCTTTTTTCTCGATTCCTGCTACCGATGCTAATCATGTCAAGTCACACTCGACATCCGAGTGCAAAAGGTTAAGGATGGTTTTTCTATATTTTAGTTATATTTTCAGTTTTGTCCTGGGAGAGTGACAGTGTAGCTTCCACTTACTCTGCTGGCATTTTTTAAGCCTCAACAACTATCCTTTATCAACTCTTCTGCATCAGGCCCTGTGTTGGATGCTGGGCATGGACAAACAATGGACAAGGTTCCAGATATCCTGGGGCTTACATTCTAGCACGGGGAGACAGACAAACAAGAAAATATACATGAATAAGAAAACTATGGGATGAGGTTGCATTACAGAGAAAACAATAGTAGTAGCTCCCCTTAACTGCAGGGAATATGTTCCAAATCCCCCAGTGAATGCCTAAAACCATGGATAGTACTGAACCCTATATATGCTGTGTTTTTCCTTATACATACAAGCATTTTCTTTTTTTAATCTTTATTGTTGAGAGTATTACAGATGTCCCTCTTTACCTGCCCTGCCCCAGGCCTGTACAATGCTATTGTCTGCACCATGAGTAATGCATATCCTACCTATTAAAAGAGTAATATGCAAATTGACCCTAACTCTGCTACACCCACAAGCCACGCCCACCAGCCATGCCCACCAGCCAATCAGAGTGAGTATGCAAATTAACCCAACCAAGATGGCTACAGCCACAGAGAAAGTAGGAGGGAGGCTTGGGTTTCCAAGGCAATAGAAGAAGCCAAGCTTTCCCCTGCCCTGGCCGGCCTAAGCCTCCACTCAAGGCTACAAAGTTTCAATTATAGAAGGTAAACAAATCCAAACAGAAATGGCTGCCGGCCACAGAGTGAGCAGGAGGCTTGTCTCCGCTCCAGGCTACAAAGTTTCAATTGTAGAAGGTAAATATATCCCAGATACCAGGGCCTCCACTTGGGCCACCAGGGGGCGTGGCCGGCCTGCAAACCACCACAGGCCCCTTGCTCAGGCCGCCCCATGCCCCTAGGGAACCCCCACCCTGATCTGGGACACCCTTCAGGGCAAACCAGCTGGCCCCCACCCATGCACCAGGCCTCTATCCTATCTAATAAAAGAGTAATATGCAGATTGACCATCACTCCAACACACAATATAACTGCCCCCATGTGGACACAAGATGGCCACCACACGATGGCCAGCAGGGGAGGGCAGTTGAGAGGGACTAGGCCTGCAAGGGAGGGCAGTTGGAGGCAATCAACCCTGCAGGGGAGGGCAGTTAGGAGTGACCAGGCCGGCAGAGGCGGGAAGTTGGGGGCAAACAGGCTGGCAGGGGAGCAGTTAGACATCAATAAGGCTGGCATGGGAGTGGTTAGGGGGTGATCAGGCTGGCAGGCAGAAGTGGTTAGGGGCAATCAGGAAGGCAGGCAGGTGAGCAGTTGGGAGCCAGCAGTCCTGGATTGTGAGAGGGATGTCTGACTGCTCGTTTAGGCCCGGGCCTAAACGGGCAGTCAGACATCCCTCAAGGGGTCACAGATTGGAGAGGGTGCAGGCTGGGCTGAGGGACATACCCCCCCCCCGTGCACAAATTTCGTGCACTGGGCCTCTAGTATGCATATAAGATCTTTGGTTAATCTCTTCCCACCCCAACTACCCTCTTCCCTCTGAGATTCATCAGTCTATTTCATGCTTCCATGCCTCTGGTTCTATTTTATTCATCAGTTTATTTTGTTCATTAGATTCCTTGTTCATTTATTTTGATTTTTATATTCAATTGTCAATAGATGTGTATTCATTTCCGCTTTATTGTTCATATTTTTTATTTCTTCTTCTTTTCCTCTTCCTTCTCCTCCTCCTATTCCTCCTCTTTCTTCATCTGCTTCTTAAAGAATACCCTTATTAAAGAATATTCTTCTTAAAAAATACCCTTTTCTTGTCTGTGAAGCTCTTTACCTGACCCTCATATCTAAATGATAGCATTGCTGAGTAAAGTAATCTTGGTTGGAGGTTCTGGCTATTCATCACTTTGAATATTTCTTGCCATCTCTTCTGGCCTACAAAGTTTCTTTTGAGAAATCAGCTGACAATCATATGGGTGTTCCATTGCAGGTAACTAACTGTGTTTCCCCTGCTGCTTTTAAGATTCTCTCTTTGTCTTTAACCCTTGGCATTTTATTATTACATGTCTTGGTGTGGGCCTTTCTGGATTCCTCTTGTTTGGGGCTCTCTATGCTTTCTGGTCTTTAAGTCTATTTCTTTCACCAGGTAGGGGAAGTTTTCTGTCATTATTTCTTCAAATAGGTTTTTAATATCTTGATCTCTATCTTCCCCTACTGGCACCCCCATAATGCGAATACTGGTATGATTGAAGTTGTCCCAGAGGCTCCTTAACTCTCTTCATATTTTTGGATTCTTTTTTCTTTTTAGACTTCTGATCGGGTGTTTTTGCTTTCTCATATTCCAAATCATTGATTTGATACTCAGAGCCCCTTTGCCCCTCCTATTAGTCTCAATGTGATTTCTTCTTTACTTCTCTAGTTGTAGGAGTTTCATTCAGCCACCTTTCGGGCCGTTCTGAATGATGGTTGGTCTGTATTTTAGTTGTAATTTTGAAGTGGTTGTGGGAGGCAGTGAGTACCGGCGTTTACCTGCGCCGCTGTCTTGGTTCTCCCTCTGTGTATTGTTTCTATGTACATGCCTTTTCATTTAAAGGAAGCATATCCCTCTTTGGCATATCCAAATTGTCAGCATTACTACTCTTACACTTGGAGGCTGTTGTGAAGTACTAGTAAAATAATGGTGACTTGAACACAAGTTCCATAATATCTCGACAGCCATCTGAAAACCAAGATGGCTACTAAGTGACTAGTGCCATCCAAGAAGCATATACAGCATGGATACATGGGACGAAGGAATGATTCACGTCACGGGCAGAATAGAGCAGGAAAGCACAAGATTTCATCACACCACTCAGAACAGCATTCAATTTAAAATTTAGGAATTGTTTATTTCTAAATTTCTATCTCATATTTTCACACCATATTTGACTGTGGACAACTGAAACTGTGGAAAGCAAACTGCAGATAAGGGGACACTACCATATACCATATTTTCCGGCGTATAAGACGACTGAGCGTATAAGATTTTCCTGGGTTAAAAAGTCGTCTTATATGCCGGAAAATATGGTACATAGATTTTCCTGGTGATTCAGATTTTACGTAGCTAGAATAAAGAGGATTACCGTATTTTCTGGCGTATAAGATGACTTTTTAACCCAGGAAAATCTTATACGCCCAGTCGTCTTATACGCCGGAAAATACGGTAATCACTTCCAAACTATTTGCAGTAACTGGCACCAGAGGGAACCAAAACAATAAAATTCCAATATTACCCAGCTCTTTCTTTCTTCCAGTCCTTTATAACCTTCCTGCCACAGGGCCTTTGCACATGCCATTCCTATTGTTCAGAAGCACACACATTCTTCTGATCCTCCACCCAATAATTCTGGCTCAATCTTCATATCTCAAGACAACTATCAGCTCTTCAAAGAAGCTCTCTTAATTACTAAGTAAAATCTCTAAGTTTTAGTATTTTTCTCTTGATTCTTCACAATTGCATTGTTACACATGTGTGGGTCTTCCCCATAAGACCTGAAGCTCCATGAGGGCGAGGATCAGGTGTCTTCTCTCAGCACCTCATTTCATCTGAGCCCTTAGCAGAGGACCTAGCACAGAGCCTGCATGTACCAAGCATTCAACAGATAGTTATTGAATCAATGAACGACTCTGGGGTGCCAGGAAGGCCTCTGCAAACGGCACCTCTGCTCATATGAGCAGCTATCAGGAGTGCCAGCAGCACCCACCGGCACCTCCAGAGTCCATGCACATGTCTGGCTCTGGACCGCATCACAGAGTTCATCCTGCCCACCTGCTCTGAGGCAGCCGCAGTAACTACGCATTCACAGAGGAGGAAGCGAGGATGCAGGGAAGTGACGCGCCTCGCCCACGTGACAGAGCTGGACGTGACCCCGGGCTCCAGATCTGCGCCCCTAACCACTGCACGGCACCGCCTCTCCTCAGCTGAACATGGGCATTCACCGCCCCCTCTTTTACCCCCACCACTTTATTTCAGACAATGCCTGTACATTCACTTCGTGTATGCAAACTCTAGTTATACCCTTGTCTTTGGGGCTTTCTCTTCTAGGAGATTTACCTCGTGTGCACATATACTTGTATATGGGAATGGGAACCTTACTGGACCCAAACACCTGATGTCAAAACAAAAAGCAGGCTTGTTCTTGTCACAACATTATGCAAAGGAGTCATCCACAAACAGCCCCTACTCGAGAAACCAGCAAACCAAGTCAGTAAAATCACTTTGCAAAGTATTTGCAATCTAATAAGTAATTTCAGACATCGTTGCTTCTCCCAATCAATGGTCATTTCTGTAACAGATGAAAGAACAAGAAAAAAGCAGAGGCAGGACTCCTGAGAGACAACATCCCAGCATCCTCACCCCACCCGTAACATCTATCTGGTGTGCGGTAAGGGCAAGCACGGTGCTAGCAGTGCTTCCTCCAACCACCATTGGCCGAGCATCTCTCATGAGGCAAATGCTCGAGCAGAGGGTCCCCCCACCTATAAACAAGACCGTCAGCACCCCCGTAACAACTGCCACCCTGAGAACAGATTCCAAATCTGGGCTCCCTGGACACGTACACTCAGGAGTCCCTGCACAGGGATGAGAACAAAACTGGCATATTTATTGTCACCGACCTCCATTAGAAATGCATCCTTTCCTTCCATAGTAAGTGTCAGCGACAAACCACAGGCTGTTCTGGAGTTCCTGTGACTTGGTCAAAATTAGAAACCACTGGTATTTTCTGGTCACGGTACCATTTGTGATACTTCAGCCTCATAGTGATTCCGTTCATGGATCTGCTCTTCTTAATGTTCTGACCACTCCATCTCAGTAGCTGGCTTCCGTTGTCATCCTCTACACTTACGCTTAGGTGTAGCAAAACATTATTCTGAGACAGGACCCACAGCTCCACCTAGGGCGTGGGGCCACGGCACAGAAGAGGTTAAAGGAGCCACATGCTAGGAGCTGGCCTTCATGTGCACTGTACGGCGGCCTTCTCCCTCTGCCCTCCCACCCTGCGTAAGCCAGACCATTCGCCCATCAGTTCTGCGGGTTCTGACACCGGCAGTTTGGAAGAGAACTGACAGATGATGCGATGACTTCTGTGTGAGGCATAGACCAACCACAAAAGCACCAGAAAACAGCTGCGGAACAATTTTGGAAGGCTGAAGAAAAACAAAACGAAACACAGGTTTCCCTATCCGGAAAGCACCATTGCTTCCAGTCCTTCTCGCAGCCACTACCTATAACGTATTCCGACTTGCAAGCGAGGAGATGGCCTCATTGCCCCACAGATAGTCTATTTCAAAGCCAGCACCTCTGAAAGCTCCTGCCATCTGAGAGCCAGGGCTGAGAATGCCCTCGGCCCCGGAAAGCAACAGCAAGACGGATTCCGCGACCATGTGTGCAAGAGAGAGGCCGGAGGCTGAGGCTCAGCAAGGAAAGGGGCCTGCCTTTAAAGCTCCTTAGGATAACAGAGCTATCCTAGAGTTAACCAAGAGTGCCTGGTCATCCCGATAAAGATAGAAGACATAAGCAGGCAACCGTTCATGAAGAGGTTCATAAAGGGCTCCCAAGTCACACCACACAGGTCCATGCAGGCGCTGACGAAGGGCAGGCAGCAACCAGTGAAGTGGTCGCCATGACCGGGGCTCCTGGGCGGGTCCTCCCGCAGCACAGCCAGACCAGGATGTCGGGGCGCCTGACCAAGGTCTCTGCCGTGAGCCATGCCGAGGGGGCCATGGGACTCCACTACTAGGGCCTCCCAAGAAACGTAGAGAGGGGCCACAGAATTGTCCACCGAAGGGAAGGCGGGGAAAGCATGTGCTCATTGGTTTCCAGCAAAGGCAAGAAGCCCACCCAGGTCCTCTGGGCTGCTCTTGCTCTACACCACGGCGCCAGGGGCAGAACTGGGCAGCCTGAGCTGCTGCCTCGTGCTGGACCCCCAGCCTCCCTCCCCCGCCCCCAAGTTAACCCCGGGACTTGTTCGGAACGGTCCTTGCAGCTGTGGGGGACAGAGAGACATGACTCGAGGTGCCACAGGCACCTGCTACCCAGGGCAAACGAGAAATGTGAGCTTTTCTCTTCGGGAGTGGCTTGCCCTGCGTTTTAAAATTCACTCACTCACCCACTATTCCTGAGCCCCAGCTCTGTGCTCGGCGCTGGGACACAGCGATGGCCAGGACGGCAAGGCCCCTGCCCGCCTGCACCTGCGGCAGCCAGCTGACAAATGCGTATTCGAGATCCTGAAAAAAGGAACTAACAGGAGAAAGAGGGATGCGGAAAGGGACGAGGGAGAGGGGATGACTTAGCAAGGGGCATCGGGAAGTATTGCTTTAAATCGGCCCTGAATGGTGAGAAGGGGCCGGCTGTGGGCCACGTGAGGAAGAGCTTTTAGAGGGAACATTTGCAACGCCCTGAGGGGCCGAGGAGCCAGCTGGCAGTGCTGCGCCCTGGGGCCGGGAGCTCCCATCGGCAGGGAGTAAGCGGAGTGTGGGCTTGGTTTCCAGGTGGGGACGGGTCTGTACAATGCACAGGGCCCTCTCTTCAAGCCGACTTCTCACTAAGCCGAAGGCTTTCTTTCCTTTTTTCTCACCACATTTTCATCCACAGACCATTGGACTTGGAGGTTAAGAGTGTTCACCAAAGCAAAACCCCCCAAATGCCTGCAGTCCCGGGGCAATTTGAAAAGGACAAAACAAAAGTAAACCACAGTGTCATCCCACGTCGGAGGAAGAGCTGACGAGGGGCAAGTGGCACAGGCACATGAGAAGTGACATGTTCTGTGTGCACAGCAGGCCAGGTATGATACAGGGCGCAGGCTCCATGCTCCGCCAAAAACCAGTGTCCTTCCTCAAGACGCCAGGAGTTCTGCAGCTCCATGCCTTTCTCGTGTCCTGGACGATGATACATTGATTGGCGTAAGAGAAAAGCCGGTATTGATTTCACATGTCCCTCCCTGGGCGTTAGCATTGAAGATCTTGCCAGCTGACTGCCCTTTAATTTCAATTATCCGGGGCCTTTAGCCTGGAGAGACTCGGTATGCAAATAATAATCATTGCTATTAGAGAGCTTTTATTTAGCATCAACTATGCTGAACACTTGTTACATGAATTAACTCATTCAAGTCTTGCAACAGCCTTCTGAGGCAGGAACCTCTGAGTGGGAATTCAGACACAGCAAGGTTAACGATTTGGCCACGGCCATAAAGCCAAAAAGCAGGGAAGCTGCGGTTTGAACCAGCAAAGGCCAGATTCCAGAGTCCTCTTCACCAAAAGCTCCAGGGCTCTGTCAAATCCGCGTTCACGCGCAGCTGACTCGGCCACGGTGCCTGCAGAGAGGCCCCCGAATCTTGTTCAGAACCCTCTGCCATTTGAAAACCTGTTCCCATGGAAAGGGTCTCGATAAAGCTGTTTTAGCCAAGAGAGAGAAGAGGCAAGGGAGAGAAGGTTTGGAGAAACTGATCCTCCTCTAAGACCCAAAGTCGGCAAAGAAACCGACGCGCACCCTCGGAACAGAAGGTGGAGGCCAAGATACACACCGAGCGCGCTCTCAGCGCAGCGGCTTCCTCTCCAGCGGCTCCTTCGTAGCCGTAGCCGGCTTTGCAGAACGGACGCCTGGATCCTCAAATGCAGAGCTTTCAGCCTGACAGAGTGTCAGGAAGGCCAGGGCTAGAGTGAGCTGAGCCCAGCAGAAACCCGCAGAACTACAAAAGGCTATTATTGTTGTGCTCAGGGCAAGGAGAACAAGAAGACAAAGGTCTCCCGCGCAGAGAGGGAGCTGTGATGGAGCGGTGACAGCAAGCAGATTACTCAGCCCCTGCTGCGCCCCTGTTCTGTCTGAGGGATGAGACACTTCCCAGGAAGGGTCAGGGAGCCGCTGTGGCGGGAATTGAGATCCCCAATCCGTGCTCAGCTGCCAGGGCCTTGCCTCAAAATGAGTCTGAGGCTCCCGCCCGGTGAGTTAAGCCCCTGCTACTGATGGCACGAGGTGAGGTGGCAAGAACGTTAGCAAACTCTGAAAAATCCTGGAGAAGGGATGGAAATAGAGGTTTTGCCCATCATAAATCCATAGGAACTGCCAAGCTCTCGCGGGGAAAGAATCCTAGACTGTCATTATGAACATGGGGGCAGCAGTGATTACTCGGAAACAGCACAATCACCAAGAATAATTCACAGCAGGCAATGCTCATTCCCTTTCTTCAGGCTCACTGACGTGGGCCATTATGATCATAAAATCTGAAATTTAGCAAGATATTCTCAATTTTTCACAACATTCTGATGCAAAAATAAAAAGAAATATCAGCTAGCCATAATGAAAATAAGTAGGCTGAAATTCCCAGGACAAGTGTTCGTTCCCAAGTGCTCATTAATTTTGGCTAAGTCCATTCAGAGTGTGAGCCTCCGGTGGTAGGCACCAGGCTCTGCCCAGAGCCCCGCCTGCTCATCTTCTTATCAATAACTAGGATGCTGATGTTGCCAGCATTCCACTCAAATTTGGGGATGACCTGAGCTAGAAAGGAAAACGATTCTGACATGTCAGAAGCAAAATAGAAAATGTTCCAATAAAGGGACCAAATCCACCGAAAGTGGATTCTCTGGAGGTAAATGCAAAATATTAAGCTTTGGTCTATAAACAGGAGTGGGAGAGTGGAGGTTTGAGGAGACACTGCTCTTTGGCAGCACATGGAGAAAAAATGCTTGTAAACATCTTAACTATCTTTGAATTTAAAAGAAGGAATACAATATGGCTGCTCAAAAGGTTACTTTGACTTTATGTTTTATTAATGAAAGTATATTAGTTAACACTAGAAGGGATTGTTCAGTTATGCTCTGAAACAGTTCCACCAGAATGAAGGCTATTACGTTGTTCAGTTCAATTTAAGGATGACATGGACACACCAGGGTTTGCTCAGCAGCTGTGACCAGGATGCTGGCCCAGCCCAGACGCACAGTCCCCAGGCCCTCCACCCACACATGCCTGCTGAGCTTCTCATACGTGACTCATATGGCTGAGGAGCTACATTTCTAGATTTATTTAATTCTAATCAATTGAAACTTCTGTGGCTACTTCTGGCTACTGCACCAGGCAGCACATGCCAAATAGTGGAAGTAACTGGGAGGACAGCAGCCTGAAGAGAAGACTCGGGGGCACAGCTGAAAGTGCTGTCTGGTGGAAACGAGATTAGAAATATTCTTTGAAGCCCATTGGGCAGAACTAGGACTTGGAGAAGTTACAGTAAAATACAAGTCGTGGCCGTGAAGAAATAATTATTCATAATTGTGACAATGTCACCTCTATAGGCAGGGTCCATGGCCATTGTAGTCACTGCCCAGCACCTACAGTGCCTGGCACCAAGGAGGCCTTCAGGACGCACTTCTATTGAACAAGGAAATGAATCGATTGATCAATGAAACAGGAGGCTGTCCAAATGGCATGCAAATGCTTCCAAAGACAGTGGACTCCCCAGTCTGGAGGAGTCCCCTGGGAGCTGGCTGCCCCCCTGCAGGGAATATTGTGGAAGATACGGGCATCCACAAAAAGGCTGCTGGACCAGTTGGCCTTTAACGTCCTTCCAGATCTGCTCAGAGCCTTGCGTCCACCATCAGCTGGGACTGGGTTCAAATCGTACACTCACTATTGTGTGACTATCCTAACTAATAAAAGAGAAACATGCGATTATTAGAAAGAGAGAGGAGAGAGAACTAAGATGGTGGCGTAGGTAAACATCTAAACTGCTGCCATGCACAACAATTTCAAAACTACAACTAAAAGACAAAACGTCTATCACCCAGAACCACGGGAAATCTGGCTGAGTGGAAGTTCTACAACTAGACGGAAAGAGAAAAGAGCATTCAGGGCACAAGCGCTGAAAAACTGAGGTACGGGGGCGCACGCGCGATATGGGCTGGCGGCAGATCCCGGCTGGCGGCGGGCATTGCTTTCTTCAACCCGAAGAGAGACAAGCTCCCGATCTCTCTGAAATCCAGTTTCTGGGGAGAGACTGGGATGTCTGCCATCGGGTCGGAAAGTGAGGGTGGCTTGCTTGCAGAGCTGCGTGCAAGAATAATTGTTTGCTGTGCTGGGGCGCGAGACGCGGGGTCGCGGTCGGAGAGGCAGAGATGGCTCACTGCCAGCCATCGCTGTTTGCCACGCTCTAGCCTAGTGACGCCCTGAGACTCCGCCCCGCACAATCTACAAACACACCCAAGCTCCAAGCAGCGGCTTTTGCATATGAATGGCCTTCTCTATTGCAATTTAACTTAGCAAACTTGCAACCCGGTACAGACAGCTCCAAAGCCTCCAAGCTCCAAGCAGGGAGGAGAGGACTGTGGTTCTCGCTGTAGCTCCTGCAGGGTGGCCTCAGACAGTAGCTGAACTGCACCCCATTGGAGATCCAGAAGCCAGTGTACCTAGTGGTCAGTGTGAGACACCAGATTTCAACTCCTCACATCCATAAGTGACACATTCGGGAGGCGGACTCAGTGAGCACCAAAGCCCCACTGAAACAAGGCCTGCACCATAAGCGTGTCTCCAGCACAGCAGTTCTTCCATTATAGACACAGCGGGTCCTCACAGCCAATTGGCCTGGAGGTCAATTCCTCCCAGTGTACCAACAGCAATCAAGGCTTAACTACACCAAGACTTTGCACTCAGCCCACAAAGGGGTGTACCAAGAGCGACCACCACGGGTGATTGGAGAAGCTGAGCTACTGGCCCCTATAGGTCACCTACCACACAAAGCCACTCCATCAACACAGGGAGGCAGCCAAAATGCAGAGACACAGAAGCATGTCACGAATGGGAGAGATGGAGGAAAGTAAACTACTGGATGACACAGAGTTCAGAACCACATTTATAAGGTTACTCAAGAATCTTCTAAAAACCGCTGAGAAACTTGAAGAGACCTTCAAGGACCTTAATGAGAATGCCAAAAAAATGGAAAAGGACCAGTCAGAAATTAAGCATACACTGTCTGAAATAAAGAATATATAGAAACTCAACTGTAGATCAACGTACCCCAAGAGTCAAACCAAAGGTCTGGAATATGAGGAAGCAAAAAACACCCAACCAGAGAGGCGGAAAGAAAGAAGAATCCAAAAGTGTGAGTATAGTGTAAGGAGCCTCTGGGACGGCTTTAAGCATACCAACATCCGGATTTTTGGGGTGCCAGAAGAAGAGAAAGAGCAGGATATTGAAGGCCTATTGGAAGAAATAATGACAGAAAACTTTCCCTACCTGGTGAAAGAAATAGACTTACAAGTTCAGGAAGCGCACAGAACCCCAAACAAGAGGAATCCAAAGAGGACCACACCAAGACACATCATAATTAAAATGCCAAGGGCAAAAGACAAAGAGAGAATCTTGAAAGCAGCAAGAGAAAAACAGTTAGTTACCTACAAGGGAGTACCCATACGACTGTCAGCGGATTTCTCAACAGAAACTATGCAGGCCAGAAGGGAGTGGCAAGAAATATTCAAAGTGATGAACAGCAAGAACCTACAACCAAAATTACTCTACCCAGCAAAGCTATCATTCAGAATTGAAGGTCAGATAAAGAGCTTCACAGACAAGAAAAAGCTAAAGGTGTTCATCACCACCAAACCAGGATTACATGAAATGCTGAAGGGTATTCTTTAAGAAGAGGAAGAAGAAGAAAAAGATAAAGGTAAAAATTATGAACAACAAAAAGACATCAAATACATACCTACCAACAAGTGAATCTAAAAATCAAGTGAATAAAAAATCTGAGGAACAGAATGGACTAGTGAATATAATAGAATCAGGGACATAAAAAGGGAGTGGACTGACAATTCTCAGGGGGGAAGAGGGTCTGAGGGGTGCGGGAAGAGACTGGACAAAAATCTTACACTTATGGATGAAGACAGTGGCCGGGGGTAAGGGCATGGGGTGGGGTGGGGAATCAGGTGGAGGGGAGCTATGGTGGGGGGGAGAAGAGGAACACCTGTAATAATCTGAACAATAAAGATTTATTATAAAATAAAATTGAAAAAGAGAGAAACATGCAAATTGACCGTACCTTCGCTACGCCCACAAGCCACGCCCACAAGCCAATCAGGGAGAGTTTGCAAATTAACCCAACCAAGATAGCAGTTAATTTGCATATCCAGGCCAGAGCAAAGACAGCGTAGAAAGAAGCCAAGCGCTGCAGAAGGGAGCAAAGCTACAGAGAAGCAAGCAAGTGAGGCGGGGGAGAAGGGAGGGAAGCAGGCGGGCCGGTGCAGAAGGCAGGGAAGCAGTTGGGGCAGGGAGAAGGGAGGGAAGCAGGCGGGGCAGGGGAGAAGGGAGGGAAGCAGGTGGGGCAGCGACCACAGCAGGAAGCCCTATTGCAGGAATCTTCTTGCAACGGGCCTCAAGTCTTAGATATCTACGGTTGCAAAACAAATCGCTGCGACTTCAAACAGCAGACACTTATTATCTCAGTTCCTGTGGGCCAGGAGTCTGGACATGGCTTAGCTGGCTGCTCTACTTTGGAGTCTCATGAGGCTGCAATCCAGGTGTGAGCCAGGGCTGGGTGCTCACCCGGAGGCTGGACTGGGCAGAGTCCGTGTCCCCACTGGCATGACTGTTGTCCACACTCGGACCTTCATCTTTGTGGTGGCAGCGCTGCAAGCTCTGTGGGGGGTGCTGGCTCTCAGCAGAGCTTGCCCAGTACCTAGAAGTCACCTGCATTCCCTGCCACACCTGATTCCTCAGCATGCCTACTCAAGTCTCCAGGCCTTTAAGAAGAGCCCCTAGCCCTAGCCAGTTTGGCTCAGTGGATAGAGTGTTGGCCCAAGGACTGAAGGGTCCTGGGCTCAATTCTGGTCAAGGGCACATGCCTCAGTTACAGTCTCCATCCTGGCCCTGGTCAGCGCATGTGTGAAGGCAACCAATCGATGTGTCTCTCTCACATCAATGTTTCTCTCTCTCTCCCCCCCCCCCCCCCCCCCGCCTTCCACTCTCTCTAAAAATCAATGGAAAAATATCCTCAGGTGAAGATTAACAAACAAAAATACACCAAAAAAAAGAAGAGCCCTAGAGCAGTGGTCGGCAAACCGCAGCTCACAAGCCACATGCGGCTCTTTGGCCCCTTGAGTGTGGCTCTTCCACAAAATACCAAGGTCTGGGTGAGTCTATTTTGAAGAAGTAACATTAGAAGAAGTTTAAGTTTTTAAAAATTGGCTCTCAAAAGAAATTTCAATTGTTGTACTGTTGATAGTTGGCTCTGTTGACTAATGAGTTTGCTGACCACTGCCCTAAAGCAAGCCTGCTAGCAAGTAGTGTTTACATAAGGAAGCAATCACACATGACATGCCACCACCTTTGCTGTATTCACTGGTCAGAAGCAGGTCAGATCCCACCCATACTCAGCCCACACTCAAGGGAAGACCATTCCACAGAGGTATGAACTCTAGGAGCGGGGGATCATGCAGAGCCACCTGGTGCCGGTCTGTGACAGTGACCTTAGCAAGTCAGCACACTCCAGCTTCTCTTCTATGAAAACTAGAGGCCCAGTGCACGAAATTCATGCAAGAGTAGGCCTTCCTTCCCCCAGCTGCTGGCACCGGCTTCCCTCTGGCACCCAGGACCGGGCTTCCCTCTGGCTACCGGCAGGTACCCGGTACCCAGGCTTCCCTCGCAGCCCCAGCTTCGTCCAGAAGGTCATCCGGTCTAATTAGCATATTACATTTTTATTATTATAGATGAGGCCACTGATACTTCAATAGAAACATTAGAGGCGCATCTAACATACAAACCCACTTTAGAATTTAACCAGGATCTGGTTTGTCTCCACAATGGCATTTAAACCTCAAAATAACAAATCTAGTAGGGTAGATTTAGGTTAAAGAGGCTTAATATTAAAAGAGAAGCAAGTAACACTTTAAGCCAGATAAATATTTAAGAATTCTCAACCAGTCATCCACTCTATAGAACATGGTCAGTTATCAGCAGAATTCATTCAACATTCATTTATTCAACAAATCTGAATGCCGGACTCCTGCATGTAAGCGCTCCTTTGTTCCTTCCTGTGGAGTAGCTCAGCGATGCCCAAGCCCTGGGGATGCGGATTCTCTCACAGAACTGTGCACAAAAATACTTTATGGGATCTTTCAGGGAGCAATTCTCACCATATATAATTTTTCTTTTACACACTAATCCAGTACCCAGTCCTATGTGAATCAGATCCATCATCCCAACCTCAGAGGTTTGTCTTAAAAAGGAATCATTAAAAGGGTGACACAGTGCTTAGCACTTACTGATAAACTAGAGGCCCAGTACACAAATCTGTGCACAGGTGGGGTCCCTTGGCCTGGCCAGCGATTGGGGCCGTCTCGCCCAGTCTGTGGGGAGGGACCAGGGAGGTTGGCCAGCCGTGGGAGGTTGGCTGTGGGAATGCACTGACCACCAGGGGGCAGCTCCTGGGTTGAGCATCTGCCCCCTGGTTTTCAGTGCACATCATAGCGACCAGTCATAACGGTCGCTTGGGCTATTACATATATTGATATCAATTCTTAGTTCCTATTAAATTGCTAAGCATGTAAAAATAATTTGAGGATCGTTTTTGTCTGAAATATTTGTCCATTTTAATTTTGCATTCCCAACAAGAGGGTCAGACACTGTCTCTTTTTCCTCTGCTGAATTCACATTTCAGTAACTGCAGCCCGAACAGGGTAGGGGCCCTGTTCCCATTCTGAGCAGCTTGCTGCTGAGTGCAGTTGCAGCCGATATTCAAGAGGAGAGCAATTATGCCACGCCAATCGATAATGTGAACTGTGAAGATTAATCCCCCATAATCCATTTCTCCCTATAAGAGACTGCATTGGGAGACTTCTCAACTGCTTTCCCCCGTCTCTATCATCTTTTCAAGACAAAACATCAACAATTAAAAGATGCTATCGAATTAGAGCCAAATGTTATTTTTTAAAAGATTTACATTCCCCGTGGACCTTGGTTGCAAGGGTAAAGAGAGAGACCTAACAGAGACATTGCATGGCGGGCACTGTGCTGGACAAGGTGCCCATGCTGGCTCACTTACACTAACAGCCTCCCAGAGGGTGGGTGGGTCAACCCTGCTCTACAGATGGAGGAACAGAAGCGGGGACAGTGGCTAACCGGTTTGCCTAAAGCCACACACACACACACATGCAAGCACACACATACACACATACACACACATGCATACATGAGGACACACATACACATACAAATGCACACACAGAGATGCATACACATGCACGTGCATACACACACACATACTCACGCACACACACCCCAACCAGAACTGGAAACTAGACCTTCAGAGAGGGATCGCCTAAGCGAGAGCATGTCTCCAGCACAGCAGAATCCCCAAAACTAATTATTTGTTCAACAAATATGTGCTGAACACCACCAGCCACTGCACGGTTTATAAATAAACCAGAAACCAATAACCAAAGACAGGCAAAATACAAGTTCACTTGTAATCCTGGGATAGCAGGTAGGACATAGAGAAGGGAGATTGCTTAATTTACCTCAGTAAACAGAAAAATGCAGCACCGCCAGCCTCCGGGGAGGGGATGTGTGCTGGGCTGCAGGTCAGCGGGTGGGCTGCCTCGGCTCAGGGCCCTATTAGCAGGAAAGGGCTTGATACCAGGCAGAGGCTCTGTGCCCAGATTGCCAGCCCACGAGTGCTGTGTGGTCATTCTATTCTCCGAGCCGAGCCTCGGAGGCCCCACCTCCTCCCCTAAGCCCCTTGGATCAATGTTCATCCACCACGTTCGAGGGAGTTGCTGATCCTTCTCTGTGGTTCTTTGGGTCTGGGCTCAGAGCTTCCTGAACCTATATCACCTTATTTGCTCTGTTGTCTGTTTCCCACTTCCGGTGACATTAAAGAGAAGCCCACTCCTAAAGAGCAGATGAGCCAATTTCCTTTTCTACACCTGCCAGGGCCCCTTTAATCACGAAACGGGGAAAGACCTGCAAACCAAAATCCCCTTCCACCTTCAGCAGCCCCACGGAATCGGGGTGTTTGTTTGCTGGCAGAATCGCACATCAAAAGAAAGAAAGGGGGCGGGGACTGCGTGATGAAGGCCAGGGCCAGAATGTTTGATGCCTGGCTAACTACCAGCCACTAATTAAATGCAGCATGCGAAGTGGTATGAGCAACACTATATTGGGTGGGTGGTTTTTTTCACACAATGAACACCCCTGGTTTCCCTCCTCACCATCGATGCATTTTCAAAGCATTTGGGCCCAGCCAGCAAGCAGCATGCCCTTAATCCACTCTTACTCATGCGCGCACTCTGCACTCAGAGAGTGGATAACGGGGTCAGCTGGGAACCGGAGGACCCAGGTGCTGCTGGCTCTGGTTCAAGTGCTCTCAGACTCGTGGCTGTTCTTTTTAGACCCAGAGATCAAACTCGGCCGTTCTTCTGTTACAGCCTAAAAATTGGGGAGCCCTAAAAATACCCGCTCCAAGCTTCAGGAAGCCACTAGAGATGAACAATATCAAAGGAAATCCTGTGGGTTCTCCTATGTTTTTCTCTGGGTGGATGTTAAACCACTGTGATTTCACTTTGCGGGTTCCAGGTATTTGCATAGGTCCCTAGCACAGGAGGCTGCTGGGAAAGGCGAGATTGAGGGCCCTTAGAGAAGGAGCCTTGCCCCCAAAATATGTCCCCAGCCAGATTATACTCTCAGAGATCAGCACTTGAGTTATTAAGGAACTGTCTGCCCTAGAGGAATTAACATGGGAAGACTTTCAGGTGCTCAGTGATTTTTCAATTGCCTAATGACACTCATTTTAAGTAGCAACCACCAAAATCCTATATAATAAAAGCGTAGCATGCAAATTGTCCCCTCAACCAGGAGTTCATCCAGGAGTTCAACCAGGGGGTGGGGTCGGCCTGGGGAAGGGAAGGAGGCCCCGGCCAGCAGCCAGCAGCTGCTAGGGACCCTACTGGTGCACAAATTTTGTGCACTGGGCCTCTAGTAAGTAATAAATGCAATGGCTGCTTGTATCTAATGGCAACTTCCTGTACTGAGCACTGTGTGGTGTGCTGTACAGCATTTCCCGTCTAATTCTTACCTGGCAGTTTCCCGCTTACTGATGAGCACACCTGAAAAAGCTCCCATTATTGGCCCAGGGTTGTACAGAGAGTGAGGGCTGAAGCCAAGATAAGTGACTCCAGACCCCACTTTCTAACAACCACCCAGTTCTGCCTCCTCCTGGTGGCCCAAGGGAGCTGCAAAACAACGCTGGCCAGCAGGGACGAGAACAGAGGGCACAGGGAAGCCAGCTAACCTATAACCTAAAAATAGTTTCTACATTTTTAAATGTTTGAGGGAAATCAAAAGGATAGTATTTCTTGATACATGAAAATTATATGGAATTCAAATTTCAATGTCCACAAACCACAGGCCATCGGAGCACACCCTGCACCTTCCTTTATGGGTGTCTCTGGCTCTTTTCTTGTGGCAGCAGCAGAGGTGAGTAGTTCTAACAGAGACCATGTGGCCCACAAAGCCTAAAATATTTGCCACATGGCCATTTACAGAGAGTCTGCTGACCAGCTCTAGCAGATAAACCCTGTCTTGTCATAGAGTCACCTTACTCTCCTAATCCTCTCTCACTGAGAGGCTGTTCTCAAATACCCACCATGATTAGCCCCTTAGCTGCAAATTCTGACTTTACAAAGCACACAGCAAGCATGTGTACAAGTTCTGCTCACTGACCCACTGGCACCTCGGCCTGATCAGGAGGTCCCTGCCACAGAAGACAACACAACCATGAACCATCATGAGCAAGCATCATGAGTTAGTTCCTGTATCACATGGTAAAATTGTCACTTTTTTTGGGGGGGGGAATGTTTATTCTGAACTCAGGTTAGGTCTTGCTTAAAATCAACCAATTGTAGAATCCTCCTCTATTTTCAAACCACTGTTACCCTGGAGTCAGGGCTCCCAGGAGTCTACCCCATTGGCCAAGATGGCACCAGGGAGTTTCTTATACTGAGCAGCCGAAAGCTAGAAAATGAATGGACAGGACCCGGGTGCACCAACAGCTAGCAAGGTGCCTGAACACACTGGAAGCTAACAAGGTAATTGGGTTAAAAAAACCCTCCCCCGCCCCCCCCCCCCCCCCCCCCGCTCTATCCCTATAAGAACCCAGGTTTGAGCAGGAATGATGGCCTTTGAGAGAGGAGACCACCATCCTCTTGTGGGACCTGAATAAACCTCTTTCCTTTTGCACCATCACCTGCCTCACAAGTTTGGCATTTGTTGTGGCAGGCAGCCAAACCTCCAGTGTTTTGTTTTGTTTTTTGGTGTGTTTTTGGTTTGGTTACACCACTAGTGTGTCTTTAAAGATAAACATTTAGGCTATGATTGGAAAGGTAGCAGTAGAAAATAACTGGAGTTCTAACTAGCTAATGAGAAAGTTTAACTGTCAAGTGGGGATGGAAAATGAATTTCTCCACCTCTGAACTTTCAATAGGCTTATTTCCTCCACATGGAATATCCTTCCTCCTCTATCCATTGCAGCTGAATCTCCCCTACTAGACAGAAAGCTCAATGAATATGAAATCCATATTAGAATCAAGAATCGTACACAGCCCACCGCCTTATGCAAAATAGGCACTTGAGAAATATATAGAGGAAGAAACTTATGAGAAAGTTCTATCTTCATTCAATAAATATTAAATTGACCAAAATATACTGAATTTATCTGTTCATCTCCTTAGATTTTATGTAACTATTTCTCTATCTTCAGAAGCAATAACTATTTTTGACAGACAAGTTCAAAACCTACCAGGGAAAATGTGTGCTTTTGGAAATTGGGTAAATACGTTGCAATTATAAGAAATTCTTTCTTGTGGAAGGCCGCTGAAGAACAGCTGGGAGACTTCTATTGGCTCTGTTTAATGTTAATCATTTATGAAACACTGTGGTTCAGAGCTCAGCAATTGGGGTCATTTCAGGTAGTAAATATACATTTCCTGTCAAAACACATCAAACGAAAAAGACTTCAATTTATTTGAGAATAAGTTGCAACTAACGTCAATACTGGCAATTTGAAGAATTCTCTGATGGCTTTTACTAACCTGGGCAGTTTTCGCCACTTCTTGCCCCTGGACCACAGAATACCCCTGTTTGAGCCTCCCAGGAATGGCCCTCAGCATCTACCTGTGTAGTACTCATACCTCCGATTCCAAATGTGCTGTCGAGTTTGCTTCCCAACACTCAGGTTACGTCTACACATAACCCAAAGGAGATTCCAGCTGACAGACTATAAATCCTTCCGCTGCAACAGAAACTCATTAAGGATAAGGTCCTAACCTCATTTGTCTCTGCATTCCACCTGTATCATTTCACCTCACTGCATGTAGCAATCACCTACAAAATAAAGGTGTAGGTGAGCGAATTGGCTTGCTCTTTTAAAAAAATGAAGTCTAGTGGTAGGCAGGCAAGGAGGTACTTCAGCTCCACACAGTCATCGATCGGGGCCTCAGGCTGCTTCCATCTTTCTGCTCTGCCTTCTTCCCATCGGCCTCTCATCCTCAGTGGCATCTCATAGTCCCAAACAGCTGCCGAAGCACCAAATGTCACTTCACATTCCAGGACTTAAGAGTTCTACAGAGGGCTCCACCCTCAATTTTAGGAAAACTCCCCAGAAATACTACCGAACACCTCTACATATATCTCATATGGCCACCCTAGGGCCAGAGAGGTTGTAAAACCCAGTCCTGATTCTGTGCAGTATGTGCTTGGCTAGAAATTGAGGTTCCATTATGAAGGAAAGGGAAGGATCTCTAGCATCTCTCCCACAATCCTGTATGTGTATATCCACTTTGTGCAGAGATGGACCAGCAAAGATGAAAGAAAGGTAGATTCTCCAACATGGTGTCTTCCATCACCTCGGGAAACCCCCCAGAAGATTCCACTGCAACATCCTGGAAGGTCCCATTCCTCACTACATGGACTTCTCAGATTGAACAGTTCTTCTCAGATAGGTCAGTTCACATAATACTTCCTCATCACGCTTCCTCGTCATGTGAACATAACGTATTTCAGATGTAAACAATACCTCAATGGCACTTAGGAGATTGAGGTGTTCTGTGGTTTGAGTTTTCAGGTTTTGTTTTCTGTGAATTTTAATTATAAAACAATGGGCATTTCTATCTCATCCAAACCCCTGAGCAGAATCAGAGCCTTCCACCCCTGAGTGTCAGTGAGGGAGAATGAAAGCTCAGAGAAATGATGGCATTTTCCCTAGGATCGCTCAGAGAAATGATGGCATTTTCCCTAGGATCACATAAGGCAGCTCCAACTCCGAATTCCCACCTCTGTGTTTTCACACCGATGCCCAGCCTATGGAAGATCACTACACATTGGCAGAACCTCAGGAATAATTGCAACACGCACGTATACACTGAGCTGCAGTTTTCAAAGCATTTCCACGTTGTCAGCAACGGGAAACTCCCACGGTGCTTCATAGGAGGCCAGATGAATGCTGCCCTGAGTAGGTGAGGGATATATATATACTCAAGGTAACATTTGAGATTTTAGGATGAGAAGAGGCAACCAAAAGAAAAAAGAAAAACCAAACAGAGGACCCATGCTCCAAGGAATGGAGCATCAAGTACACAGCCACTGATGAAGGAAAGGGTTTTGAGGGCTCTATGGAACCAGAGATGGCCAGTGTGATCATGGGAGTGACAGGGGAGAGACTCAGAGGACATGGGGGAGAAAATCCGCCTACCTGAAACCCTCCTATAATACCACTTCCGATTCTCCTACTACCCAACGCATTTTCAACACAGGAATCGTACGTCTTTAGCCTGCCTCCACATCCCCACTCAACCCACTTCTAAAACTGCATTTTGAGAAAAGATAGAAAATGTGTTATTTTAATGGCAAGGTGAACCATTTTAAAATAAAAATAAAATTCCAGAATTATAAAACACCATTTGCTTTAAAAGCAGGTTTTCCACAAACCTCCTTTAATCAATGCTTTCATAGTACAACTCCATTTGTGTATTCTTTAAAATAAGAGACACCTCCAAATACACAGGATCCTGTTTCTCCTAATCAAGAGTGAACCTTCCAAATACCTCTGTACAAGAGTGGGAGCCCAAAGCCCTCCCACAGTATTTATACCCCAGGGGCCCTGGACTTCACTGGCTCCTTTGGCCTATAACTTGGAATGTACATTTCTTCAATGAGTTAGAGGAAAAGAAAAAATATTTTAATATCTTGGCATCCATCAACCAGCATTTTCAAGGGCAAGAAAACCGCAGCGCCCAAGGAGCTGTCTGAGGCGCTTCAGGTTAATGGCTGTATTTACATAGCCATCAATTCATGTTACAAAGACGGGCCTGGGTACTGTGCAGTCCCATCAGGCAGCCCGGCCAGGGCAGAGCACAGTCTCTGATCAATCGTAAGGACTCTGTCTTGTTCTCATTAGATTATTTCTCTATTTTCAGTTAGAGCCTCTTGGGCCTTTTACTGAACAAAACACATACACTTCCAACTTTCCACAAGCCACTTTCTGAAACACTTTGGGACTGAAGTTAGGTAGCAGCTGTGCCTCTATGATGGTGTATACTTTCTACCCACAATGTCGGACATGGTAGCCACTATGCACACATGGCTATTTAAATTTAAAGCTAAATTAATTAAAATTAAATAAAAGTTAAAATTCGTTCCTTGATCACTAACAGTTTCAACTGCTCAACAGCCACAGATGCAACAGTGGCTACCACAGTGGACAGCGCACATTTTAGAGTATTTCTCCCATCACAGAAAGTTCTGTTGGGACTCATAAGCTTATTTACAATGTTCAGGGCCTGACCTGTTTTGGAGTTCATATCTCTTAATTCCAAGAGAACATAATGATGAAAGAGATTGTCAACAGCTCCCCATTTTCTGGATGCATTGCCAAAGCAGCCTGATACTCTAACATACCCTCTGATCTGAATAGACACTTCTCCAAAGAGGACATACGATGGCCAATAGACATATGAAAAGATGCTCAACATCACTAATCATCAGAGAGATGCAAATTAAAACCACAATGAGATACCACCTCAGACCTGTCAGAATCAACAAATAGCAAGTGTTGGAGAGGATGTGGAGAAAAAGGAACCCTCGTGCCAGCTGTGCTTCCTACTTCTGTTGATCAGAGAGCAATGACAAATCGCCTTCAAATGGTTAAAGAAGGTCCAGCAGACACCATCAGTCCATTCTTCCCCTTTGGATTTCTTTGAGACATGTGTATATTAAATATTTTAAATATGTGTGGAAGGAGAATAAAAATGGTGGAGTAGAAAAATGCTGATACTTGTCACCTCCCACAACCACATCAAAATTACAACTAAAATACAGAACAACCATCATTCAGAACCACCTGAAAACTGGCTAAATGGAAGTCCTATAACTAGAAAAATAAAGAGGAAAGTACATCAAGAATGGTAGGAGGGGTGAAGGCATGGAACGAGCTGGTCCAACATCCATGTGTAGCATTTTTTTAATCGGGAGGAATATCTCAGCTGTGGAGACTTCACGTGAGGAGCAAGCAGTCCTATCCCCAAGCCCATGGTTTGAGAGCTGGGAAGAAAAGTCCCCATAACTTCAGGCTGTAGAAACCAGCGGGGATTGTGGCTGAGTGACACTGAGGTTGCTGGAGTCCCAGGCAGTTCCTCTTAAGGGCTGGTACACAAACTTACATGGTCCCACTTGCTTCCTCTGAGCTCCAGCACCAGGTGGCATCTTTGGGGGATGCAGTGACATTTGGGGTGGAACTGAAATTTCTGGCATTGGCCCAGGAACTTGGGGACTGCATTCTCCCAGATGGGAGTGCTCACAGTGGTCGTTGTTCCTATGCTGAGACCTCCCACGTCAAAGAGCTGACTTGCAGCCATATCCAAGTTTCCATGGGTACAGTCCACACTGTTCACTCTGCCTGGTGATTCCCAAAAAATCCATCCCCATCCAATTTTCAGCCCCACCCAAGATGTTTGCAGCAGCTTTTCCACACAAATGGCCTGTCCTGGCTCAGGCTTCAGACATTCCTGAAATCTCTCAAACAAGCAGCAACTGGTGTCAGCTTGCCCAAACTTATCAATAAAAGGCCCAAGACCTGGCACTAGCAGCAGCCTGCCTTGCTTCACAGTGGGGCCTCACTTGGGCACTTCCAAGCCCAATACAAGTAGCAGACATCTACATATCTCTCTAAAGCTACTGCCTGGTGGCCCCAGGCAGTGGCTGACTCTGTACCTTCCAGGAGGCCCCAGAGCCAGTGCACCCAGTGGACAGCTTCAGACCATACCAGATTACAACTCTACACATCCACAAGCGACACACTCAAGGGGAAGACTCAGTGAGCACCAATGCCTCACTGTAGCAATTCCTTTTCCATAGGAGTGTCTACTGCCCAGCATCTCTCCCACTGTAGTCAGAGCTTATCTTCACAGCCAATTGGCCTGGGGGTGAATTCCTCCCAGTGACACCAACAGCAATCAAGGCTCAACTACAAGACTGTGCACACAGTCCACACAGGGGCACAACTAGAATGCCCAGCTCAGGTGACGGGGGAGGGAAGTGGGGAGCTGAGTCACTGGGCCCTACAGGACACCTACTACACAAGGCCACTCTACCAATTCCAGAAGACATAGCAGTTCTACCTAATACATAGAAACAAACACATGGAAGCAGCCAAAATGTAGAGACAAAGAAACATGTCACAAATGAAAGGATGGAAGAAATCTCCAGAAAATGGAAGCAAGCAAACTACTGGATACAGAGTTCAAAACAATGGTTATAAGGTTACTCAAGGATCTTAATGAGAGCTTCAAAGAATTTTAAGTGAGGCTTTCAAGAATCTTAGTGAGAATTTCAAAGACATGAAAAAGGACCAGTCAGAAATTAAGGATACACTAACTGAAATAAAGAATAATTTACATGAATTCAACAATAAAGTAGAGGATTCTGAGTATCAAATCAATTATTTGGAATATGAGGAAGCAAAAGATACCCAATCAGAAGACCAAAAAGAAAAAAGAATTTTAAAAAAAAATATGAAGACAGTGTAAGGAGCCTCTGGGACAACTGCAAGCATAGCAACATTCGCATTATGAGGGTGCCAGAAGGGGAAGACAGAGAGCAAGATATTGAAAACCTATTTGAAGAAATAATGACAGAAAACTTCCCCCACCTGGTGAAAGAAATAGACTTAAAGTCCAGGAAGCACAGAGAGTCCAAAACAAGAGGAACTCAAAGAGGCCCACACCAAGGCACATCATAATTAAAATGCCAAAGGTTTAGAGAATCTTAAAAGCAGCAGAGGAAAAATAGTTACCTACAAGGGAGCACTCATACAATTGTCGGCTGATTTCTCAAAAGAAACTTGGTAGGCTAGAAGGGAGTGGCAAGAAATATTCAAAGTGGTGAGTAGCAAGAACCTACAACCAAGAATACTTTACCCAACAATGCTATCATTTAGATATGAAGGTCAGATAAAGAGCTTCACAGACAAGAAAAAGGTATTCTTTAAGAAGATTATTCTTTGAGTATTCATTAATATTCTTTAAGAAAAGGAGGAGGAGGAAGAGGAAGAGGAGGAGGAGGAGGAGGAGGAGAAGGAGGAAGAGGAGGAGGAGGAGGAGGAGGAGGAGGAGGAGGAGGAGGAGGAGGAGGAGAAGGAGGAGGAGGAGGAGGAGGAGGAGAAGAAAAGAGATTTAGAACATGAATAATAAAATGAATACATATCTATCAACAATTGAATCTAAAAATCAAAATAAATGAACAAGGAATCTGATGAACAAAATAAACTGATGAATAAAATAGAACCAGAGGCATGGAAACATGGAACAGACTGACAAATCTCAGAGGGAAGGGGTATGGGAGGATGCGAAAAGAGATTAACCAAAGATCTTATATGCATATGTGTATTACCTATGGACACAGACAATAGGGTGGTAAAGATCTGGGGTGGGGCAGGAACTGGTGGAGGGGAACAATGGGGGAAAAATAAGGGGACATCTGTAACACTTTCAACAATAAAGATTTTTTAAAAACTCATCAAAGATACATGATAAAGGATAAAGAAATTAAATATGTGTTGGAATGATATTAGTCAAACTTTTAATAATGTCTGGGGAGGAAGGGTTAGAAATGAGTTGGAGGTGGGGAGAATAGAGAACATCTATAATATTGTCAACAATAAATATACACTGAGTGGCCATATTATTATGATCTCTGAATGCATAATAATCTGGCCACTCAGTGTGTGTGTGTGTGTGTGTGTGTGTGTGTGTGTGTGTGTGTGTGTGTGTATATATATATATTAGAGGCCCAGTGCATGAATTCGTGCATGGGTGGGGTCCATCCAGCCTGGCCAGGGGTAGGGGACATGGGCAGTTGGCCGGCCTGCCTGCTAGTCGAGGGGACAATTTGCATATTAGCCTTTTATTATATAGGATATACACTGAGTGGCCAGATTATTATGCATTCAGAGATCATAATAATCTGGCCACTCAGTGTATATATGGGTTGGAAGGATAATTAAGGGGACTTTTACTTTTTATAACTCTGATTTTACTATTATTTTTAGAACTTGCACGTTACCAGTGGGGCTTCCACAAAGCTGCTCCTGTACTGTGACTGTGAGCCTGTACTGTGACTGGTGGCGCCATCGTCCGTATGATATAATGCAAGCAGCTATAATAACACTGACCTGCCATTCCCAGCTGGCAGAGAACACCATCCATACACATCAGGCTCTGCTCTAAGGCAAATACCATGGACGTTTTTTTAAGTCAATATTTGTTCTTTAAAAAATATTAGGGCAGCCCTGGATGGTGTGGCTCAGTTGTTAGAGCACTGCCCATCCCCAACAATCCCTTGAACCAAAGGGTCACGGGTTCAATTCTGGTCACGAGCACAAGAGCACATGCCTCAGTTGCAGGTTCCCTCCCACTCTCCCTAAAAGTCAATGGAAAAAAAATATCCTTTGCTGGTTAAAAATGCATACACACATACATAATAAATAAAATTAGAGCAGTATTGCTGTTTGGATGCTTCTCTGCTCAGTCCTCCCTGTAAGCTCTCGCCTGTCCTGCCCTAGTCTGACTCTCAACATGGAAGCCTCATCTTCTAAGTGTCTGGAGTTGAGTGCTGGGGGACAAGGGCCAACGCCAGGCCACAGGAGGAGATCAGCAAGCATCCTGACAGTTGGCCCGAGATGACCACAGTGAGAACCTGCTGAAGGGACAACAGGGACAGATTGTTAGTGCAAACCTAGTCCTGCACAACATGCCCCGCAGACCAGCCGTGTAATTAACACTCAGCTCTGGAGACCGCAGAGGTTCATGACTGACCATCCATTGCTCTTGGTAATGGGCAATTCCCACCTTCCTGCCAACACCCACACATTTCTATTAGTCATTCTAGCTCTTAAAAATCTTGCAAACCTCAGTTTTTAAAAATGAGTAAAGATTTTTTCAAACTCTTTACATTTGCCTTTATTCCGAAGAGATTTTGGTTGGCAAACTTCACATTTTTTAAATAGCAAGACAAACTAATATCCACTGAAAGCTTTTCATTTAAGCAAACACAGAAGATAATGTATCCCTTCATCTGTCAGGAGAATGCAATAAGCCAGGCATTTGTGCAAAAATTTACCATACCTCCTCAAGTCCTATAATTCTATCTACAACTCCATCTTCTAGTCCTGCCTAAATCTTCAATTATTCCCAGAATGGATGAAATCTTAAATCCACATCAGCTTTTAACATCTGCTGAGTCTTAAAACAAAATTCCTGTGTCACCTGCTGATCAGATTAAAATTTACATCAGACTTAAAAGTACATGGAAACAGAAGCCACGCTTTTTCCTAGTCAATACAGACATTAGCCGGATGACTAAAGAAGGCAATGCTGGTTATGTACTACTAGTGGCCCGGTGCACAAAATTTGTGCATGGGGTGTGTCCCTCAGTCCAGACTGCACCCTCTCCAAATTGGGACCCTTTGGGAGATGTCTGACTGCTGGTTTAGGCCCAATCCCAGGGCAGTCGGACATCCCTCTCACAATCCAGGACCGCTGGATCCTAACCACTCACCTGTCTGCCTGCCTGATCGCCCCTAACCACTCTGCCTGCCAGCCTGCTCACCCCCAACTTCCCCCCCTCCACCAGCCTGCTCACCCCCAACTGGCACCCCTGCTGGCCTGCTCACCCCCAACTGCCCCCTCCCTGCCGGCCTGCTCGCCCCCAACTGCCCCCCCTGCCGGCCTGTTCGCCCCCAACTGTCTCCCCCAACCAGCCTGATCGCCCCCAACTGCCCTCCTCTCCTGGCCTGATCGCCCCTAACTACCTCTACCTCAGCCCCACCACCATGGCTTTGTCTGGAAGGACGTCCAGAAGGTCTCCCAGTCTAATTAGCATATTACCCTTTTATTAGTAGAGATGTGCAGCAAAACTGCCTCAATGTCCAATTAATCAGCTGTGTGATTCTTATTTTAAATGTCCTCCACTACAGAAAATGCGCCCTATACTCTAAAAGAGACTTAGGGCCCTAGCTGGTTTGGCTCAGTGGATAGAACATTGGTCTGCAGACTGAAGGGTCCCAGGCTTGATTCTAGTCAAGGCCACGTACATTGGTTGCAGGCTCCTCCCTGGCCTAGGCCCTGGTCAGGGCTCGTGCAGGAGGCAACTAATCGATGTATTTCTCTCACATCAATGTTTCTCTCTCTCTTTCCCTCTCTCTTCCACTCTCTCAAAAAATCAATGGAAAAATATCGTCAGGCAAGGGATAAATAAATAAATAAGTAAATAAGACTTAGGGACATTTTCAAAATCAGTTTCTCATATCTAACACTGAAAAAAACAATATCTAATTTGTATTTTTGGCTGAGTCATTTAAATTTATCCTCAGAATCATAGTATTTAGACAAGCATTCAGCGTATTACAAAATGAGAAACTCACAAGCTACTCGAAACAATACTGTTTTACAAAAATCTCCATATTAAAAATGTTTACCTCTGAACAATGAACTAGTTATGCAAAGTCTGTTCCAGGCTTGGCAGCCTGGGCAGAGTGTGGGAACTTGTTATAAGTGTAAATCCTCAGGCTCCCTCCTGACTTACTGAGCAGGAGCGCTGGCGGGAGCCCCAGGTGATTCTTATGCGCTGGTCTACTTGACAACATTAAGAATTGCAATAACACTGGAATTGGGGAACACGCATGCCAAGCCAGACTGACAACATGAAATAGATGTTAAAGATCCAGAATATGCAGAAGAAAAGAAATTTGCAATCAGTATAAATCCTGCATCCATCTCCCCTTTTTACTTACTTCTAATTAAATGAGGACTGTGAAATTCAAACATAGATGGAGTCAACTGCTTGTAACTTCACGTCTAGTTACATTACGGTTCAGACATATTTGCACATCAAACCGGAATCTGAGTTTGCACTTGGGATCCTGAGTCCTTTGTAAACGCGAAGAGTAAATTCAGAATCAAAATGTCTTGAAGAAGCAGTTTTCTAGGAATCGCTCCAGTCCTTTTTCTCAGGGTGACCTTACCTTTCAGACTTGAGGACTATTTTCCTTCCTGGTTAATACTTTCGTAGGATGATTAGTGTGCTTTGTTCATTTATAGATCAAGATAAGCCAACTTTTTCCTGCTATCAAGAACACCATGGGGGTTGAGGGGCAAAAAAAAGAAAAAAATTAAAAACCAAAAAAAGAACACCAACGTAAAAGGGTGACCAATATGCTAGGCCACTACCAATGGTGAGCTAACCTATATGTATTCTCTGCTCCCCCTACTCACCCAGGAGGAATATGGGATGATGTGTTCCAAACATGGGCCATTTTCCCCTAAGTAACACAGAAACCTTGCACATGAGCTGCACACATCTGACAGACAGGATGCAGGCTTACTTCCAGGCCTTCGGAATCCAATTAGAACACCCATCCGATACCCATTTGTGCGGACGTTAATTTCGAGCGTATTTAAATAAATGTCTTCACATCGTGCTTTTGTGTGTCGCATCCAGCAGAGCCTGCTCCACTGTGTAATCACAGCAATGAATACACACAGGTGCTTGTGAGGGACTCAGGCACCACCACATCGATCCACTGTTCATCCTATAAAGTGACTGAGCGTGCCATCCTCTGCAAGAACGCCACCGCTCTGCGTTTTTGGTGGGAAAGATGCCCCCTGTCTCTGTGAAGTAAAAACGCAATGCTCACTCAGATCTCACCTAAGGCTGATCTTGATTTTGATTATTTCTTTGAACTGTCTCATCCCCCCAACTCCAAAGAGAAGCAGAAATTGGCATGGCATTTTAAAAACCATGGTTGCATGGCTATTAACTGCAGAAGATTAGAGACAGAACTGATATCAGCAGCCAAAATAACCACAGTGTACATTTATTTTGATAAAATACCAATTTCACAATGAGTGTTTGACTCGTGGGAACTCCAGGTCTCAATCAAATTCTTCAGTATGGCAAGATGAGGATTTGTAGAGCTTCTCCTTGGGATAAACATGTTTATTTATCTTATTCCCCACCTCCATACCTGAGCCAAATGCATGAGCAGTTCTAGGTCAGTATTTCTTGAATTGAAAGAATGAATGATCTAGTACAAGCTTTGACTCTGGACCACACTGCCCGGGTTCAAATCATGGCTCTGCCACAGCTACCTGTGTGTCTCCATTTGGTGCCTGACCCTCCCCATGCACAGGAGAGGCGGCTGTGTCCACCCTGTAGGGCCGGGGGTGGGAGGGTAAATTAGACAGTACATAAAAATACAGTAAAATAATACAGCCACTATAGGAAGCAGTATGGTGGTTCCTCAAAAAAGTAATAATAGAATTACCATATGATCCAGAAATTCCACTTACGACAATATTCCCAAGAGAACTGAAAACAGAGACTCAAACAGATAAGCGTTCACCTGTGTGCATCGCCACATTATTCACAATCGCCAAAAAGTAGAAGCAGCCCATGTAGCCATCGATGGATGAATGGATACACAAAGTGTGATAAATAGACACACTGGAATTGACCCTGCCTTAAAAAGGAAGGAAATTCTGACAGACGCTGCAACATGGATGAATCCTGAAGACACGCTCAGGGAAATACGCCAGAAGCAAAAGGACAAATACTGTGTGGCTTCACTTACACGAGGGGCCTAGAGCAGCTCAACTGGCAGAGACAGAGAGCAGAATGCTGGTTGCAGGGCTGGAGTGAGGGGGATGGGGAATTGTTGTTCAATGGGAACAGAACTCTGGTTTTGCAAGGTGAAGGAGTCCTGTGGCTGGATGGTGCCGACGGTCGCACAGCAGTGCGAAGGTGCTTCCTGCCGCTGAGCTGTGCACTTGGCAGTGATTGGGTGGGTAAATCTTATGCTGCTTATATTTCACCACAGCTTTCGAATGATGTTTATTAGTGCAGGACCCAACAATAACCTTAGTCAACAGATGACAGCTATTGGTGCCCCTATAATATTTGGCAAGGTCAATAAAGCAAATATGGACAAATATTCCTAATGTAAAAATAGCAAATACCGGCAGAAAACTCTAGTGAGATAGACATTTGCTACTGAAGGTCCAATTCCATTTCAATGTCTCCTTGCCCACCCACGCTTTCCCCCTACGCCGCCCCTGTTGGTACTACGTGGCTTCGTTGGGGATGTTAACCAGCTAGTTTCCCAAACCTCAGCTGCCAATCAGCCCCTAGGTCTCTGAGGTGGGTGGGAGTTCAGCACATTGAGAACAACATTGGTACGAAGGGACAGACTCGCAGCCACGCCAGCTTTGATGGAGAGCCAGGCTCCTAGCAGACGGAGCACAGAGGGCAGGACAGAAAGCGAAAACTTGAGTTTGATGCGGGGAGGACCGGGCCATGCTGACCAATGTTAAGGCTCTTTTGATTTGTGTCTGTCTGTGTGTGTGCGTGTGCTGAGAAGGAATTAATCCAAAACTATAGATGAAGAAAGCTGTGTGCCTCGGCGTGAAGCCGGGCCGCATAATCAGTTCGGAAGCAGAGAAGAGGTGACAGATGTTCACATTACCATCCGGCTGCTTCCGGAGGGGCTGCCAGATGACTTAAACCGCAGAGACCGCGGAGGTTTGTTGCCCACGAATACCTGCGGGAATGCACCCAGTCACATGTCCTTGGGGTGGCCCTAACAAAGCACCCTACTGTGCAAACTACCTGTGGCTTCCAAGCTACTTGGACGTGTAAACTGCATACAGTGCAAAGGGAGGACTGCGGGCTCCGTCCGCGTGACACTGGGACACTGGCTGTCTGGCACAAAGGAACGCGTTAAAAAGGAACTCACAACCCTTTTCCCTTTGGGATGTTTTATGATGAATATTGAGACAAATGTTTAACTAGAATAACACACAGCCATGGAAAAGAATGGCATATAGCCCTTTTTACTAGTTAGTCATCCTTCAGGGAATGGCTCAGAGCAGACCTGAGTCTCACAGAAATGCACGGAAAATGGTCCCCACTGCGCAGGCCGCCTGCATGACCGCGGGGTTCCCCTGGCCACCGAGGGGCCTTCACCCTGGCCATGGCTGCACAACAGAAGCCTAGAGTGTTAGAGGGCCTTGGCTTACGCATCGGAGGCAGGTTCCCTGCCAGAAACAAGGGCTGCAGACGCTGGAAAAGCCACTTGGCTGGGCGCCTAACACGCTGCCCGGGGCAGGGCCTCAGCCACAGCACTGAGGACGGACGCTGTGGCGAACAGTCTTTGCTGCGGGGGCTGGGCCGTGGCCTGTAGGATGTTTAGCAGCATCTCTGGCCTCCGCCCACTAGAGAGCCACCCAGGGCCTCCCCACACCACGAGGCACCCTCAGGGAGCCCACGGCCCCGCTGAGAAGCCCCGCTGGAGACCCTCGGGTCAGTTTACAAGCTGTATCTAAGTCTCCAGTGTTAGACCCAAAGGTACCTATGGTATACCAAGGACTCACCAACATTTTCCTGGTTGAGTAAGCCAAGAGTGGTATGAAAATGAAAATAAAGAAATAAAACCATGAGTTTCCAGATAACATTTTAGGACATAAGGCATAGATGTGACGCTAAGAGAATTCAGCAGTCACAGTGGTCATTGAAAAACTAGTGCTAGTAATAACTCCCACTTCTGACCGTTGCAGTTCTAGTTAAGACAGTTCAAATGCTGCAGAACGTTCAACTGCTGTCTAGTCTGGAATGAACTTACAGCACTAACAGCCAACACAGCTCGTTTCGTAGGCAATGCCACATTTTTATTTTACTGTTTCCTCTTTATAAGAAATACAAGGGTACCTTCATAGCTTCTAAATGGGATACTTTATTCTTCGGCACTAACAATATTACAAACAATCTCATAAAAGCAGACAAATTAGCCACATCTTTACTATCTTCCTAAATATAATGTCTTTTTATTTACCACTTTATTAACAAGAACTCCCTAATATTTGACACTAGCATACTTCTGAATTAAAATTATTTATTCTCATTATAAATAAGCCATTAGCATGAGCATAAATAATTTTGAATTTGACATCTTCTGAATTTAAAAAAAAAAAAGTGATTTAAAAAGATTCAATGTGCTTTCAGATTCATGACTGGAAATCAGTATCTCATCCATGTGGAGAGAGACATCCAGGGACCAGGATGCTTCATTAACATCAACACCCTACACCTGGCGAACACGCCGTGTTAAACAATGGAGGACACCATTCCTATTACTCACAACCATGCAGTAAATAGGCTTTTCCTCCAAATCATTAGTTTGGGCTAACAGCAACTAAAAAGCACAAATGTTAAAAAGGAGGCTATCACACACTAAGTTAATACTCTGCGTTCTCTTTTCACACGTAAATTAAATCATTACCTAAAACTGCCTCCCCATTATTTTAACCTCTGTGTCTTTCCATGTGTTCAAAAGGTCCAAATTGAGTCATTCCTCCCAGGCCTCCCCCAAAGCCGCCTCCCCTTTAAATGTCTCCATTGTAACTGCAAAGGAGACAGCGACTAGGAGGTGACTCAAGCGAGCTGCTGCTGCTGCATACAATCCTCAAATCCTCAGCTGGGTTCCACTGAGCCTTGAGAGTGAAAGACGTGGAGGCTGTCGCCCTCTGCAGAGCCGGCTGAAATGAGGGTCCTGCCCATCACAAGTCATTCTCCACAGGTCTCCACTGGAAAGGCGCTCAGCTAGGATCCAGGACCCCAGGTTTAAAGCCCAGCTCATTTAAAACCAAAGTGATTCAAGTCACACCTCCTACCCTGCATCTTCTAGAACTCTAAGGAACTTTCCAGATTTAAATTCTGCAAGTCTTTGAGTCTTTCTTTAAACCAGATTATGCAATTAAATTCATGTTTTAAAAGAACACACACACACAAAAGAATCCCTGGCCTGTAGCTCAGTTGGTTAGAGCATTGTCCCGATATGCCAAGGTTGTAGGTTCCATCCCCAGTCATGGCACATACAAGAAAGCAATCGCCAAAACCGGTTTGGCTCAGTGAATAGAACATCGGTCTGCGGACTGAAAGGTCCCAGGTTCGATTCCAGTCAAGGGCATGTACCTTGGTTGCGGGCACATCCCCGGTAGGGGGTGTGTATGAGGCAGCTGGTCGATGTTTCTCTCTCATCGATGTTTCTAGCTCTTTATCCCTCTTCCTTCCTCTCTGTAAAAAATCAATAAAATATATTTAAAAAAAAAAAACAATCAATGAACACATAAATAAGTGAAACAACAAATCAATGTTTCTCTCTTTCTCTCTCTCTCTCTCTCTCTCTCTCTCTGCGTGCACGTGCATGCTCTCACTCTAGGATCAATAAATAATTTTTTTAATTTTTGTATTTAATTTAATTTTAAAAGAAACACAAAAGAAACATTTTAACTGACTTTAGGGAAGAAAATGGATTTAATTTGTATGGCAACTGTAAAACAGGAAGTTACCTTTATTTTTCCCCACAAATATCAAATAGACTAGAGGCCCGATGCACGAATTCGTGCATGGGTGGGGTCCCTCGGGGTGGCCTGCAGGGATTGGGCCCCAGCTCGCAGCCTCAGCTTGCACCCACAACCTCACAGCCCCGCACTCCCACCTGGCACCCTGCCGTGGCCTGGCACCAACCCCTCACCTGCTTCACCATCTTGCCTGCGGGGCAATCGATCGGGGCTGGGCCCCCCGCCCGGCTCCCTCAGCACCTGGGAGCCGGGCAGCAACCCCGCCCCCCACCACTACCCCTGGTCACCATCTGTGGGGTGATTGATCACTCCCGCCTTGGCCTGGCGCCGCCCGCTAACCTGCTCCACCCTCCTGCCACAGTCCCGCTCCTGTCAGGACCCATCGGGACCAGCAGCACCTCCACTGCTGCCCCCTGCCAGCATCGTGTCACCCACGCCTGCCATGTTCCGCACTGCCCCCTGGTGGTCATCGCACGTCATAGTGAGCAGTTGAACTCCTGGTCAAACTCCCAGACAGACAATTTGCATATTAGGCTTGTATTATATAGGATGGGAGCCAAAGTCAATTACTTGTGAGAGCTGGGTTGCTGAGATCACCAGCCGCGTGGTGTCACTGCAAAGCACAGCTCCGTGGACAGCCGAGCCCACCGGCCACCTAGGACCAGCTTGAGCTTCCTCATAACATTTTCAAAGCAAGTAATTATAACGTGGTTAATATGATCACTTCACCAACCCCTTGTGGACACCGTGTTCCTATTGCCTGACCTCCTGCCTGGCCAGTTTATGAGTGGCTTCAGGAGCTGAAGTCCTTTTGCTAATCCTAGCAGCTTCATATCCAACACCTGACGGCACCCACACATGTACACAAACAAATTAGTCCGTCCCCTCGACGTTCCATCTATTAAGGACAAAAAAATCAAAAGGCCAGTCTATGTACTATGATAGCTCCTCATGTACATAAACAAATTGAGCCAAACGCAGGGTGAAAACTCCCTACGAGGAAGAAGGCATGAGAGGGGAAATGTGTTCATGTAAAGTCTAAAACGATCTTTAAAAAGCTGCAATCTGAGAATTTTATTATTAGGCTAAGCTTCTTAGTATAGAAACCCCCAAAACTCTCCAACTGGACAGCTAATTGAGGGCTGGAAAGAGCCAAAAAGACTTTTCCCTCCTGTGTTCATTCATCACAGGCAATGCAGAAACCCTGGCTCAATACGATATGTGACTTTTGTCGATGCACTTCAAATCAGATAGAGGATTGGCTGGTGATGATGTCATGGCCTGGGAAATCCCCAGTGAATGTAGTTTTAATATCATGCCTCCGCTCATCATTTACATAACAAAGTATATTAAGTGTAACAATGAATGAGATGTGGAAGGGTAGTAATGGGATAAAGCAAAGAATCGTGTGTGTGTGTGTGTGTGTGTGTGTGTGTGTGTGTGTGTGTGACTAAACATAACTAGGTCACCAAACAATACACGTCTCTAAAAAGGCCAAATAAATGAGTACTGAAATTCAAGTGACCTAGAACATTCCAGTATTAGAAATATGGAGAGATGACTTCTAATGAGAAATATTCAATAATCAAGTAGAAATATTTGTTAAGTTTTTGTATGTTGAGGGAGAAGTAAAATAAATAAATAAATAAAGCCACTAAAAAAAAAAGTGAGTTAGCAGTCACTGCTTTTCTGGGAAGGGTAACTTTCTTCTCTTTAATGAGCAAAACTGGCCAAGCCAAATCATGACTTAAAATCTCAATAAACTTTAAAGTGTCAAAGGGTAATGAGGATGGTCTAGAGTCTAGACAGTGAAGTCAGGCAACGCAGAACAATGAGACAGAGCGGAGAAAGGAAACCAAATACAGCTTTCAACTATGACAATACTGACCACTCAACGGCCACACAAACGAAGAGCCCTCTTCGCACAAACGCGCAATACCAGCTCACGCGGCCGGTTTGGAGGACGCAGTCACCGTTAGTCACAAGGACGCAGTCACCGTTAGTCACAAGGACACAGTCATCATTAGTCAGTCACAAGGCCGCTGAAGGCTGCTCTCCTGCTGCCTCATTAGGGGCTGCATTGCCAATCCACAGGGATGCTGGGCTTGCGCACCGACTTATGACCCAAACTTAGCAGAAATGCTTCTCGCTGTAAAACCCACACAAGATGTGGAAGACTTTCTAGTCATACATACATCTGTTCTCAAATGACTCAGTGGACATACTGATTTATTACATTGTGAAAGGGGTGTTCCTAAATGATTTCAGCGATTTTTTTCTACTCCACCCGCTGCCTGAACAGGGCTCAGACACATGGACAAATTGCCCTCAGCTTGTCACCACTCAGCAAGTGGCACAGAGGGGGCCAGCCATGTCCGCAGGTACCGGCCTCCAGCTGGGGACAGTCCTTGGACCCGGGATTTGGAGGAAGAACCGGACGGAGGCTTTGAGCATGCCCATCCCCACACTCCGGGGTGCGTGTCACATCACAGTCACCTCTCTCGTCTTGGAGGGACAGCCATTGTGAAGTTCAGGGACACAGACGCTTCCCCGTTGGGAGTGGGGTCCCTTACATCCTGGCAGGGGATGTGCAGGCACATAGTAGGTCTCAGCAAGTCAATGAACCCGTGTTTACACATCTTGGCGGGGGAGTTGATTCACGGCTCGGAGAGGGTCCTCAGAGGGGTCCGTGTGCCCCAAAACGTTCAATGGTTCTGACCCAAGAGAACCACCCAGCAGCGTCTGGCGTGGGCTGCCTCCCGAGCGGCGGGACATCAGCCTTCCCGCTTCCCATCTTCCCGAGGGTGAGCGCGGGGCTTCGGGTTCAAGAGTCGGGTTGGCAGGGCCAATGAGGCAAACCGGTTTGGAAAAGAGGGAAAGAAATACAGACACACACCGGGCCGGCGGGCACATGGGGAAAGAGAACGCCAGGCGCTCCCGCTCTCCACCCGCGGGAAGCTGTGCGCTCCGGCGGCAAGCGGCGCCCGCGGCGAGAGCCTGCGACCAGGGTCGGGGTGGGGGGTGGGGCGGACTGACCCGCTAACCCCCCCGGTTCCTGCGGGGCCCACGGGTGGAGCCCGGGGGAAGCAGCCCAGGCGGCTTCGCCAACGCAGGCGCTACAGCGAGTGTGCCCTCCCTCTCCCACCGGCCCGCGGAGCACCCCGGGGTCAGCCAAGGGCCCGCGGGACCCCCGAGGTTGGAAGCAGCCACCGCCGTCCCCAGCCACACCTCCTCACTTCGGAGCCCCGCTCCCAAGTTCGGGGTGCGCGCCCACTCCGGCACAGCTCCCCGCACGCCGAGGACGGGGTGGGGGGCTGCCCTGAGCCGAGCCAAGGCGGCCTGGGTCCTAAAGGCAGCTGCTGCCTCGGGGACAGAAATGAGCACGGGGTCCGAAGCCCCCAGCCCCCTCCTCTCGACCCTCCTCCCCCCTTCCCAGCCCTCTTGCTCGGCTTCACCCGGCAGCCCAGTCTGCGCTCTAGGCCGAGGCACTGACCTCCGCCCCGGTGCCGCCTCCCCGCGGACGCCCAGCGCCTCCGGGCTCCCTGGGCAGAAAGTTCCCGCGTCTCCGAAGACAAGTCCGAAACTGCCGCGCCCAAGCGGCGTCTCCAGTAGCGGCGTCCGCGACTCCACGCCCGGAGCCCGCAGGCCGCCGCGGCCGGGCGCCCCGTCCAGGGCAGCGCGCAGCGAGCAGAGCGGAGCGAGCCCTCCGGAGGGGCTCGGCCGGCCCTGGGCCGCGCTGATTGGCTGGACCCGCGGGCCCTGCCCCCGCCCGGCCGGTGGTCCACGTGGCCTCCCCATCCCACCCCCGCCGCCCTGCTCCCGCCCTGTGGCTGCGCACCCACCCTGGGCTCCCGCACCTCTCCGCGGCCGCCGCTCCGCAGGTGCCGGTGTTCAGCCTGCCAGCCGGTGAGCCCCGCAGGAGGGAGAGGATGGACTCGCAATGGAAAGAAACCCACGTGCACCCCGTCTCCATCTGAGGACCCGAAGCCGTTCGCCAACAGCTCCCTTAGCCGCCCTTGAGCGCAGCACCTGCGTGACTCCTCTGGCTTCGTCTGTAATTCGTTTGCATGGAGAGGAGGAAAACCCGCACTCATCTGTACCTGAGGATTTTCGCCTTCCAAAAATCATAAAAACACAGCTAAGCCTTTTTTGGCTTGCACCTCATGCCAAACCCTCGTTCCTTTTCTCCTTTCCCCGAGTGACGTACTACTAATCGGTGACATTAAATAGTGTTCCCTTCAAAGAGAAATCCTCACCTGACCGCCGTCTTACAGATCACAAAGCCGAGGGCAGAGAGCTGCCGTCACTGCCTGAGGATCGCGCAGTCAATTAGTGGTCGCTGTGTGTGATTTGAACCCAGGAAGCATTCCCTGCGGTATCCCCTGAGAACTTGCTAGGAATGCAGACTTTCAGACCTCACCTGGAATCAGAATTCCTTGTGAAAGATCCCCACGTGGCTAGGGCATGCATGAAGTTCGAGAGGCATTGCCCTGTACCACCTGCTATGCACTGTCCTTGGTTGCCTTATCATCTTTCACTCCAATTGACATAACATTCCTCGTCATCCTGCCCTAGTTGCACTCCATGGTCTACTTGCCCTTCTCTGAGCTTCCGGCTTGAACAATCCATGGCAGGCCTCCCCTCTGCTCTCCCTACACACACACACACACACACACACACACACACACACACACACACCATCTTATTTTGTTTATCATCTAAAATTTCCAATCCTTTCCTCTCTTATTATCAAAGCGGGCTCTGCAGCCAAACACAGTCCTGTTACCGAGCTGTCGCCAGTCTGGGAGGGAATGAAACCTCAGAGGCAGGGCGTGGAGATTCTGTGAAGGACAAGGGCAGATCCCAGGCAGGCCTGCCGCTGGGCGCAGAAGGTGCACAGCTCTCGCTGGACCCGTTCACTCCATGAAACTGTGGACCTACTCTGTGTCAGGCCCTGCCACAGAGGCTGATGTACACGAGGAAAACAAAACAGTAAGAATTCCTGCTCCCAGGGAGAAGCACAGAGCGTGGTCGGCGTGTGCCGGGGAGAAATAAAGTGCAGAAGGGAGGTGAGTGCAGGAGGCTGTGGTCTTCAACGTGGTGCTCGTGCTCTTTCTCACTGAGAAGGGAACATGTGAACACAGACGGGAGGAGCTCAGGGAGCGGGTCATGCAGAACTCCACATTCATTCATTCACCAAACATGTGGTGATCCAACACTGAGTCAGGCCTGGTTCTGGCCTGGTCTCTGTGTTACTTGAGTTTTTTAGCTCCAAGTTTTCCCGCACTAAAACGTTCTTGTCCTGATTGGGCGTCTTTATAGAGGTGAGCAAGTTAAAATGAGGTCATTAGGGTGGGCCCTAATCCAAGGTGACTGGTGTCCTTATAAAAAGGGGAAATTTGGAGCCCGACACAGACAAAGGGCGAATGCCATGTGAGGTGACGGCAGAGATCAGGGAGCTGCTGCTACGGGCAAGGAATGCCAAAGGTTGCAGGCAAACCACAAGCAGAGGAGAGAGGCATGGAGCCGATTTTCTGTCTCTCAGCCTCAGGAGGAACCAACCCTGCCCACCCCTTGATCTTGGACTTCTAGCCTCCAAAACTAGGAGACAATACATTCTGATGTTTAAGGCACCAGCTTGTGTTACCTAGTCATAGCAGCCCACACAGACTAACACAAGCATGTTTCTAAGGTAAGATGGTACAGTGAAGTGACTCATCTACACATTTCCAATGACCTGATGGCTTTTGTGCAATAGCAAGAAGCCAAAAATGGTCTGATGAATTGAGATGTACTAACCTTTATTCACCACAAGAAAAAAAACAAATTTTATATAAGAAAAAAAACTAATGAGCCCCAATTATTCAATTATTTCTTCATCAAGTATTTATCAGAAGTCTGCTGTGTGCCAGGCCCTGGGCTGTGGCGACACACACGGCAGGTGTGCGCCCCGCTCCCATGAGACTTCCGTGTGTCATTATGGGATAGTTGGGCCGTAAACAAATCAATGAATACAGGAACAAGATGATTTCAAAGCAGAATACATACTGAAGGGAAGGGAAGGGAAGGGAAGGGAAGGGAAGGGAAGGGAAGGGAAGGGAAGGGAAGGGAAGGGAAGGGAAGGAAGGGAAGGGAAGGGAAGGGAAGGGAAGGGAAGGGAAGGGAAGGGAAGGGAAGGGAAGGGAAGGAAGGGAAGGAAAGAAGGCTAGAGGATTAAAGGAATGGGAGGTGGCCCAACTGGTGAGGCAGGACAACAATCTCTTGCAAGACAATATCCTGCCATTCATTCCATAACACCCTTTCTTTCTCTCTGTGCCACCCATTTTACACCCTTTGAGGTTGTGCAAAATCAATCAATGTCTTTTTCATAAAAATGGAGTCAAATTATTTATCCTCTTGTGTAAGAACCTGTGAAGGTCGTGCCAACAGGATTTTTCACGCACACACACACACACACACACACCACTCCTTGATGTGCTTCTGTATTTGAAGATAGTGACACCAGGTGACATGGACATTGTGTTTCGTTTCCTCACGTGTGTGTAACAGCCAGAACACCCCTGGGCGTGGCCCAGGCTCCATCAGCACACTGATGACTGACTGCAGCTCTCCCAGGCCTGGGTATAAGCCTCTTAGCAAGTGAAGCTTCAGTGCTGAACTCTCGCAGTGCTCATGTGCTGACTCAAGTGCTTTTGACTTGAGACTAATAGGAAGAATAGCTAACATTGTTTGGGAGCTTGTGTGCGCTCACTATGCTCAGAGTTTCGCATGGACTATTATCCGGATAACCCGGCAAAATAAATGCTCTTACTAGAATCTCCATTTTACAGATGAGAACACTGGGTCTCCAAAGAGGGTAAGTAAAATGCCCGCGCTTGAAACCACCATCCAATGGCAGAATTATGCCGAGAGCCCATCTCTGTGCCTGCGAGGCTTGGGTGAGGGTCGGCGAGCTACAGCAAAGAGCATTGCTCTGTTCCTTGGCACTTGTCTTTGAAATCTTCAGAGCGCTGTTTTCTAACTGTTTCCATTTGCCCCAGCCCTCTGGCTTTCAAGTTCACTTTTCTACCCAGATAGTCACTTGGTTTTCCCTTGCTTCAAACTGGGAGCTGGGAGAACTTTGATAAATGACACAACGGCTACATTTTTTGCTTTTCAGCCTGTTTTCCGGCAGCCTCTGAGGAAATGTGGGTCAAGCGAGAGCTCTCCTCCTTTGTCACACACCCAAAGCTCATCCACGGGCAGCTCCCAGCACAAGCGCCCTGCCCCCCTCAAATAGCAGGAACGCGGCACCCCTGCAGGACCAAGGCTGGGAGCCGCCCCCTGCGGGACCAAGGCTGTGGGCCGCCCCCTGCCGGATGGACCAAGGCTGGGGGCCGCCCCCTGCCGGACCAAGGCTGGGGGCCGGGCCACGCCAGCCCTTCACACAGGCACCCCCAGACCTCCCCCCGGAGAGGGTGCCCCTACCAATGGCTTCCGCTTGTCTTGGTGAATCACTTTCTGTTCTGGTGGCTCCCCACAGTCCTGGCCAGGGAGAAAGCTGCGGGGAGGGGGGACGAAAAGACGGGAGGTAGCTCTCCTTGGACCCGGATTGCCCCCGCCTGCGGAGGAGGGCAGCCTTCGCTGTGCTGTTAGCGCCTCCTGCCTGGGGCGCGGCCAGGCTCCTTTAACCGCCGGCACTCAGACAAGGTGCCCGCAGGTCACTGTGGAAGGCGCGGGTGGGTTCACTCCCTCCCCTCGGTGGGTTCACTCCCTCCCCTCGGTGGGTTCACTCCCTCCCCTCGCTGACCACAACGCCCTCAATAGCGCACGCCAGGGAAGAACAGCGCTTCGGTGCAAGGGGAGGACTGTGAACCCACGGGGCAGAGGTCACACAGAGCTGCTGCACCGAGCGGGGCGGGGGAGCCAGCTCCACGCCAGACCAGCCTGGGCCACCACCCAGGCAATGCTCCCCCCTCCGTCCTGTCCCTCAACTCCCCATGCCTCCCGTCTCCCCGCGGGTCATATTTCCCCAGCTACACAGAAGACTGCTAGTGTCATGTGTTACATCATTCTGTCATTGATTCCTGTATTAATTCATTGTAAAATTTTTGTCAAACAGATATTTTACATCTGTGTTCACAGCAGCAGCAGCATGCACAAAAGGTGGAAGAAACCCAAGTGTCCACTGACCTCACTGGGTAAACAAAATGCGGTGGGTGCATATAATGGAACAGTGTAAGAATGAAAAGGAAGTCCTGTCACATGCTACACCAGGGATGAACCTTGAAGACATCGGGCTAAGTGAAATTAGCCAGTCACAGTCACACACACACACACACACACACACACACACGCACACACACTGTATGAGTCTTCTTATATGAAGTCCCGAGAAGAGCCAAACTCCTAGCTATAGAAATAGAATGGTGGTTGCCAAAGGAAGTGGGGAGAGAGGGGGCAGAATGGGCATTCCCTGTTTAATGGGGCCAGAGCTTCAGTTTTGCTAGATGAGAAGAGTATGGCAAATGGATGGCGGTGATGGCTGTACAGGACCGGGAATTTACTGAACTGTACAGTTAGGAAAGGTTAAGCCAGTAAACTTTATGTGTATTTTACCATAGTTTAAAATTCTGAAACAACAGAAGTTCTTCTGAATCAATTTCAAGTGGCAAAATTTTAAAGTTTAACATGTGAGATGTGATTTAATTTGTACAGAAATGACCATACTTAGACTTAACATTTTTTGTATAAATAAAAACTTTTTTACATTTGGTTTATGTGTGCTAACACTGTGCTAGGCGCTTGAGATGCAGTTTTAAAAGACATTCGTAATCCCTGAACTCAAAGAACTTACAGCCCTGACCGGTTTTGCTCAGTGGATAGAGCGTTGGCCTGCAGACTCAAGGGTCCCAGGTTCGATTCTGGTCAAGGGCATGTACCTTGGTTGCGGGCACATCCCCAGTAGGGGGTGTGCAGGAGGCAGCTAATCATTGTTTCTCTCTCATCCATGTTTCTAACTCTCTAACCCTCTCCTTTCCTCTCTGTAAAAAATCAATAAAAATATATTTTTTTAAAAAGAACTTACAAAGAGCGCCTGGATGACCCAGATGGGACCTGATTCAGTTCACACTTTCCTCCTCCAACAAACACTTACGAGTGTGTACGTGGGCCAGGCTCTCTGTGAACTGCTAGGATTCACTGACCAAGACAGACACAGACCCAGCCCTCACAGGGCTGCCAGTCTAGCAGGGGGAAATATCAAACAAGAAATCACTGTTTCTTAGCCCCTGTGCTGCACCAACAGTTACTGGCTCTCCCCTTCTAGACTCGGACACAAGACCTTCTGAACTCTGCTAATGACATCCAGATACAGAGCTTCCACGGCAACCCTCCCATACTTGTAAAACATTCGTGAAGCAACACAAGAAAGAATATGGTAACTCAGTCTTTTCCAAACTGGGGTTTGCATCCCACAGATGGTTTGCAAAATAATTTTAGCTGAAACACAGAAGAATTTGCCTAATAGTTGTAATTTATTTAATGTATATTGGGGGGGTGTTAAACAACAACATCAAACCAGTGACTTCCTGGGTTCCAATTAAAGAAAAATATTGTGGTAATAATTTAGGCATATGGCAAAATCAGGAAGGTGGGGAACAACAAAGTCAAGAAGGGACTGACATTTGTGAAATTAGAAGTGAGTCCATTGGCAGAAATGCTTGCCCAGCGCTAGCATGATGAGAATGCCATTGTGACAAAACATGGGGTTTGCAATCATTTTCATAACCCCCCATGAGCTTAGCCTGGCTCCATTGTTAATTTTCTCTTCCCTCTAAACTTTGCAACTCTTAGGGGCAGCGCCTGACATCACAGTAACTGATAAGGTTCCTTCCCATTTACCAACTCAGCTTCCCCTGAAAAAACTCAACCTGGAGAAAGATGGTAGTGAAGAGGGGGAAATAGTCAACTGTCTTTGGACGTGGATTTTGAACATGCTGAGTTTGTATCATGCAAGTTGATATTGTAGCCAACTAGTGGTAGGAAAGCAGCTATGCCTTCAGCCCGTGCCTGTCCCATTTCCTCCCTAGACCTCCAGTGCAGACCTTTGGCGAAAGCAGAAAGTAAGTATTGGTTTTATTCCAACATTCTTTCCACCTGCCCTATTTAATGCAGGCAACAAAAACCACATGCCATTGAACTTTTACTTTTGGACGTGAATTTTCTGCCTCAACCTTGGAACAATTTTATTTAGTAAACGGTCATTAATGTTCAAGTAGGGCTTAAGAGGCTTCACTCGGACATCTGACCTTTGGAATACTCTTGATCCGGGACTTACGCACTAGGGAAGCCAAATCTAAGCAGTAGACCTCAAATCTCCTGGATTTCAAGGAAGTTGCAGTACAAGACATTTGCCTGTCTGCCAAACACCCCATTTTGAAAAAGTGTGCTAGCCAGAATCCTTGATTGCAAGTGACAGAAACTCAACACAAATTGACATAGGCCAAAAGAGCTGTCTGTTCATGTCACCGAGATGTTCCAGATGTGTCATTGGATACTGGTGCACAAGGGAGGGCATGAATGTGTACGTACGCCTTCCCCGTCTCTTCGCTTTTTTTTTTTTTTGATTGGCCTCATTCTCTCTTACTAAGAGGAGAATTCTTCCGTAAGGTAGGGAAGATGCCCTTCAAAAGCTACAAGCTATATCCTCCTGCCATGTGACCCTAAGTGCAACAAGAACTATCCATCCTCTTGCTTCAAATTAAAGAAATCTGTCCCAGCTTATTTTACAAGCCCGTCTACATGCCCAGGTGGGGCAGGGGAGGTGAATGGCAGTCCCGCCATTATCACAGGCTATAAATCCCTATTGCACATTGCAGGAGGCTGCCTACCCATTGCCCTGATGGAGCAATCCATATGACAACAGCTAATTAGGTTATTGTGGGCTCCTAAGCCAAGATCTGTCCATCCATCCAATCCCTCTGACTGACCTGGGCCGTTCAGACTTTTTCTCATGGAATTAAAAATGGGAGCTCCAGGGACTGAGCATTTACTTGAGGCAGCTGACAACATGACATGACAGACACTGTGGCAATGTGCAGCTGAAATGATGAAGAAGCCGGCCAACAGAGACAGGAGGTCAGAGCAGAGAGAAAGCTGGGCTCTGAGACCACACCACCTCTCACAGCGGCTCAGTGAGTTGCTGACTCAGTTTACTGGGAGTTCCCGTGCCTGGAAAAGCTGTGGTATGAGAAGGGCATCCAGGTAAGAAATGGCTCACACATCTTGGGCTTTTACCTACATTATCTCAGTTCCTCGTTGTTGTACTCCATTAGTATACCTTCATTCTCTCCATGTTATGGATGAAAACCCGAGGTTCAGAGAACCTATCTGATCTTCCTTAAGCTAGAAAGTCTCTAATTTGAGAATGCATTCTCCCGGCTCTAAGTTACCTCAGAGCCTTGGGTATCAGAGAAAGATCTATGCTGGGGCATGGTTATGATCACCATCGAGTTAGACTCCGGGAGATACTCATTAAAGCCATGGCAGGGAATGAGACTGCCAAGCGAGGATTACAGCTCTGCACATGATGTGCTCTGTCAGCAGAGAGAGACTGAGGTAAAACATGTGAGGGAGCAGTGGCCATGCTTCTAGGTGCCATGAGATGAAACAGATTTCAAATTGTTTGTTTTCTAGGACTTGGCAATTTCCTGCCATGTTTGGATTGCATCATCCTCACATTGAAATCGGTCTGAAAAATTCAAGAGTATCTCTCTTCTACATATGGATCTCTAAACAAACTGTGCAAACTATCACTGGCTTATAGGGCCAGGCTGCAGAGAATGAGGCGGAGAGTATCAAGAAGTGGGTGTGAGGCTGGAAATGGTGACTCCCAGGATGACACTTCCACCCGGTCTTAATCAACAAGATTCCACGTTGAGTTGTTTTGCCCCTGGGGAATTCAGAACATTCTAACATTTTAGTAAGACTTTTTAACAGCAACCAATAAAAAGGAAAGCAGGTTTATTGGATTGGAAGAATCAATATTGTGAAAATGTTCATACTACCCAAAGCAATCTACAGATTCAATCCAATCTCTATCAAAATTCCAATGGCATTTTTAAAGAAATAGAATAAATAATCTTAAAATTTGTATGGAATCGCAACACACACACACACACACACACACACACACACACACACACACACAGTCAAAACAATCTTGATAAAGAAAGAAAATCATGCTCCCTGATTTCAAACTATATTACAAGCTATAATAATAAAAACAGCATGGTGTTGGCATAAAAATGGACCCAGATCAATGTAACAGAATAGAGAGCCCAGAAATAAGCCCATGTATATATGGTCAATTAATTTATATCAAAGGAGCCAAGAACATACAATGAGGAAAGGGCAGTGTCTTCAGTAAATAGTGTTGGGAAAACTGGACAGACACATGCAAAAGAATAAAACTTGACCACTATCTTACACCACACACACAAATTAACTCAAAATGGATCAAAGATTTGAACATAAGATCTGAAACTATATTACTCCTATAAGAAAACATAGGTGTAAGCTCCTTGACCTAGGTGTTGGCAATGATTTTTTTTTAATCTGACAGTAAAATCAAAAACAACAAAAAGAAAAATAAATAAGTGGGACCACACTAAACTATAAAGCTTCTTCACAGCAAAGGAACCAAAAAAATTCCAAGTAACCTTCTGAAGGGGAGAACATATTTCCTAATCATATATCTGATAAGGGACTAACATCCAAAATATATAAAGAACTCATACGACTCACTAGCAAAAAAAATCTGGTTTTGAAAATGTGTAGAGGATCTAAATAGACATTTTCCAAAGAAGATATACAGGTGGCCAGCAGGTACATAAAAACATTCTCCATATCTTTAATCATCAGGGAAATGCAAATCAGAGCCCCAGTGAGACACCACCTCACACCTGTTAGAATCTTTATCAAAAAGACAAGAAATAACAAGTGTTGACAAGGATGTGAAGAAAAGAGAACCATGTTGGCAGGAATGTAAATTGGTGTAGCCACTATGAAAAACAGTATAGAAATTCCTCAAAAAATTAAACATAGAACATTGTATGGATCCAGCAATTCCACTTCTGGTTATTTTTCTAAAGAAAACAAAAATACTAACTCAAAAAGATATTTGCACCCCTATGTTCGTTGTAGCATTATTTACAACTAGAAGCCCAGTGCACGAAATTCGTGCACGGGGCGGGGGGCAGGGTCCCCTCAGCCCAGCCTGGACTCTCTCAAATCCAGGACCGCTGGCTCCTAACTGCTCACCAGCCTGCCAGCCTGATTGCCCCTAACTGCCCCCCATGCCAGCCTGATCACCCCTAACCGCCCCCTTCTGCTGGCCTGGTCACCCCTAACTGCTCTCCCCCTGCTGGCCTGGTCGCCCCTTAGTGCCCCTCTGCTAGCCTGGTTGCCCCCAACTGCCCCCCGTGCCGGCCTGGTCACTCCCAACTGCCCCCCCAATGGCCAGGTCACCCACAACTGTTCCCCCCCACTTTCCTGGTTGCCCCCAACTGCCCCCCGCCAACCTGGTTGCCCCTTAGTGCCCCCCTGCCAGCCTGGTAGCCCCCAAATGCCCCTCTGCCAGCCTGGTCACCACCAACTGCCCCCCACTGCCGGCCTGGTCGCCCCTCACTGCCCCCCTCTGTTGGCTTGGTTGCCCCTAACTGCCCCCCCTGACAGCCTGGTATCCCCTCACTGCCGCCCCCACTGGCCTGGTCACCCCTCACTGCCCCCCCTGCTAGCCTGGTTGTCCCTAACTGCCCCTCTGCCGGCCCAGTTGCCCCCAACTACCACCCCTGCCAGTCTGGTCACCCCCAACTGCTCCCCCTGCCAGCCTGGTCACCCCACGCAGCCTGCTGGTCAGTCATTTGGTTGTCCCTGACTAACCCCCTGCCAGCCTGGTCACCCCATGCAGCCTGCTGGTCAGTCGTTTGGTCATCCCTCGCTAACACCCCTGCCAGCCTGGTCACCCCACACAGCCTGCTGTTCAGTCATTTGGTTGTCCCTCACTAACCCCCCTGCTGGCCTGGTCGCCCCACACAGCCTGCTGTTCGGTTGTTACTGTGAGGGCTTTGTGACCAATTTGCATATTACCCTTTTATTAGTATAGATAGCCAAGCTATGGAAGCAAGCTAAGTGTTTATTTATGGATGATGGATGAATGAATAATGGAAATGTGGTATATATACAAAGAAATATTATTCAGCCATAAAAATAATGAAATCACCTTAGCCAGTTGGGTTCAGTGGATAGAGCATCGGCCTGCAGCATAAAGGGTCCCAGGTTCAATTCTGGTCAAGGGCACATACCTTGGCTGCAGGTTCCCCAGCCTTGGTTGGGGTGCATGCAGGAGGCAACCAATTGATGTATCTCTCTCACATCGATGTTTCCCTCTCCCTTCCACTCTCTCTAAAAGTCAATGGGAAAATATCCTCGGGTGAGGATTAACAACCACCAAAATGAAAGAGAATGAAATCTTGCTATTTGCAATAACACAGATGGACCCTGAGGGCATTTTGCTAGTGAAATAGTCATACAGAGAAAGATACATACCATATGATTTCGCTTATATGTGGAATTTAAAAAAAATAAAAGTTCATAGAGAAAGGGCTAAAAGATAAAAAGAAAAAAAGCCATGTACATTTTGATTTACCACTGTATTTTCAGAAGTAAACTATGCTTTTCATATAGGTGAGCAAAACAAGATTTACTGGATGAATTAGCTAGTCAACTCTTGGTTTAAAAAAAGAAGAAAAAACCCTCACCCTAGCCGGTTTGGCTCAGTGGATAGAGCGTCAGCCTGCGGGCTGAAGGGTCCCAGGTTCGATTCTGGTCAAGGGCACATGCCTGGGTTGCGGGCTTGATCCACAGTAGGGGGCGTTGCAGGAGGCAGCCAATCAAAGATTCTCTCTCATCATTGATGTTTCTATCTCTCTATCCTTCTCCCTTCCTCTCAGAAATCAATAAAAATATATATATTTTAAAACCCCTCTTTTATATACTTTATCTTCAATATGGGAAGTAGGGATTGAATGCTGAAAATATAACCTATATAACCCACTTGTTTCAAAACTAAATAAAATTTATAATAAAAAAGTAAAGTATGATTCATCATTAGCACACACTGACATAAATTTTAAGGAACCAAAATATGTGCTGAGACGACTTTTTAAATATTTCCTTGCACTTACTTTTACTCCATGATCCTTCTTTCTATCCTTGCTCCCAATAAATTCAAGCAGCTACACAGTATGTTTACAACCCTAGGGGAAAATCTGCCAAAGCAAAACTCAGAGAACAAAGAATAAAGCCCTGGCTTATGAGTTTCAAAACAGGCTGCTGAAACCCTTGCCAGAAACAGTACTTTTCAGAAGCTTCTGAACCCCAGAGCCAGGTTTTTGAATATCAAAAAGTCCCAGCACACCTTAAGCAATAAGTTGGGGGAAAACAGTCTCCTCTCTGGCTTTCAGAGGAGGGACAGGTTCCATAGGTTGGATGGAAGAGAAGATAGTCTGGGGGAAAAGTAAAATGGGGTGAGCATTGCCTAGAGAGACCACCGTGGACAGCTTTCCCCAAGCTGTGCAAGAACAGCAAAAAGTCTAATCCAGGATGGAAATACACAGGGCTTCTCAACCTCAGCGCCACTGGCATTTTGGTCAGATAGTTCTTTGTGGTGGGGGCTGCCCTGTGGACTGTATAATATTCAGTAGCATCCCTGGCCTCTACTCCCTAAATGCCAGTAGCAAGGACAAATTGTGGCAGCCAAAAAGAACTGCAGACGTCGCCATGTATCCACTGGGAGTGCAGAGAAGGGGTTGAGAGAGGGCAAAATTTTCCCCAGTTGAAAACCAATGAGATAGAGCAAGAGAGAGGTAGAGGCAGAGGCAGAGGCAGAGGTAGAGGTAGAGGCAGAGGTAGAGTTAGAGGTAGAGATAGAGGTAGAGTAAGAGATAGAGATATAGGTAGAGGTAGAAGTAGGGGGAGAGGGAGAGGGATAGTGAGAGATAGAAGTAGAGACTGAGTGAGAGATAAGAGAGGAAGAGGTAGAGTAAGAGATAGAGATATAGGTAGAGGTAGAGGTAGGGGTAGAGATAGAGATAGAGTGAGAGACAGAGAAGGAGATTGAGATTACATACACATACACACACATATTTTTCTAAAACAAAAGTTCTACGTTCTTAATGGAGAAAATTTTAAGAACATATAAAAAATTTCCCTAAGAAATCATCGATACCCTACCCACTCAGAAATAATCATTGTTAATGTTTTATTTACACATAATTTTTCTAATAGATGCATTTTATTTCCAAAACAAAAGTGGGGCAACATAACCATACGTTATCTTCTTTTATCTGCAATTTTTTACTTACAAGTCAGGAATTTTCACAGAGGCATAGCAATCCTAACCATAGCCACACATCATCTATTTATCCATCCCCGATTGCTAACCTTTAGGTTACTCTCAATATTTTCCCATCATCGTTAATGCTCTGGTGAACATGTTTATATATTCCTTTGACTGTTTTCTTAGGGTAAATTCCTAAGGAATGTTCTCAACATAGGAAACTGATATTTGGAGAGTTATATCTAAAATATTTACTATCTCACTGGTTTAAGTCATAGTTTGATGACTTAGAATATACCTTCTCCTTCTCCAGTGCTTTCACCTTCCCATGTGCTTCCCATGTTGTCAAGAGGGCAGAGCAGCTTCTCGTGGTTCCTTTTTACTGATGAGAAAACGTGTTCATGGAAGTCAAATGACTTGCCCACGGCAATACAATTACTTAGCAACAGAGGGTTAAAACCCACCTCCACTAAGTCCTGGGCTTTTTGCTGTTAGTGCTCACACAATAGCATATATACTGCCAAAATTAAAACAATCCAGAGGAAGTTAGTATGTCTACTGCTCATGGCTGACATGGAAGTTAGTGAGCACTAAGATATTAAGGTAATTCTTGATTATCAGTTCTGTCTCTATAAACAGTTTTGTGCAGATGCCAGAATTCCCAAAACATAGTCAAGGCTGAGCCCTTGGTTGAGCGAATCTGCTGCTTCCTGTGCAAAATTCCACAACTGATCTCATCTCCAGATGCTGACTTAGGGGGTAATATTTAAAGATGCTAATTCCAGCAGCTGCTTTCTTTTTATCCCTGTAGACACATTAAGTTGGAACAGTTTGTTTTGCTCCAGTTCCATTCTAACACAGATTTATTACCAATTAATTTCTTATCGCGGAAACACAACCCCATCCTCAGTGTTTTGGATAATGACACCTAAGTATTCCATATTGCCTTAGGCCTGAACAGTTGCAACAGAGAGTGCATCTAATGTCCATTACCTTCTAGCGCTTGCATTCTTTTTCATGTTTTGATTCACACACACACACAAATGCTGCCGCTGCTTTGCCATTTTTTAGGTTTAATGAGACTAAATAAATTCTGAGGGGGAAAAGAGTACAGCTTAATAATATTTTAAGTCGTTTGTAGAAACATCCCTCTACCATGGGCATAATTTTAAACCACAGCCAACTTCTGCAGCACTATCAAAGGCTAATGAGGGCCTTAATAACATGCACAGGAAGAAGCAATGAGTGGATTAGTTAAGAAATATCCTAGACCTCCGAAACACAGCTAGGAAAACAACGCAACTGTACTCAGAGACAACTCACTACGAAGAAGCATCCTGCCATCCCAGTGATCCATTTTCTTACCCATCAAGAATAAGGAATCTTTTGGGCAGCCTGTGGCAGGTAATTGATAATCACTAATTTGAGGGTTAGACTTTGAAGCTCCAGCTAAACCTTGAACCAGTTTCTCTTGGTTCTAGTATTTCCTAGAGAATAAGCTCAATTTATTTTTTCTTTTATTTTTTATATTTTTAATCTTTACTGTTGAGATTATTACAGATGTCCACCATTTCCCCACATTGCTCCCCTCCACCTGGTTCCCACCCCACCCCAGACCTTTACCACCCTATTGTCTGTGTCCATAGGTAATGCATATATGCATATAAGATCTTTAACCTCTCCCTGCCCCCCTCCCCTCTTCCCTCTGAGATTCGTCAGTCTGTTCCCATGTTTCTATGTCTCTGGTTGTATTTTATTCATCAGTTTATTTTGTTCATTGGATTCCTTGTTCGTTTATTTTGATTTTTAGATTCAGTTGTTGATAGAGATATATTTATTGCCATTTTATTGTTTATGTTTATTATCATTTCTTCTTATTCTTATTCTTATTCTTATTCTTATTCTTATTCTTATACTTAAAGAATACCCTACAACACTTCATGTAATACTGGTTTGGTGGTGGTGAACTCCTTTAACTTTTCCTTATCTGTGAAGCTCTTTATCTGACCTTCAATTCTAAATGATAGCTTTGCTGGGTGGAGTAAACTTGGTTGTAGGTGCCTACTATTCATCACTTTGAATATTTCTTGCCCCTACCTTCTAGCCTACAAAGTTTCTGTTGAGAAATTGGCTGACAGTCATATGGGTGCTCCCTTGTAGGTAACTAACTGCTTTTACTTGATGCTTTTAAGATTCTCTCGTTGTCTTTAATCCTTGGCATTTTAATTATGATGTGTCTTGGTGTGGTCCTCTTTGAGTTCCTCTTATTTGGGACTCTCTGTATTTCCTGGACTTGTAAGTCTATTTCTATCACCAGGTAGGGGAACTTTTATGTCATTATTTATTCAAATAGGTTTTCAATATCTTGCTCTCTCTCTTCCCTTTCTGGTACCCCTATAATGCAAACGTTGGTATGCTTGAAGTTGTCCCAGAGGCTCCTTAACTCTCTTCATATTTTTGGATTCTTTTTTTTTCTTTTTTTTTTTTTTTTTTTTTGTCTTCTGACTGGGTGTTTTTTGCTTTCTCATATTCCAAATCATTGATTTGATACTCAGAATTCTCTACTGTTGAATCCCTGTAAATTATTCTTTATTTCAGTTAGTGTATGCTTAATTTCTGACTGGTCCTTTTTCATGTCTTTGAAATTCTCACTAAAATCCTTGAAAGTCTCACTAAGTCTCTTGACGTTCTCATTGAGATCCTTGAGCAACCTTATAACCACTGTTTTGAACTCTGTATCCAGAAGTTTGCTTGCTTCCATTTCATTTATTTCCCTATCTAGATATTTCTTCCATTCTTTCGTTGGTGAGATGTTTCTTTGTCTCCGCATTTTGGCTGCTTCTGTGAGTTTGTTCCTATATATTAGGTAGAACTGCTATACTTCCCAGTCTTGGTAGAGTGGCCTTGTGTAGTAGTTGCCCTGTAGGGCCCAGTGGCTCAGCCTCTCAGGGTCCTACTGCAGCCTCAATATCCCACGCCATTAAAAAAATACCACACGTGGGTGTCGGACCAGCTCATTCCATGCCTCCGCCCCTCCTACCAGCCTTGATGTACTTTCCTCTTTACTTTTCTAGTTGTAGGACTTCCATTCAGCCAGATTTCAGGGGGTTCTGAATAATGGTTTTGCTGTATTTTAGTTATAATTTTGATGTGGTTGTGGAAGGTGGCGAGTACCAGCATTTACCTACACCATCATCTTGGTTCACTCTAAGCTCAATTTAAAACATCACATAACTTCTGGGAAGGGGGCAGGAGTGGGAGGAGGGGATCAATGGGGTGGGGGGTTAGGTGGACATCTGTAATATTTCAACAATAAAGATAAATTTTTAAAAGTAAATAAATAAAACAGCACATAACTTTTCTATTTCTTAGAACGCTTTCTCCAGTTAATTAAAATTATTTTGCAGGTTTGTACTTTTTAAATAAAGTGTACAACAGATTTGTCTAGAAATTCTATTTTACTTTCCTGATTGCCTGCCTCTCTTTGGAGCTATTCTGTGTGTGCATGTATATGACTCTCTGTGTGTAAGATTGTTACCTTCAACATACTTGCTTTCTAACGGTTAGACACTCAAGTATGTAAACGTGCATTACATAAACCTGAAATAAAGAGTTTCTGAGAGTATGGCAAATTCGAAGATGATTGTAACTTCCTCCTGGGAGTTGTGAGCAAAGGGATGCATTAGCTGTGACACGCTTAGTAAAGAGCAGGGGCCATCGGAGCACATGTAATGCACGTGACGGAGCTCTGAAGGATGGGAAGAACTGGAGACACAGAAAACAGGCAGAGCTGCAACAGAAAGGAATGGAGCTCTGAGGCCTGTGGTAGCACCATGACCCTCAAGAACATGTGTCATTTCATTATTAAATGATAGAAGCCAGTCACAAACGACTGCATATGGTATAATGCCATTTATTGGAAATGTCTAGAATGGGCAAATCCATAGACAAAGTAGGCTAGTGGCAAAGGGCTGGGGAAGGGTATGGGGAGAGTGCTCAAGCGGTGTGGGGTTTCTCTTGGGGGTGATGAAAGTGTTCACAAGTAAGTAATGGTGATGGCACAGCACTGTCCATCCACTAAAACCACTGAGATGCACGTGGTGTGAATTATAGCTCAATAAAGCTTTTCTTAAAAAAAAAAAAACAGGCAGAGACAGAAGGGCCTCAGAGCGAGCCTGAGCTATAGGAGCTCAGTCACTAATTGGAAATTTTTTTAAAAGCAAAATAAAATCCATACTGGATCTGTGCTCAGGTCAACTAACTAAATTCAGCAGATATTGCCCAAACACCTACTATGTGTCAACTACCTAAATATAAAAAGATGCTGCCCTTTTGGAGTTATGGGCTTTTACTAGAAAATAAAATATTTTTAAATAAACAGAGTACAAATATTAAGAACTATTCTTGTCATTATTAGCAGGGGACATGATATTGTACATAGAAAACCCTAAAGACTCCATCAGGAAACTACTAGACTTAATAAATTTGGTAAAGTAGAAGGATACAAAATCAACATCCAAAATCGATGGCATTTTTATATACCAATAATGAACTCCCCGAAAAAGGAACTAAAACAACAATCCCATTTACCATTTCAACAACAAAATAAGATACCGAGGAATAAACTTAACCAAGGAGATAAAAGGCCTGTACTTGGAAAACTATGGGACACTGAAAAAAGAAATAGAGGAAGATACAAACAAATGGAAGCATATACCATGTTCATGGATTGGAAGAATTAACAGCATTAAAACGTCCATACTACCCAAAGCCATCTCTAGATTCAACACAATCTCTACTAAAATACCAATGACATACTTCACAGAGCTAGAACAAATACCCCAAAAATTTATATGGAACCAAAAAGACCCAGAAAAGGTCCCGCAACCTTGAGAAACAAGTATAAAATTGGAGGGATCACAATACCAGATATCAAACTATACTCCAAAGCCATTGTAACCAAAACAGCCTGCTACTGGCACAAGAATAGGCAAATAGACCAATGGAACAGAATAAAGACCCCAGAAATCGACCCAAACTATTACACTCAATCAGTATTTGACGAAGGAGGCAAGAGCATACAATGGAGTCAAGATAGTCTCTTCAATAAATGGTGTTGGGAAAATTGGACGGATACATGCAAAAAAAAAAAAAATGAAACTAGACCACCAACTTACACCACACACAAGAATAAACTCAAAATGGATAAAAGACCTAAATGTAAGTTGGGAAACCATAAAAATCCTAGAAGAAACCATAGGCAGCAAAATCTCAAACATCTCTCATAGCAATATGTTTACAGATACATCTCCTAGGGCAGTGGTTGGCAAACTCATTAGTCAACAGAGCCAAATATCAACAGTACAACGATTGAAATTTCTTTTGAGAGCCAAATTTTTTAAACTTAAACTTCTTCTAACACCACTTCTAAATAGACTCGCCCAGGCCGTGGTATTTTGTGGAAGAGCCACACTCAAGGGGCCAAAGAGCCACATGTGGCTCGCGAGCCGCAGTTTGCTGACCACGGCCCTAGGGCAAAGAACACTAAGAAGAAAATAAACAAATGGGACTACATCAAAATAAAAAGCTTCTGTACAGCAAAACAAACCATCAGCAAAATGAAAAGAGAGCCCACTGTATGGGAGAACATATTTGGCAATGATACATCTGATAAAGGCTTAATATCCAAAATATACTAGATGTACTGGTTAATAATGTGGATTTTTTTCAATAGATGGAGTTACATATATGTTGATATATATGCGATTTGATATGTATGCTATTTTGTTGTATTGACAACAAGCTTCAAAACTCCATATGTCAAATTTGCTGAAGGTGTTATCATAGATATTTTTACACTTAAAAATGCCTAATTTTGTGCCAAAAAAAAGAGCATTTGCGGGAAGTTTTAATTCATTGCTTTATTTTGAAGGAAAGTGCTGCTGAATAATTCAGGAAGCTTATAGTGAACATGCTCCATCTCAAGATACTTGTGAACGCTAGTTTAAACGCTTTAAAGGTGATGGTTTCAATGTGAAAGACAAAGAACATCCAGGTGAACTGAAAAAGTTTGAAGACCAACAATTACAAGCATTATTGGATGAAGATGCATGTCAAACTCAAGAACAACTTGCAGAAAGATTAAACGTTGTTCAGCAAACAATTTCTGATCGCTTACAAGCAATGGGAAAGATTTTAAAGGAAGGAAAATGGGTGCCACATGAACTGAACGAAAGACAAATGGAAAATAGAAAAGTCATCAGTAAAATGTTGCTTCAATGGCGAAAGTGTCTTTTTTTTGCATCAAATTGTGATGGGCGATGAAAAGTGGATTTATTTTGAGAATCCCAAATGCACAAAATCATGGGTTGATCCAGGTCAAATATCAACATCGACTGCAAGGCCAAATTGCTTCGGAAAGAATTTGGTGGGATCTCTCTCTCTGCGTTTGGTGGGATCAGGAAGGTGTGGTGTATTATGAGCTTCTAAAATCAGGTGAAACCATTAATACTGATCGCTAACAACAACAAATAATCAATTTGAACCACGCTTTGATCATGAAACAACCAGAATGTGCCAGAAGACACAGCAAAGTACTTTTGCTTCATGATGACGTACCATCACACACTTCAAAACCAGTTAAAGACACGTTAAAAGATCTTGCCTGGGAAATATTAACCCACCTGCTGTATTCACCAGACCTTGCTCCTTCAGATGACCACTTGTTCCGATCGATGGCACACGCACTTTCTGAGCAGCACTTCAAAACATACGAAGAAGTGGAACATTGGGTCTCTGAATGGTTTGCCTCAAAACAAGAAAAGTTCTATTGGGACGGTATCCACAAAGTACCTGAAAGATGGGGAAATGTGTAGCTAGCGATGGACATTACTTGAATAAAGCACTTTTGATGTTTCTCTTGAAATTATCATGTTTTCTTTTATTATAAAATCCACTATTATTAACTGGTACACCTAGTATAAGAAACTCATATAACTTAACAAAAAGAAGACAAACAATCCAATTGAAAAATGGGCAAAGAACCTAAATAGATACTTCTCCCAAGTGGACATACAGATGGCCAAGAGACATATGAAAAAATGCTCAATATCACTGATCATCAGAGAGATACAAATTAGAACAACAATGAGGTACCACCTGACACCTGTCAGAATGGCTACCATCAACAAATGACAAGTGCTGGCGAGGATGCGGAGAAAAGGAACCCTAGTACACAGGTGGTGGGAAAGCAGACTGGTGCAGCCATTATGGAAAACGGTATGGAGTTTCCTCAAAAAATTAAAAATGGAACTTCCGTTTGAACCAGCGATCCCACTTCTGGGAACATATCCTAAAACCCCCAAAACACTAATCAGAAAGAATATATGCACCCCTATGTTCATAGCCACATTATTTACAATAGCTAAGATTTGGAAACAGCCCAAGTGCCCATCAGTAGATGAATGGATAAAAAAGCTGTGGAACATTTACACTATGGTACACTATGCAGCTATAAAAAAGAGGGATATCTTTGGGTCAGCATGGATGGACCTAGAAAATATTATGCTAAGTGAAATAAGCCAAACTGAGAAAGACAAATATCACATGATCTCACTTATTTGTGGAATCTAATGAACAAAATGAATTGACCAACAAAATAAGACCCAAAGCAGGGAGGCATGGAGCAGACTGACATATGGGGTTGGGGGGCAAGAAGAGATAAACCAAAGAACTTATATACTTATATGCATAGGCCATGGACACGGACAATAGGGTAGTGAAGACCTGGGGGGCGGGGGGGGGGGTGAAGCTGGGAGGAGGAGGGGAAGGGTGGAAAATGGAAGATATCTGTAATCTATCAATTAAAAAAATATTTAAAAAAGGAAAAAAAGAAAAGTATGATTCTTGCCCTGGCTGGTGTGGCTCAGTTGGTTGGAGCATCCTCCTGTACACTGAAAGAATGTGGGTTCGTTTCCCAGTCAGAGCACACACCTAGGTTGTGGGTTTGAACCCCAGTCGAGGTGCTACAGAAGGCAACCAATCAATGTTTCTCTCTCTCTCTCTCTCTCTCTCTCCTCTCTCTCTCTCTCTCTCTCTCTCTCTCTCTCTCTCTCTCTCTCTCTCCATCCCTCCCTCCCCCTCTCCCTCCCTTCCCCTCTCTCTAAAATCAATAAGCATGTCCCCAGGTGAGAATTTTTTTAAAGAATTATGAGTATTTTCTTATTTCTAGGAGTCTAGATTATAATGACATTATATTATAAAGAGGGAAATAATTTGTGAAGTATTAGAGAAAGATATAATGAGTGTTCTGTTACAGCTGTGGAAGCCCAGAGGACATAGAAAGGAGTTGGGCCTGAGGAAGGTCAGAAAGAGGGTCACAGGGAATCATGTGATATTTGCCCCCAGGGATGGGAATCTTGGCTGACAAGGTCTGAGTGTGTTCCTTCATTCTTCATTCCTGATTTGAAGGGCCTGTGAAAGGCAGAATCCTTCAGAGTCTGGAGCCTGCAGAAGTGGCTTCTAGACTCATCGGCCCCACTCCTGACCCAGGCCCACCCTGGGAGGAGCCGGAGACTGTAGGCTCTGGGCCCTGGAAGAACCATCTACTCCCCCACCATCTACCCACCTGCACCTACCACTAGGACCTGCCTTTTCTTCCCATAAGGGCAGGAAGAGTGTTAACAAACAGGAATCATTAAAAAGAAGGGATTCGCTTCTGGATTTGGACCTGTGGGCCCCACTTCTATTGTTGCCAAAGCACATAACATAGTAAGACAATTACTCTGTCAGTTTCCACAGAAGTAAATGTGGAAAGCTTTGCTGCAAATGCACACACAGTGTGGCAGCAGGTGGAGGAAAGCCTCAGGGTTCAGTCATCTGTAGGAGAGACGGTTGCCTTTTCAAAGCTGATGCATGGAGCTCACTTATTATTATGAGCTGTCTTCATCGCCACGATTCTACCTCATCATCCTTTGCATTCTAGCAGTTACCCAATCTCCTATGAAACAAAAGAGGGTGGCAAAAACCACACTGGCTCAAACCCAGGGTCCATCCATCCCTGCCCCCTGAGTATGACAAGCAGAGGAAGCCTATTATGAGAAAGAACGCGGTCTTTGGGTTTGAGTCCTAGCTCACTCAATCATCAGCTAAGTGACTTTGGGAAAGTTACCCCGGCTCTCTGGAGCTTCCTCCCATCCTCCTCTATTTAGAGGGCGTAATACTAACATGTTTTAATGGAAGACTCTGAAGAAGCATCCCCTAAAGTTTAGAGACATTGCCTATGTATTCTATAACTTCCCTTGATGTGTTTAGCTAATGAATGTATATTTATGTATATGTAAATATATACAATATGCATACATGTGTGTACATATACATAGCTATATCATCACTTTATTGAAATTGTCTTGGTTGCAAGTGGCAGAAATTCAACTTAACTGGCTAAGACCCCTCAAAAATTAAGGAATATTGACTCACAGATGTGAAAAATCTAGTGGCAGTTTAGTGTCAAGCACAGCTGTATGCAGATTCTCAAATACTACCGTCACAAGCTTGTCTTTCTTTGTGTTTTCATCTTTGCTTTTCTCTGTGCAGTTAAATGGGTCAACATACATGAAGCACTTAGAATGGTGCTTAGCTCATAATAAGCACTGTATACATGTTTTTTCATTCAATCTATTATTTCATTTAATCTTCCCACCATCCTATAAAGCATGCCCTACTATTGTCCTACCTTTACAGATAAAGTAACTGAGGCACAGGGACGTCATGTAGCTACTCAATAACCAAACTGGGCCAGGCAGTCTGGTTCAAAAGGCTTTTCTTGACCAGTTCTCCAGCCTGTCCCCTCATTGGACCAGAACAGAACAGGAGGCTGAACCCTGATTGTGAAAGGAATAGGAAACCTAAATCCTCAAAGACAGATGCTTTCCAAATAAAGCCAATGGGCAAGAAAGGCTGAGACACTTGCCACCTGATGGGGTACTATCCTTTCGAATCTGGTGTGGGGTATATTTTCATTTTTGAAACAGAAAATAAGTTCCTTCTTCTATACTCCATGCCTAGCCTATCAATCCTACACAAAGGCAGGAGTTACACCCACTTGAAAATTCTAGAGACAGGGAGTGGTGAGAATCTGAGTCCCAGTACCGTTATTCTGTGTTCATGACCCCGTCACCCACCCCATATAGTTTTTGCTCTTGTCTGCCCTGCTCTGTGTCCCACGAGTCCAGCCTATATGGACTGAGCCTCTGGGCTACCTTCCACGCTGACTGCTGGCTGGGTTTGGCCAGTGATCCCTGCCCTTATCGATTCAGGCCCCACAGTGATGATGGATCCCATGGTTGCTGGGCCCTGGGCACTTCACTACTTATTTTTCTTAACCCAACCACACCTTTGCAAAGAGCCCCTTTGATTCATTGTCTTCCGTTAAAGTCTTTGAGTTGCCATCAGTTTCCAGATTCACATGATGAGTTTTGTGACCACTCAGCATTTCTATCTCCATGAGCTCCTTCCTGCACAAAAAATTATACTTGTGACTGTGTTGATATAAAGATGAATATAATCTAGGCGGGATTGTATCTATGTTTTTCTTCTGATTTTGAAATAAATTAAAACATTTTTGCCCTGGTCACTGTGGCTCAGTTGGTTGGGTGTTGTCCTATGCACAAGAGGTTGCCAGTTCGATTCCAGGTCAGAGCATATGCCCGGGTCAGGGGCTCAATCCCCAGTAGGAGGCATGCGGGAGGCAGCTGATTGATGCTTCTCTCTCATATCAATGTTTCTCTCTCCCTCTCCCTTCCACTCTCTCTAAAATCAATAAAAACATATAAAAAAGAAATTAAAACACTTTCATGTGCTCCTCAATGTATCATGGGCCCTAGGCACTGAGCCTGCTGCCATGTGTAATGGCGTAGTTGGCCCTGGTTGTTTTTGGCCAGCGCTCTGACCGAGGCCACCATCTCTTCTACCTGCGTACCTAAAAGACAGAAAATGGACAGAAGGTGGGCTACTGTCAAGTTAAAATCATGATCCTTGGGTCAGATTTCCCAAAGAGCCTGTTTCAATCTTAGTGAACGCAGCGCCCTTGTCCCTAAGCAGATCCCATTTCCAAGTCCCGGCTAAGATGACAAGATAGCAGCAGGGAAGCGCTGGAGTATCGAGTGCTGGATGGATGCCCGACTTGTTGACTGCCACACTCCGTTACTCACCATCACTTTCCTCCGGGTAAACACACACTTGGCGACTGTGAAGGAGGGAACATGTCTCCTATGTTCTCATGAAGATCGCATTCTGACTTCCAGTATTGAAAAGCAAGACTGGAATTTGTTTTGTTTTGTTTTGTTTTGTTTTTATAAGAGAAATGAGAATTTTTAATGAGGAATCCTGCGTTTACTTGGCAGTGTGTTAAGTACTGATGATACTCAAGAATGTATTTAAGGTTCTATGTGCTCAGCCAGCTCTCAGTCTGTAACTGTCACTGGCGAGGGACCAGGACGGAGGGTCTGCCCAGGATGGTCTGGAACGTGTGGTTCTTGACCTAACGTAGGAAAGGGTTCACGCCTGAGTCCAGGTGGTTCTGAGAGCACATTATTAAAGATGGGGACAGTGAAACAAAGAAAAGGCTTCAGACAGAAGAGGCAAGATCCCAGCAACAGGAGTGAGCGCAGACTGGACCACCCAACGCAGGAAGGAGCCACGGGAACAGGAGGGAGCCACGCTCTCTTTCGCCTCCGGTCCCAGGCGCTTTGGGAGCCGCAGGCTTCCATGCAGACATGGCCGAGTACAAGAACCACACAACACACAACCAGTCCCAAAAATGGCACAGAAATGGCAGCAAGAAACCCCGACTGAAAAGATATGAATCTCTTAAAGGGGTAGACCCCAAGTTCCTGGGGAGCATGCGCTCTGCCAGGAAGCACAGCAAGAAGAGCCTGAAGATGCAGGCCAACGATGCCAAGGCCATGAGCGCACATCCTCAGGCTCTCCAGGCTCTCGTACAGCCCAAGGAGGTCAAGCCCAAGATCCCAAAGGGTGACAACCACAAGCTCTGTCGACCTGCCTACACTGCTCACCCAAGCTTGGGAAATGAGCTCGTGTCCACATCACCAAGGGTCTCAAGCTCTGCCAGCTAAAGTCCACGGCCAATGCTGAAATCAAGCCCCAGGCTTTGACTGCAGCTCAGGCTCAGGCTCCAACTCAGGCTCTCAAAGATGCCCAGGCCCCCATGCAGGCTCCACAGTAGAGGCCGCTGTCTGCTGATGTGAGGATGGAAGGATCCATGTGGCCCCTGGGCTACTGTCTGCATGGAACTGGTGTCCTTCTGTGCAATTGGTACAAATAAGCCTGAGGACGTGAGCCACACTGGGCTGCCTGGACTCAGGAAACAAGTTACAGCGGGTAAAGGAGGGCCCTTAAAGACAGGTTCAGAGGGGTAACCTGGGATGAGCTGCCACTGCCCACTGTTCCCCTGGTTGCAAGTCTCATGGGGATCCTTAGAGCTTAGGAGAAAGAAAGCAAAAGTACATTCTGAGGAAAGGAGGGATCTCCATTGTGCTCCAGAAAGAGCGCACACTGGGGCATCTTTTGTCTTACGGTTCTTATCTGTTTTCTAAAGGCGGGGATTTTACGGGAGGTTTCAGGGGAGGGTCTCAACAGAATATTCAGCAGCTTTCCAGGTGTGTTCTTTAATATGCTAATGCATCCAAATGAGGGTAGCCCTAGCCGGGTTTTCTCAGTGGATAGAGCCTCGGCCTGCGGACTAAAGGGTCCCGGTTCAATTCCAGTCAAGGGCACGTGTTTCGGTTGCAGGCTTGATCCCCAGCCCTGGCTGTGGCGTGTGCAGGAGGCAACCAATTGATATGTCACTCTCACATTGATCTTTTTCTCTCTGTGTCTCTCCCCCTCCCTCCACTCTCTCTAAAAAAATCAGTGGAAAAATATCCTCAGGTGAGGATTAACCACAACAACAGAAAGATCTTGCAATTTATTAGCAGGCTGTTAATTGCTCAGTTTTGTTTAACTATTTTGTCTCAGTTTCCCTCGTTCCACTTACCAAGGAATTTTTCTAGCTTCTTACTATCTTACCTCACGACCATCTCCTAGACCAGGCGGAATGCAATGGGCACCGTAAATGATGCTGGGAAGAAGGCACTGGCAGACAGAAGTATTTTTAATCCTCAAACAAGCAGTTATCGATTTTCTGTTGGAGGTACACTCTTCATACCCTAGCAAGTGTGAGACCAATGTCACTCAGATATTTTATTTTTTGCCTTTCTTTACTCTTCAGTTTTAATTTCAGGTTAATGCCAAATTTAAATCTCTACGCCTCTGGATCTCTGCACCCCCTAGACAGCTGGCCTTTGACAGATGGGAGTGGGGAGGAGGCCAGCAGAGGACGGGGAAGCTGAGAACTTGCCCCTCAGTGCCCTAAAGATCAACCATAAAACGAATGAACTGCGGGAACTGGGTTGTCTGAGCTCATTCCAAATTATGCCTTGGTAAAGTTCATCTTTGTTTTCAATTATCACCCTGAAGTCATAAATGCTGAACCTGAGGTACAGCCTCCCAGCTCTCTGAATCTTCTTCATTCCTCTTACTGCTGCCCCCATCAAATGTGATGCCCACTTCACTGGATACCTAGGGCAATGGGTCCTCTCTTTGTGGGGGGGGGGGGGAAATACAAAAAACTCTTTTATTCTTTAAGAGATTAAATCTAAAAAGATTGTCCTGATTCAATGAATCCAAATTTTGATGTGTTGTGTTTTTAAGTACATCCCCCTTTAACTATTCACAACCCAGTTATAAACTCATGTTTATTTTATATCTTTTTGTCTCCATCCTCTTATGACTTTACTAGAGGCCTGATGCACGGAATTCGTGCAAGAGTAGACCTTCCTTCCCCCTGCCACTGGCAGGCACCTGGGACCTGGGCTTCCCTTGCAGCCTGGCTTCGTCCCGAAGGATGTCTGGTCTAATTAGCATATTATGCTTTTATTATTATAGATAACACTTACCCTGACAAGTTTATAAAGAATATTGAGGTTGATACTTGCTGGTCTTAGTAGAAATTAATCAAAATCCATCTGCTCCCTTCTCAGCTTGGACAATTTCATTACCACTAAACTAGGGATTATAGGATTCTTACATCTTTTTTTTCCAACACAGCTCAGCTGATTGAGAAACAATGATTAAAGCTGCTTTACTTTAAGGAAGATTGTTTCCAATCTTCTCTTCTTGCAAAGCAGAGAGATGAAAGCACCTGATCCTGAAATATTTATATCCAAGGCTAGAAATCTGTATTGGAGGCATGATGAATGATTGAACCAAAAACTTTTTATTTTAAAGTCATAGTTCTTATTTTTACACTTACTCTCTCCATAAGCTGGAGGAAATAGGCCCTAAATAAATTTACTGCCCCTATCCCAGGTAGATTTTTCTATCTTTATCTATAATAATAAAAGCGTAATATGCAAATCAACCGAACAACTGAACAGCAGAACGACCGTCCAGACAACCACGCTATGACACCCTCTGGCGCCTGGCCAGCCAAGTCGGGTGCAATGCGATTGGTTGGGGGCCTGGCCATTGCCCCATGATCACCTTGTAGAGGAAGGCCCAGGCCACCAGCTGGTGGGGCAATCAATCGGGGGGCTCCATGATCGCCCCAAAGAGGGAGACTCAGGTCACTGACCGGCGGTGCTGCGGCGGGTAGCCTGGGCCTCCCTCTGTGGGAGCGATGCATTGCGGAGCCCCGGCCAGGTGGGCAGGGCCTAACCCTTTGGGGCAATCCATCGAGGAGCCCCGGCTGGGTGAGCGGGGCCTACCTCTTTGGGGTGATCGATCGTGGGGCTCCTGGACTGTGAGAGGGCACAGGCCGGGCTGAGAGACACCCTCCCCCCACCGCCCAAGTGCACGAATTTCATGCACCAGGCCTCTAGTTTAATTATAAATTCAGTGTGGCATAATACAGAGACTCAAATATGACGCTTCCCTTTCTGACACTGACTATTCACAGGGATAAGTATCCGTTATCCTTATGTGGCCTTAGAATGCCTGCTTTCAAAGGAATGCAGAACACAAAGTAGAGGAAATGAGTCTAAGCCTCCCGCAAGGAGATACCTTGATCTGGGATTCAAGAAATCTAAAGAATTAGAAGTGATTACTAAAGAGTAATTCTGGATTTAACCAGCCTCAGACAGGTGCTATAAGTAACTATTCTGACTTTTTTAAAACCTAGTTTTCATGCATTTCCTTCTAATGCTCAGCTCTCAAGCATACAGTTGGATGAGCTTTGACAAATGTATACACTCAGAGACCATTACTCCAATCCAGGTCTAGAACATTCCATATGATTAAGTTTTTCATGTGGCTGTTTAAAAAAAGAAAGGGATCCCAACCAGTGTGGCTCAGTGGTGAGCTTCAATGAACCAGGAGGTCACGGTTCGATTCCCAGCCAGGGCATAGTTTTGGGCTCGATCCCCACTGGGGGGTGTGCAAGAGGCATCCAGTCAATGATTCTCTCTCATCATTGATGTATTCCTATCTCTCTCTCTCCCTCTCCTTTCCTCTCTGAACTCAATAAAAATATATTTTTTTAAAAGAAAGAGAATTGTTATGTAGCCTTCTGCTACAAGGAATGAACTCCCCTCTAAATTCCAAAAGGAATAAAGTGAAACCTGTGAGCCAGTTCCCTGGGGAGTCAAATTTCATTTGAAACCAGTTCACGTCCAGGCCTTTTAACAACACAACACAGGAAGGAACTGGTCCTGATGGGCAGACAGAGGGGATGGCATCATGACCCAAACTCAGATTAGAAACATGATGATTCCCTGGGAGCGACGCTGGAGCCTGGCAGCCGGCACCCCGCTCGTCCTCTGAAACGGGAAATTGAATGAGGCAAGGCCAGTCTGGGCCAGCCTGTTGGATGAGATTGCTTGGGGGTGTTTAAAGGCCCCAACTTCTACACAGACATTAAAATTTCCGTGTGAGCAGCCCCAGAAACATGCCCCTGTGCTGGTCATCGCCCCTCCCACACCAGGTCCTGTGCAGCAGGAAGTCAGGTACCAGCCTTTACTCCCAGCCCACAGGACACGGCGCCTCCGGTGGCTTCCGTGTGGCAAAAGTCTTATTGCATAAAAGGAGAATTATAAATACTCATCCTTAGAAATTATGAAGGACATATAGATAAAGCCACAGGAGTGGAAATTTCTCTTCATTCAGTAACTGCTGCTCGGGGACAGTACAGAACTAGGTGAGAGGTGTATGCGCTGACTGTAAAGTATAATGGAAAGAGCTGAGCCCTGGCCAGTGGCTCAGTTGGTTGGAGCATCACCCTGTGCACCAAAGGATCGTGGGTTCGATTCCTGGTCAGGGCACATACCTAGGTTGCGGGTTTGATCTCTGGGTTGGGGGGGTGTGTGGGAGGCACCAATTGCTGTTTCTCTCACATAGCTGTTTCCCTTTCACATAGATGTTTCTCTCTTTCTCTCCCTCCTTCTCTCTTTCTTCTCTCTCCCCGTCTCTCCCTTCCTCTGTCTCTCAAACCAATGAAAACATATCCTCCGGTAAGGATTCAAGAAAAGAGCTGAATTACAGAGTTGTTTCTCTTGGTTCCTTTGTATAACTACGAGTTCTATACTGGCAAGTTTTATCGTCCCCTATTGTGCGGCACCACAGCAGAGTCAAGGCACCAAACCCAGCCTGAGTTCAAACCCCAGTTCTGCCACATTTGAGGGTGACTTTGAACAAGACTTGCTTCTCTGTACTTTGGGTATCATTGTAATTAGCCAGTTATTAACAATAGGAAAGGAGCAAAGGGAAGGCCAGACATCATAGGCATGTCATTGGGCAGCTTCACCAGGAAGATGCAATTTCACACTCCCCAGGGAACATGGGCCCAGTCCCTGCAGATCACTGGGGGAAGGGTTCAACAAAGGGGAGATGGATGCATGCCCCGTGAACTTGGGATGGCATAGGAAAGGTACTTGCCTATCAGTTACATTTAGGAGCAGAAATCATTGGCCAGATGGGCGTGATTTCATCCTTAGAAATTATGAAGGGCATATAGATAAAGCCAAAGGAGTGGAAATTTCTCTTCATTCAGTAACTGCGAGCCAGTGAAAACTGGGAAATACACAACCCCCTACACACAGAAATTCTCTCTTGTGCTGAGCTCTTGTTGCACTTGACTCCTGGCTCGTGGGGCTCTTTTCTCCTGCTTCCCTGTGTTCACCTGAATGGCCCACAACAATGCGGACCCCACAGGCAATGGGTGATGGACTGCAGCAGGACACAAGCGGAGCCGGCCTGATGCTGGACTGGACCCGGCTCCAACGTGGAAAGGAAACTCTGGACCCTGGCTCTGATTTTAACTCTGCTGAAGCCCCAGCTACACTTCTTCTTTGACTGGACTGAGGGAAATGGGAGCCAGTGGTGTAATTCCGCAGAAATAAAGCTTTCTGCTGTACTGCATCCTCCCACGGGGCCTCCAGAAATGCTTATTCCAGTGGTACCCCAAGAACCCCACTTCCATGAGCAACCACGGGAGATGAGGCCTCTGCTGCCTTTGACACTTCCAGCTCCCCAGCTTTAAAGTGGGAGCAGCAGCGTAGGGGCAAGCAAGCGTTCTGTGTAAGAGCCAGATACCATATACTTCAGACTTCGACGGCCGGGTATCTGTCCCTGAGGTGTGAAAGCAGCCACAGAAAGTATGCAACGAATGGGCATGGCTGTTGTTTATTTATGGACACTGAACTTTGAATCTCACATAATTTTATAAGACTACTAGTGGCCCGGTGCACGAAATTCATGCACATTAAAAGGGAATTAATTAGAGGAAATATTGGAATATTGCTATTTGCCCTTTTTCTATAATAGAAGTGTCAAAGAAAATTAGTAAAATGCATATGAAAATCTTCCTCCTGTCAGAGTCTGGGGCGCACCGCGGGACCTAGAGTCAAGTCCCCACCCACCACCCACACGCGCTTCGAAAACGCAGGAGACCCAGACCCAGCCGGCCCCACCCCCATTGGATGAGACCCATACCCGGCCGGCCCCACTCCCATCAAGCCCTTCCAGGTGGGGGGTGCAGCCTCAGGTCCCCCACCCTGGCGCCAAGCGGAGGATGCAGCATCAGGTCCCCCGGCCCAGTGCCGGGGCGGGGGGTGCGGTCTCAGGTCCCCCATCAAGCTCCACCAGGCGGGGGGCGCAGCCTGAGGTGCCCCATCAAGCCCCGTCAGGTAGTGGGTACAGCCTGAGGTTCCCGGTCAGGGCGGTAGGGCAGAGGGTGCAACCTGAGGTCTCCCAGCCTGAGGTCAACTGGCCCGGCACTGGGGCGGGGGGCGCGGTCTGAGGTCCCCGTCAAGCCCAGCGGGGCAGGGGGCGCGGCCTGAGGTCCCTCGCCCCAGCCAGGCGCCATGCAGCCTCAGGTCCCTGCTGTTTGGTCGTGACATTACGACATCCTGGCTAATTTGCATATTCCTCTATTATTAGATTTTTTTAGAGCAGTTTTAGGTTTATAATAAAATCGCAAGGAAGGTAGAGAGGTGTCCCATGTACGCCCTGCCCCAGACATGCACAGCCTCCCCCATTACCAACATCACTCACCAGATGGTACATTTTTTACGAAGGTTGAACCTACATGGATGCATCGTATCAGCCAGAGTCCATAGTTTACCTCCCGTTTCACTTGTGCGGCTGCACATTCTATGGGTTTGGAGAAATGTATAATGATAAGTATCCACCATTACAGTGTCACACGGCGTATTTCACTCCCCTGAACCTCCTCTGTGCTCTGCCTGTTTATCCGCCTCCCCATCTCCCGGGAACCACTGCTCTTTCCACTGTCTTCACAGTTTTGCCTTTTCCAGAGTGTCGCCCAGGGGGAAGCATACGGTACGCAGCCTTTTCAGATTGGCTTCTTTCACTCAGTAACAGGCATTCACGGCTCCTCCTGTCTCCTCGTGGCTTGATAGCTCACTTCCTTTTGGTGCCGGAGACTATTCCATTGTCTGGAGGAACCACAGTTTATGGAACCATTCGCCTACTGAAGGCTATCTTGGTTCCAAGTCGTGGCAATTAAAAATAAAGCAGCTGTAAATAACCTTGTGCAGATTTTGGGGTACACATACGTTTTCAACTCCTTTGGGTAAATGTAAAAAAGCACAATTGCTGGATCACAAGGAAAGACTGTGTTAGTTTGTAAGAAGCACTCGAACTGCCTCTCAACATGGCTGTGCCGTGTTGCGTTTCCACAGCGAAGTATACGAGTCCGAGTCCTGCTGCTCCTCCTCGGCCCCAGCAGGAGGCGCTGTCAGTGCCCCGGATGTTGGCAGGTATGTACCATACCTCATTGTTGTTTGCATTTGCATTGCCCTAGTGACATATGATGTGGAGCAGCTTTCCATATGCTGGTTTGCCTTCTGTAGATTCTCTTTGGTGAGGTGTTTGTTAAGGCCTTTGACCCATTTTTTAATTGGGTTGTTTCCTTATTTTTGAGTTTAAGTTCTTCGGATATGTTGGTTAGCAGTCCTGTATCATATATCTTTTGCTGAATCTCATATAATTTCCAGGTGTCAAAAAATGTTCTCCTTTTGATATTTTTCAACCCTTTAAAAAACAATAAACAACATTCTTAGCTCACAGGCTGCATAAAAACAGGTGGTGGCCAGATTTAGCCCACAAGCCAGAGTTTGCCAACTCCTCAGTCAGCTCACAGGGTTGCGTATTAACTCATGCAAAGCCCTTAGACCAGGGCCTGGCACAGCATCAGCACCCCTTTCCTGCTCAGATTTATTGTCATTATCTAGTAGAACGTGATGAATGCTACGCTCTCCAAGGTTCTGGTATCAGTCATATTTCCAGAAAGTTAACCTTATGGGCTTCTAGTTTTCAGAAAAATATCGGGGCCCTCCAAGAGACAGTGATCTTAGTGTCTTCCTCCGATGTCTAGGGAAGGTGTGGCGAACACTGCCGCCAGCTGTGGGTCCAACATACAAAGTGCGACACTGGCTAGATCCCATCACTACAGGATTTAATGTACAAAACGGGATCCATTCTGTACATGAAATCCCACAATGAGATTTATTTACAACATTAAATCATTTCCTTGCTGCATGGCTCTATTTTTAACTATTAAAATATTCATCACACACTCTAAGAACCTAACACCAAGTGTTTTATGACCTCTTAAAAGATGGCTTCTTTCAAAAAATCACTTTCAAATGGGGATGTCAGTCTCCACGTGGGCCAAATAAAGAGTGATCCATTGTCAAATATCAAAGGAAATAAAGAAGACATCGTTGCTCCGGGAAGACCGCCAGACATGGATTGATTAAACATAAATGTATGTGATGAGCAACGCTGTGGCTGGGAGGTAGGGATGAGAAGTGGGGAGGCATCTGAGGCAAAGTGTGCTTGTTTCCCTAGTGCACAGTCTATCGTCTAAGACCGTGGTCGGCAAACTCGTTAGTCCACAGAGCCAAACATCAACAGTACAACGATGGAAATGTCTTTTGAGAGACAAATGTTTTAAACTTAAACTTCTTCTATCGCCACTTCTTCAAAATAGACTCGCCCAGGCCGTGGTATTTTGTGGAAGAGCCACACTCAAGGGGCCAAAGAGCCGGATGTGGCTCGCAAGCCGCAGTTTGCTGACCACGGGTCTAAGACAATGGTTCTCAGCAGGAGGCAACCTGGGCGCCACCAGGCAGGTGGCAATGTCTGTAGACATTTCTGGTTGTCACAACTGAGTTGCGGGGTGGCAGTTGCTACTGGCTTCTAGTAGGTAGAGACCAGAGCTGATGCTAAATATCCTACAATGCACAGCACAGCCCCCCACAACAAGGAATATTAACCCAAAACAGTCAATATTGCAGAGATTGAGAAACCCTACTCTTTGGGAACCCACTTCACATCTGACTTTGTCTTGCTTTTACTAGTACTTTGAATTGGCTATTACACGCACATGTCAAACAACTGAAGATAAACGCTGGAAAGCGTCCCTCCCCATGTTTCTATTAAGGATCACCATTCAATTTGATCTCTCCATCCATCACTTTTTCAAAGGCATTGTGAGAGAAAAATTACAAGATTAGTATTCACTTAAATTACACAAATTAATTCAATTGCCCTGAAGAAAACTGGTACCAGATCACCAGACTGCTGAGCAGCTCATGCTAACTTGGTGATTCAGTTTACCACAGAGGTAATGTGACCGATGTTTAAAAGCTAGTCAGCTGTAGCTAGCACTGAGCCATCTATTAGTAAGGACGTCTGTATTAATTACTGTATTTATTTGGATCCAATTGTACTCCTTGTTCTCAACCAAAATAAATCTGCTCAATTTCCTTAAGAACATAAGGCCCTTTTTAGACCAACACGAGGTGAAAATTAAATTCCATCCTTTTCCAAAGAATCAAAATACTAACTAAGCAGGAGAACTAATAAAAAGCTTCCAAATTAATTTATGGAGAGTCAGAGTAATTCTAATTGATCTTAATGTTATTTAAAATTGTAGGTATACTAATTAACATTGTATATTTAACACTTTTTTAAATTGTAATAATAATTTAAAACTTTTTTACAATAAAATTTTATTTAAACTGTATTTGTAGAGTGCTTTATAATTCTGTTTAAATGCACCTATGTTTGTAGAGTGCTTTATAATTTATGAAGTACATGCACATATACTATCTCACTTGAGCCCTAAAATAATTCTGAGAAGGCATGACAGGATTATCATCCCCGACTTAAAGATGAAGACACAGGCTTCAGTCCCGAGTATAAGTCCTTTTGGCTTAACAGAACACTCAACCTAAAACATCGTGTTTTACAAAGTTGGATTGGGGTGGGAGGTGGCACAAACAACTGTTCCAATTCTCTCCTGCTGAATAAACATCCCTACGACTCAGTGACTTCTGACAACAACATTTTGTTGTGTCTCACAATTTAGTGGAGCTCAGCTGAGCGGTTCTCCTGCTCCATGTGGTGCTGGCTGGGACCACAGGGGTCACACTGGGGTCCTAGGGGTCATGCTGGGGCCATAGAGGTCACGCTGGGGCCATAGGGGTCACGCTGGGGCCATAGGGGTCATACTGGGGCCATAGGGGTCACACTGGGGCCATAGGGGTCATTCTGGGGCCCTAGAGGTCACGCTGGGGTACTTGGTTGGTGGCTGCTTTGGAGGGTGTGCAGCAGCTGCACTCACATGGCCCTGGTGGGACCGCCGGGCTGCCTGGGTGCCTCTCCCAGGTCTGTCCAGCAGGGCCGTCAGATCTTCCATGGAAGCCAAGAGCGCGTCCTTGGAGAGACAGAGGTCAGAAGCTGCCACTCTTCCAATGCCTGGACGTGGTCCCTTCCACATACTGGGTTGGTCGGGCAGTCACGGAGCCCACCCAGATGTAAGAAGTGAGGGGGGGACCCCGCCTCTAGATGAGAAGACTGTATGGCATCTTTAATCCGTGAGATCCAACTGAGATGTGGGCATGTGGCCCGATGACTTTCCCGACATTAGGAGTGGTTTTCCTAAGAAACTAATTAGATCGGGGAAGCTGCAAACCAGAGAGAGCTGATGTCAGCAGGGCTCGGCCCGTGTGTCCACCTGCATCCTCTGCTGCCCGCCTGCTGTGGTTGATCCTACCGATTCCCATGGCTTCAGCCACCACTTCTGTGGTGGGGACGTCTTTAAGAGAAGTGACATCTCTTCTCCCACGCTCCAAGACTCCTGCACCCTCCAGATGGGTACCTCAAGGTACCTTGAACCCAGTACATCCAAAATGGAGCTCGTCATCTTCCCTCCAAAACCTGCCTCTCCCCCTGCCTTTGCTGTTGTGAGGGACACAGTCAGCGCCCTGCTCTCCAGATCTGCATCCCGAGTGTCATCCTCGACTTCTCCTTCCCCCTCACCCACTGCATCAAGTTGCCATCGTGGCCTGTGGATTCTAACTCCTAAATCTGCCTCTTCCCTCTGTCCTCACTGCCTCTGTCCCAGATCTTGGACTTCTGTACCCCTCCTGCTTCCCCTGCCTCCCGTCCTGTTTCCATACAATCCAGAGTGACCTTTCTAAAATTCAAATATGATTATGTCACTTCACATTTTACTTGGGAGGCACACCGTTGAGGATAAAATCCAAACTCTTTAATGTAATTTTGTCCTTGTGTGATTTGATTTGAAGACACCAAATGCCCTCCTGGCCCCAACATATTGCTCTCACTGCATTCACTGGCATTGCCAATAAAATGTCCATGGTATCCACTCCTTCCAGGCAAGGCATCTACAGTCTCTGTTGTTGTTGCTTGTGTGTGTGTGTGTGTGTGTGTGTGTGTGTGTGTGTGTGTTTTAAGACTTTTAAATTGATTTTTAGAGAGAGAGGAAAAGAGAGGGGTGGAGAGAGAGAGAAACATTGATGTGAGGGTGTAACATTGATCAGCTACTTCCAGTATACCCCCACTGGGTAACAACCAGGAACAACCCAGGAACATGCCCTTACCAGGAATCGAACCAGCAAACCCCCACTCCCACACAGGGGATGACAGCCAACCAACTGAGCCACACCAGCCAGGGCTGGAGTCTCTGTTAATTGCAAATGGTATCTATGAGGATTACCCCCAATTAACACCTTATCAGCCATTAATTCCTTTATTGGAGTTCATTCATCAAAGTATCTCTGTGGCTATTTCATCATTTAGGATGGGTCACAGGATAGATAAGTTATGGGGGGAAAAGGCCAGGGGTGTCTACTTCAGTACTGAGAGCCATTTCTGATGCATAAAAATTAAGATAATTGACTGATGTATATAGAATATTCAAGGATCTTGAGAGATTCTGTATAGTGAAATTATCCTGTTTGCCATTTTTTTGCGTGAATTAGTTACTGACATTAGAAAGGAAATAAAGAAGGTATCCAATGAATGGAATGATGGATACAGCCACGTTAGATCCAAAATTTCAAAATCACCTGGGAATCATCTAACGGTCTTCATTTGATAAGATGAACATAGCTAACTGAGAAGATGGTGGCATAGGTAAACCCCTGTACTTGTTGCCTCCCACAACCACATCAAAATTACAACTAAAATACAGAATAACTATCATCCAGAACCACGGGAAAGCTGGGCGAGTGGAAGTACTGCAATAGAGAGGTAAAGAAGAAAGCGCATTGAAACTGGTGGGAGGTGCGAACAGGCTGGTCCAGCACCAGGTGGGCCGCTTTTTTAATCGGGAGGGAGATCGCTCCTCTGGAGGCTGCCCAGAGGAGCGAGGGGTCCCAGCCCCACACCAGACCCCCAGCCCAGGGTCCCAGAGCTGGAGAAAGAGGTCCCTATGGGCAGTAAGAACTACGGACTGTACAAACCAGTGCGGATTGGGGCTGAGTGACACACAGGCAGCTGGAGACCCAGCTGCTCCTCTTAAAAGGCCAGCACCACAAACTGAACTTACAAGCTCCCACTTCCTCTGAGCTCCAGTGCCGAGCAAGGCTCTGGGGGACCCAGACACATACGGGGAGAAACTGGCCTGTCTGGCATCGGGGCAGGAACTCAGGGGCGGATTTCTTCCAGACAGAGGTGCTCACAGCGGTCACTGTTCCTGTGCTGGGACCTCCCAGGTGCAGGGCTGACTGGCGGCTATTTCTGTTTGCTCCGCCCTGGTGATTCCCTGAGACCCCGCCTCACCCAATTTACAGCCCCACCCAAGCTGTGCACAGCAGCTTTTGCATATGAATGGTCTGTCCTTTCTCAGGTTAAAACCTGTAAAACAAGCTACAACTGGATAGGGAGCCCCAAACCTATCAATAAAAGGCCCAAGAACCAGCAGCAGCCCCAGCCTGCCTTGCTTCACAGCTGGGCCTCCTCTGGGCACTTCTAAACCCGATACAAAGAGAGGAATCTGCAGATCTCTCTGTAGCTCCTGCTGGGTGGCCCCAGGCAGTGCCTGACTTTGCACCTCCCTGATCCTATCTCTGAGAAACGGAGCACCAACTGGAGGCTACCACCTTCCCAACCCCCGGCCCTCCCTCTCCCTCAGACCACTGCTGGCGTTTCTGCTGGCGTTCCTTCTTCATGACTCTTCTGCGTCACTCATCTTTTTCTGACACACCTGCCACATTTTCCATCTTCTTTCCCAGCAGCCTCTCAAACCCCTGCACATTATCTTCAGCTTCCCAGAGCTCCCTCCCACATGTCATTTGCCTGGAAGATCTGAACTCCAGTGGTGATAATGGCAATGATGGTGAGTTAACATTTTCTTCACTCCCATGCTGTTACCTGAACTCTCTCCTGGAATCCCCACAATGCACTGCAGTGTCTACGTATTATTAACCTTTTACAGAACAGGGAACTGAAGCTCAGAGAGGTCATATAATTTTGCTGAGGTTGTACAATTAATCAATATTTTACAAAGATATTCTAATAATGCTGAATCTGAAAATTACATTGATTAGGGCCAATCACTCAAACTCACTTCTCCATGCTAAAATGTTCATGAGTAAAACGACATAATGCCAAAGATTTGCTTATAGGAAGGCTGGCGTTCATTGTACTGCCTGCTCTACTTTTGTGTGTACTTGAAATTTGCCAGATAACAATGTGGAGGTTTTAATGTAATTTTATTTGATTATTTTTTAAATATGTTTTATTGCTTTTTTACAGAGAGGAAGGGAGAAGGATAGAGAGTTAGAAACTTCGATGAGAGAGAAACATCGATCAGCTGCCTCCTGCACACCTCCTACTGGGGATGTGCCCGCAACCAAGGTACATGCCCTTGACTGGAATCGAACCTGGGACCCTTGAGTCCGCAGGCCGACGCTCTATCCACTCAGCCAAACCGGGTAGGGCTCTAATGTAATTTTAAATACAATTACAAACAACCTACGCCTACTGATCAGGATAGCCATTCAGAGCTTGCAGATAATTGCAAAATGTTCCCTTATGCGTTCAGGCTTAAAAACACCCAACATGGGGACTTGGGAGCACACTTGAGCTTTAGACACAAATGGCTCATCTTTGTCAAACAAGTTTTGTTTTTGTTCCGACCTCTGCAATATGCACTGCACACTTGTCACCGTGGCAGAAACCATTACCCAGGCGCTGTGTCCAAACGCACAGTGCTACCTGCTAATTAACCCGCGCAGCCGCCCTTACTTACCCTCATTAGAGAAGTGACAGCCACCTGGGCTGTCTCAAGAACGTCTGTCAGTGCTCCTTCGTGGGTCTATTCAGTCAGAACAACAGTTCAGGTGCGCGGCCCAGCCTCCACCCTTGTCACAGTGTGAGTGTCACAACCACCGTGTGGAACTGTCTCAGTGAGGGAGCAGCTCGGCCAGCATGTCCTCTCCCAGTGTCTCCTGCACAAGCCCCTCACAGCTCCGCCTGAAACCCTCCGACTCACACGGCCGGGTGTGACCAGGGCGCTGGACGCTCGCATATCAGCAAAAGGCTTAGATGAAAGGGCCACATTTCTGGGTGAAAATTCATCAGTATATCATCAAATCTCTAAAAATGTGCACGCCTTGGGGTCCAGCAGTCAGATCTAGGATATTATCCTAAAAAAGTAATTGGGCAGATGCACAAAGATATATGCACAAGGATATTTAAGGAAGTGGGGTTGGTTATTTTTTAAAATAATATTAAGTCATTAGAGTCTAACTGCCCAAGATTATGAGATTAGCTCAATGAAATTATCTGCAGGCACTAAAAAGGTTGATGTAAATATTTTTTACGGTAAATCGAGAGGTTCCATTACATCCAGTTAGCAATCAGCAAGTTACCCAGAAATATGCATAGTATAAATATACACATAGTCTAGCAGGTAAAAAGTTCTGGACTGATAAATACTGAGGTTTCCTTCAAGTGTTTTTTTCCCTCTCCGTATTTTCATGTATTTCTACAATGAACATAGAAATAAAAATTAAAAAGTAACAGATAAAACCTACTGTGCCTAAATGTGTTTTAAGTGTTCAGATAAAAGAAAAAGGAATAACCTGGCAGAGATGTGGAAACCCTGGGGGCATTGTTTCCATAAAGAGAACCTCTGGGTATTAACTACGGAGCAGAAATGATGGGCAAGGTGAAAGGAAGGAGCAGAGAAGGGGGGGAGTCACCTGCGATTGGAAACAACATCCCAAGTGCAGGCTGGGAGCTCTGAGCGACACATGCCCCAAACCAGTGAGACACCAGAGCTTCTGGAACTTCTAGAACGTGCAGGGTGCTATTCTCCAACGCTTACAGCAACCCCTCAAGACAGGTCTTCCCAAAGGGTGGTCCAGGGGTCCCACCCTTGCCCAAGGTTCTAGCGGGTGGACTCGAGCTGAGATCAGAACCAGATGTGCCCGTTAGCCTATGCGTGAGGCTCTCGTAACTAAGAGAAGAGGGAGCCACGCAGCTCAGCTCCGAGAGGCGCTGTCCCGTGCTGCTGATGAGACAGCCCCTCGAGGGCCTGGGTAGCAGCCCCTGAAGAATGGGTCTCAGGCCGGCAGCAATGAGGGGCTCTTCGGGAACAGAGAGAGCCCCTGTGGCTGTCAATTATTCAGGGGCTTCAGTGAGCGGCTTAGCTCCAGGCCACTAGTAACTTCCATTCCTGTTACTAACAGAGTAATCGCATTTTGTTGCTTTTTCTAAATGCACTGCAGGTCAGGCGTCTGTAGGTCAGCAGTCAGTCATTACTATAGCAGGGTCTGCAGCTGCATCACCCGGGCTCTGCCGCAGAACAAAGCAACCATCCGGGGTCTGTTTTTTGGTGTGCTGTATAGAGCACTAATAATAAGTAATAAGGATATTGTTTTCAAGTTGAAAATGTCCACATTGAAAAATTCTTCAGATAACAAAACAAAACAAAAAATCAAGGCAGACAAAAGAGGATTGCACAAACATGGGTAAATCTGCATTTTAAATAAGGAATCTATGGGATATATAGAAAATACCATTATAAAAACTGTCATTTCAAAGTTAAGCAAACCATAACATATATAAATATCGTATATGCCAATATGTTCATGTGCAAAAAATAAGATGGGCTTAAGGAGAGTTAGTATTACCTGATAAATTTCAAATACTAAAGTACTAAGAAGTCATATTTTCAATGTACTTCAGACTATAAATGTATGTGTGTGTGTGTGTGTATTCATGTGTCTATATAATAGTCCTCATTTCTCATCGCTCCCACGACCGCATGCCTTCACATGCGTCTGATGTCAAGGACTGTTCCGCGGCCGATCAGTAAAACACGGTTTACATCAAATGACCAGCGAGTCAATTTTTTAAAATCCCAGCCTCTCTGTGGAGCGCCAACTTCAAAGACTTGCATGGAGATCATGAAGCAAGTAATGACTGATTTATGACATAACATTAAGCAATGTTTTCTTTGAAGCACGAACTGAAAGGTCAGGGGCGCCCAGAGCTTTGCTCAGGCTGGTCGTTGAAATGCAGAATGGATCGTTTTGCTGCTGCCAAGGGCACGTGAAGGGTGTGAAGTAACTCCTTCCCGGCAACATTCCAATGAAACACCTAAGCGTCTGCCGTGGGGTAATGAGGCTGTTCCGGTCTCCAAACAATGGCCAGCAACTGAGATCCAATCCCGAGAACAAACTGGTGTTGCAGTCATTTGGGGGTGATGTTTAAAATGAACCGTGCTATACCCGGGGGCATTGTTTAACAGGACAGAAAATAAGCATTTATGCCTTGCAGTCAGCAGCGATATCTGAGACAAAAAATGCAGGTGGCAGGCGCTGTGCCTAGAACAGTGGTCGGCAAACTGCGGCTCGAGAGCCACATGTGGCTCGCTAGCCGTGGTTTGCCGCTCTTTTGACTAATGAGTTTGCCGACCAGTGGCCTAGAATAAAGCTAACATTTTAGGATGAAACACTTAGACCTACGCAGCTGGAACCTGGGCGTGCTTTGCGCCATGCTCAGAAGGCACCCCGAATGCAGGCCAGAGTGCCGCCACTCCCCACGCAGCCAGAGAGCCGCACAATTTCTCACCTGTTTTCTGAACACTCGGGAGAGAAAAGGTGGGTGCAGATCTGTGAAGAGGTCAGACTTGAGAAGGAGTGGACTCAATCAGCCACATGAACACAAGAAACACCGTACATCGAGGGCAGGACAATAATCTGCGTATGGGAGTTGCCTGGGAAACTGACCTTCCACCTAAACTCCAGGCCCAGCGTGGCCGCCCCACACGCTGTCCTGGGCGCTCAGGACCTCTTGCCCGCAGGCTGCATGGACATGCACACAGAACCACTCATCTGCCTGTGCCCTGGTATGGAAAAGCAGGATGAAACTCTGGTGCCATTCTGCAGGTGGCCGTGAGAATAAACTATGTTACATGCCTAAGAGTCCTACAGAACTGGGGAACTTCTCCTACGATTCTGTGAATCTAAGTGCTGGTTGCAAAGTTCTTTTGCTTGCTATTTTAGGTAACTTCTGTAATTCAGTCCTGCTCCTCCCCCCTCCCCAAGAGAAAAGTCTATATGGCCAAACTGATGTGATAAAATGATAGGTTTAAAGAATAATTCATTAGACTATCAAGATCTTGGCATGCCAATCCTGAAGAGACTATTTTGAGCTGTCACTTGTCCAGCATATACCTTTTTCATTGACTGACATGCCAAGTGCTTGATGGAATAATGAATGGTCCCCATTGACATCACACCGCACGGGCCCGGGCGCTGCGCAGCTTGTGCGGGTGAGAAATAATGCCGCTGCTCTTTCCAGACGTGTAAAACCAGCAGGGCGAGGCCAGGGCCGGCCGGGGCTGAAGGAGAGGGTGGCGGGAGCGTGGGTGAAGGTCGGGCTGATGAAGATCAGCCAGGACCGTGGTGTGTATCAGACATTCCCATCAGAAAGTATCCCGAGTCCACATTTTGACATGATTGCAACACAGCCCTCCTTCCAGGGATTCTTCTTTCTGGCTTGGGAAAGGTTTTGTGTTTTGTGGGATTGTTTTTTACTTGAAAGATCGTTGCTACTATCTGTTCAACCAGAAACTCAAGTCCTCTGCCTGGGAGACCAACAAAGATCCAAGCCACCGGGGCACGGTCCTTAGCCCAGTCGTAGACACGCTCCCAGGCTACACTCGGCCCCTCGGGCCCACTGTCCCACCTTGGGTCTCTCTGGGAGGAGGAATCCAAACCGTCCCGGCCAGGAGGAGGCCTTCTGGGGCCGAAGAGCACAGAGCAGCCTCGTGCGGAGGGCTTGGCAATGCTAAGGGTGCTGAGTACTGACAGGTCACCGTCCAGAGGCCTTCATGCGTGAGGCCCTTCTTTCCTGTGGGCAGGGGCGTGGCTGCCTCTGAGACCACCTCTGGCTCCGGCCAGGGCCTCTGGACCACGACCCCGCAAGGCGCATGAGTAGTAACGCCTGCCCCAGGAGCCTCCCCCCCCCCCCCCCAAGCGGCAGTCTAGTCATTTCTTTTTCACTAACACCAGCCTTGGTTTTCCCTCCTGGAGGGCACTTGCCTACTTACAACGGGCAACTCGGGGCTGGCTGCGGCAGGGCTTTAAGTCTCCGCCCGGCCCACCGCTCAGCAAGTGCATGCAGCCCGGCCCTGGGCCCAGCGCAGACGCTGCAGGAACAGGAGGGGCCCAGCCATGCTGTAACCACGGCTGCCCTCCCCCTGAACGTGAGCTCCCAGAGGTGCGTGTGTTCGCGCATCTCCACGGACAGCTGCCCGGCGCTGACTCAGCCGGGGGGGTGCAGCTTAGATGCTGGTGCCTTCACCAGCTGAGCGCGCTGGGCCGGGAGGGGAGTGGGTGATGCTGGGGAACACGCTCAGTGGGAGCCAAGTTCAAGTCCCACTCCCTGGAGGCCACGCCTCGTCTGTCTGGGCCTTCTGGTCTCCCCAGGTCTCCCCGAGGCTGTCCTGCTCTTAGCCTCTGAGCGAGCACCCCGAGTTACAGGCCTGGGCGACAGGCCTGGGCGCCTGTGGGATTAAAGGTGGCGCCTAAACAGAGGCTTCTCCAGTGCTCAGGGCAACCCTGCTTCCTACTGTCTCCTTTCTGCTTCCCAGCACCTCCTATTCTTCCTCCTGGACCCCTCCCCCCCCCCCCCCCCCCCCGCCGCCCGCCCCTGCTGTGGAGGCCTCTGGGTGCGGTGTTAGCTGTGATTGCGGTCCCCTGGGTAACCGCCCCCCCGCCCGGAGCTGCCCTGGGGCACAGCACGCCCTTCCCTCCAGGGCACCAGGCCGTGTATCGCTTGCCCACCTGCGTGGCTATCTGATCAGCCCGTCTCCCGGCCCTCACCCCTGCTTCCCAGCACATGGGATGACCAAATACATCGCACAACACTCAGGCGGATTCCCTCATAGCCCCATGCACAGATGGGAAAACTGAGCTCCGGGCGTGTGGCCACTCGGACAGCGCCGGGCCTGTGTGAGGCCGGAGCCTGGAAGCCCAGCCACGGGGAGGCCTCCATCACCTCCCATCCCTGCACCTGCACCGCCTCCAGCGCCCGGGCCGGGAGTCTGGTGGGAGGAGTGCATTACCCCAAGTGGCCAGGTCCCCGGGGCAGCCGCAGCCACCAGGAACTCCAAACCGCCCGCAGTGTCCTGGGCCACAGGGGCCCGGAGCGGCTGCAGGAACGGGGACACGGCCACCCCACAGCGGGCTCTGCCGGCTGCTTTCTCCCATCCACAAAGCAGCCGCAAGTGCTAACCTCGGAAAGCGGGGATGGGGTGAGAGTGGTTGGTGGAGGAGGAAACGGACAAAGAAAAGCAAAATAGAAGGTCTTTCCCAGCTGTCGGCCCTTTCCACCAGTTTGAAAGCAAAGCCACAAAAGAAGGGCGCCTTTTCCTGCCGGCACCTCGGTTCCGCCCTCGGGGCTCACTGCTGACACCAGTGGCCGTGGCCCGGAAGCTCTCCACGGAGGCTTTGGGGGGGGGGGGGGCGGGGAGCCAGGCTACTGGAGAGCATAGTGAGAAGGCAAATAGGGGCAGCTTTGGGGTTTCAGTGCCCCGGTGGCTTGGATCTCTGTTGGTGTCAGTACCTAGTTAAACAGCAATCTTACTTCCCCATTCTGACCGGCCTGGGTGGAGCTGCAAAGGCCACCCTGAGGCCCGCCACAGGAAGATACACTGGTGCACGTCAAACCTCCCCGTGGGCAGTTCCGGCTTCGGACCATTCAGGCCCTGAACTAGCGCGCTGCGCACTCAAGGTCTTCCTCTCCGATTCCTCTGGCGCCGCTGTCTTCTCCTGGGCCATCTGCCACACGACAGGGTCCGGTGGGGGGACAGGAAGGACCACGAGCAGGCGGGTCTGCACGGGGACCCCTGGCAGGCGGGGACCCCTGGCAGGCGGGGACCCCTGGCAGGCGGGCCCAATGCCAGCTGGGCGCTCTGAGCGGGGCCCCACGTAGGTGCTCTGCCCTCGCACCCTCCTGCTCATGGGACAGAGAAGCAGGCCAGTGACATCTGAACTGGAAGAGGGCCGCTGTCCTGTCCCCAGAGGCCGAACCACGAACACTGCGAAAGCAGCTGGGTAAGTGCCCTCCCAGGAAGGTGCTCAGTGTCGCCTGCTCTTTTTCTTTAACGACTCCGGGCGAAGGCCTCCGCTCAGGACTCACCCTTCCTCTTGCAGTGAACCGGCTCTCGCCCTCGCCCCCACCTCCTGCCCTGAGTGGGGAGGCTGCTCCAGGGCCTATGGCTCCCTTCCATTCGCCATGGTCCCTTCCCCCAGCCGCTCTGCACGTCCCCCTACCCCCATGCGGCCTCCCCCTGCCTGAGGCCCGTGCCCGCCCTGGCGCTGCCCTCCCCTCGCCCCGCCCTCGGCTTGGTTTGGGGCCCGCACCACCTGCCCGGGGCCTCCTCTGGGGCTGCCACCGTCACCCCCTTCATCTCACCCAGGTGCCTCGGGTCCAGCCGGCCTTTTCCCTGGCACCTCCGTTCGCCCACTGCACAGTGCAGGTTCCACCACGGCTGTGGGCATTTCCACAGAACTGTCCTTGCCATTCATTTTCCACATTTTTCTGGAAACTACAATTACTTTTTGCCTACCTGCTGATTGGCTGGATGGCCTTAAACCGGGGTAGGGAGATCTGGAGAAAAGCACGCGGGCAGTGGGCATGGCTGCCTGGGGCGGTGCAGCCAGGCGGAGGGAGGCCGGTTCAGGAGGGAGGCCGGTTCAGGCACGTGTTCGCGGGGATGACAGGGAAGCTCAGCCCGGGGCCAGGGACCTCAGCGCTCTCCAGGTCCCACCTGTCCCTGCAGAAGGGATCTGGGTGGGTCTTTTATTTACTTCACCTTGCAGCCTCCTGATTGGATAGCTTCGGCTCAGCTATTGATCTCTGGTCCAATCAACGGTGACCACGTGGCACAGCTGATTTAACTCACAAACAGGTGCATCTGGCTGAGCCTCTTCCCGGGAAAGCACTACCCCCCACCCCCACCCCACCCCAAGCAGCCGCCCCAGCAACGCCGGGCGCCGTGCAGCGCTGATGCTGCGGCTCCTGGAGAAAAGGATCGGGCGGCGAAGTGAGGTCGGAAGGAGCACAGCCACATCCACGCGCGGACGCGCAGCCGCACACGCTCTGCCTGGCTCCCTGAGGCCGCGCTCTGGGAGCAGCACTGGGCCTGCCCGGGCACACTCCACACGGAGCCTCCTTTATGCTGGGAGCGTCCTAGCTACCGCTGCACCGGCCGCCGTCCAACCCTCCGGGCATCCGCTGGTGCCGTTTGGTTCTGCGCAAACTGAACGACAGCAGCCATGCATATGCCAATACCAGAAGGAAATGAGCCCCTAAACATGACTGAGGAGCTACGGTGCTATGGATGACCCTAAAGTAAAGCTCCCACCCCAGGGAAATGGCTGCACTTCAATGGAAACGCACCCACTGCGCAGCTGCTGCCCCTGAAAATCAGCCTCCGGGGCTCAAATTCTCCGCACCAGGCGTGCATGCCCTGCAAGGACCCAGGTATTGGCTGCAGCTAAGGAATGTCACACTTCAATGGGGAATGTTTTTCCGTGATAATCTTCCTACTTTCCCTCAACCCAGGGATGGAAGAATCCTTCACACAGAAGCAAGGCCTCGCTCCTGGGGCTCAGGTCCCTGGAATCGGCGATGGGGTTATCGCACCAGGTTTCAGGCCACAGAGGCCATTTGGAAGGGCTTGACTGCCACCTCGCGGTCACAATGTGCATTGCCGTCCAAAGCAAGGGCCCCGCCATCTGTGCACTGCTCTGGGCCACTTGCTTGCTGGCAGGAATGTTTCGGACATTTTGTAATTTGCCCCAATAAGCTAAAACAGAAGAAAGATATCAAAGTTCTGGCAATAGCCGTTGGTTGGGATGGTTAATTTAAACATCTTGTTTCTCTGAGGCAATCGTACCTGCGCTGATTTGCTTACCTGCGCCTAGTTTCAGAAAAGCAAGTCTTCATTGACTGTTTTGAAGAAAACTATTTGTAACACCAAGAAGGGGCCTAACTCCAGGACTATTTGCTCTACTCCCTATTCCCCAACTATTCTCTCTTCTCTTTCCTTCTCTTCCTTCCTATGTCGCCTGTAAACTTCCCTTTAACTTTAAATTATTTTGCAAAGAAGTTCTCTCCAATCCATCTGTTACCTTCTAGCTGTGTGGCTTTGGGAAAGTTCCTTGATCTCTCTGTTCTCTACTTAAACGTCTAGTAGGAGAACAGCTTTTATATATGTTTATTTTTTTATTGATTTCAGAGAGGAAGGGAGAGAGAGATAGAAACGTCAATGATGTGAGAGAATCATCGGTCAGCTGCCTCCTACAGACCCCCACTGAGGATTGAGCCTGAAACCTGGGCATGTGCCCTGACCAGGAATCGAACCATAACCTTCTAATTCCTTCCATAACCTTCACTCATGCTGAAGAGGGTTAGAGCTGGCTTTGCGGGCCATGTGTTCTACACTCAACCGCTGAGCCACGCTGGCCGAGCAGATTTTATATTTTTAAAGATGGGGGAGCAATAAATAGCATGGGAGAGAGAACACATGGCCTGCAAAGCCAGCTCTAACCCTCTTCAGCATGAGTGAAGTTCACTGCGGGTCTCTAGTGAAGCCCACCCATCTAACTGCCAGGTGGCGGGCTGTGAGTGGGAGGCTGTGGGGGTGGGCTGTGGGTGGGGGGATATGGGTGGGGGGCAGGCTGTGGGGGGCGGGCTGTGGGTGGGGGACGGGCTGTGGGTGACGGGCTGCCAGCGGCTCACGGCCAGCTCCTCGCAGGAATCGCCTTGCCCTCAGGTCACCGCCCTCCGTGGGGATGGCTCTTCTCAGATTCATTGATCTGAGGGTCCCTGCCTCATTTGGGGACCCCTCTGAAGAACCACCCGCTCTCCCTCCCCTGAAGAGGCCTCCCCTGCTGCTGCCTGGCAGTTCAAGTCCTCCCTGGCCCACGCCCGGCCCCGGCCCCGCTCACAGGTGCAGATGGTGAGCAGCGCCCCCAGGAAACCTGCATCCACAGCTCCGTCCGGAGGCTGTTTCCGGAGAACTGGACGGAGACAGCCCTCTAGTTACTCCCCACACAGCGCCCGAGTGCCCTGTTCAGTCAGATCACCCTCCTGCTGAGCTCTCATCGGCACCAAAGCCCTGCAGGGACCCAGGACCTGGGCCTCAGCTCCTCTGGGACATGCCGCAGCCCCGCCTCCCGCTCGGCTGTCCTCTCCCTGATCGCACGGTGCCGTTATCTGCACGCTTCCTCCGTGGCCGCCTGCAAATCTTGTCTCAGATGTTGCCCGTGGGACTTCCCTGACCCTCCACGGAAGCCTCTGGAACTCCACCTCCCCGCAGAGCTCCACAGCCCTCCTGCTTGAGTATCCTCTGCAGACACATCGGCACCTCGCACATGCGTGTATTTGTTCCCGCCGTTTGATGTCAGCCTCGTCCCCAGAGGGCCAGCGCGGGCCCTCCCCGTCCTCTCCACTGTGTCCGGACCCCAGCACAGCCGTGCACTCAGGAGCTGCTCATCGCACCGAGGGGGCACACGAGGGCACGGAATGCAAGGTGTGGGCTCAGCCTGGGATCTTCAGGGAAGTCCCTAAACAGCATCTGCTTCTCTTCCACAGAGAAATGGGGACAACGCTTATGTCCTCCTTGTAAGGATTATGCAATACAACATTTGTGACAGCATCATATAATAAACTGCTAAAAAAATGTAAGGTATAATTTTTATTTAAACTGAATTCTCCATCATCAAGATACTTAATTTTTATAATCTAGACTTGGTGGATTGCCAAAAAGCAAGCATATAACATTCAGACACAGAAGACCTTGAAAATGGTCTGGTATTGAAATGAAATATATGAAAATTTATTCCAAAGCCATACCCCAAACCCCCAAATGTATAAACTATGAAATACATCTCTTTTAAAGACTTAGTAAAAAGAGCAGTCTTGACTTTGTAAATTTTATAACATTTAAAGGCCTCTTTTGCTACCATAAAAGTTCATTCCATAGTGTCAAATGTACTTAGTTTATATAAAACATATTCTCTTTAAATATAAAATATTCAAATATTATAGTTTTATTATAAAATTGTTCTCAATTTCTGAAAGTCTCACATCTATTGCTAGCAAATAAATAGAATCCCATTTCCACGTGCTTCTAGAATGAGGTAAGAAGATAGCTTTTCTGATGTTGATGTCTCCAACTAACAGTGCGACTCTGCCTCAGCTCCCTCTGCTCCCCTGGCCACACCCGGGAGACACGCTCTCTGTGACGTGCCCTCCGGCCAGGACTTGGGATCCTGCACAAAACACACAGCAATTCCACTCACTTACACTCATCTTGCCATTCTTTCCACACAACTTCAAGACCCAGATCAAAGCTACTGCTACAGCAGGGCACTGTTTTTTGCAGATGTTTTCATAAATATTCCTAACCTCCAGAAGACTGTTTCTAACCCTTTAAAGCGGGGCAGCAGACTTGTTCTTAGCCGGTTCAGGTTGCTCAGTCATTCCCTGTGACGCATTATTCTTTTCTTTAATAACTCTAAAACGTAAAAGAGTTCTTAGCTCTGCTGTAGTCTAATTTTAAAAGAAGACTTTAAAAAACAGAAGTCACCAGCCTCTAAATTAGACAAGTCAGATGCTAATAAAATGTGAACACCCCGTTTCGCAGTAAGAGAAGCCCATGATTTTCTACTGCAAAAGCAAGCTGATCAACAGTCAGAAATGAGTCCCGTTCCGATGGGCTGCACTTCAGACATGCTCTTCCGTCGACGGCACTTCCTATGGCTTCTTTGCGTTTGAAATGGATGATGCACACGTGTCTTTTTATAGGAAAGACTCTCCATGGGCTCATCTGCAGTTTGCACAAATACTGGAACACGTCCTGGGAGGGGGGGCACGCACGCAGGCACTGCAGCTGCAGCGCCCACGCTGGAGACCAGGGCTGGACAGACATGCTCCCAGCAGGAGCAGGAGCCGTGCAGGCCCGCTGGGAGGTGCCCAGGCAGTCCCAGAGATGTCCCGGTGTGCGGTCATCACAGGGAGAGCATCGTGGGAAGCCTGATTTGCGTATGAAATACATGACTATAAATTAGCACAGCAGAGATTCCTCTGGGCTCCTGATGCCTGTGACCTGCAGGCGGCCGAAAAGACACAGCAGGGAATCAGTGCGGGGTCTGGGCTCGGACAGAGCAAAGCTGATTTGCTTACAGCACATCTATCTGCAGGTGCGTCCTATGGCCTAGCACTGAGACTCGCACCTGTGTGGGGAGGGCTGAGGGGTGTGAGTGTGTGCACGTGCATGTGTGTGTGTGTGTGTGTGTGTGTGTGAGTGAATGTGTGGGGGTGTGAGTGGAGTGTTAGTGTGTGTGTGTGTGAATGTGTGTGTATGTGTGTGAGTGAATGTGTGGGAGGGTGTGAGTGGAGTGTTAGTGTGTGTGTTTGTGTGAATGTGTGTGTATGTGTGTGAGTGAATGTGTGTGAGTGGAGTGTTAGTGTGTGTGTGTGAATGTATGTGTATGTGTGTGTGTGAATGTGTGTGGGGGGTAAGTGGAGTGTGTGGGGGAGTGTGAGTGGAGTGTTAGTGTGGGTGTGAGTGGGTGTGTGTGTGGGGGGGGGGTGTGGGTATGTGAGTGTGTGTGTGTGAATGTGTGTGTTGGGGGGTGTGAGTGGAGTATGTGGGGGTGTGAGTGGAGTGTTAGTGTGGGTGTAAGTGGGTGTGTGGGTGTGGGCATGTGGGGTGTAAGTGTGGGTATGTGAGTGTGAGAGTGGGTGTGTGTGTGTGTGAATAGGTGTGTGGGTGTGCATGAGTGTGTATATGTGGGTGTGAGTGGAGGTGTGTGAGTGCATGGGGGTGTGAGTGTATATAGGTGTGTATGCGAGTGGGTGTGTGTGTATGAGTGTGTGTGTGTGAGTGGGCATGTGGGGGGTGTGAGTATGTGAGTGTGTGTAGGTGTGTGTGAGAGTGGGTGTATGGGTGTGTGTAAGTATGTGTGTGTGTGTGTGTGAGTAGGTGTGTGTGGGGGGTGGGTGTGAGTATGAGTGTAAGTATGTGCGTGTGAGTAGGTGTGTGTGTGGGTGAGCGTGGGGGTGTGTAAGTGTGTGGGTGGGTGGGTGTGAGTGTGGGTGTGTGCTGCATGCTTCCCTTTCCCACCACAAACAGTGCTATGAATAAATTATGACAAACAAAGGCCATGGCGAATTTACTCGACGTCATAACCAGGTTGGGAGTCTCGAGAACAGAACCAGGTACAGACTCTGAAGCTGAGGAAGCTGAGTCTTGGGTCCCCGGAGAAGAAAGGTCAATCCTCGGCGAGCCATGGCCAGTTTCTGGACTACAAAAAGGCATTTCAGTGCAAAAAGAGTATCTTGACAAAAAGCAGTGACACGAATGCCACACGAAACAGTATAAAGCCCACAGGGAGAGCCCTGAGGCCGGTTCGGTCCAGAAGTATCACCGGGCTGAGGAACACCGGCTGCCTCGCTGCGGGGCTGAGGGGAGTCCACCCAGCCCCCCGCAGCCGCAGTCACAGCTCGTCCCGTCTGCTCCTCCACGGCCACTTCGGGTGTCGCGATACGTGGGCTGCAGCCTGCAGGACAAGGTCCATGAACTCTTCGACGTCGAAAGAGTAGTTGGTAAACTTCGGATGTTCCCCCAGAGTGGGGTGGTGGCCCTGGAAAGGCAAACCAAACACGTCTGTAAGTCAGAGGACGTGGTTTTCTGAACAGGAAAAAACTACTTTACTTTGGCCAAAGCCACTGTCTTCATTCATGCTCTCCCTCGGAAGCCAGCAAATATTTTTTGGTAAAGTCCAAAGAACACATATTTCAGCTCTGTGGACCACAGCCTCTGTCACATGACTCAACTCTGCCATCGAAGGGCACGAGCAGCCAGACAACATATACACAGAGGGCATAGCTGTGTCCCAATAAAACTTTATTTGTAAAAACAGGTGAGGGGCCAAATTTGGCCTGCTGGTCTCCAGTCCGCTGATCCCTCCTATATGCAATTGAATAGCCCCTCTAGGCCCCAATTTCATGAAGGTTTCTTACTAACATTAAAGATACAGAGTGAATCTACCCTCTTCCTCCAATTTGCAAATATGAGTTACAACTCAGTGTTCCAGAGAACAATTTCCCTTTGAAGTTCAGCAACGGTGTTTCACATTCATAACGACACATGTCACACGGCCTGAGAAGCAAAAGCGGGCATTTCGCCATGCACTTGCCTTGTCCTGCGGAAAGACCTTGCTCTGCCTGCGCCAGGTGATGTAGTGGACGCCGCGGAGCCGGGCCAAGTCCAGGTAGCAGCGCTGGTCTCCACAGTTGTACCTGAGGCAGGGCAGCCACATGTGAGACTTGTCCGCAGTGTGTGCCCGGCCCACAGTTCTCTGGGAAAAAACACACCTCCCAAACAGGTTCTCGCAAAAGGTCGTGTACACAGTGAACAAGACTGAGGGAGTTTACAGGTGGACAACACAGGCTTACAGGGGTCAGTACGTGAAGCAGTTTATTGTTGTATTCTCATTTATTAATTACTAGAGGCCTGGTGCATGAAATTTGTGCGTGGGGGAGGGGGGGGAGGGGGCTGTGTCCCTCAGCCCAGCCTGCACCCTCTCCAATCTGGGATCCCTCTCACAATCCAGAACTGCTGGCTCCCAACTGCTCGCCTGCCTGCCTGCCTGATCGCCCCTAACTGCCTGCCTGATCTCACCCCCAACTGCCTCTGCCTGCTTAATCTTGCCCCCAACTGCCCTCCCCTGCCGGCCTGATCTCACCCCCAACTGCCCTCCTCTGCCGGCCTGGTTGCCCTAAACTGCCCTCCCCTGCCAGCCTGATCTCGCCCCCAACTGCCCTCCCCTGCAGGCCTGGGTCCTCCCCCAACTGCCCTCCCCTACAGGTCTGGTCCCCCCCAACTGCCCTCCCCTGCAGGCCTGGGTCCCCCCCCCCCAACTGCCCTCCCCTACAGGCCTGGTCACCCCTAACTGTCCTCCCCTGCAGGTCAGTGACCTTGGAAGTGTTATATATTTGGGTAGCACAGGAAGGCAGGCAGGCAAGCAGTTGGGAGCCAGCAGTCCTGGATTGTGAGAGGGATGTCCGACTGCCCGTTTAGGCCTGATCCAGGTAGGGTCTGGCCTAAACAGGCAGTCGGACATCCCTCGAGGGGTCCCAGATTGGAGAGGGTGCAGGTTGGGCTGAGAGATACACACCCCCATGCACAAATTTCATGCACCAGGCCTCTAGTAAATAAATAAATATCCTTGGGTGAGGATTAGCCAAAAAAAGAAAAATGCTCAAGGTCACTAATCATCAGAGAGATGCAAATAAAAACTAAAATAGGTATCACCTCACACCTGCAGAAATGGCTACCATCAATCCTATATAATAAAAGCCCAGCAACCATAATGGCATAACAACCAGAACCACCACTCAACCAGTCGCTATGAGGTGCATTAACCACCTTGCGGTCCCTCCCCATGGCCCACAGATTCCGATTGCAGCATGGCAAACGGAGAATCACGGGAAAATATATAGCCCAGCCGGCATAGCTGAGTGGTTGAACGTGGACCTATGAACCGAGAATCACAGGAAACAGGGTGGGTGGTGGCGGGGCGGGACTGGGGACTGGTGAGCAGGTGGAAGATGGCCCTGATCACAGGCTAGGCGTAGGGACCCTACCCATACACAATTTTGTGCGCTGGGCCTCTAGTAAATCAATAAAGGAGTACTGGTGAGGATGTGGAAAAGGGAACCTTAGTGCACTGCTGGGGGGAATGCAGACTGGTGCAGCCACTGTGGAGAACAGTATGGAATTTCCTCAAAAATTTTAAAATGGAACTGTCTTTTGACATAGCGATCCCACTTCTGAGAATATCCTAAGAATTCCAGAACACCAATCAGAAAGAATATATGCCCCCCTATGTTCATAGCAGCGTTATTTACAATAGCTAAGATCTGGAAACAGCCCAAGTGCCCATCAGTAGACGAGTGGATAAAAAAAGCTGTGGTACATTTATACCATGGAATACTATGCAACAGTAAAAAAGAAGAATCCCTTAACCTTTGAGACAGCATGGAGGGACCTGGAGAGTATTATGCTAAGTGAAATAAGCCAGTCAGAGAAAGACAAATATCACATGATCTCACTCACATGTGGAATCTAATGAACAAAATAAACTGATGAACAAAATAGATCCAGAGACATGGAAGCATGGAACAGACTGACGATTCTCAGAGGGAAGGGGCAGGGCAGGAAGAGATTAACCAAAGAACTTATATGCACATATGCATAACCTATGGACACATACAATAATGTGGTGAAGGCTGGGACAGGGAGAGGACAGGGTGAAGGGAAGCAAAGCGGGGCGGGGGGGGGGGGGACATCTATAATAGAGTAAACATTAAAAAAAATAGTAAAAAAGAAAAGAAATCACAGATTCACATCTCCCACTGAGACAGGGAAGAGCAAGTGGTTTGCTTGCTAAGTGAAATGGCATGCTGCAGCCTTCTCATTTTTAGTATTAGGCCTTTTTTCTTTCCAGATGCCTATATGATGTGGCTTCCCTGGAATGATTAAGTACTTAGCCTTTGGATGCGCTGAGCAGAAGTCTCAGCATGCATACAGAGCATCATGAGCTGCGGCAATGCAAAACCGCCCCGAATACTTACAGTTCAAATACAGCAGCCCAGTCCGGAAGGAAAAGTAAATGGGTAAGACCAGCTCCATGCATTCCAATAAATATATCCGTGTTATGGGTGATCCTTAGCTGATCTAAAAACCCAAGTTCCCTGTGAATATACAGAAGACAGATGGAGAGAACAAAGTATTAAGTCCAGTTGAGCTCAAGACTCATAGTAACAATATTTATACAAGTGTCTTTCCCAATTTAATTCACATTCCACCATGATCTTTTTGCCAATTTCAAGCCTTACTCCAGTATTTAATAACTTAATGAGTCAGTAATTGTACATTTCTCCCAAGTAAACACTTCTTTTTAAAAACTTAAATGCATTTATCTTAGAAGGAACCTTTTATAGCTCTCTTGAGTGGAAAACTAGTAACACAGGCCATAAACAAAATTGTAAAAATAGGTATAATCAGCCCTAGCTGGTTTGGCTCAGTTGATAGAGCATCGGCCTGCGGACTGAAGGGTCCTGGGTTCAATTCCAGTCAAGGGCACATGCCCGGGTTGAAGGCTCAATCCCCAGTAGGGGTGTGCAGTAGGCAGCTGATCAATGATTCTCTCTCATCATTGATGTTTCTATATCTCTCTTCCTCTCTGAAATAAATAAAAATATATTTTTAAAAATAGATATAATCAAACTAAAAAGCATTATTCAAATCAAGGTAGATATCATTGCAAGGCAACCCTCTAAGCCCATCTGCCTGCTCTTGATGAAAAGAGAAATTAGGGAAGGTTGAAGAGACACCAGCACAAACTGAAGACTATTCCCTGGTGATAAAGTGAGTTTTAGCAGGAAAATAATTCCTCCTGAGTGAGCTGACTTATTCTGAAGAACTAAAATGGTCCCAATACCACCTAGCATTTTCTTGCCTTTGCAACAGACAAATCCACAATTTTACGCACGTTAGGGTTGTAAAAGTGCCCTTTGAATTCAAGACGCTAAAAGATATGAAACGCTGAACTAAAATCAATGCCAAGAGATTAAAAATGGCTGCAGAGTAAGTGGATGCTGCACTGACATGCTCCCAGGACCAAACCGGAATTACAACTAAAATACAGAAAAACTTCCTGAATAATCAACGGAAGACTCTCTGGAGAGAACCTTGATAACAGAGAACAGAGAGCAGAGACCACATAGAGACTGGTAGGAGGGGTGGAGGCACGAAAAGGATGGCCAGGCTCCCACAGACAGACAGCTGAAGTTCTGGTGAGATATCTCAGCTGTGGGGGGTTCCCACTGAGAACTCTGGGATCTAATCCCCAAGCTGGGCCCCCAGCGGAGAGCACCAGAACTGAGAAGGGTACCCACATCACATCTGGCTGTGAAAAGCAGCAGGGTTGCTGTCTGCCAGGGAGAGATGGCTAGAAATGCAGGCATCATATTAAAGAGCCAACACACAAAATTCCCTGTGGAGCCACCCACCTTGCGCTCTGGCAGAGGGAGGGCAGAGTGTACTGGAGCTGAGTAAACAGAATCCAAATTGGGGGTTGTGGGGTTAGAACTCAGAAGTCAGACACCCCGGTTTCCTGTGCTGAGTCATTACCTCACTCTACAGAGGTCATCTTTCTCATGCAGACATTTTCTATACAGGCGGCCTTGCCTGGGGGAAGACAGCTGATCCACCCTATTGGAAAACACCTTGCCCCACCATACGGAGGTTCTGATGATGCCCATTAAGAGACTGAGAATAACAATTAGCCTCCAGGCAGAAGCAATTGCCTGACCCTGTTGAAAAAAAAACTCTCAACACACCTGTGGACAATTGCCTGAGGGCAATTCAAGATGGAACCTTATCAGTCTATAGGCAGAGGCTGTCTCTAGAGGCTTTGAGTCTTTGCCTGATCTAATTAGTCAGAAACAGCATTTGACACTGTCCTGCACTAGAAATTGAGAGGTGTAGCAGATCTACCTATTACATAGTCACAAACCCAAACAGGCAGCCAAAATGAGGAGACAAAAAAACAACCCCCAAATGAAAGAAGAAGAGATAAATGAAATGGTGATAAGAAATTTATCTGGGCCCTAGCCGGTTTGGTTCAGTGGATAGAGTGTCGACCTGTGGACTGAAGGGTACAGGGTTCAATTCCAATCAAGGGCACATGCCTGGGTTGCTGGCTCGATCCCCAGTAGGGGGCATGCAGGAGGTAGCTAATCCATGATTCTCTCTCATCGTTGATGTTTCTGTCTCTCTCTCCCTCTCCCTTTCTCTCTGAAAGCAATAAAAATGTATTTAAAAAAAAAGAAATGTTATCTGATACGAGTTCAGAATAATGATGGTAAAATGCTCAACAGTATGAGAAAAGATATAGTAACTATGAAAACAGAAATAAAGAATGGCATAGCACAAATAAAGAACACATTGGAAGGAGATTAGGGGAATCTAAGGATCGAACCAGTGAATTATAAGACAAGGTTGGCCCTAGTTGGTTTGGCTCAGTAGATAGAACATCGGCCTGCAGCCAAAGGGTCTCAGGTTTGATTCCGATCAAGGGCATGTACCTTGGTTACAGGTTCCTCCCTGGCCTGGGCCCTGGTCAGGGCATAACCAATTGATGTGTTTCACTCACATCGATATTTCTTTCTGTCTTTCCCTCTCTCTTCCACTCTCTCTAAAAGATCAATGGAAAAATATCCTCAGGTGAGGATTAACAGCAACAATAAAAAAGAAGAGAGGGTTGAAAAAAATCATTCAATCAGAGAACCAAAAAGGAAAAACAATTACAAAAAAGGAGGACAGCTTAAGGGAGCTGTGGGACAATGTGAAATGTAGCAATATTTGGACAGTAGGTATGCCAGAAGAGGCAGAAAGAGAGAAAGGGGGAGAGAACATGTTTGAAGAAATAATGGCAGAAAACTTCCCTAACCTGGTAAAAGAAAAAGTCATGCAAGTCCAAAAGGCACATAGAACCCCAAGCAAGAAGAACCCAAACAGGCCCACACTCAGACACATCATAATTAAGATGCCAAAAATTAAAGACAAGAGAGAATCTTAAAGGCAGCAAGAGAAAAGCAAACTCTTACCTACAAAAGAGCTCCCATAAGGCTGACACCTGATTACTCATCAGAAACTCTACAGCCAGAAGGGAATGGCATGAAGTACTCAAGGTAATAGAAAGCAAGGATCTGAAACCAAGATTACTATATCCAGCAAGACTCATTCAAAATAGACAATGAAATAAAGAGCTTCCCAAACAAAATAAAAAGGGCTAAAAGGAGCACATCACCACCAAGCCAGCATTATAGGAAATGCTAAAGGGACTGCTGTAATGAGAAGAATTAAAATGGCAATAAATAAGTACCTATCAATAATAACCTTAATTTGCCCTTTCTCTATAATAAAAGTGTCAGAGATAAAAGAAAATTAGTGAAATGTATATGAAAAAAATAAAAAATAAAAAATAATAACTTTAACCCTTTGCACTCGCTTGCTTTTTTCATCGAGCTGCTACCGAAGCTAACCATGTCGAGTAACACTCGACATCCGAGTGCAAAAGGTTAAATGTAAGTGGATTAAATGCTCCAATCAAAAGACATGGGGTAGCTGAATGGATACAAAAACATGACCCAACTATATGCTGTCTACAAAAGACCCACCTTAGAACAAAAGATACACACAGGATAAGAGTGAAGGGATGAAAAAAACTTGCCATGTAAATGGGAAAGAAAAAAAGACTGGAATAGCAATATTCATATCTGACAAAAAAGACTTCAAAATGAAGGCCATCACAAGAGACAACAAATGTAACTACATAATACTAAAAGGATTAATCCAACAAGAGGATATAACCCTGATAAACTTCTATGCACCCAATATAGGAGCATCCAAATATATTAACCCTTTGCACTCGCTTGCTTTTTTCTCGATTCCTTTATTCTAATGCTAACCGTGTCGAGTCACACTCGACATCCGAGTGCAAAAGGTTAAAAATAAACAAGGAAACAGCAATCCTAAATGACACTCTAGATCAGATGGAACTAATTGACATCTTCAGAACATTTTATCCCAAAGCTATGGAATATACATTCTTCTCAAGTGCACATGGGACATTTTCAAATATAGACTACATGTTAGGACACAAGCTAAGTCTCTACAAATTCAAGAAGATTGCAATCATATCAAGCATCCTCTCAGACCACAATGGTATGAAATTAGAAATCAAATACAATAAAAATGCTCAAAAACAATCAACTACATGGAGACTGAATAGCATGCTATGAAACAATTCACAGTTTACCAAAGAGATCAAAGGGGAAATAAAATAATCCTCGAAACAAATGAAAATGAACACACAACAATCCAAAATCTATGGGACACAGTAAAAGCAGTCCTGAGAGGGAAGTTCATAGCACTACAGGCCTACCTCAAAAAACAAGAAAAAATGGTAATAAGTTATCTAACACTACAACTTGAAGAATTAGAAAGAGAAAAACAGGAAAAGCCCAGAGTAAGGAGAAAGAAGAAAATAAAGAGCAGAAAGGAAATAAATGACATAGAGACTAAAAAAAAAAAAAAAAAAAGAAAGAAAGAAAAAGAAAAAGAAAAAGAAAAAATACAAAAGGTCAATAAAACCAAAAGCTGGTTCTTCAAAAGGATAAACAAGATTGATAAACTTCCAGCCAGGTTTACCAGGAAACAGAGAAAAGACCCAAATAAACAAAATCAGAAGCTAAAGAGGTGAAGTAACAACTGACCCAAAGAAATACAAAGGATCATAAAAAAAAATACTATGAACAACTTGATTCCAACAAACAGGACAACCTGGAGGAAATGGACATAATCCTAGAAAAATACAACCTTCCAAAACTCAATCAGGAAGAACCAGAAAACCTGAATAGGCCAAAAACTACTGATGAAATTAAAGCAGTAATAAAAATAATTCCCAGCAAACAAAAGCCCTAGTCCAGACGGTTTCACAGGGGAGTTTTAGCAAATACTCAAAAAACTAACACCCATCCTCCTCAAACTATTCCAAAAATTCAAGAGGAAGAAACACTTCCAAACTCTTTCAATGAGACCAGTATTATCCTAATTCCAAAACCAGATAAAGACATGACAAAGAAAGAGAACTACAGGCCAATATCCCTGATGAACATAGACACTAAAATACTCAACAAAATATTAGCAAATCGGATCCAGCAATACATTAAAAAGATCATACACCATGACCAAATGGGATTTTTTCTGGGGATGCAAGGCTGGTGCAATATCCACAAATCAAGAAATGTGATATAGCACATAAACAAATTGCAAGACAAAAGTCATATGATCTTATCAATTGATGCAGAAAAAGCATTCGACAAAATCCAACACTTTTTCTTGATAAAAAAAACTCTCAGCAGAATGGGAATAGGTTGATCAGATCTCAACATAATAAAAGTCATATGTGACAAACCTATAGCCAGCATCATACTCAATGGGCAAAAACTAAAACCATTTCCCCTAAGAACAGGAATAAGACAGGGATGCCCACTCTCACCACTCTTGTTCAACATAGTACTGGAAATCCTAGCCATAGCGAACAGACAAGAAGAAGAAATAAAAGGCATCCAAATTGGAAAGGAGGAAGTAAAACTCTCATTATTCGCAGATGACATGATACTATACATAAAAAACCCTCAAGACTCCATAAAAAAACTACTAGATTTAATAAATGAATTCAGAAACTTAGCAGGATACAAAATTAACACCCAGAAATCCAAAGCATTTTTATACACCAATAGTGAACTCTCAGAAAGAGAAACTAAAAAAAAAAAAAAAAAAAAAAAAAAACCATTTACCATTGCAACCAAAAAATTAAGATACTTAGAAATAAACTTGACCAAGGAGGTAAATGACCTATACTCGGAAAACTAAAGAAAGTTGAAAAAAGAGATAGAGGAAGACATAAACAAGTGGAAGAATATACCATGTTCATTGATTGGAAGAATTAACATCATTATAATGTCCAAACTACCCAAAGCAATCTACAGATTTAATGCAATCCCCATTAAAATACCAATGGCATATTTCACAGACCTAGAACAAACTTGCCAAAAATTAATATGGAACCATAAGAAACCCCGAATAGCCACAGCAATCTTGGGAAAGAAGAACAAAGTTGGAGGGATCACAATACCAGATATCAAGCTATACTACAAAGCCACTGTGCTCAAGCCCGCTGCTCACACAAGAACAGGCATATAGATCATTGGAACAGAACAGAGAACCCAGAAATTGACCCAAGCCACTAGTCTCAATTAATATTTGACAAAGGAGGCAAGAACATATAATGGAGTCAAGACAGTCTCTTCAATAAATGGTGCTGGGAAAATTGGACAGATACATGCAAAAAAATGAAATTAGACCACCAACTTATACCATATACAAGAATAAACTCAAAATGGATAAAGGGCTTAAGATGGGAAACCATAAAAATCTTAGAAGAATCCATAGGTAGCAAAATATCAGACATATGTCATAGCAATATCTTTACCGATACATCTCCTAGGGCCGTGGTCGGCAAACTGCGGCTCGCGAGCCACATGTGGCTCTTTGGCCCCTTGAGTGTGGCTCTTCCACAAAATACCACAGCCTGGGCAAGTCTATTTTGAAGAAGTGGCATTAGAAGAAGTATAAGTTTAAAAAATTTGGCTCTCAAAAGAAATTTCAATCGTTGTACTGTTGATATTTGGCTCTGTTGACTAATGAGTTTGACGACTATGGCAATAGAAACTAAGGAGAAAAATAAACAAATGGGACTACATTAAAATAAAAAGCTTCTGCTCAGCAAAAGAAATCATTAACAAAACAACAAGAGAGCCCACTGCATGGGAGAACATATTTGCCATTGTTATCTCCAATAAGGTTTAATCTCCAACATTTACAGGGAACTCATACAACTTAACAAAGGAAGATAAACAATCAAAAAATGGGCAAAGGACTTAAATAGACACTTTTCACAAGTGGACATACAGAAGGCCAAGAGACATATGAAAACATGCTTAAAGTCACTAAACATCTGAGAGATGCAAATCTAAACGACAATGAGTTGCCATCTCACACCTGTCAGAATGGCTATCATCAACAAATCAACAAACGACAAGTGTTGGCGAGGATGCGGAGAAAAAGGAACCCTCGTGCACTGCTGGTGGGAATGCAGACTGGTGCAGCCACTGTGGAGAACAGTATGGAGTTTCCGCAAAAAATTAAAAATGGAACTCCCATTTGACCCAGTAACCCCACTTCTAGGAACATATCCCAAGAAATCAGAAACCCCAATCAAAAAGTACATATGCACCCCTAGGTTCATAACAGCACAATTTACAATAGCTAAGATTTGGAAACAGCCTAAGTGCCCATCAGCAGATGAGTAGATTAAAAAAACTGTGTTTCATCTACACAATGGAATACTATGCTGCTGTAAAAAAGAACTCTTACCATTTACCACAGCATGGATGGATATGGAGAGCATTATGCTAAGCGAAATAAGCCAGGGGGAGAAAGATAAATATCACATTATCTCACTCATATGTGGAATCTAATGAGCCAAATAAACTGATGAACAAAAATAGACCCAGTGCCCTGGCTGGTTTGGATCAGTGGATAGAGCGTCAGCCTGCAAACTGAAGGGTCCCAGGTTTGATTCTGGTCAAGGACACATGCCTGGGTTGCAGGCTCGATCCCCAGTAGGGGGTGTGCAGGAGGCAGCCAATCAATGATTTTCTCTCATCAGTGATGTTTCTATCTCTTTCTCCCTCTCCTTTTCTCTCTGAAATCAATAAAAATATATTTTAAAAAGACAGACCCAGAGACACAGAAGCATGAACAGACTGTTGAACATCAGAGGGAAGGTGGGGTCAGTGGGTGGAAAGAGCTCAACCCATGAACTTGTTGGCATATATTCATAACCCGTGGACACAGACAGTGGGGTGGTGAGGGCCTTGGGCAGGGGCGGGGGCAGGCTGGAAGAGGTTAATGGGGGGATAAAAGGAGCCTATGTAATACTTTCAACAAAAAACATTTTTAAAAAGAAAGAGAGAAAAATGAGATGGTTAGATAGCAACATGAGGCCCGGAACAGCGCAGAGCACTCGCCCTGTGCCCGTCCTCACCTGCCCACTTCCCTCACTGCTGGCCTCTGCTGCCCCTTCCAGCCTAGAGGGCCGGCACTCCAGTCCGAAACCCTTCTCTCCCCCCTGACGCATCCAAGCACAGAGATACCAGCTCTTCCCAGGGTGCTGATCACTTACTTATATTTGTAATCGACAATCCGTACTTCAAATGTGGAGACCGTTTTCAGTGCATTCACGAGCTGCGAAAGCAACAGAAACATGTGAAATTTCTTTTCCTTTTCCAGTTTTACTTGTATTTGAGTCTCAATTTCTTCTTTTTCATCCTATATAATAAAAGGCTAATATGCAAATCGACCGAACGCTGGAACGACTGGTCACTGTGACTCACACTGACCACCAGGGGGCAGATGCTCAATGCCTCCTGCCCTTTGGTGGTCAGTGCACTCCCACGGGGGAGGTCTGCTCAGCCAGAAGCCGGGCTCACGGCTGGCAAGCACAGTGGCGGTGGCAGCCTCTTCCACCTCGAGGCAGCACTAAGGAGCAGCGAGCCAAGTGGTAAGGAGCAGCGAGCAGGCGGGCGGTAAGGAGCAAAGGGTCCTGGACTGCAAGAGGCATGTCCGACTGCTGGCGTAGACCCGCTCCCTGCCGTCAGTCGGACATCCCCCAAGGGCTCCCGGACTGCAAGAGGGCACATGCTGGGCTGAGGGACCCCTGCCCCGCCCCCCAAGTGTACGGATTTCGTGCACCGGGCCTCTAGTATAAGATATTTTTCAGGTACTAAATACCTCAGGTCTATTGTTCTAACCTTCACTGAGTTCCTGTGTGGGCTGTGCCCCTGGACACATGACCTCCCTGAGTTCTGCAGAGGCTGGTTCTGAGGCTGCTCGGACCCGCTCAGGTCAAAGTGCTCGGAGGGAGTCTGGCTGCGTGCCAGCTCTTACTATCACCATTTGCTAGTTTTTCCCTCGAGTTTCAGCCTGTAGTTCCTGGGCCCTTAGCTGGTTCCAGACGTTATGTTAAGAATTTTCTTTCTATCCGTTTTCTCATTTCAGACAAACCATTAGTGCTTTGGACCTCATCCTCTGGAAATACTGAATTCTTGGCAGAAAGACATTTTTAATACTTCTACACAGAGAAACAACTGTTCTTTTAGCAAACAGAAAGTAAAAAAGCAAATTAACCTATTAGTAAAATCAAAGCCAGGGTATTCTATGTCCCTGAGAATTAGGCCACCTTAATCGAACACTGTGACTCCCGGCTCTTCACAAATGTCTGCGCCTGTGGCCTATGCCCTGTGTCTGTGTCCTGTCTCCTGTGTCTGTGTTCTGTGTCCTATGCCCTGTGTCCTGTATCCTTTGTCCTGTATTCTGTGCCTATACCCTGTGTCTTGTGCCTGTACCCTGTGCCTGTCCTGTACCCTGTGCCTGTACCGTGTCCTATGCCTATACCCTGTGTCCTATGCCTGTACCCTGTGCCTGTGCCTATACCCTATGTCCTGTGCCCTGTGTCCTGTGCCTGTGCCTATACCCTGTGTCCTATGCCTGTACCCTGTGCCTATGTTCTGTGCCCTGTGTCCTATGCCCTGTATCTGTGCCCTGTGCCTGTGTCCTGTGTCCTGCATCCTATGTCCTGTGCCCCATATCTGTGTCCTGTGTCCTGTGCCCCATATCTGTGCCCTGTGTCCTATGCCCTGTATCTGTGCCCTGTGCCTGTGCCCTGTGTCCTGCATCCTATGTCCTGTGCCCCGTATTTGTGTCCTGTGTCCTGTGCCTGTGCCCTGTGTCCTGCATCCTGTGTCCTGTGTCCTGTGCCTGTGCCCTGTGTCCTGCATCCTGTGTCCTGTGCCTGTGCCCTGTGTCCTGCATCCTGTGTCCTGTGCCCTGTGTCCTGCATCCTGTGTCCTGTGCCCGTATCTGTGTCCTGTACCCTGTGTCCTGTGTCCTGTGCCCGTATCTGTGTCCTGTACCCTGTGTCCTGTGCCCTGTGTCCTGCATCCTGTGTCCTGTGCCTGTGACACACAGATGCACAGCATCGATGGTTATAGAAGCCTTGCTGACCATGCCCTTACATGGTGCTGCCACTTCTCAGCGTAGGTGCAGGTCTCGATCCACATCCACTCCTCCCCGGAGCCTGACTGCTCTGTGCGCCTGTAGGTGATGCCCCGGAGGCTCCGCCCCTGCAGGACCACACCCAGGTCTAACAAGTCCCAGATCCCACGTTTAAGTCTGGGGTAGGCAGCTCCCCAGGAACACGCGTGAACCCTGCACAGTCCCCACGGCAGCGTTCCAAGGGCCCACATGCCCGGAACCTGAACTCGGGAACCTTTCTCAGAAGCAAAAGTCCATTTTCCAGGAAGAATCGGTGCTGACACCCGCAAAGCCCCACCGGGCCTGGGTCAGGGACTCAGACTTGAGCCTTGCCTCCCGCCTCCTCGCCCGAAGATCCGCCAAAAAGCCTCCATTTCCTCCACGGCCGACGTCATAGCATGGGCTTCTGTGTGGGCGGCGGCCCCGCTCGGTGACCATTCGGGCGGCGGCCCCGCTCGGTGACCATTTGGGCAGCGGCCCCGCTCAGTGACCATTCGGGCAGCGGCCCCGCTCAGTGACCATTCGGGGGGCGGCCCCGCTCGGTGACCATTCGGGCAGCGGCCCCGCTCAGTGACCATTCGGTGGGCGGCCCCGCTCGGTGACCATTCGGGCAGCGGCCCCGCTCAGTGACCATTCGGGGGGCGGCCCCGCTCGGTGACCATTCGGGCAGCGGCCCCGCTCAGTGACCATTCGGGCAGCGGCCCCGCTCAGTGACCATTCGGGGGGCGGCCCCGCTCGGTGACCATTGGGGCAGAGGCCCCGCTCGGTGACCATTGGGGCGGCGGCCCCGCTCGGTGACCATTCGGGCGGCGGCCCCGCTCGGTGACCATTCGGGCGGCGGCCCCGCTCGGTGACCATTCGGGCGGCGGCCCCCGCTCGGTGACCATTCGGGCAGCGGCCCCGCTCAGTGACCATTCGGGGGGCGGCCCCGCTCGGTGACCATTCGGGCAGCGGCCCCGCTCAGTGACCATTCGGTGGGCGGCCCCGCTCGGTGACCATTCGGGCAGCGGCCCCGCTCAGTGACCATTCGGGGGGCGGCCCCGCTCGGTGACCATTCGGGCAGCGGCCCCGCTCAGTGACCATTCGGGCAGCGGCCCCGCTCAGTGACCATTCGGGGGGCGGCCCCGCTCGGTGACCATTGGGGCAGAGGCCCCGCTCGGTGACCATTGGGGCGGCGGCCCCGCTCGGTGACCATTCGGGCGGCGGCCCCGCTCGGTGACCATTCGGGCGGCGGCCCCGCTCGGTGACCATTCGGGCAGCGGCCCCGCTCGGTGACCATTCGGGCGGCGGCCCCGCTCGGAGACCATTCGGGGGGCGGCCCCGCTCGGTGTCCATTCGGGTGACGGCCCCGCTCGGTGACCATTCGGGTGACGGCCCCGCTCGGTGACCATTGGGGCAGAGGCCCCGCTCGGTGACCATTGGGGCGGCGGCCCCGCTCGGTGACCATTCGGGCGGCGGCCCCGCTCGGTGTCCATTCGGGTGACGGCCCCGCTCGGTGACCATTCGGGTGACGGCCCCGCTCGGTGACCATTCGGGGGGCGGCCCCGCTCGGTGACCATTGGGGCAGAGGCCCCGCTCGGTGACCATTGGGGCGGCGGCCCCGCTCGGTGACCATTCGGGCGGCGGCCCCGCTCGGTGTCCATTCGGGTGACGGCCCCGCTCGGTGACCATTCGGGTGACGGCCCCGCTCGGTGACCATTCGGGCAGAGGCCCCGCTCGGTGACCATTGGGGCGGCGGCCCCGCTCGGTGACCATTCGGGCGGCGGCCCCGCTCGGTGACCATTCGGGTGACGGCCCCGCTCGGTGACCATTCGGGCGGAGGCCCCGCTCGGTGACCATTCGGGCAGCGGCCCCGCTCGGTGTCCATTCGGGTGACGGCCCCGCTCGGTGACCATTGGGGCGGCGGCCCCGCTCGGTGTCCATTCGGGCGGCGGCCCCGCTCGGTGACCATTCGGGCGGCGGCCCCGCTCGGAGACCATTCGGGGGGCGGCCCCGCTCGGTGTCCATTCGGGTGACGGCCCCGCTCGGTGACCATTCGGGTGACGGCCCCGCTCGGTGACCATTGGGGCAGAGGCCCCGCTCGGTGACCATTGGGGCGGCGGCCCCGCTCGGTGACCATTCGGGCGGCGGCCCCGCTCGGTGTCCATTCGGGTGACGGCCCCGCTCGGTGACCATTCGGGTGACGGCCCCGCTCGGTGACCATTCGGGCAGAGGCCCCGCTCGGTGACCATTGGGGCGGCGGCCCCGCTCGGTGACCATTCGGGCGGCGGCCCAGCTCGGTGTCCATTCGGGCGGCGGCCCCGCTCGGTGACCATTGGGGCGGCGGCCCCGCTCGGTGACCATTCGGGCGACGGCCCCGCTCGGTGACCATTCGGGCGGCGGCCCCGCTCGGTGTCCATTCGGGCGGCGGCCCCGCTCGGTGTCCATTCGGGCGGCGGCCCCGCTCGGTGTCCACTCGGGGGGCGGCCCCGCTCGGTGACCATTCGGGGGGCAGCCCCGCTCGGTGACCATTCGGGGGGGCGGCCCCGCTCAGTGACCATTCGGGCAGCAGCCCCGCTCGGTGACCATTCGGGCGGGGGCCCCGCTCGGTGACCATTCGGGGGGAGGCCCCGCTCAGTGACCATTCGGGGGGAGGCCCCGCTCGGTGACCATTCGGGCAGCGGCCCCGCTCGGTGACCATTCGGGGGGAGGCCCCGCTCAGTGACCATTCGGTGGGAGGCCCCGCTCAGTGACCATTCGGGCAGCGGCCCCGCTCGGTGACCATTCGGGCGGCGGCCCCGCTCGGTGTCCATTCGGGTGACGGCCCCGCTCGGTGACCATTCGGGTGACGGCCCCGCACGGTGACCATTGGGGCAGAGGCCCCGCTCGGTGACCATTGGGGCAGAGGCCCCGCTCGGTGACCATTCGGGGGGCGGCCCCGCTCGGAGACCATTCGGGGGGAGGCCCCGCTCGGTGACCATTCGGGGGGAGGCCCCGCTCAGTGACCATTCGGGCAGCGGCCCCGCTCGGTGACCATTCGGGCAGCGGCCCCGCTCGGTGACCATTCGGGGGGCGGCCCCGCTCGGTGACCATTCGGGCGGCGGCCCCGCTCGGTGACCATTCGGGGGGCGGCCCCGCTCGGAGACCATTCGGGGGGAGGCCCCGCTCGGTGACCATTCGGGGGGAGGCCCCGCTCAGTGACCATTCGGGCAGCGGCCCCGCTCGGTGACCATTCGGGGGGCGGCCCCGCTCGGTGACCATTCGGGCAGCGGCCCCGCTCGGTGACCATTCGGGGGGCGGCCCCGCTCGGAGACCATTCGGGGGGAGGCCCCGCTCGGTGACCATTCGGGGGGAGGCCCCGCTCAGTGACCATTCGGGCAGCGGCCCCGCTCGGTGACCATTCGGGCAGCGGCCCCGCTCGGTGACCATTCGGGGGGCGGCCCCGCTCGGTGACCATTCGGGCAGCGGCCCCGCTCGGTGACCATTCGGGCAGCAGGAAGGGACTGTGGCCTGGGGCCGCCTGCCTGAGGCCCTAGACCCGGGAGGTGCGCTGGAGGCTGTCTGCCCGCACGCTCACCTCCTCCGTGCTACTTTCTAGCGTCACTTCGGGAAAAGCAGCAGCGGTGCCCATGGTTGTCTAACTCCTGTCAGACCTGCGGGTCAGAGCCCTGTCCTGGGGCCCTGGGGGGAGCTAGGGGGCCTTGAGGGGCTGCGTCCCCAGCCCTGCGGGCCTTCCTCCACAAGAGCCTCCACCCTGCACTGCACGCGTCTGCGCCAGCGTCTGTGGGGGTGAGGCTCTACACGCCACCTCCAGCCGACCCTGAGGGCGAGCGAGGCGCCCGCAGCAGCCATGGCTCCGTCACCACCCTGAGCGAGCACGTGCGTGGCCACCCCAGGTCAGCCTCCCACTTCATGGACTTCATGGGTGCTGGTCCTGGGTGGGCAGCAGAGAGTGTGTGTGTGTGTATGTGTGTTTCTGTGAGTGTGTGTGTCTATGTGTATGTCTGTGTCTATATCTGTGTGTCTATGACTTTGTGTATCTGTGTGTGACTGTGTGTCTGTATGTGACTGTGTCTTTGTGTGTGACTATGTGTCTGTGTGACTCTGTGTGTCTGTGTGTATCTATCTGTGTCACTGTGTGTATGTGTGTATGTCCATGTCTCTATCTGTGTGTCTGTGACTCTGTGTGTCTGTGTGTGACTATCTGTGTCTGTGTGACTGTATATGTGTCTGTGTGTGTGGTTGTATGTTTGTCTCTGTGTGTGACTGTATGTGTCTCTGTGTGTGACTGTGTCTGTATGTATCTACCTGTGTCACTGTGTCTGTGTGTCTGTGTCTGTCTGTGTCTGTGACTGTATGCGTGTCTGTATGTGTCTGTGTCTGTGTGTCTGTGACTGTATGTGTCTCTGTGTCTGTGTGTGTGTGCGCGTGTCCCCACCCGCGCTGAGAGGCACCTCACTCAGCCCGAAGCTCTGCAGTCCTTCAGACACGGGAGCCCCACATGAATCACCTTGGAAGTGAGATGCTAACCCTTAACCTAAGCTACCGATATGTCTGAGGTCTTTTATTGTCACTTTGGGCAAATGGGTAATTTAATATTGTGTCACAGTGATATATGATCTTTTTGGTCAAGTATGTTTGACAATATTCCCAGGGCCCAGGTTTTAAAAGGAGACTCTTTTTTAACCTGGAAATGGCTTTGGGTTATTCCCCTATAATGCCTCAAACATTTGTTCTCTCTCCCTATAAAGGAGAAATTTTAAACTAATTTGGCCTACTTAATATACTAAAATTACATGGGAAGATTTGTCAAATGAAATAATTCTAGTTGCTATCTTGAAGCATTAGTGTTATTGTATATATGTTCAAATCTCAGTGGAGGCACGACTCAGGCAATTGAGTGTCCACAGGAAGGTGCTGTGGGGAGCCAGGCAGACACCACAGCAGGCAGCGCGCTCGGCCAGCGCGGGCTGGGCACTGTCAAGGCCCCTGGCCCTGTGCCCTGCCTGGCTCACTGAAGTGGACACCTGGTACTGGGGCTTTAAAGGGCCAAAGGAGCACCGTCCCCTTCCCGGACGGGGTGTTTGCGCTCACAGGCTGACATGAGACAGCAAGCTGCTCAGCTCGGCACCCGCCAGTATCCCTCAGGCCCAGCCAGGCGCTGGCTGGAGCCGGCAAACACCTGAGGGCCAGGCCTGGAGCCCCGACTGCGAGGGCTGCCCCGTCAGGGCGGCAACAACATACATGTGAAACAAGAGGGTAACGACCAGGTGTGACAGGCCCTGGGCGGCCCTGAGACCTATCAGCTGGACATTGCCCACAAGGAGCCCTGGGGGACAGCTGCTGTGGGAAGGAGACGCGCAGGCTTTTCAGTAGACACTGCGGCTACATATTCTGTCCTAAATACCAGACAAGGCCGCTCCCCCCTAAAACCATAGCTACCACAGACGGGGGGAGACCCCCAGGCCCTTCCTCCAGGCACTCACGTCACCTCGGGAAACCTTTAGGACACAGCCTCTGTGTGCACCTGAATGCCCTATTCCCTGTTAGGATGAGACCCACTAACAAAACTAAATGCCCAAGTGACTTTCTCACCAGAAAACGTCGACATCAAAGTCCTCCCAGATCAAGCCCACGCCCTCCAAGGTGTTGTTACAATCCTAAGACAACTTGAGCCAGAAACCCCTGAATAAACCTACAAAAGGTGACAGCGGTGTCTGGGCGGACCGCGGCCAGCGAGAGCCCACGCTGAAGAGCACAGCGTCATCCAGGCACTCAGATCTAAACGTGAGGCGACACCCTTCGGAGAGCCCTGCAGCCGCAGGGGCCACCTGTCTCAGTGCCAGTGAACGCGGCCCTGTCAATCCCCATGGAACACTGCGGCCGCGGCAGGAGCCCGGGACGGAGAGGATCGCTTTGTACGCAATTTGAGAGCCATCACACTGCAGAGGACATGCGTCTGGTGGCGCCAGATCCTTTTACTGTGCTACCACCTCGTCTGAGGCCTTCGCTGCTTACAGTTCTAGACTTAGAAGATGCCTTTTACCACACACCCCCGAGTCCTGAGTCCCAGGACCTGTGTGCCTTTGAATGGGACGGTCCAGAGACTAACGGGAAACACCAGTGTTGCTGGATGGTGCTCCCACCAGGAAAGACGGGAAAGGTGCGAGGCCCTCGGAATTACAGGCTCCACGGAGCACTGAGTCTAAGGCAGGACTGAAAAGATGACTATGTTATGAAACCAACTTAACTTGGGATGAGGTCTTATCAGTTGCCCTAGAGCAAGCTCGTCGAGGCCGTATGGAGCTTCCTTAAGCATACTGTTGAAAGGGTTAAAGAGAATAAAACAGGACAGAGAAAACTTATTGTGCTTAGCAGGTATCTTGCAGAAAGCTTGCAACCTTGGGCACGGCATAGCCCAGAGAACCCTGGACATCTGGCGCCAGGAGGAGCCAAGGACAGGACACGTCAGTCAAGCTCTGTATGTCAGCAGAACTGTTAGCAGCCTGCAGAGTGAATAAAACCCTGCCTCCCCCTTCAGTCTCTGCTTTGTCGGACTCAGCCCACCTGCACCCAGGTGCCTGAAAGCTTCTTTTGATACATTATGGCCTCATGTCATGGGTGCATGACCCCGGCCCACTCCAAACCTTTCAATTGTAAAAATGTTCGACACTATAAAATATGTGCAGTCTCCAGGTGCTACTTTATCTAGCTCTCAACCTAAATGGAAGGGACCCTGTGAAGTCCCTCTAGTTAGTTCTTTTTCAAAAGAAACAGGACGACAGACCCCACCTGGCCAAGAGGAGAAGACAGGAATCTCGGAAGAGGACTGCTCCGGCCAGGATCCGGACCAGGCCTGTAGAAACCTAAGTGACCCACCTTAACGTGCTATTGGATGAGTTTAAACAATGTTTTCCTTTCCTGTGGTATTTGCTTGCACAGTCCTAGCATTCAAGTATTCTATGCATATTTCCTGTGCTTTCTTGCACTCTTCCTGACTCACTGCCCCTCTTGGCAAGAAGTGGCTAGAGCAGTCATCCCCGCCCCCCCCCCCCCCCCCCCCCCCCCCCCGTTCCCCAAGACTGAGGAATGAACAATAGGAAGGAGCGGTTATAACCTGGTCCTACCCTGTTTCTCACCCGACCCAGAACCAGGACCCAGCACATGGCAGGTGCTCAGTGAATTTTTGGGGAGTAAATCTCACTGATGTGAGTACATCCCCAGCCATGCTGCTGCAGGCCTGGTGGCCGCAGGCGAGATGAAATACAATCCATGAGTTGATGCAGATGAAATCAGTTTGGGACTCTAACAAGTGGTTTGGTGCCTTTCAGTAAAAATCCAATAAATGAACTGGGCATAGCCATCAAACTTTTCTAAAGGCTAATAAATTCAATCAAAACATTTAATGCAATGTGAAAAATAAAACACACCAATTAGAGGAAGTTAAGTTCAATGTGGTGACATTAAAAATGCATGCCACAAACTCACCTCATGTTGGTTGAGTATTTTCCGGTACTCTGTGCTCCGTGAAAGAATGGTGACTCTAATTTTTCCATCCTGTAATCAGAAGGCAAAGGCAAAATAATGCTGTCTATGCCTGGACAGGTGAGTGAACACCTAAACCTAAAATGTGATTTTCATAAAGAGATGAAACGCAATAAGGATACATTTATGGAACTTTTTTTAAAAAAAAATTTGAGCCAAATTCCTTCACCGTTTTCTCGGGGAATAAAAAATGTATTGACTTTGGCCACAGAAGACAAACCAGCTCATTACACTTCTGTCTGGAAGGGTGGGTATATTTTTTAGCAGAGGCTGTGTGGCTCAGGTGGGGATTTGGGCTGTATGGGGAAATACGGCAAAAGGAAGAGAAAGAAAAGACAGCACACTCTTCCACTCTCCCTAGTTTATCTTTCATAAATTGTAGACATCTGACTTCTAACACTCAGGCTCAGAAATTAACACAGAAAACCTTGTCTTCTGAATACTTCTTTTCCTGCCAAGGTGGTATTGGCTTTTCATCCAGGGTAAAAGTGAACCCCAGAACCCAAAACGCAGTAAGTCCTCACTTATCATCTTTAAGCAAAATGACACCTAATGAAACAATGGTACCACAGGCCAATGAAGTTCCTACGGCATCTCATCCATGGTACAAGGAAACGGCATTGAGCGAAGCGGCATTATTCTAGAACCTGCTGTGGATCCATTACCTTGGGTCCCTCCTGTGTGATGTTCAGTCTGTGTAGCACATGCTGGGAAAACGCCCGGAACAGCCCGGTACTGTGGCAGCCAGAAATCTAAAATAAAAGAATAGTTCATATTACAGTGAATATTTCTGTTACTATTTCAAAGGATATCAAGTTGTATGCAATGTTACCTTAAAATAGATCAAGAATAAGTTTTATAAATATGAATGTTTGCAACAGATAACATTCTTACCAGAGGGGTATTATAGAAGAGCCCGTATCTCATCCTGGGCAGCAGTGAAAAAATCGCTTCTTTAAAACACACCTAACAATAAAGACATTTTAAAAGGTAAGAAGAGGCGATTTGTACCCTTCACACCAAAACAGCACTTACGATTACAGAAAATAAATTTTAACTAACCTCTATTTTACATTAAAATATTTTTGAATAGCAAACTATTTCATTCAAGTGAAATTTGTGTTTTTGGAAAAGCTATGAAAAAATGTTTTTAAAAGCTACAGAGTTTAACAATGAGGATTCCAGTTACCAAAAAGGAAACTAAACAGTAAGAGATCGATGGTGACAGTGACCAGAAACCCATATTCAATCTATGTGTGATGAGAAACTAAACAGTGAGAGATTGATGGTGAGAGCGACCAGAAACCCATATTCAGTCTATGTGTGATGAGTGTGTCATCGGCAATGACAAGCATTACAGACATTCAGCAGGTTCCATTACCCTTTTGGAGTCATAGGTTTTCAGATGAATCACGTCATAATCTGTAAATGCCTTCCACGTGTCAGAGAAGAGGTCCCCATAGCCATAGGAGCTCTGAAAGAGGAAACAAAATAAGTCAGGGCAATAAAACCGTCCAATGTGGCTCTCCAAGAACGTACAACACACCAGCACTGGCCTCAGTGTGAAGAAGGAACAATCCTAAGCAAAGTCCAGGTAAGAAAACCGGCGTCCACCGTGAGCCTCATTTGATGTGCTGTCATCAAAACGAATCACCACAATTTCAGCCTCAGTCTCCTCAGAGCGGTTTGTTTCTCCACCCCAACCCTTTGTATTTGCATGTCTGCAACCTCAGCTGCTGTGGGCTTTGTTCCTGTGAGTTTTCTATCCACGGTACACGTACACACCACACAACACCACCGTCTGCACACACTCTGATATGCTCAGTGAACAAAACCATTTGGGTAAATATCTTTGGAAATAAATTTCAGAGCAAGAAAAATACTTTGAAAAGTTTTAACATTAAAAACATAATGTGTGTAACTCTGAAATGATCTACCCATTGACTAATGAGTAATATGATTACGTCCCATTAACATCTATACTACTAATAAACAAATATGTAAATTGACTGTACTTCCGTGACACCCACAGCCAATCAGGAGCAAGTATGCAAATTAACCCAACAAAAAAATGGTGGGCCTGTAGGCAGCACGCACACGCGTAGGCACCGACTGGCCAGGAGCAGGGTTGGACGCCTGCCCACCCGCCGCATTGCCAGGGTGACACAGCGGGCATCCCCGGAACCCCACCCACTCCAAGCCTGTGGCCAGTGCATGTGCACGCCGGCACCGAGGCCGGGGTCCTGGGGACGCCACTGGAGTGTCCGGTCCTGTCAGCCTGGCCTGGGGGCGGCTGGAGTTCACAGTCCTTTTGGTTTCTGCAGCCCCTGGATCGGAAGTAGAAACCAAGAGTGCGGGGAGCACCAGGAATTCTGGGAATCGTAGTTCTGGTGGCAGACATGTTGCGGGATCTCCTAGACACTAGAGCAAAGTGAGCCTGGAGCAAGTTACTGTTGCGGGTGGGGGATGGAGGGAAAGCAAAGGTGAGAGACATAAGTGAAGTCAGAGTGTTGAGGAAAAATTAAAGGGAAGATATCCTGCAACTTCTAGGAAATCTTCACCAATGGAGCAAAGAAAAAAAAAAAGACCTCTATTATTCTGTGAGCACTAAACCAAACTGGGTTGGGGTCTCAGACAATTTGCTCATATGATTGCAAAGACAGACAGAAACTCCCGAATTGTAGAGGGCTCCCTGAGGGCTCCCAGATTGGAGAGGATGCAGGTCGGGCTGAGGGACCCACCCCCCATGCACGGATTTCATGCACCGGGCCCCTAGTTAATAATAAGAGAAATAATAATAGCATCTTGCATGTTCCTATGTCCCAGGCACTGTTCTAAGAATTTGACATTATTAACACATTAAACCAGCCCACAAACTTAATGAGCTATGTAATATCATTACCCCCTTTTCACAGATGAGGAAACTGAGACACAATTTGCCTAAATTGTAGAGCTGATGTTTGCAGGGCTGGGATGAACCCAGTCTGCTTGGTTCCAGACTCCATGTTCACAGCCTGTGAACATGTAGAAACTGATACTTTCCAGTCCATTTACCAAATGCATTAGATTTTTAAAAATAGAAATTAATTACATGTTCCATCAGCTAAAGGAGTCAGATTAATTTATTTTTTAATTGTATAACTTAGATTGAAAATCAACCAATAGAAATAAGAAATATCGAAGTCTCAGTTGGTTATATATTATGTTCATGGCTTTTTATCCTTATAGCACTTTTTTCAGATTATGAAATTTTATCTTTATGTTGCACATTTTAGAGGTATTTCAAAATTATTGAGAACTGTTGCCTTGGCTGGTATTCACAGTGGTTAGAGCATTGACCAGCACACCAAAGGGTTTTGGATTCAATTCCCTGTCAAGGGCACGTAACTGGGTTGCAGGGAGGCAACCAATCAATATCTCTCTCATATCGATATTGCTCTCTCTCCCTCTCTCTGTCTCCCCCCGCCCTTCCACTCTCTCTCTCTTAAAAAAAAAAAAATCAATGGAAAAATATCATCAGGTGAGGATTAACAACAACAAAAATATTGAGAAAAATGTGGTGATAAAAAATAAAATATTCCTTCCTTCAATGTCTCTCCAATGCCAGTCTAAGAAAGGCCCTTCTCGACACCACAAAAAGTGAAATATCCCGGTTCTGGCTCAATGGTATATAATAAAAGGCTAATATGAAAATTGACAAAACTGCTGAACAACCGGTTGCTATGATGCACACTCACCACCAGGGGGCAGACACTCAATGCAGGAGCTGCCCCTGGTGGTCGGTGCGCTACCACAGGGGAAGTACTGCTCAGCCAGAAGGTGGGCTCACGGCTGGCTGGCAAGCGCAGCGGTGGTGACGGGAACTTCTCCCACCTCAGCGGCAGCACTAAAGATGCCCGACTGCCAGCTTAGGCCCACTCCGGGGCCTAAGCCATCAGTTGGACATCCCCCAAGGGCTCCTGGACTGCGAGAGGGCGCAGGCCGGGCTGAGGGGACACCCCCCTGAGTGCACGAATTTCGTGCACCGGACCTCTAGTAATAAATAAAGGGCAATTAAAAGGCGTGACTAGACAATTTCAGATAAAATATGATACTTTGAAAGGAAAATTTAATAATATAATACAGTACTCCTGAATAACCTCTCTTCAAGGAAATCAGTTAATATTCAGAATAACCACCCCTAGAAGCTTCTTTTCCACATCCCTCAATGCCAGGGTTCTTTTCCCAGCCTTACAAAGGGTTCAGCATTCTGGAGAAAGGGGCTGTGCATAGATGATTAAAGAGTCCATGGATGAAAGATAGTTTTGAAAGGCATTGGGGGTCAGAGGAGCTTCAGCTGAAGGAGCTAGAAGACTCTCCCTTGACCAAGGACCCCGTGCTATTTATTAACACAATTTGTCCTAAGGCAAGGTGGAAATATACACTTCAAAGGGTACAGTATCAAAGGATATACAGAAACATTATCAGTTTGGGGAATAGCCTACAGCTGTTCAGGTGTTTGGCCAACAGGAGGCAATAAAATGCCCTGAGCTGTCTGGCAGTTAACAATCCTATTCAGGTTTGGGGGAAGTGCCTTAGCCATTTCCCACAGGTAACTACATATGTGGCTCACCCTTGTTGAGCCGCCAAGTACCATCAACCTTTTGACGGAACTCTTGTAATTATTACATCCTGGAATTGGTTCTCGGCACCTCAAATTCAAATTATCTGCGACAGATGAAGGAGGGACTTCTGTCTAGTCTCATACTGAAGAATATTTGGATATCCCTAGAAATAACATACCACTTCCTGCTGTGTACATCTCAAATTTATTTAAACATGCACATAACTCACGACTTAGGATTTCTACCTGTAGGACTCTGTCCTACAGCAATGCTGGGAGGAAGGTAAGATCCATGGACGTGGGAAGGATGTTCACTGCTGCACTTCAGTAAATAGCGAAGGGCTGGAAAGGACGGCACGTGACAGAGGTAAGGGCATGTGCTGAGGCATGCACCCCACCTCATACAATGAAAATGAGAGCCTGTCACGTCCGCACAGGGACAGGTGTGCGTGCCATGACACCCGGGAATAACGTGAGTGAGGGCATACTTTCCATCAGGATATATTTACATTTATTCAAAAAAAGTCGTACAAGGCACGCGCATGTGTTAACTCAGTTACCTTTAAGGGAAATGGAGAAGAGGAAGAACTTACGGTGCCATTACATGCTTCGGGTGGTCGGGACTCATTATAACCAGGTGTTATTTGCGTAATTAAAAATAATGAAGTGCCCTAACCGGTTTGGCTCAGTGGATAGAGCGACAGCCTGCAGACTGAAAGGTCCCAGGTTCGATTCCGGTCAAGGGCATGTACTTTGGTTTCGGGCACATCCCCAGTAGGGGGCGTGCACGAGGCAGCTGATCGATGTTTCTCTCTCATTCATGTTTCTATCTCTCTCTCCCTCTCCCTTCCTCTCTGTAAAAAAATCAATAAAATATATATTTTTTAAAAATAATGAAGCTGCAGTACCCTCTCAGCACAAGGAAATAAGGAGAGCCCGTCTTCCTCCTCCCGTTAAGAACAGCCCTGCTCTGCCCAGGGCTCTGCAGAGTGTCCCCCAGTGTGTCTCCGGAGGTCAATGGCCTTCCCCATCCCACCAGGAAGCCACGGGCCTGAGTTCTGCAAAGGCGAGAGGGAAGGCCTCACAGGCTCCGCTTGGGGAACAGTTCGTAAAGGTCAGCAAGCTCTGGCCTGCAGCCCGGCCCCTTCCCTCTCCTGCCCTGGGCACCGGCTCGTGGGGGCCCTCGGGACCGGCGCTGAGGCAGCGTGTCCACCGTCAGGGCTCCGGGTCACAGCCGGCCCGTCACATTGCTGCTTCCTTCAAGGCCTAACCAGCAAGAGAGGACGGCAGTGGCCCCACGCGGCCTTGCCACTGTCCCCGTGCAGCCTCCAGCCTTCGGTGGGCCTCCATGCCTGCCGGAGCGGCCGGCAGACCTGGCTGCCCGAGAATCAGGGTGAGCAGCAGGCAAAGGCCTCTGCCCCAGCTGGCAGGTTTGACATGGATGCAGAGAGCCGCCAGGAGGGAGGGAAATCAGGGCGCTGCCTGCTGGGCCACCCCCACCTGCCTGCCCGACAGCCCCAGCCCCTCTGCCTGACGCACGTGCCGGGAGCATCTGGTGGCTGAGCAGCCTGCTCCCCTAGCAGCTCAGGGGGGACGCCAGCCCGCGGGGCTCAGTGCCCGCGAGGAAGACAGGGACAAGCACACAGCAAGAGCCCAGGAAGCTCCGGGGAAGGAAGTGCAGTGTCTGGAGAACCTCCCATCCACGTCCCCGATCCTGCAGGGACCGCGGGGGAGGATAAAGCACTGGCTTCGGGCGCAGATTTGGGTCAGATCCCTGACTCCACCTCCATGACTGTGTTCTCGGAGGTCAGCCGGCTGCCCGACCTCGGCTTCTCTCCTGTGAAATAAGCTGCTCGCCTGCTCCCCTGATGGCTGTGAGCATGACAGGAGAGAGCCCCAGGTGTCGTTGTTTAAAACCCACCACCACACTGAGTAACCGTTCAGGGCTGCCGACGGCCGGCGATCGCAGCCCAGAAGCCCTCACACAGGAAGAGGGGAAGAAAGAGACAGCGCGCCCTTTGCTCACAGAAACATTTCCAAGAATTGAAACCGGTGGCAGCAAAACTGGAGGACAAGGAAAATGTAAACCCATGACACATCCGGACTCAGAGAACCAGGGACGCCATCACAGCCAGACTCAGAGAACCAGGGACACAGTCACAGCCGGACTCAGAGAACCAGGGACGCCGTCACAGCCAGACTCAGAGAACCAGAGACGCAGTACAGCCGGACTCAGAGAACCAGAGACGCCGTCACAGCCAGACTCAGAGAACCAGGGACGCCGTCACAGCCAGACTCAGAGAACCAGAGATGCCGTCACAGCCGGACTCAGAGAACCAGAGACGCCGTCACAGCCGGACTCAGAGAACCAGAGATGCCGTCACAGCCAGACTCAGAGAACCAGGGACGCCGTCACAGCCGGACTCAGAGAACAAGGGACGCCGTCACAGCCGGACTCAGAGAACCAGGGACACTGTCACAGCCGGACTCAGAGAACCAGAGATGCCGTCACAGCCAGACTCAGAGAACCAGGGACGCCATCACAGCCGGACTCAGAGAACCAGGGACGCCGTCACAGCCGGACTCAGAGAACCAGGGACACTGTCACAGCCAGACTCAGAGAACCAGAGACGCCGTCACAGCCGGACTCAGAGAACCAGGGACACTGTCACAGCCGGACTCAGAGAACCAGGGACACTGTCACAGCCAGACTCAGAGAACCAGGGACGCAGTCACAGCCGGACTCAGAGAACCAGGGACGCACCCACAGCCAGACTCAGAGAACCAGAGACGCAGTCACAGCCAGACTCAGAGAACCAGAGATGCCGTCACAGCCAGACTCAGAGAACCAGGGACGCCGTCACAGCCGGACTCAGAGAACCAGGGACGCCGTCACAGCCGGACTCAGAGAACCAGGAACACTGTCACAGCCGGACTCAGAGAACCAGAGATGCCGTCACAGCCAGACTCAGAGAACCAGGGACGCCGTCACAGCCGGACTCAGAGAACCAGAGACGCCGTCACAGCCGGACTCAGAGAACCAGGGACGCCGTCACAGCCGGACTCAGAGAACCAGGGACACTGTCACAGCCAGACTCAGAGAACCAGAGACGCCGTCACAGCCGGACTCAGAGAACCAGGGACACTGTCACAGCCAGACTCAGAGAACCAGGGACACTGTCACAGCCAGACTCAGAGAACCAGGGACGCAGTCACAGCCGGACTCAGAGAACCAGGGACGCACCCACAGCCAGACTCAGAGAACCAGAGACGCAGTCACAGCCAGACTCAGAGAACCAGAGACGCAGTCACAGCCAGACTTAGAGAACCAGGGACGCAGTCACAGCCGGACTCAGAGAACCAGGGACGCAGTCACAGCCAGACTCAGAGAACCAGGGACGCACCCACAGCCAGACTCAGAGAACCAGAGACGCAGTCACAGCCAGACTCAGAGAACCAGGGACGCAGTCACAGCCGGACTCAGAGAACCAGGGACGCAGTCACAGCCGGACTCAGAGAACCAGGGACGCACCCACAGCCAGACTCAGAGAACCAGAGACGCCGTCACAGCCGGACTCAGAGAACCAGGGACGCCGTCACAGCCGGACTCAGAGAACCAGAGACTCCGTCACAGCCGGACTCAGAGAACCAGAGACACAGTCACAGCCGGACTCAGAGAACCAGAGACGCCGTCACAGCCAGACTCAGAGAACCAGAGACGCCGTCACAGCCGGACTCAGAGAACCAGGGACGCACCCACAGCCAGACTCAGAGAACCAGGGACGCACCCACAGCCAGACTCAGAGAATCAGGGACGCCGTCACAGCCAGACTCAGAGAACCAGGGACGCAGTCACAGCCAGACTCAGAGAACCAGGGACGCAGTCACAGCCGGACTCAGAGAACCAGAGACGCCGTCACAGCCGGACTCAGAGAACCAGAGACGCCGTCACAGCCGGACTCAGAGAACCAGAGACGCCATCACAGCCAGACTCAGAGAACCAGGGACGCCTTCACAGCCAGACTCAGAGAACCAGGACGCCGTCACAGCCGGACTCAGAGAACCAGGGACGCCGTCACAGCCAGACTCAGAGAACCAGGGACGCCTTCACAGCCAGACTCAGAGAACCAGGGACGCAGTCACAGCCAGACTCAGAGAACCAGGGACGCAGTCACAGCCGGACCCAGAGAACCAGGGACGCACCCACAGCCGGACTCAGAGAACCAGGGACGCAGTCACAGCCAGACTCAGAGAACCAGGGACGCAGTCACAGCCAGACTCAGAGAACCAGGGACGCCTTCACAGCCAGACTCAGAGAACCAGGGACGCCATCACAGCCGGACTCAGAGAACCAGGGACGCAGTCACAGCCAGACTCAGAGAACCAGAGACGCACCCACAGCCAGACTCAGAGAACCAGGGACAACCCACAGCCGGACTCAGAGAACCAGAGACGCACCCACAGCCAGACTCAAGAGAACCAGAGACGCAGTCACAGCCGGACTCAGAGAACCAGGGACGCAGTCACAGCCGGACTCAGAGAACCAGGGACGCAGTCACAGCCGGACTCAGAGAACCAGAGACGCAGTCACAGCCGGACTCAGAGAACCAGAGACACAGTCACAGCCGGACTCAGAGAACCAGAGACGCAGTCACAGCCGGACTCAGAGAACCAGGGACGCAGTCACAGCCAGACTCAGAGAACCAGGGACGCAGTCACAGCCGGACTCAGAGAACCAGGGACGCCTTCACAGCCGGACTCAGAGAACCAGGGACGCAGTCACAGCCGGACTCAGAGAACCAGGGACGCAGTCACAGCCGGACTCAGAGAACCAGGGACGCAGTCACAGCCGGACTCAGAGAACCAGAGACACAGTCACAGCCGGACTCAGAGAACCAGAGACGCCGTCACAGCCGGACTCAGAGAACCAGGGACGCAGTCACAGCCAGACTCAGAGAACCAGGGACGCACCCACAGCCAGACTCAGAGAACCAGGGACGCAGTCACAGCCGGACTCAGAGAACCAGAGACACAGTCACAGCCGGACTCAGAGAACCAGAGACGCCGTCACAGCCGGACTCAGAGAACCAGGGACGCAGTCACAGCCAGACTCAGAGAACCAGGGACGCACCCACAGCCAGACTCAGAGAACCAGGGACGCAGTCACAGCCGGACTCAGAGAACCAGAGACGCAGTCACAGCCGGACTCAGAGAACCAGAGACGCCGTCACAGCCAGACTCAGAGAACCAGGGACGCAGTCACAGCCGGACTCAGAGAACCAGGGACGCACCCACAGCCGGACTCAGAGAACCAGGGACGCAGTCACAGCCGGACTCAGAGAACCAGGGACGCACCCACAGCCAGACTCAGAGAACCAGAGATGCTGACACAGCCGGACTCAGAGAACCAGGACGCAGTCACAGCCGGACTCAGAGAACCAGGGACGCACCCACAGCCAGACTCAGAGAACCAGAGATGCCGACACAGCCAGACTCAGAGAACCAGAGACGCAGTCACGGCCAAGACTTAGGGAAGGATTCCCATCAGACTTCAGGGCAAACAAGGGCCTCGGGAGTGGGGAAAATGAAAACCTTCCTACGTAGCTTGACCACGAGCTTCCTGTAAGGGAAAAAATGTTCGCAAAAAGATTTCCCCTTCTGCACAAGAACTGAACCTCCAGTCCGCTGTCTCGCTCTGCTCTCTGGTGCGTGTCACCTGTGCTTCGAGCTAGCATTGCTTATGGTTTAAAAGATGCTTTCTCGGGCAACTGCGCCTGCACCGGGAAACCGCGTAATGACTCTGGGAACTGGCCGTCTCTCCCTGGGGAGCCTGGAGGCATTGCCAATGCAGCTGTCCCAGGACATACGAGGGACATCCTGTAGGACCCGAGCACCCAGGCCTGCCCCCGGGGTGCGCCTCCTTGCACCTGAGCTGTGCTATGTGGGCGGCTAGAGAGACTCCTTCCAGAAGGGGCGGATGCGCCCTGCCAGCAAGCTGAGTTCCCCTGCAAGATTGTCTGAATAGACTCGTGCCACGAGGGAGCCAACGAGCGTCCTGCGAGTTGGAATGCTTAGTCGAACCTGAGGTCACTGCTCGGTGAGTATTCCCACTTCCCAGGTTAGGCAGCCTCTCCTGTGTGTGCAACAAACCACGTGTCCTCACCTGTCAGAGGAACATGCGGAGCCCAGGTGCTGTCGGCATTGTGACTGTTCATACACCACATGGTTTATTCACAAACTGACACTTGGGTAGAGATCACAACTGTCCTATTTCACAGCTGGGTGCACGGGAGCAACTCTTGGGGGGTTACCTTGGCAGGTGGAGGGGTCAGCATTGAAAGAATAGGGTAAAGGCAGGAAAAGAGAGAGAAGAAAGAAAAAAGACAGCAGTAAAAACAAACAAGCAAAAAGCAGGTGTGGTACTGATGTGCACGCCTAGCACCGCCCTGTGGTGAGCTCATCCACACGGCACAGCTGCACGCGGGGGCAGCTCCCCGCCGGCCGCCGCGCGGTCGCCGAGGTCAGGGAGTGCGGTCTTTGGTCTTGGGAGCCCCACCTGCCCACACGGGGAGGAAACTCTCACTGCCTCCCTCTAAAGCGCCCAGACGAAATGTAAGCCTACCTATGTGTCCGCCCATCTGCACATGTACATGTACACACACAGACACGCCCCCGCTCACCTGCACGCCTGTGGACGTATGTGCGTGCATGTATATCTGAATGTGGTGTCTTACAAAGTCCCATTCACCACGGCGGAGCCATAGATCTGAGGAGCAAGGCCAGAGCGGAAGCGAGGCAGCCTACGCACCGTGTCCCACATCACGACGTACACGTCGGTGCTGAAGGAGTTGTTCACGTGCTGCGTGATGTACAGGTTCAGGAAGTCGCAGAAGTGGTGATACATGTTAACACCTGGCGTCGGAAAGAGAAGTCCGCGTTAACGAGCCCCAGCGAACACATGAATAGACAATTTTACTCCACCCCTCCTATTTATCACCTGATGGACTTTCAGCTGAAATAAATGAGAGGAAAAAAAAGAGTTCTTCCAAACATGACATGGTTTATACTCAGATAATCCTCAATTTACACTGATTGCATTCAAAAATTCACTTTAAAATTGATTATTTAGAAATCAGGACTGCCTTTTCCCATATAAATTAAGTAACAAATAATCATTAAGTTCCCAGGAGAGAAAATAACAGAAGTCTATTTAGCTCAAAATTGAGTAGAACTATAGGACCATGAATTTATTTTTAGGATCGTTTACTTTTAAAAATAAACTAGGCTACACCTGTTCATCATAGGATTGAAAACGACAACAACTATTAGCATTTGAGTATTTTTTCATTCCTGTCTCTTTTTTTCATAGTTAATCACTACTTACAACATTGCTCCTTGGGGAAATATTAGCCAACTATTGTTTATCGTGTTCTAATTGAAGGAGCCTGAACTTTGGAATCAGAGGAACTGGGCTGAATCCCAGCTCAGCCATTCACAAGCCACGTTCTCAGGCAAGTTCCTGAAGTCCCTAAGCCCCTCAACTAGAAACAGGAATCATTACACTGAGGCGCCAGCTTTGTGAGAAATTACCCACCACTGCCCATCCAGGGCCTGGCACCCAGTGAAACCACGGTGACTAGCTGGGTCGGGCGGGGTCAGACGGATGGGGAGGAACGAGAGTCCCAGGTCCTCGGACGCCCCTCCCAGGCTCAGCGCGCAGGACCCAGGATTCAACCTGGAAATGTGCAACTCTGAACAGGATGAGATCCCAGGAACTGGCATTTAAAACATGTACTTTAAAGGAGGAAAATGTTGATTAAAAGAAAAACAGTGGCTCTTAAAAACAGAAATCATGAACTATTCTGATTTCATTCCCATAGTGAATAACTACATTGTGTGCCAGAAAATGAGTTTTTTAAAAATCAGTTCTTTTTTTTAATCCTCACCCAAGGATATTTTTTCCATTGATTTCTAGAGAGTGGAAGGGGGGGGGGGGAGGGGAGAGAGAGAGAGAGAGAGAGAGAGAGAGAGAGAGAGAGAGAGAAACATTGATTGGCTGCCTGCTGCACGTACCCCAACCAGGGCTGGGGAACCTGCAACCGAGGTCTGCGCCCTTGACCAGGAATTGACACTGTGACCCTTCAATCTGCAGGCCAATGCTCCAACCACTGAGCCACACGGACCATGGCAATACTCAGTTCTTTTTAGACGAGTAATTTAGATGGATGTTTGAGGGACTCCTTTTTCACCCAGAGAAAGGTTGGCAAAGAGTGTATTTTCAAGTAAACAGGAAAAAGGAAATTCTATTCCAGCACAGCCCTTTGCCCCGGCCAGCCCACGGCACACGCCAAGTCTCGTGCGTCACTCCGCAGGTTCACAGCATGTGCCTGCAGCACAGCACACAGAACAGCGCACGGGGCCAGGAGGGTGCTAAGCGAGGGACGATCACAGGCTCCGTCCTCAGACACGTGCCCCCTCGTGAGCCCTGCTTACTCCCACATGCTCATTCCCTCCGGGAAGAGTGCCCATGAGAGGGAGACTGGGACGGAGACGTGACCTGGGGTCGGGACACAGTACAGTGAGCAGGTGATATAGCATTGTGCACCTGATTTTGTTAACCAGTTACCCCAATAAATTCAATAAAAAGGAAAATAAATAAATAAATGGATCAGCAAATGAAAAAAATAACTTCATTAAAACTTTATATTTAAAAAAAAAAAAGGAAAACTGGAAGACAGCATAAGTTAGAAGAAAAATGCAGAATAGGAAAGAACTGGCCGATTACTCCCCCTCAACATACGCTATTGCACAGGTATCTCAGTGCACACATTCAACCCTTTTACAGGCAAATCAGTGTTCTCTTGGCCCCTTTTAATTAGCATATTTTTTAAATGAGTCAGGACATCAAACATAGCATTTTTACTTGCTCTTATTTATTTTTAAATATATTTTATTGATTTTTTTACAGAGAGGAAGGGAGAGGAATAGAGAGTTAGAAACATCAATGAGAGAGAAACATCGATCAGCTGCCTCCTGCACACCTCCTACTGGGGATGTGCCCACAACCAAGGTACATGCCCTTGACCGGAATCGAACCTGGGACCTTTCAGTCCGCAGGCTGTTGCTCTATCCACTAAGCCAAACTGGTTAGGGCTACTTGCTCTTATTTTAAAAAGATGTAAATCTGCCTGATTCCTGAACTTAATACTTTGTAATGTAAGAATTATGACATCAGAAAGCAGAACACATTAAAAATACAATCAATAAATCGTAATGCTGAAACAGCCAGGACAGAGGGCTCTGTTTCGCCATAGGCCGGCACTCTTGAGCGTGATGTGCGCGGCAGCGTGACCCTCACCTCCCACAGCAAGCGAGCGCAGCACGACCACGTTTCCCTGCAGGACAAGCAGCTCACAAAGTGAAGCGTGCTTACAAGTTGAGTTAGAAGGTTTACGCATAAATGGGAAAATCACTGTAATTCCAACTTTTCTCCCAAGAATATACTGCAAACCCAACTTCCAGAGGAATTTTAAGTTCACTTCCATCCTGGGAACGATGTCAGAATGTTTGCAGAAGAGGTCACGGACCCTTTCCTGCCCACAGTGCACTCAGGCCTTCTACTTGGAGGAACATCCCAACGAAGCTCAACCTACGTCAAGTGCTCAGAGAAAGGTGATGGGTACATCCAGCTACAAAGGTATTCATACACCCTCTTCTCTCACCTTTTGATTCTGACTGAGTCACGGGATACAAATGTGCAGATTTCTTCTAAAATACCAAAGGTTACTGAATGAAGGGAAATCCCAGCCAGTTCACTGCTTCAGGGAAGAAAGCAGAAAGCAAACCCACTGTTTAAAGTCACACTGCTTCCCAAAAAGTTACCGGAAGTCACATAATGTATCCAAAAGGAACACTGCCCTGGCTGGGTGCCAGCTGGTTAGAGGATGGTCCCAGTGAGCCAGGGTTTCAGGTCCAATCCCCGGGCAGGGCACATGCAAGAATCAACCAACCAATGCACAACAAATCGGTCTCTCTCTCACTCTCTTTCTAAAAATCAATCAATAAAATTTATTTAAAAGGAACAAAGCCTCATTAACTAATAAATTACAAATTAACTTCTCACCTGCATCCAATTTCATGAAGTAGGCTGGTTTCTCAACCACAATGTCACATTTAGCATCTTCTATTGGCCTGAAGTTGAGCTGAGTGTAGCTCTGGAGCTCAGCGAACCTGGAATCATGAATCGGGAGACGTTTTCAGAGTGATTCTCCTGATCTCCTCCTGCGACACTGTAACTGAAGCTCTGTCCATCAGGGGGACTTCACCTCCAGAGCAGCCTCCTAGGAGGCTTCCCAACGCTCACATAACTTGCTGTCCATTTCAATACTGAGACCGGGAACAAAACTGATTTTACATTTCAGTGCGACATGCACTGATAACCTTCCAGACAAAAGAGAAATTTACACAGTGAATGGCCTAAATAATCTACCAGTAGGTGCCAGGAACCAATTCCAGCATGTCATAATTACAAGTTTCACCAAAAGGTTGGTGAAGCTTGCGGGGGGAGGGCGGGGGGGGGCCTCAACAAGGGCTGAGTCACAAAAAGTAATTATCTTTTGGAACGGCTAAAGGCACTCCCCCCAAACCTGAATAGGACTGTCTACTGCCAGACAGCTCAGAGCATCTTAATCTGCATGTTATTGCCTCCTGTTGGCCAAACACCTGAACAGCAGTAGGCTATTCCCCAAACTGACAATGCTTCTGTACCCTACCCTTTGAAACCTTGCCCTTTGAAGTGTATGTCTCCACCTTGCCTTAGGACAAATTGTTTTAATAAATAGCACAGGGTCCTGAATCAAGGGGTAGTCTTTAGTTCCTTTAGCTGAAGCTCCTCTGACCCGCAATGCCTTTCAAAATTATCTTTTGTCTTTGGACTCCTTCTTAATCTACGCATCAGCTCCTTTCTCCAGATTGCTGAACCCTTCGTAACGCTGGGACAAGAATCCCGGCAAGTAGGGTGGAAAGATTCAAAGGTTTCTGCAGTCACCCTGACCCTGAGGCTCCTGGGGATGGGCTTCTTGGATTCCTGGAAAGACGGCATTCCAAGAATCACCGGGTATCTCGGAGAGCAGCACACAGCTAAGCTTCCCAGAAGAAAGGGAAGTCTTTGTCTTGGAAACCTCTTTGGAAGCCACAGGGCACAGGTCTCTCCCATAGAGACGAAGGCAATCACACACAGGGACCAAGAGACTTTTAGTGTTAACCTTCACAACACTTCAGTGTTGAAACCACGTCTGATGTAAAACAAATATCAAATAGATCCTTTTAAAACACACAATGGTGAAATATTGTGGTTTCAGAAATATATCCACAATTCTTTGAAACTTTTCCCTTCCAGAAGTGGTGATTAGTCCCTCCCCTTGAGTGTGGGCGGGACTTAGTGATTCACTCCTAAGGAACAAAGTGAGGCAGCGTGATGGTGTCACTTCTGAGACCGGGCATGCCGTGTGTGTGTGTGTGTGTGTGTGTGTGTGTGTGTGTGTCTCTCTCTTTCTCCCCACATGCTCTCTTGGGGAACCTGGCTGCTATGAGTAGCACTAGGAAGAGACCCACATGACAAAGAAATGACGCCCCCTGCAATAGCCAGAGAGAAGCTGAAACTTATGTGAAGATTGGTTCACAGAAGGCTCACTTACATTGGAGTTCCGAGGGCCTGTAGAGGGAGCTCTCCTACCCTACCATCATGGTCAATGGCCCCAAACAGGGAGAAAATCTCCACAGGGAAATGACTACCCTAGGACTGCAACAGTAAGGAGACTCTTTTCACTTAGGAACCCACCCAACCTGTGAACGACGACCACAACTCAGCCAATGAAAAGCTGCTGCATTCAAACTCCCAGTTTCCTCCAGTGGGGTCTTCATTTACAACAACCCTTCTAAACTTCCCCTTTTCTCTTTAAAATAATGTTCTCCTTTGTTCTCTAGACTTGGGCATGGTTCACCATGAGAATGTGTGGCCGTAATTGCAATGCTTTGCTATACCCAAATAAACATGTTTTGCTAGAGGAGTATCAAGCTGCCTACTTGTTTAAGGTCAACTGACAACAACATGCGTGAGCTCAGAAGCAACCTCCAGGCTGCTGAATCTAGAGATGACTGCAGCCCTTGTCAACAACTGGACTGGGACCCTGTGAGAGACCCTGAGCCGGAGCCCCCAGCGTGGGCGCCTCCAAACCCTGACCATCAGAAACCTCGTGAGATGATGAGTGTTTGTTGTCTTAACCTGCCCAATTTTGGAGTAATGTGTCACACAGCAATAGATAATGAATGCAAATATACTCCAAAGTATTTTTTGGAGTAATTTGTTGTAGGAAATAAACAACTAATACAAATATACCCTAGGCAACTACCATGTGAAATCAGATAACAAAATGTACAGGACGAAGAACGCCCATTAGAATACAGGAGCTCCTACAGCAAAAGTCTGTTAAATCAAAGAAGATCCCGCACTACCATGTGAAATCAGATAACAAAATGTACAGGACGAAGAACGCCCATTAGAATACAGGAGCTCCTACAGCAAAAGTCTGTTAAATCAAAGAAGATCCCGCATGGCCGACTATAAAATGTCACACAGATGCACGGTAGATTATTATCCTGAAGGATTTCCTTAGAATGAGTGCTTGACCTCAGAAATTAGCATAAGAGTATCCTATGTGACTTGTGATATTGTGATTTATAGTAATATTACATTAGATCTTCACCCCCATTTCTGGCACAGAGCTCCTAAAACCTTTAGGATTGCTGAGGTCATGAGAATCATAAGGGTGTCTCCTGTTGTGTTAGCGAGGTAGCTTTTGGCCCACCCTTAAAGTTGGGAGCTGGTCGCCAGAAGAACCAACCACGTGATGAGAGGTTTGGAATTTTCAGTCCCACCTCCTGACCTCGTGAAAGGAAGACAGGCTAGAGGTTGAACCAACCAGTGGCCAATGGTTTAATCAGCAATGCCTACACAATGAAGCCTCCATAAAAAACGAAAAGGAGAGCTTCCGGGTTGGGGAACGCTTGGAGATTTGGAGACTCCTGTGCCTGGAGAGGACACGGAAGCCCGGCACCCCTTCCCCACACGTACCTGCGCATCTCTTCCATCTGGTGTTCCTGAGCCATACGCTTTTATAATAAACCACTTAATAATTAAAATGTTCTTCAAAGCTCTGGCAAACTAAACCCGAGAAGGGGACCCTTAGGTCCTCCAACCTATAGTCAGAGGACACGTGACAACCTGGCCTTGAGGGACTGGACCCTTAACCTTGGGACATGGCATCAGAATTGAGTTGCACTGCAGGACGCGCAGGTGGTTTTGGAGAATTGCTTGGTGGTGGGGAAACCGCCCACACACACCAGAACCAGGTGCCGGGACCTCCAGCTGGAAAGAGGTGGCGAGAGCATCTCTCTGCACCCTGACTGTGGTAGGTGTGGTATAAACTTCAGAAATATGCATCCTACAAAATGAAAGTATATAAGCAAATACTTGAATTCAAATGAGTTCATAAATCTATATTGAACCAGTGTCAGTGTCCTGGTTTTGATCACTGTGCTATGGTCATGAAAGACGTCACCATTCGAGGAAGCCAGGATAAGGCTACAATGGGAACTCCTTGTACTATCTTTAAACTTCTGAGTCTAAAAGTATTTTAAAATTAAAAAAAAATTTAAATTACCCTAATTCCTTCATTTCTAGAGATGGTAACTTTCTTAGTAAACACAGAACTACCGTAGTTTAATTTTAAAAATGTTTTAAATCAAAATGTATTCCCCAACTTATATAAAGTTCAAAAAGCTGGTCAATGGTGTTGAAAGTCAGAAAAGTGTTTATCTTGGAGAGGAGGACGGGGTTGGGACTGGAAGAGAGTCTGGGTGCTGATGATGGCCTGTTTTTTGTGTTTTTTTTTAATTTGTCTTTATTGTTGAAAGTATTACAGATGTCCCCTGATGATGGTCTGTTTCTGACCTGGGTCAGAGTCACACAGGTAGGTTCACTCGTTCACGATCCAAACTATACACTTCTCTCTATGTTTGTTACAGACGTCAATAAATTGTGTTTCTTTTTTAAACGTATTCCCTAAAACACAGCAATTACGAGTTAATAAAAATTCATTATTTTTGAACTCGTTTTTTTCTTTCATTAGCAAACAGTATGTACTATATCATACTTCCTAATATTTTATAAACATATATTTAATTCAGTTGTAACTGGTGGATTTGCTCTATAGCCATCACTTCCTGAAAACTCATGCCAAATTATTCACAAATGAATTAAAACTTTCCATTTGAGATTCCCTACCAAAATCTTCAAGTTCCAGAAATAAAGGCAAATATTTTACAAACACAGTAAAAAAAAAAATCTCACCAAGACTGCAGGGGGCTTTTGCGCTGACCTTCAGACATCAACGTATGCACATCAAGTTTACAGTGTCCTCCAATCTCACCAGTCTGGAAAATATCCTCCTTAAACCTGGTCGATAACAAAAAATTAAATTACATTGGGAAAATTTTTTCAGGACTCAAGCACATGAGCTGTAACCAAAGTGGTTTACCAAAATCAGTTTTTCATCAGAATTTAACTCTTTATAATAGAACATTTCAAATGTATATAAAAGCAGCAGAATGGTACAGGAAGGAAGCTGATGGACCCAAAACCCAGCTTCACAACAATCAACTCGTGGCCAATCGAGTGCCCCATCCTCCACCTGTCCCGGCCTCATCGCCATATCTTTATGAAGCAAACCCAAGGCATATCCCTGGGCCTGAAAATATTACAGAATTTCCTTTCGATTTTTAACATCAACCACTTAAGTACCTGTCATGGTTTCTCTTAATGTTTCTTAAGTCAAGGTAGAGATTGGTTGCTCTGCAATACTGAAGGTAGCGGGAACATACCAGACTCGAGTCACTCTGAAATAAGGTTGAGAAAACAACTCTGAGTATTAACATTCCGAGGACAGCATGTGCACCTTGAGATCGAGCCCCACAGTGTGATGAGGCACGCTCCCGAAGGCTGCTTCTGTTTAGGGCATTTCCCTCCCACACAGGCTTCGGCCACACATAGTTTTGCCCATTTTCACATTTTCCAGTGACTAAGAACTCCCATGTTCTATGTATATCACCTCTTGTTAAATAAAGCAAGAGCAGAATTCCATAAGAGGTGCTGTCTGCAAACATAGAGCTGGTGGGAGTCCCTGTCTCCACGGTGACGCGAGGGCAGTGTTTTCTAAATCACTGACAAGCGAGCTGGCGAGGCGACCGCCAGAGCCTGCTCCTGTCTCTGCCAGTCTAGTTTGTGCTGGAAGAGGGAGTTTCAAGAGCTTTATCTGCTCTGGATTTTATTTCTAGATTAAATGCCATTTGTTTTTCCTGTAACTCCCATGAACACAAGGCCTTGACCAGCACGGTGTTCTGGAGTCCACCGTTGGTAAGGGATCAGACTCGGAGAGCACAAAGCACATGGAGGCAGATTGGCCAGGAAAACATTCTACACACCGCCCGGCGGAGTGTGCCAGGTGGGCGTGGCTCCGCCCTGCCCTGTCCAGACAGCAGACTCAGGCCAGAGACTGGGCGGGTGAGACGGGTCTGCTACGGGCACGAGCAGCAGTGTGGGTCCCGCCAAGCTTCCTGCGAGAAGTGCCTCGTTCTATTATGTGACAGCCTCCAAAAGCTACAGAGCACATGCAAGTGCATTAAAAAAATCTTTCTTTAATTTTCTGATTGCCTGAGATCATGGAGAAGCCTGAGATATCCGAGGCTTGGCCAGGGTTCAAGCACATGGGAAAAAACAGACCCTAATCATAAGTGCCTACAACTCCCTGGACTTGAAAAAACAAACACCAAGCCCTTTGCTTGGACTCGGGCCCTGCACTGAGCGTTTTTACATACAGAATCTCATTTCATCCTTACCACCAGCTCTGAAATAGGCCTGGCTTCAAAGCAGAAGAAATTGCCCGGCCAATGTGGCTCAATGGTTGAGCATTGACCTATGAACCAGGAGGTCATGGTTCAATTCCCAGTCAGGGCACACACCCAGGTTGTGGGCTTGATCCCCAGTGTGGGGCATGCAGGAGGCAGCCGATCCATGATTCTCATCATTGACGTTTCTCCCTCTCCTTTCCTTCTGAAATCAATAAAAATCTATATTTTTTTAAAGTTAAAAAGCATAAGAAATTGGAAAACAGACAGTTGGGTGCCTGTCAGGAATCAGGATTTGAACCCTGCAGTGTGGGCCTGTCCTTCTGACTGCCCCCAGCTGCCTCTGGCAAAGGTGCGTTTACCAGCGGAGTGTGCTGCGGCGAGGGGGACAGCGCACAGACCTGCGTTCTAATTCCAGGCGCACAGTCCCCGCAGCAGCTGTGGTCTCACCGAAGCTGCTTACTGTCCCTGAGGCCCCGCTGCCTGTCTGCCCGCCTTCTGCTATGCTTGTGAGAACCCAACCAGCTCACCTGCAGAGAACAGCTGTCTGCACACTGTGAAGTCCTAAGCAAACATGAGCAGCACGGTGAGGTGTCTCATCTGTCCCAAACTACTTGCAAGCAAATTTGTAAAGATGCATTTTATCAACTTTTCTTCTTTAGCACATGTGGGGGGGGAATGCTAATCCTAGTGATATTTTACTGCCTCACAATATGGCCATCTGATGTTCGTGTGAAACTAGGACACGGTTCCCAAAGGACACAGAACAACTTGTTTCCAGAAGTTAAAAGAGTCTAAGCCAATAAACACACGGGAGCGAGGAGTCCTTTCTCAAGGCCGTCCGCCTTGCTTCCTCGTCATGATCTAAACACGGGAGCATGTTAAATAAACCGCCCACCGCCCGCCGCCACCGGCCGGCCGCCAGCCCACCGCCCTCCGCCTGCCCGCCACCCGCCAGCCCACCGTCTGCTCGGGCCGGCAGAGCTCCCGCAGCTCCCGCCGCCGCGCGCCTGCGTAGCCGAAGTCCGCTTGCTGCCAGAAGGTGTCCCGGGCTGACTCCAGGGTGTCCGTCCTATTTGCAAATAAAGACTTTCCGTCACTTTTTTTTTCTTTTTCTTTTTTCTGAGACTTGAATCTTCTTTCGAAAGGTTAAATTGCTATACGTTTTTCATTAATTTTTTTAAGTAAACGATCATAATTTTCTTAAAATGATCCTTTGCTACATGAATAAGTTACCAAAATACGTTATTTACAGACATACTCACTTAAAATACAAATGCACACATAAACGTATTAAGTTAGGGTCATCTGGAACTGGACTACTAATGAGACTGGATTACTAATTACTGTATTTTACTTACTCCATTAACCTGGCATGCATTTTTATTTATTTTATTTTTCCATCATCATTTATCCCCTCTATGCCTCTTCCACCTCCACCCACACTCCTCCCCCCCACCGTGAATGTAATGATTACAGTCATTGTGGCGGGGGGGACTCAAGATGTTAAAAGTGTTTAGCTTTAGGTATAGTTAATAGGCTTGGTAATCAATGCATGTAGAAGGCTGTTGTTCTGGAGACTGGAATGTAAGACCTGCCTGCAATCCGACCCCGTGCCCCAGCAGGACTGCGCGTGGCCAAGACGCGTCTGAGCCACGGTGCTCCCGGGAGGGAACGCCCACCGCCCAGGACGCAGATCAAGAGTCACGGTCAGCAGGTGAGAGGATGCTCGGAAAATCACAGACGCAGCTTTACCTGGCTAACCTTTTCCGCTGAATTCCAAACCCCTTACCTCCTTGCTCCTGAATTCCAAACCTTTACCTACACTTCTCTTCTCCTTATAAAAGGGTTGGTTTGAGATGACAGGTAAGACAGTCTTTTTAGGGTACACAACCCGCAGTCTTCTCAGATTGCAGGCCCTCTGAATAAAGCGCCCGTAAAGACTCAATCCTCGCCTCTACCTACTGGTTCTGGTGGTGACCGGCAGCACAAACACCGACTTTTCCAGTTTCGATTACACTTAACTTTCCCCTCCAGAATCGCGAGGAGAACATCAGTTTATCTTCCTAGTGTCTGCTGGGGGAATATTTTCTGTGACCTATGCCGTTTCTCCCCCTGACAGAGGAAATGACAGCTATTCCTGGGGCTAGTCAAGTTGAACCCATGACCCTGTGAGCAAACTGATATCTAAAGGAGTTACTATCTAAAACCAAACAGCCTCGCCGGGAACGGGCGCACAGCCTACCGGCCGTGAAGGAGGCTTACAGGGGAGGCATTACTCCATCGGGAAACTCACCATCCCATGTCCACGTAGGTGCAGACAGGGTAACTGAACCGGAACTCGGGTCTGCAGGATTCCTCATAGCCCCAGCAGTACTTCAGGTTTTCTAAGTGTTTCTAGAACATAAAACATGTGTGTTGGGTCTGATCAAATAATTGAGTCTCCCTTCCCTGGGAGACTGACCTTTAGGCCACTTCACAACGGACATTCCCTTTCGCTTAGACCACCTTCCACTTGCTAAAACCTTTCTCCTTCCCCTCTGGACCTTTCCAGGATCCGGACCTGCCCAGAGACCTGAAAAAGCCCACCTAGATTCCTTTAGCGCCTCTGACTCCCAGTCCCTGGTGCTGGCGCCATTTGGGGGCTCAGCCCATCTGGTCCCCAGATGACCTAATAAAGTCACAATTCTTTCCCCCTTTTGGCCTCCTGCATTCCTCCTTCGGCGCCCCTGACAATGTGCATTTAGATGAGGCTCCCTTCTGACAGTGAGAGAGGACCCTTAGATTTTTCCATGAAGAAACAAAGCATTATAGGACTTTCACTTTTACATGTTACCATGCAATAAAAATTACAAGAGTAAACTCTAAGAATAGGAGTCTTAAGGTTCTTAACAACAATTACCTTTAATTACCAGCCCCTCCCCATGCTGGTTCCCTAACCGAAAGTCCAGGCTTTACCTGACTACCAAAGACCACTTGCACTGAAATTTCTGGAAGCAGCTTCATGAATCAGCCTTCCTTTCTCAGTGAGCAAACTGATTCTAAAATCAGACCCTAAAAGTCACCTAAAATGGAATTTCTGTCACCAAAAGAATCAGCTAAATTAAATGGATCAGCAACTTTACTCATCCATCCGGGTCAGCGGAGATCCCACAAGACATGGAGGTTATGCAGCCCGTGGGGGCACAGCAGCTGCTGGTGGCCGGAGAGCCCGCAGGCTCTTGCCCGCCCAGGGGCAGCGTGTGTGGTTCCCAGGCCTCCGGTCAGCGGGCTGGCTTCCTGTGCCGGCACCGTGGGAAAGGAAGTGCCCACAGGCCAGCTTTGATCTCTAGGGCCTCCTGAGCTGCCTGAATGGGCTCCCATTGAGGCCTTCCCAACAGCTCTACACCAGAAGGTCAGCCTCCACAAAGACCTTAATTATGCGGAGACGGAGACGGGGCAGAGGTGTGATTATCGAAATGAAGTGCGGAAACAGACCCAGCGCAGCTGAAGAAGGAAGAGGTGTCAAATTCTTTAGTTACTTTGAACTAGATATTCTTTTGCGCAAAACATCTAATTGGACTCAGTTACGGAGTATACACATAGGATTGGTTTCCTATTTACTTTACTAGTGATTTAGATTTTAAATCTCACTGCTGTGAGTGGGACATAGTTTTAAACAAAGTTTGGTCGGTAGAAGCCTCATATGAAATACAATGATCAACTCACCTTACAACCAAAAGATAAAATGCTACCTTCGAGTTCAAGCTGTAAAGCAGCATTAGTAAGCTAGTCTGAACCGCACGCTTTCATAAACAAGGGAAGTAGCCTACCTTATAAGGACAGTGTGCGTCCTTCTTACAGGCGCTGGCAACGTGCCCGTTATTGTGCAAAAAGCAGGGGATGTGCTCCTCCGGCAGGCGGATGCTGGCGTAGTCAAACCCCGTCCCGTCCCAGGGCGCAGCCTCCTCCGGGCGACTCAGTGGGAGGTCATGAAGCCACATTCCAAAGACAAGCAGCATTAACATCGCAGCCTCCACACCTGGAGATCAAATTGTAAACATGTCCCTCAAAACATACCCTTGAACAATCAATCGAAGGGGGCCAGCGCTCAGCATAATTACAATGAACTTGGCTACATCACTGCATAATGTTCCTTTATTCCATAAACACAGCATTGATGGTGCACCTGTTATGTGCCAGGCCCTGTGTTAGGAGCTGTTACACTAAAACTTTTTAATTTCCGTGGCTGCAAATCTTTTTACTTTTTAAAAAACGTATCTTTATTACAAGTCTTTATCTTTTTTACAAGTCTTTTTAAAAGTAAGGTTTTCTTGAGCCAAAGAAGCTAGCCGAAATGAAGATGGGTCTTGGGGCACGGAGTCTAAACCCGCAGCAGCATGCAAGAAGATAAAGCATGTCTGTCCTCCTGGAGTTTTGCAAGCATCATTACACATCCAGGAGGGGCAGGGGAAGGAGGAAGTGGTCGGGAAGAATTTACGGGAGCTACAGGCAACGCGGTGGGGGCGGCGACGCCCCTGCAGGAGACAGCGAGTCTGCAGGAAAACGCCAGCGCCCATGGGCTGGCTGGGAGAAGCAGGGGTTCCTGGGATTAGATGGTGCCTGGCTAAAATAATCTGCAGAATATCACCTGGAAATTAATTCAAAATCCCCACAGGTAAAACAAGAATGTGACTAGTTTTTTGTTAGCAGGCCCGTAGCCATTCTCAGACTAACAGCGCCGTCTCTTTCTCTGGCTCTCCAGCTGCTGTAATCTAATTGAGAACATTTCAGAATTTTTTTTTTTCTTATCAGAGCTAAGAATACAGGGGAGAACAAAGCAAGAAAACCTCTGCTCCCCTGGAGCTTGTAACCTAGTGCAAGAGACATAAAATAAACGACACACAACTTCAGATGATGACACGGGCTATGACTCAAGTAACCCAGGGGCCGGTGACCTTTCTCTGCAAAGGGCCAATTCCACTTTGCATTCGCAGGCTGTACAGTCTCTGTGACAACTACTCCGCCGGTGCCTTTGTCAGGAAAGCAGCAGAAGGAGGGGGTGTGTGGCTGTTCTAATAAAACTTTATTTACAAAAATGGGAGGAAGGCCTTAATATGACCCGGTCTGCTGATGCCTGAAATAAAAGTAATATGATAGACAACATAGCATAACATAGTTAAGAACTTGGACTTTAAAACTGGACCAATTAGGTTTGAATCCAGATGCAGCTTCCTAAGCTGTGTGACCTTGAGAAAGTTATTTAACTTTTCTGTACCTCAGCTTTTCCATCTGTAAAATGAAAATTATAATAAGCCTTCCTCATAGGGCTATGCGTTAAATATTGCTACAGTGTTTAGATGTACCTGGTTAGTTAAATTTTTGTATGTTTATTAAATAAATGTTTAGCCTGGCTGGCGTGACTCAGTGGTTGAGCCTCGAACTATGAACCAGGAGGTCACAATTCAATGCCCAGTCAGAGCACATGCCTAAGGTTGGGGGCTCAATCCCCGATCCCTGGTCCCTGGTGTGGGGCATTCAGGAGGCAGCCAATCAATGATTCTCTCTCATCATTGATATTTCTCTCTCTTCCTCTCTGAAATCAATAAAAATATTTTTTAAAATATTAAAACAAATGTTTAAAGCCATGTTGGATGGGGTGCAGGGTGCTCAATGACATCTGAGCGGAGACCTGAATGATGAGGAGCAGGGACACAGGCCAGAGAGACAGAGAAAAAGAAGTGCCATGGCTCGGAGCCAGCACGTCTGCTGAGTGAGATGATAACACAACCAGCACGAGCAAGTACACCACGCGCCAGGGATTCGGCACCGAGGATGCAGCAACAGCACGCAGCCAGGAACTGGACTCCCTGCCCTTGTGACGCTAACATGCTCCTGGGTGTATAACAAGCTATGATGGTAGTAAGAGCTAAGACTTGGAAACTCCAGGAGTGAAATCCGGCAGTCTGCCTCCCCGAGGCTCTCCCCGTCCGGCTCAGAATTGCGCAGAGATAACGGTTACAGAACTCAGTGCACTTCCAATTCTCCCCACCTAAATCTCTTGGACCAGATTTCCCTCTATATCATCTATCTATAATAATCTATAATCTATAATAATAAAAGCATAATGTGCTAATTAGACCAGACAGCCGAACTCCCTTCTGGACGACTTCCAGATGACCACACTATGACACCCACTGGCGCCAGGCCAGCCAAGGCAGGTGCGATGAGATTAGTCGGGGGCCCAGCCATCGCCCCATGATCGCCCAGGCCACTGGCCAGCGGGGCGATCGATCAATCGGGGGGGCTCCATGATCACCCCAAAGAGGGAGGTCCAGGCGGTGGCCTGGCGGGCTGGGGTGGGTGGGCGGGGCCTCCTTCTGCGGGGGCAATCCATCGTGGAGCCCCGGCCAGGTGGGCAGGGCCTACCTCTTTGGGGCGATCGATCACAGGGCTCCCAGACTGTGAGAGGGCACAGGCTGGGCTGAGGGACCCCCACCCCAGTGCATAAATTTCGTGCACCGGGCCTCTAGTATACTAGTATATATAAAAGCCTAAGTGACCTAACGACCGGAACAACCGGAACAAACAGAACGACCAGTCGCTATGACATGCACTGACCACCAGGGGGCAGATGCTCGACGCAGGAGCTGCCCCCTGGTGATGAGTGTGCTCTCACAGCGGCAGTGCCGCTCAGCTGACAGACCCCTCCCATGGCCCACCAGCCCGGCAGCAGCCACTCGCTCCCTCAGTAGTCCTGCAGGTCCAATCTCTGGAGAACGGGCCAGGCACTGATGGACCAGCACCACTGGCACGATCCTGACAGTGCTGACAGCCTCCTGGAAGTCGGCCTCAGGCACCAGGCCACTTCCCCTCCCTAGATGCTCCGCAGGAAGAAACAATATAAAAGCGGCTGCCAGGTGGCTCCCAACAACCAGTGGGAATGTCAGCGGGACAGATCGGATCCCAGGCCGGTAAGGGCGTCCCACTGCCCACCCAGAGGGCCAATCATGTCCCAGATCCCCCTACCCCCTCGGGACCCCACCCGTGCACAAACTCATGCACCAGGCCTCTAGTAGACAATAATCACAGTATCATAGACAACATATCATAGACAATAATCTTCTCGGTTCACTTTAGTGGTATCTTTTCTCTATTTAAAAAAAGTGCTCTTGCCCTGACCAGTTTGGCTCAGTGGATAGAGCGTCGAACCTTCGGACTGAAGGGTCCCGAGTTCGATTCCAGTCAAGGGCATGTACCTTGGTTGTGGGCACATCCCCAGGGGGGTGTGCAGGAGGCAACTGATCGATGCTTCTCTTTCATCGATGTTTCTAACTCTCTATCCCCTTCCCTTCCTCTCTGTAAAAAATCAATAACATAAAAAAGAAAAAAAAGAAAAAAAGTGTTCTTTCCACAAGGTGATCGAGTTGTATACACCTTAGCTGCTCCCGGCTAGGTCTACTGTCACCGGGGCACACTGGGAAACCCAACTTTCAAAATCAGTGTTTGTTCACTGTGGGCGATAGAGGGGGCTTTCAGAAGCAGACTGCTCTGCTCCATTAAGCCCCAACTTCCAAGGCCAGCAGGTCCCCTCCGGACAGGGGCACACCAAGGAGAGACCCTTTCCCCCTGGAGTGTAAACTCCGATTTTCTTCTAGGTGGAGCTAGACTATACTGTTATCTGTTGTAAGGGTGATCTGAATTAATCTTTTTGGTTGGGACTTTTATCGAACAGGGAGTTGATCGCAAATTTATAAAATTTAAAAGTATAAATTAGCCCTGGCCAGTGTGGCTCAGTTGGTTAGGTATGTCCTGTGCATCCAAAGGTGGTGGGTTCGATTCTAAGTCAGGGCACATGCCCAGGTTGCAGGCTTGATCCCCAGTAGGGGGCATGTGGGAGGCAACTGGTAAGTGTTTCACTCTCACATTGATGTTTCTCTTTCTCCCTCTCCCTTCCTCTCTCTCTAAAAATCAATTTAAAAATCTTTACAAAAAGTACATTTAATAGTAATAGTATCGCCCAACCGGCATGGCTCAGTGGTTGAGCATTGATCTATGAACCAGGAGGTCACCATTCAATTCCCAGTCAGGGCATTTGCCCAGATTGAGGGCTTGATCCCCAGTGTGGGGCATGCAGGAGGCAGCCGATCAATGGTTCTCTCTCACTATTGATGTTTCTCTCTCTCTCCCTTCTTCTCTGAAATCAATAAAAATATTTTTTTAAAAAATAGTAATAGTATCTTATAATGAACATATTTAACACTTTAATCCTCAAAACCTCCCAGCAGCTGTTGTAATGTTTCAGATATATAAAGTCAGAAATGAAACATATTACCTTAAAAAGATGCAGAAGTAGATTTTACTACCCAGGTGATAGTCTGAGTCAATGGAAATAGTAAGAGAGGAAACAATTTGATGAGATAACCTGTAAGCCAAGGGTCTGGCATTTAGTGAGCTAAGGCCTAACTAAAAGGCCTGGTGGCTGGTGCTCTCTTTGCCTTAATGAAACCACACTCAAGAGTTACAGGTACCAACCTCGAGCTGAGCGGGAAGGAGATGCCCGCTGTTCGCAGGCATCCACTGGTACAGGCGGGTAAGCATTCCTACAGCAAACAACCTGCCTGCTCTCAACCTAGGAACCCTCACTGAATCACACTGACTGGGCTGGAGCCTCCCCGGGCAAGAGGCCGGACATCCTATCCTTCGACTCATCCTCCCCAGAAATAAAGTCATTGTTGTGACCAAGTCCTCCTGCCCTTGGGTTATCCACGTGTATTGTCCTGGACTGAGCTCTAGCCATAATTAACCCACGGACCCACGGAGGGGTAATGCTTAGGTCATGGGAAAATCCAAATCAGATCAGAGGCCTGGCTTCGCACAGGGCACATACCCACTTGCCTAAGCTGGAGGCAGGCGGCTGCGGGTGCCAGGAGGCACACCCTGGGGCCTGGCGGAGGCCGTGGGGTGTGAGTCCTCACCAGGCCCCCGGGGCGGGGTGGGGGCCCTTCTCAGGCCGATGGAAGCTTTGGCAGCTGAGCTACTTTTTCCTTCAGCACGAGGCGGCCGGCTCCCTCCACTCCTGCGTGCCCTGAGCGGATTTCCAAAGGCCCGAAGGAGGCAAGAGAAAGCGGAAAAGCCTAGAAGGTGAGAGAGGAAGCAGACGGGGAGCGCAGCGGGTGAGCTGGGGCGGTGCTCCGAGGCAGCCGGGCGAGCTCCAGGGACGCACTGGACACATGGGAAGCTGCACGCGTCGGAAACAGTGACCCCTGGGCGCTCGCCCCGCGGTGCCCGAACCCTGGCGGCGGCCGATGGCCGGGTGAGCGGCCTGGCTGCCCGCGGAGATGCCCGCAGCGCGGCCAGACCGTCCACGGGGAACCAGGCTGCGGAGTCGGCGCGAGCGCCCTTCCGCGGCCACCCAGCCGCGCTCGGGTTCCACACCTGGGCCCTGCGGGGCTGCAGGGGACTCCGAGATCCTGGCCGCCCGCACCCTGTCCCGCACGCCGCACCCGCCGACCCAGTCCCCGGCCGCCTGAGGGCCACGCGGCGCCGCCCGCACCCAGAAGGGGCCAAGCGCCGGGAGCCGCCGGGAGACAGGCGCTGGGATCAGGGGCGCGCAGCCCGGCCGCCGCGGGAAGGGAGGGGAGGGGAGGGGAAGGGAAGGGAAGGGAAGGGAAGGGAAGGGAAGGGAAGGGAAGGGAAGGGAAGGGGGTGCTGAAGGCGCCGCGGGTCCCGGGGGAGTCCCACCTGAGCCGGGGAGTCAGGGCTCAGCCGCAGCAGAGGCCGCTGCTCAGGAGGAGGGAGCCTGAACGCGCTGCTGCGGCTCAGCGGAAACCGCGCCGCGCCGGGCCAGGGGGCGCCCGGGAGCCCCGCTCCGCCAGCCCACGCGGGCGGGGGGGCGGGGAGGCGGGGGGGCGGGGAGGCGGAGCAGGAGCCCACACAGGGAGACGGGGAGGCGGGGAGGCGGGGAGGCGGGGAGGCGGGACGGGGAGGCGGGGAGGCGGGGAGGCGGGACGGGGAGGCGGGACGGGGAGGCGGGAGGGGATCCCGCACGGGGAGGCGGGGCGGGCCGTCGCCCCCCGCGCTCCCGGCCGGGTTGGGGTGCGGGCGCCGCAGAGCTGGGAGGGCAGCGGACTGCCCACTCGGGCGCTGTCCGGGCTCCAGGACAGGGCAGGGGAAACCCGGCTCTGCTTCATCTGGTTGCCTGGCGAGGAGGCGGGTTTTCCTGTTCCCTTAGTTAGGACCCAGCGGCCGCCCTAGCTTTCAAAGTGGGGCACTTTCTGGGGTGGGATTGTTTTGGGGTCCACTCACACTATGTGTAGTATACTCTCCTCTCTCCCTACCATCAGAAAACTCGCCAAGTTCAAATGCTACTCTGTGGAGTTTAATTTTAATTTTTATTTTTTTTATTTTTTTTAAATATATTTTTATTGATTTCAGAGAGAGGAAGGGAGAAGATATAGATAGAAACATCAATGATGAGAGAGAATCATTGATCAGCTGCCCCCCTGCACGCCCCCTACTGGGGATCGAGCCGGCAACCTGGGCATGTGCCCTTCACTGGAATCGAACCTGGGACCCTTCAGTCTGCAGGCCGACACTCTATCCATTGAGCCAAACCAGCTAGGGCGAGGAGTTTAATTTTTATCATTTTGTTATTTTATAATTACTTTAACTTTTATTGTATCGTTTTTTGAACCCCCATCCACCACACTGGTCTAGAGCATACTAGAGTTGATCAGTACTGACTCGACTTGAACAGATTGCGGATTACATGGAGGTTGACACACAAAAAACTTATGCTCAGACACAGAAAGTCACCAGTATTAAGTGATACGATCATGAGGAAACACAACAGTTTATTTCTGTTGTGGGCAGCAGGTATTAGTCGGGTGGGGTCTGACCGGACCTGGGCTCAGCAACCTCGGTAACCTGAATTCTGGCCAAGCAAGAAATCAGAGCCAAGACCCAAATAAGAGACATTTATTTGGTAAATCACATAGGGGGGAGAAGTAATCCCTAGAAGAGATGGGCTTAGGAAACCAGTTTGGGGGAGGGGGGGGTTATAGGCTCCCTGTGCTCCTGGGCGGGAGAGGCACTGAGCCCTCCATCCTAATGGTTTTAGGGTGAGATTTTAGGGGAAGTCCCGGGGGAAGATCTCAATGGAATATTCGCAGCTTTCCAGGGGTGTTCTTTCAGGGTCTAGGTCTCCACTGATTAATGGGTCCGAGCCTGGAGAGGGGTCATTATTCAATGCAGCTGGTCCTGAGGTCAGCCATGGGGTCACTTGTCTGGTTTGGCTGCTTTCCTGGGCCTGGAGCTGAAATATAACTGAGGCCTAAATGTTATCTCTAGGGAGAAAGGTCAGGGGTCCAAAAGGCATGACCAGCAAATGCTAGGGGAGGAAAGGTCACCCTGAGGGCGAGGTCCCACCCTACCACTGTCCTTTGCTAGGCACCCAGGGCTTTCCACCTGGTGACCTGTACCTGGCCCATTGTTCTTGCTCTGCTCATGTCTAATTGCCTACCACATCTCCAAAGGCTTACATGCTCTTAAAATAAGTTTTTAGGTGCTACAAGTTCCGTTAATAACCTGCTAAATTAGGAATGTCATCTGGATTTTTTTTCAAATAACACAAAAACACATGGTATTTGACATGTGCCAGTAATTGTTCCGAATCACTTTACAGTATTAACTCATTTACTCTTTATGTAAAGGACTTGGCCTATTTCACACTTTGCCCACCCCATACCAATAAGGACAGTAATTTCTTTTTAGCATTTTATTGATTTCAGAGAGGAAGGGAGAGGGAGCAATAGAAACATCAATGATGAGAATCATTGATTAGTGGCCTCCTGCACGCCCTACACTGGGGATCGAACCCACAACGGTGACCTCCTGGGTCATAGGTTGATGCTCAACGACTGAGCCATGCTTGCCAGGCAGGATAGTAATTTTTGAAAATGCTTTTCTGAGCTTACTTGCCTTTTGTTATGTACAGGAAGTGTAGCTTTCCTGTTAGTTGATTCAAATTAATTGCAGTCATTTAAAATCATTTTTTTTAACAAGCTGGTTTGCCACAATAAAGATATCCTATATAATAAAAGGCTAATATGCAAATTGACCAAACGGCAGAGTGACCGGTCGCTATGATGTGCACTGACCACCAGGGCGCAGACTCTCAATGCAGGAGCTGCCCCCTGGTGGTCAGTGCACTCCCACAGGGGGAGTGCCGCTCAGCCAGAAGCCGGGCTCATGGCTGGTGAGTGTAGTGAGTGTAGCAGCTGTGGCGGGAGCCTCTCCCGCCTCTTCGGCAGCACTAAGGATGGACTGCTGGCCAGTTGGACATCCCCCAAGGGCTCCCAGACTATGAGAGGGTGCAGGCCGGGCTGAGGGCTCCCTGCTCCCCCTGAGTGTATGAATCTCGTGTACTGGGCCTCTAGTATATATATATCCCTAGCCAGTTTTGCTCAGTGGATAGAGCATCAGCCTGTGGACGGAAGGGTCCTGGGTTCAAGTCCAGTCAAGGGCACATGCCCAGGTTGTGGGCTTGGTCCCCAGTAGGGAGCATGCAGGAGGCAGCCAATCAATGATTCTCTCTCATCATTGATGTTTCTATCTCTCTCTCCCTCTCCCTTCCTCTCTGAAATCAATAAAAATAAAAAATAAATGAAGCTGATAATGGCATCAACTTCAAAATATTGATTTAAAGATTAAGTGCAGTCCTAACCGGTTTGGCTCAGTGGATAGAGCATCAGCCTGTGGACTCAAGGGTCCCAGGTTCGATTCTGGTCAAGGGCATGTACCATGGTTGCGGGCACATCCCTAGTAGGGGGTGTGCAGGAGGCAGCTGATCGATGTTTCTCTCTCATCGATGTTTCTAACTCTCTATCCCTCTCCCTTCCTCTCTGTAAAAAAATCAATAAAATATATTTTAAAAAATAAAGATTAAGTGCAGGTATACAATGCCTTTTCAAATTCTTTGGGATCCTATGTATTCCTGAATTTTGTATGGAATAGGGTATATGCAAACATTTACTAACCAACCCCCTCAATGTGCCCTGGGTCAGCAACAAATGAACAAACAAAACAAACTCACAGACACAGACACAGTATGGTAGTTACCAGAGGGGAAGGCAGTGATGATGAAGCATCCATCTTATATAAAAACTGTTTGAAATTTAACCCTGCTATTTGGCTTCTGTAGATGCTTGCTTGCTTAAATAATAAGGAAAATAAGACTACTCCCACTTCAGAGAGGCCATTAAACCTTCCCAGGACAAAATTATCCGTGCTGGCACCAGGCCAGGCCTCTGGTTGAGGTCTCAAGGCCCCAGCACATAGGGGCTCTTTAAGAACTTGCAAAAGGGGCCGGAAACACCCCATATTTGGGGGACAAAGAAGGTAAAAACATATAAATAGGGAAAGTTCCTCCATGCTGGGGCCCAGAATTTGAGAGACATTTTCATCTGGACCCGCATGTAATAAATGTAACTCCATCTCTCTAAGTATTGCTTGGTTCTTCTCTGGTTTTCTGCAACAATGAGAGGATGAAGAGGCCAAACGGGTCAACTATATGGTAATGGAAAGAGACTAAACTTTAAGTTGAGTACACAATATACAGATGATGTATTATAATGATGTACAACTGAAACGTATATTAACCAATGTTATCCCAACTAATTCAATTTAAAAAACACCAATGCACAGGGCTCACTTAAGGCAAAGATAACCCCTTTGCTAAGGAAACTACCATTATAACCAACCCAGTTAAGAATTTACGACCACACCACAGTGTGGTTACTCAGTTACCGGGCTCGTCAGGCATGCCGAGTAGCCCCTGAGCTTGTCCAGTTTTCTACATAGTCCCTTTTTCGTTCACACCTCTTATTCACTACTAGAAGCCTGGTGCACGAATTCATGCACAGGTGGGATCCCTTAGCCTGGCCAGCAATTGGGGCTGATGGAGGTGCGGGGAGGTGGGGAGAGTGGGGAGGTTGGCTGTGGGAGCGCACTAACCACCAGGGGGCAGCTCCTGCGTTGAGTGTCTGCCCCCTGGTGGTCAGTGCACATCATAGTGACTGGTCATTCAGTTGTTTGGTTGCTTAGGCTTTTATATACATAGATTACTTGAGGATTCTAAAATTAAAGGTATCTTATTAGGGAGTAGGACCGTATGATGAATAAATTCTGGACAGCACTAGAGTAAATTCTCTGCATTGCAATTGAAATACTGAAGCATTTGGGGTTTTTGTGTGTGTTCTGTTTGTTTTGAAAAAAAGTAAGTATTAAGAAGATACTTTTAATTTCCATCCTATCTTGTTAAAAGATCTTTGTTTGCTAAAAGATCACACATGGATATGTGTAAAAGCAATAGCTTACAAGAACTTTAAGGGATTAAGTTGCAAAGTTCAAAAGTATAAGCCCCAATATAAACTCAAAAACAGAGGGTAGCATATCTGTTATCTGAATATAGAAATATTATAAGACATTTAGGATAATATTTTGATACTAAGATTTTTAAAAGACACAAAAATCATCCTTACAGTAATTGCCAGTTATAAACAATCAGTAAGTCTTAAAATTATTTTCCAAAAATACATCTTAATTAGAAAAAGTATGCTTAATACTAATAGTCTTAATAATGCCTAAAAAAATTATGGCTTATCCTCATTTTCTTAAAATATTAATTCCAAACTTATACAAGTTATATTCATAAAACAGTACCAGCTCCATTCATTGGTATTGACCACTTTAAATTAAGTCAAAAATGAAATACATTATTACTATTTTAAAAATTTTATTCAAATTAGATCCATGCTTATTATTTACACTAGTGACCTGGTGCACGAAATTCGTGCACATTAAAAGGGGATTAAAAGAGGAAATAATTTAATATTGCTATTTGCCCTTTCTCTATAATAGAAGTGTCAGAGATGAAAGAAAATTAGTAAAATGTATATGAAAACCTTCCTCCTGTTAGAGTCTGGGGCACACCATGGGACCCAGAATCAAGTCCCTGCCCACCCACATGCACCTCAAAATCGCGGAAGACCCCGACCCGACCGCCCGCCCCCCCACCACTGGGCTAGATCCAGACCCGGCCAGTCCTACCCTTGTCAAGCCCTGCCAGGCAGGGGGCATAGCCTCAGGTACCCTGGCCTGGCGCCAGGATGGGGGGCGTGGCCTGAGGTCCCCCAGCCCAGACTGGGACAGGGGGTGTGCCTTGAGGTCCTCCATCAAGATCTGCCAGGTGGGGGACACAGCCTGAGATGCCCTGTCAAGCCCCGCTGGGTGGGGGGCATGGCCTGAGGTCCCCTATCAAGCCGCACAGGGGCAGGGGCGGGCATAGCCTCAGGTCCCTGCTGATTGCTCGTTAAGGCTCCTTATGGGAACTTGGCCTCAGCTGTGGGTGCATCCATATTTGTGACAGTGATGGTCAATTAGCATATTCCCTTTATTAGATAGGATTATTTCATTTAAAATTAAAATGTTTATATCAATTTACTTAAATCATACTTTCAGCCCTTTACAAAATTTTATAATTTAAAAATGAAGTGAGAATTAATTTTTTAAATAAAAATGAAAAATTATGGTATAATAGTACAAATGTATACATACTAAACTAACAGAAGTAAAACAAGATAAAGTACCTACAGTCATTTTGTTTTCTTATGGCTACTTTCTAAATACTATAAATCATATACTTCTAATATTCATTTGTTTTCCTATGGCTAATTTATTAATTCAATTAATAAATCAAATGCCAATTGAGGGATCGTGAGAACAAATTTTTCCTGAATATTCTTTTTCTTTTAATGTATTTTCATTGATTTCAGAAAGAAAGAGAGAGATAGAAACATCAATGATAAGCATCATTGACCAGCTGCCTCCTGCAAGCCCCACACTGGCAATCAAGCCCGCAACCCAGGCATATGCCCTGATCAGGAATTGAACCATGACCTCCTGGACCATAGAGGTCGACTGCTCAACCACTAAACCACACCAACGAGGCTGAACATTCTTTTCATTTAACTACAAAAACTAATGTTTCTTTAGGTCAGAAATTACCCATACTTAGAATATCTTAAATCACAATATAGATACATTCCTCCATGTGCTAAGTACTGTAACACTGGAAGTTCTCAAAACAGAAGCAAAGGGGGAAAAGGAATGGTATTCTCAATTTAGTTTCCCCAGAGTTGGAAGGATGCCTAGCATCTGTGCTTAGATGTCTATACATAAAAAATAATGTCCGTACCTCTTTTACTCCTTTCATATTCTTGAAATTAAGATTTGTAGTATCTTTGTTTTCTTCCAAGAATAGAAACATCTAACTGCAAACTATATTCTTATCCATTAAAATATTATTAGAATATGGATAGAGAAGCTTTAATGACAAAAATATGGCAACCAATATTCAATACATATTCTTTTACTTAGTGGAGTCTTTCAAGAAATTGATTTAGTATACTTCTCAACTTATAAATGTATTGAGATATCTAAGTTTACAGTAAAACAGGATCAGTATGAATATCAACTATTCATTTGCAGATAAAGAACAACATATGGTAATATACAGCCAGAGACGAAATTAGCTGCTTTGAATTTTTTAATTAAATAAATTGAAAACACTTTAAAGTTTTAAGTTGAACTGGTTTTATTAATGTTAAGAAGGATTAAGAGAAGAGAATGTTTAATATGAAAATAGAAGATATCGTTTTATTTAAATTTTCCCCACAACTAAATTTTCTCTCACTAATGAATATTTTAAAAACAATTTCATAATTCCTAAACTTCTAATTTCAAACATTTGTCAGAATTTTGCAACTTAAGTTTCCTATATCTTCTAATTCTGTATATTTCTTATTGCTATCAGTCTTGCCATTTCCTGTCAGCCCCTGAATTAAAAAAAAAAAAAATCAAGGTGACAAAAAGCGATTACATTGATCTTACCACTAAAATATAGAAATATAATTTTATGAATTTGGCTCACTCTGAAAGAATATTTACTAATGCTAAATAAACACCAGAAATCCAGTGCCAGAAATAGGGTCTGGAATACAAAAAGGAAAGAAAAAAATGTCACTTGAATTACCCTGAAAAGTATTCAATTCCTTAACATGGCTTACTTATAGTTAATACTCCAAAGTTCTAGTGTTTAAAATTTAACTCACAATTGAGATTTTTTATTTGTAAGTAAAGGCAGCGAAATGACTTTCAGTAATAAAAGGTATTAAAATATTTCATAAGTATACAACACAGACTGGTTAACTTCTGAATAAAATAACATTGGGAAGAAGGCATAGCTATTTTTAAAGCTATTTGCACTATTTTTGTGTTTAAAGGTTCAAGAAAAAAAATAAAATGATAAATTACACAGAACTGCAAATGCCAAATTTAAATTGATTCCTACAGTTTCTCTATTTTTGTTATGAATGTTCTGTAATATGAAACATTCACTTTTAATGTGCTACAAATAAGGTTTTACAAAATGTGAAAAAATTTTCAAGAGAAAATTATGTTAACAATTTTATTATGTTGATTCATTTCATAGGATAGTAAAAACAAAACCTCTTCAAAATCGCTTAAATTGTTACTGATACCATCACAAATCACTATGAGCACATTTTCCCCATTATCCAACCATGCCTAGATAACTGCATAGCTTAGCTTTCTCCAGATAGTAACACAATTTGTACAGACTTAATTGTGGAATCTGGGTAAAATAAATCTTCAGACCACAAAAATGTTTTTAGTTTTTTGGTTGTTTTTTTTTTGTTGTTAATCCTCACCTGAAGATATTTTTTATTGATTTTTAGGGAGAGTGGGAGAGAGAGGGAAAGACAGAGAGAAACATTGATGTGAGAGAAACCCATCGATTGGTTGCCTCCTGCACAAGCCCCGACCAGGGCCTGGGCCAGGAGGAGCCTGCAATCAAGGTACGTGACCTTGACTGGAATCGAACCCGGGACCCTTTGGTCTGCAGACTCTATCCACTGAGCCAAACAGGCTGGGGCCACAAAAAGGTTTTTAATTTATTCATCCTTTAATCTTCTGTGTCAGTGTGACTTCTACTTTAAAGGAAAAATATTCAGTTCAAAATTTAATAACAGGAAGTTTAATATATTTTTTAATTGGACACTTAATGTCCATTTTCATGAGCAGTAACTAGAAATGTTGAAGATTTAAATGTGAAAGATTTCAAAGTTTCAATATGTCAATATCACTCATTAAATGTTCTCAATATATACAAACACATATAAATTATAGATATAATTAGTTTTTATCTATAATACAATGTATGAACACCATTCTTCTTCCCTAACCATACTGATATAAGGATAAAGTAATAAATCTCGGTGCTATTCATGGGGGAAAAAAAAAAAGATGCTTTAAAAAATAAATCTTTAAAGATAGTTTCAAAAATAAAGTTCAAATATTGCACAAAATAATTTAACTGCAAATATTACTATATACTATAAAACTTTCTTCAATTTTTTAACTCTATAATAAATTCCACTTTCTAATTCTATAAGAGAATTTATTGAAAGTCTGCATTTTGTTATTAAATGATTACATTCAGTTTGATGGGAATGTAATTTTCAGAAGTTAACTGAGCCTCTGTCTTAAAAGTTCGTCTATTTGAGTCTTATACATATTTTTTACATCTTCAAGATCTAATCGAAGTTCTTCTGCCTCTTCCGCTTTTTCTCCATACATCTGCAGAATAGTGTTGTATCTCTGATCCAAATCCTACAAAACAGATTTGTTTACAATTTGTAAAGGAACTGTACAGAACATCTTGATTATATTTATATTATCATAAACAAGTCACCAATAAATACATTACAATCTAAATAAAAGTATATAGTCAGCTCTTATGAAAATTAAATTCATACTCCAGTCTGTTGGAATAAATAGCAAGTAAAAGAACTTAAAAAATAAACCATCCACATGGCAATCACTCTTCTGTCCCCCTACAGACTTATTTTGCATATTTGTCATGCCATATTTCTTTACTTTTTAGGAAAATGCTTAGTTCTATAGAAACTTAAAAGATTACCTTCAAAAGTATCTTTAAAGTGCCCTGGGAGGATAGGGGTTTTTCTGGCTAGCATTTTTTAGCTGCTCCCGACATCTTATTAAAATACCTGTAAAGACCATCTTAAAGGTGAAATTCCCACTTCCAACAAAACTAAGACTCAGAGCTGGTCAGCTTATGGCTTGGGTCTAACAAGAATTTCTGCTAAGAAAAAGGCAAATCTGAAAAGAATTAGAATGTAGTATTCACTACTACGTATGTCCCCTACACATACAAACATACAATCAAGCACTGTCAACCCCAAAGGTGTGAAAACACCAGGTCATTCACACCCTGTGTCCTGACTCAAAGAAGCATCTGGTATGGAAAGCCATTTCTCCAGGTGCATCAAACAAAACCACACGCGGGCCCAGTAACCCCATGTCTAAACGAAGAGCCAGAGGTTTTGACAGAGATTTATGCATAAAGTTGTTTGTAGCACCTTTTAAAAATCAAGTTAAAAAACTCACAACCACCTCAACAGCCACCAGCAAGGGAATTAAATAAATTATGATATAGCCATAGGATTACTCATAAAACCTATGCTTTGGGAAAATTTAACAATATGGGAACATTTTCACAATACAATATCAAGTGATTAAGAGTAGAATATAAAATGTATTTACAGTATGAACCCAAATACGTTAAAATAGCACATGCATGCGCGCGCGCACACACACACACGCACACGCACATACACACGCGCGCGCCCAATAAGAGGCTGAAAGCTAATAATAGTTGCCTCTGGGTGGCAGAAACACATCTTAATTTTACTATTTATACCATTGAAATTACTCTACAACAAGCACATGTAGCTTCATTAAAACAATAAAAATAGTATATTTAAATAAAATTATTTAAATAAAGCTTATAAATAAATTATTTAAATAAAAAATAAAATGAAGTGTCCATATGAGGCTTAGAACATTGAAACTTGAAAATCACGTATGCTTGTATTAACAGAAACAAGTTCATTGCTCATTTCTGAATTTCAGGTATTAATATATGCCCCTTTGTGGAGTTGGGCTTACATGGAACAATTTAATTAAAATAACAAATGTTAAGCGTAAAATATGATTCTAGTACAAAATAGGCATGAACAAATGTTAGCCAAATCTGAACACATGCCATGGAATTAGTCAGTTATTTTTCAAAATAAATAAATTAGCCCATTCCAGATCAGTATTTCAATTGCTGCTTCAGCACAGGCATGGGACTCTCATGCTCACACTGCTGATAGTTAGTGCCCCCACCACTCGGAAGGTGTTTCCAAATGCAGAAAACAACCCTCCCTTTCATGGATGCCAGACAGCATGGAAAGCATTGGAGCAGAGCCAGAAACAACACAAGACATACAGAAATGAAAATAATGGAAGACCAAATTCCTATATAATAAAAGCCTAATATGCTAATGTTATGCTAAAGCCGCTCAATTGCTCACTATGACGACGTGCACTGACCACCAGGGGGCAGACGCTCTGACCCGTAGGTTAGCTTGCTGCTGGGATCTGGCTTATCGGGACTGAGCGAGATGGGCTGGACAGGCCCTGGAGCCCTCCTGTGGTCGCTCTCCAGCAGGCCAACACCCCACGTCCCTCTCCAGCCCCGTCCCTCTCCAGCCCCGATCGTGCACTGGTGGGGTCCCTCGGCCTGGCCTGTTGCCCTCTCCCAATCCGGGACCCTTTGGGGGATGTCGGAGAGCCGGTTTTGGCTGATCCCACAGGCCAGGCCTAGGGACCCCACTGGTGCACGAATTCGTGCAATGAGCCTCTAGTACAAGAATAAACCACCCCATTCCTAATTCCATAGCAAATTCTCCCATTAGTGCCTGGGGATCAATTCACAGCTTCTTGTTAAAACTGTGTTCTCATGTCCTATAAGGACATGGAGTAGATTACCCTAAGACAAAAGCATCAGTGTGTCAAATGTACATAGAGATGTCCAAAGGCAATGAGAAATACATTTTCATTTCATTCTGTTAATTTTTTATCTGAATTGCATTTCTTGTCTGGTGTTCTATGATCACCCAGGGCTATTATTCCTAGTCAGAATGGTACTGGGCCTCTCATATTTATTCTTCATTGTCTCCAAATAAAATTGTTAAGCTTTATACAGGAATAATAGCACAAACCCAAAGATCTTTAGATTTTTAGAATAAATCATTATCTATCCAGAAAAGAAACATATGGAGTATTCACATTTTTCAATGAAAACCTTCAACAAAAACAAGATAATCCTGAATATGTAGGTGTTTAATATTTTTAATGCAACAGATGCTAATTAAATGTTTACAAATGCTAAAAAAACCCCACCTATTTTAGGGTTTTTAAAATCTATTTTTATTGATTTCAGAGAGGAAGGGAGAGGGAGAGAGGAATAGAAATACCAACGATGAGAGAGAATCACTGATCAGCTGTCTCCTGCATGCACCCCACTGGGGATCAAGCCCACCACCTGGGCATGTGCCCTGACCAGGAACTGAACTGTGACCTCCTGGTTCATAGTTCAACTACTGAGCCACACTGGCTGGGCAAATGGCTATCAATCTTACCACATCTCGCCACTAAATCTACAATTTCCCCCATATATAGCCTAATCAGTGATTTCTCCAATTAATTGAAGCACATCTGATGATATTTTAGTCTCTTTGGTTCATTGTGGTTTAAGTATTACCTGGCATTTACCCAAATTAAATATGGCTTAATAGTGACTACTAACACCAAATATCCTAATTGTGACATATATATATCAATAAACAAGTAGTATGGAGATAATATGAAAGTGTTTTATAAATGATCCTTGGCCAAGTAAAATTTAGTTATTTTCCAAATGAGATTAAACATGATTGTGAAAAATGCTTTCACTGTATAATGAGACAAGCAAGATAAAAGATTTACCTTTAAAGTTATTTACTGAAATACTAATACTCTAATTTTCAAATAAATCATTAACATATATACACTTTACATAAATTAAAAATATGTGATTTAATGTAACGGGATTAAAATATCTTAGGTTTACCTTAAGTCAGTGGTCGGCAAACTCATTAGTCAGCAGAGCCAAATATCAACAGTACAACGATTGAAATTGCTTTTGAGAGCCAAATTTTTTAAACTTAAACTTCTTCTAATGCCACTTCTTCAAAATAGACTCGCCCAGGCCATGGTATTTTGTGGAAGAGCCACACTCAAGGGGCCAAAGAGCTGCATGTGGCTCGCGAGCCGCAGTTTGCCAACCACGGCCTTAAGTGAAGAATACTTACTCGTAGCTGAGTTCGAAGTTTGGGTATCTCCTTTACTTTCTCTTCCAGTTCGTCATTTTGATTTGTTAATTTAACTAGCTCTTCAGCCATTATGGAGCGTGTTTTTTCTAGACTGCCAATTTCTACCTGAGAAACATTATCAGAAAGAAATTTAAATAAAAATATATCTCGTTTAACGTTCCTACTAATGTAAACATATTTAATGTGCTATTTTTAAAGAAAAATATAACAGCATATAACCATGAGGTAGCTCTTAAAAGGAAATAGTGACAAAAAAAGGGTTTCAACTTTCTTCAGAGGTGTACCATTGATAGGGTTACCATGAAAGACAAAGAACTAAAGAGAATTCAATCATCTGTTTGAACTATGCAACCTTACATTTTTCTCTAACCTAAGGAAATAGCATATATTTCAGTTATTCCAAATTACTACAAAATCCCTGAGAAATAAAACCATACTTTCGTGTATCTCCAACTGTGTAGATCATATTGACAGACTACCAAAAATGTTCATTTGGTCCCTCAAGCATAGCATTCTGGGCTATATAAACATAAGTATTAAGATTATTCTAACCTATTTTTTCCCAATTCAAGATCTTCTTTAATAGAGTAATATTTTCAACTTACTAAAGTTACACAATGGGAATAAATGAGGAAAGTTTTACTTATGAGTGTATCAAGTTTAACAAAAAATGGGTTAAACGTATTAACATTTCTCACTAAATTATATTTTAAAAGTCAAGATATAATGAGCGGCTCCTCCCTTCCCACTTACAATGTTTACTTTCATGTGCACAATGACCAGTAATCAAAACAGTGACCTCTTGGTCCCTGGGTTGACGATCAATCACTGAGCCATGCCAGCTGGGCAACAGCTTTTATTTTTTTATTATTTATTTCTTTATTTCTTTTTTAATATATTTTATTGATTATTTACAGAGAGCAAGGGAAAGGGACAGAGAGTTAGAAACATCCATGAGAGAGAAACATCGATCAGCTGCCTCCTGCACACCTCCTACTGGGCATGTGCCCGCAACCAAGGTACATGCCCCTGACCGGAATTGAACCTGGGGCCCTTCAGTCCGAAGGCCAGCGCTCCATCCACTGAGCCAAACCGGTTAGAGCAACAGCTTTTATTTTTAATGTGTGGAAAGCATCTTGAAAGGAGCGCTCTGCTCTGATGCCTACATCTTACCTGGGCAGCTACCCCACCTGGGGAGGCCTACTCCAGCCCAGCATTTGACGGAGTTAAGCAAGTCTCCCCAATTCTGGCCCTCAGCAGGCTCACTTCGCTCTTATCCTGGGTGAATTCCTCCAACTAGCCCTTATCATTAATACATGTGATACATTTTGGTCTTCACATGTTACTATTTCATTTTATTTTTAAACTTGCTCAGAATTCAGGTGAATATAAATTCAGGTTTACTTATTGGCCCTGAAATTTTCACTTACTTCTATAGCATATTTAATTTTCCAATACCTGTAAATGAGTAATTTCTCCTTCCCTTAGTTGTAGCTGAGACTGTAGATTTTCAATAATGCTGGATCCTGCCCCCATCCTTACAGCCTCATAAAGATTGCTTCCATTTGCTGATACAGACATTGGTCCAAGTGAGAGATCATGAGGCTCATCCTATGTTAAGAAAACACATAGTTATTCAGATAGTATAGACTGTATGCCCTTATAAGGTTCAAACAAATGATTCTGTCAATTCTTGCTTTAAAATGTCTAACTCTCAAAGACAGAAATCATCTATACTTCCTCAGTTTCACAAATATTCAGATGAATTGCTTATGGAATGGCAAGATCACGGTGACAGGCTAACTGCTACCTGCACATTCCTTTCATCATTATTCAGTTTAGGAATAAGCACATATACTAAATAAAACATCACCTGAGACAGAAGAGATGTTTGCAGCCCTGCCATCTCAACTCCACTTATTGAACTTGATCGGGACATTGTGGGCGTGCTAGAAACAGAAAATGGTTTCCGTTCCTTTAAGGAGTAAGAAAAAAATTCAGTTTGGATTAAAGAGCAAAGTGATAAATAAAAAAACAAGAAACTTTTCTAGGATTAATGACAACAAAGACCCATTCTAACTTCCTCATAAAATGTTACAGATATAATTTCTGAAGTCTTATCCTTGCAAGGCACAATATTTGGTAATCTAAAAGTATAGACAGACTTGGTCAAATCATCTAGGGACTCATGTATATTGCAACAACATAATTTGATTTTTAATGGAATGAAAATGTATTTTTTAAATATTTTTCTTTTATTGATTTCAGAGAGGAAGGGAGAGGGAGAGAGAAATAGAAACATCAATGATGAGAGAGAGTCATTGATCAGCTGCCTCCTGCACGCCCCCACTGGGGATTGAGCCCGCAACCCAGGCATGTGCCCTTGGCTGGAATTGAACCCAGGACCCTTCAGTCCGCAGGCCAACGCTCTATCCACTGAGCCAAACCAGCTAGGGCTAAAATGTTCTTTTATTTTATGAACTCACTGCTTCGTAGTATATAGCCTATTTCTTCTTTTGTTGTTATTAATCGTCACCCGAGGATATTTTTTCCACTGATTTTTAGAGAGAGTAGAAGGGAGGGAGGAAAGGGGAGAGGGAGAGAATGAAAGAGACAGAGAAACATCAATGTGAGAGAGACACATCAACTGGCTGCCCCCAGCATGCAGCCCAATTAGGACTAGGGATTTAACCTGCAACCCAGGTACCTGCCCTTGACTGGGAATTGAACCTTCAATGCGTGAGCTGATGCTATAACCACTGAGACACAACAGCCAGGGCGGACTAAACCATTTTCTTTCTTTCTTTTTTGATTTCAGAGAGGAAGGGAGAAGAAGAGGGAAAGAGAGGAAGGGAGGGAGGGAGGGAGGGAGGGAGGGAGGGAGGGAGGGAAGGAGGGAGGGAGGGGGAGAGGGAGAGAGAGAGAGAGAGAGAGAGAGAGAGAGAGAGAGAGATCAATGATGAGAGAGAATCATTGATCGGCTGCTCCTGCATGATCCACACACCAGGGATCGAGCCCGCAACCTGGGCCTGTGCCCTGACCGGGAATCGAACTGTGACCTCCTGGTTCATAGGTTGACGCTCAACCACTGAGCCATGCTGGTGGGGTAAGCCTATTTCTTTAGAATAAGATACCAATGAGTTTTATAAACCATAAAAAGTTTCTGGCTTATCCACTTTATTTTTGGTGTATTTTTTAAAATTCCAAATAAATTGCCAAAACCGGTTTGGCTCAGTGGATAGAGCGTCGGCCTGCGGACTCAAGGGTCCCAGGTTCGATTCCGGTCAAGGGCATGTACCTTGGTTGCGGGCACATCCCCAGTAGGGGGTGTGCAGGAGGCAGCTGATCGATGTTTCTCTCTCATCGATGTTTCTAACTCTCTATCACTCTCTCTTCCTCTCTGTAAAAAATCAATAAAATATATATTAAAAAAAAAAATTCCAAATAAATTTAAAAGGTAATTTCAATGTTGTTACAGGAAGTTTCTATATATTATGCTAACTACCAAGTACATGCCAATCCTTTAAATATAGGAAACTCACTTTCAAAAAGAGGTTCTACAATTCAAATCCTAGAAATCACAGATCTGTTTGGATAAACTCAAATTATTTTGGATCTACTCTGAACAAGACACTGATTACATTACTACAGTTCATCATCCTACTGATTTTATTTATTTATTTATTTATTTTTTCACTTATTTGTTACATTTATTGTGGCAAACCTATGGTCTTCTTACCATAAATATAAGGCTATAATAAAAAGGTTAGTGGGCTAGTATTGCAACATAGATCTAAGAGACAACTCTGTAACTATGGATATGGGGTTATTTATCTAACACATGTCAAAGTGAAACAAATTACAAAAACAGAGTACATAATATATTACAGTTTTGTGCAAGGAAATATACATGTGTGCCATATTTTTGCTTGCATATGCCTACAATATCTCAGAAGGGTAGATAAGGAGGTAGTAACAATGGTTATTTTGGGGGATCTGAGGATCTGGATCCTACTGATTTTAAACATAAGAAATGTTATTTATAAAGTGCAACTAAAATTACAAAACAATGATTAATCACAACAGCTACTAACCGGTTACACCAAAAAATTCAATACCTTTTCTTTTATTGCTTCTTGAGTAAAAATGGCTTTCTTCCTTTCTTGTTCAACTTTCATTTTCTCCATTTCTAACTGACTGTTCAACAGTGTCTAATGGAGAGAAATACAGTTAGATAATTCCTATGATACTAAGTCATCCCCAAAAGTCAATCTCAAAATTAGGAGCATGAAGTATAGACCCTATCTGTCTTACTACTAAAGAGTCAGTCCCAAAAGCAGTAAGCTCACTCACTTCATCTGGGCATTAGTTTGCTACCATCCCCTAGCCCTAAGAGGTGAGCAACAACTAACAGAAATACCTTTTCTTTCCTGGTCTCTTCAAGTGTTCTCACATAATCATCTTTTAGGTTTTCTAATTCAACCTGGTACCTATTAAGCCAGAGGGAATGAAACAAAACAAAAAAGATGATAGTACAGACTATTAAAAACTCACTACTTTATTAACTCCAGCTGCATATATATAGTCATTTTTATTACCAGACTGATTTTCCTACTGCTTTTTTCCAGATGACTTGGGTTTTACTCAGAAGCCAAACTACTACTTTTGTGCATTGTATTTATTGGTGCTTTGGGTTAAGATTTCATTTAAAAAGAGATTTCCTAAAAAGAATTTTGAATGCAACCATTCCATAATATGTTCAGATTCTGCAAAAGCTTATTAGGGGGTCCAATGAAAATGTTTGCAAAAGTTCAGGTATTTTACTTTATAAATAATTTTTACTTGACTACATTTTTTAAAAGTAAAATTTCCAAGAAAGAACTGAGGGTATAAATGCACTAATCATAGCCTTTATATAAAGATAGCCTTATATAATTTCAGGTGGATGTATTTTATAGCTTGTGGTTTCCAAAGAACCAGTACATTTATTTAGAAAGACTGAAACACTGCTAAAACCCTTGTAATATAAAAATAACTCCAATAGGTTTCCAAACTATTTTCTGGTCACAGACTCCTTTAACAAATCTGATTAAAGCAATGAATCTTTTCTCTAGAAAATGCGCATATAGAACATGCAACACATTTTTCAGAATACGAGTTAGAGTCAATGAATCCCAGTAATATGTCTTGATGTAATATCCTATTACTAATGACCCTAACTTTAAACACTAGAGTATGTATTTCCAGTTCTCAGGGCCATGTAGCTCAAAGCCAACAGCACATGTTTTTAAGTGCTTTAAAATGTCATCAAGTACCAAAAATAACTCAAGAAATATGCTCACCTATTTTTTTCATCTTCCAGTTTTCTTAGCCTATTTTTCTCTGATTCTAGCTGGGCCTGAAATCTACTGTTTTCCTGTCTTAAGAGAGAATTCTGTGACTCCATGGAAGACAGCTGAATTTTGTTGGCAAGGAGTTCTTCTGTAGCTGCACGTTCTCTTTCAACGGCTGCAGCCAACAAGGTCTGAGATTCACCTGAATGAAGGATAAAGAGAGAAAATTCACATATACATATACCCAAGAGGCCAAGACACCAAGTAGTTCTGACTTCCAATGATGCAAGTAGCCACAGTTAAAACTCTAACTGCTTATTGCCCAAGGCAGGACTTTTTCCCAATTTTAAACTTTTGCTCTATGTGAACAGGATGAAAAGACAAGCTACAGACTTGGAGAAAACAAATGCAAACCACACTATCTACCGAAGACTAGTATCTGCAATATATAAACAAGTTTCAAAACTCAGCAGTGAAAATACAAACAATCCGTTTAGAAAATGGGCAGAAGACTTGAACAGACATTTCACCAAAGAGAATGCACAAATAGAAAATAAACATATCAGCAATAAAAATAAATTAAAAGAAAAATAAAAGCAGCACATGAAATAATGTTTAACATGATTAGTCATCAGGGAAATGCACATTAAAATCGTAATAGATATCACTGCACACCTGTCTGGATGACTATATAAAAAACAGGGCCCTGGCCGGTGAGGCTCAGTTGGTTGAGCATTGTCCCAGCACCAAAAGGTTGTTGGTTCCATACCTGGTCAGGGCACATGTCCAGGTTGCGGGCTCAATCCCCAGTAGGGACCATGTAGGAGGCAGCTGGTCAATGTTTCTCTCTCCCTCTCTCTCTCACACTCTCCCTTCCACTCTCTCTAAAATAAATAAAAACATATGAAAAACAAAAAAACAGGGAGACACAAAATCCTGGCAAAGATATGGAAAAACTGTCCATGGACACAGATAATAGTGTGGTGAAGGCCTGGAAGGGGCAAGTGCAGGTTAAAGGGGGTCAATAGGGGAAGAAAAGGGGGGGGCACATCTATAATATTTTCAACAATGAAGATAGATTTTAAAATAAGATATGGAGAAACTGAATTACTCACATACAGCCATTTTGGAAAAACAGTGTGGCATTTTCTTTAAAAACGAAACATACAACTACCCAAACAACTCAGCAATTGCATACTTGGGCATTTATCCAGAGAAATAAAAAACTTATGTTCACACTAAAACTTGTATGTGAATGTTCATCAGAGCAGCTTATCTGTACAGACAAAATCTAGAATCAACCCATACAGCCATCATCAGGTAAACAAAACATGGTACATATATATGAAAAAACACCTAGTAATAAAAAACCTAATCATTGACACACACAATAATTTGGATGCATCTCCAAGGAATTATGCTGAGCAAAAAAGCCAATCCCCAAATGTCATATATTATACAATTCTATTCATATGACATTTTGAAATTCCAAAATTTTCAAAACACAGGACAGATTAGTGGTTGCCCAGGATTTGGGACAGGAAGAGAGGGCACGAAGGTGGTGAGTGTGGCTATAAAAGGACGTGAGGGGTCTTTGCAGTGTTGGAACTGCTTGATCTCTCTCCCCCGCCCTCTCTCTATATATATATGTACACACACACACACACACACACACACACACACACACACACATTGATTTCAGAGAGGAAGGGACACTTGATGAGAGAGAGTCATTGATTGGCTGCCTCCTGCACAACCCCCCCATCTGGGGATCCAGCCCATAACTTGGGTATGTGTCCTGACTGAGAATCTAACCGTGACCTCCTGGTTCACAGATCAATGCTCAATCACTGAGCCATGCTGGCCGGGCTTCATATCTTTATTAAATTGTGTAGAACTTAATATACAACAGAAGCGCACACACACTAATGAGTACCAGCAAAACTGGGGAAATCTGAATAAAATCAATAAACTGTATCAGTGTCAATACCCTGGTTGTAATATTATAATTCTGCAAAATGTTAGCATTTGGATATACTAGAGAAAGTGAGAATTATTACAGCATGTATATCTACGATTACCTCAATAAAACTTTTCAACTATACTGCATCTATGGTCCTATTAATAGCAACACAAGCTATGTGTGTCCTGTGGCTTTGCCTCTATTCCACCACAATGCACATATCCCCGAGAGTATGCAGCCCCCAGTGTAAACCAACAACATGGGGCTTCTAGCCTCCACGTATTGCTAGACAGGTATTTGTTTCAGGGGTCATTTTCAGATACTTCACATTTCATAACAAATTGGTCTCAAACTAACAGAGATAAATGACAGATCTAAAATGTATACATATAAATTAAACAATATATGAAGGGTCATCTAGTTCAGTGATTTTCTTTTTAACCAGTTAAGTCTTTTTTGAGACAAAATCCAACATGGAACTCAAAAAAAGAGAGACAACGGAGGCACTACTTCCACTGAAGCAGCTGGAGGGCCCAGCACGTCACTGAGCTTCTCCGGCACCATGACAGCCAGCCCTGAGGAGCCTGCCGAGGGCCGCCTGAAAGCCACTAACTTAGTTCACTGCTCAGGACTTCCAGCAAATAGCCCAGAAAAGGGAAGTGACTTGCTTCAGACTGTCTAGCTGGACGATTCAAAACAAAACAAAGCAAAGCCCTGAGTCCAGGTCTGCTTTGGTCACTACACCATGATGTCTCTCCAATTCCATGGACTTTTCATGAATTTGCTAGCTTCTGGGATGTCTAGTATATACATCTATCACCTGTCTGTGCTTGAATAAACATCTTGGAAAAATAATTTTCTTTTTATTAACAGCACAGACGGGTAAACTGGGGCATTCCTGTACAGAAGCAGAATATGAAATCTTAGGACTGCATAGCACCTGAACACTAGATTTATTTAACCCTGATCCTCCACAGACCTGGCTCTGCTCTTGAAGTTCCTCCACTGACGAGAACATATCTGTTCTGTACCTTTCACACTATTGCAGACAAGCTAGAAAAAGGTCAGATTTAGCAACAAACAAGGGGAAAACTGAGTGCAGCAGTCTGTAAATATGAATGAAAAAATGACATGAAAGTAATTTAGACAGTATCTGATATATTGTGTTAGGGAAAACAAATGATCTGAGAACCAATTAAGATATTAGAAAATAAACGTAAAACAGGAAAAGAGGTAAAAATCTACAAGTCAGACACAAAATACAACTATCAGATCAAGTGAATTTCAATTTCAGACCATTACCCTAATTCCATAGACAAGATGAAAGGGCTTCTGCATTGGGCTTAAGAACTAAAGCAGTTACCCAGCCTGTCAGAGAGATTCTTCTCTAGCTTCTCCCACGACGATGTCTGGGACCCTAGTGTTGCCTGCAGATTTTCTATCTGTCGAAGCAATGGTCTTGTCGTTGATGAAACACTTTGACTCAGTTCCTGGTTTCGATTCTCTGCTTCCTGGAGTCTCTGAATCATGAAATTCTTAAGTTATTACCACTGACAACAATAAAAACACTAGCAAACAAACTTTATGGGATTTCTGGAAAAATTTACTTCTCCAAGATAGAATTACTTTTTAAATTAAATTATTTTATAATTATTCAATCCTTAAGTTAGAGTTACGTTGCATGATTGAGTATCTAAATAAGTGCTCTTTTAGAAAGCATTTTCTAAGATAAAGAGAGCCTTTGACCATCAAAAGGTAAACACCAGTATCGTCCAAACCTCCCAATTTCTAAGAATTTATCAACAGGCAAGTCGATCGAAGTTGCATTGCCTCTCCCTTTTCCTATGCATGCTCACTGACTGGAACTGAATAGCGGGTAACATAAAAACTGGGCAGTGCTCAGACTGATAATAATTAATAAAACAGCTATTACAAATGAAAACAATACTGAATAAATCTGTCATAAAATGATTTGCTCTAAAACAGAATTAGGACTTTCTTATATATTTTTAAGGTTCCAACTCGGATTTTATTCACACAAGCCACAAAAAAATAGCAAATGATACATATGGTAGTAATCCTCCCAATTCCACAAACATTACCCGCTGAGTCACTTTTTTATTTCTAAAAGAACTGTGGCAGCACCTGCTGGAGTTCACTGATCTCATGGCGCAAATAATCCTCTTTTCTGGCAGCTGCTTGTTCTGCACGCTGCAGGGCCAGCCTCAGGTCCCCCACCTGCATGAGGAAAACCAATACACTATCACCGTCTCGAACACTGTCTGTAACTGCATGCTAACTACATATTCTGTGTTCTGTTGACTTACTCTTCATGTATAATACTCTATACTATCCAATGAGTTTTAACATATGATTATCACACATCCCATTCATCAAGCAATTCTGAAACTATATGTATGTTCACTTTGTACTAAGGAAAGTACTGTTAGGCTGTTAGGCAAAATAAATAAATAAATAAATGTGTGTGTGTGTGCACAAGGCACAGCCACTGCCCCATAAGATAAGAGAGATGACGCATCCACATATGTCTGCAGTGCAGGCTGCATATGACAGCTACATGAGCTATGAGAGATAGTCCTGAGAATTCACTCTATGGAAGCTGATCTCTATAAACACAGACATGTTCCCTATACCATCAGCTACATCAGCAATAACACACAAATCATGAAATATTCTAAATATCCATCAGTAGTCATCTATTTTTACCAGTCTTAATACAACATAAGCATACTCATGAAAAATTATGGTACATGTAAAAGTGTATGATTTAATCTTAAATGAAAAAAGCCACTGTAAATTAATATATAAAGTATAAAAATATATACATGGAAATAAGAACAAGAAGGTAATACACAAAATTGACAGTCCTCCTAAAGGTGATGATTTTATGAATGGCAGTGCCCTACACTCTAATTCCATTCCTCCAATTGTTCTTTATTATTTTATTTTTTCTAGTGTATTTTTAATGTAAGGCATTAATAATTTCTCTATCCCAGTGATAGAGTCGCAGAAACACAAGGGGTATATGGACCATCGCATGACTTAACCCAAATATCCATTATTAAGAACTGACTGAATACAATGAAGCATTGTAACTGTAAACATAATTGTTTAAAAAGCTCTAGGTTAAAACAAAAGTTCTATGTTCTACTATGGAATGATCACAAAGATACTTTATTTTGTAAATAAAGCAAGCTGTCAACAGTATAAATAGTAAACTATATATATGTTTTCTTTTTATCTTCCTTGCCTCTTTACTTCATCAAAATTAAAAAACTTCTGTGCATCAAAGGACACTATCAAGAAAGTGAGACAACTTATATAGAATGGGATAAAATATTTTCAAATCCTGTATCTGACAAGGGTCTACAATCCTATCTAATAAAAGAGTAATATGCAAATTAACCATCACTCCACTACACCCATAAGCCACGCCCACAAGCCAATCAGGAGCGAATATGCAAATAAACCCAACCGAGATGGCTACAGCCACAGAGAGCAGGAGGGAGGCTTGGGTTTCCCAGGCAATGGAGGAAGCCAAGCTTTCTGCTTGCCCTTGCTGGCCTAGGCCTCCACTCAAGGCTACAAAGTTTCAATTATAGAAGGTAAACAAATCCAAACAGAAATTGCGGCAGCCACGGAGCTGTAAGAGCAAGAGGCTAGGGTTGCCCCCGACAATGGAGGAAGCCAAGCTTTACACACACCCTGGCCAGCCCAGGCCTCTGCTTAAGGCTACAAAGTTTCAATTATAGAAGATACATAAATTCCAACAGAAATGGCTGCCGCTACCGAGTGAGCAGAAGGCTTGGCTCCGCTCCAGGCTACAAAGTTTCAATTGTAGAAGATAAATAAACCCCAGATACCAGGGCCTCCGCTTGGGTTGCCAGGGGGCGTGGCTGGCCTGCAAACCACCACAGGCCCCTTGCTCAGGCCGCCCCACGCCCCAAGGGAACCCCCACCCTGATCTGGGATATCCTTCAGGGCAAACTAGCCAACCCCCACCCGTGCACCAGGCCTCTATCCTATCTAATAAAAGAGTAATATGCAGATTGACCAGCACTCCAACACACAAGATGGCTGCCCCCATGTGGTCAAAGATCCTGCCCCCATGTGGACACAAGATGGCCACCACAAGATGGCCAGCAGGGAAGGGCAGTTGGGTGGGACCCAGGCCTGCAGTGGAGAGCAGTTGGGGGGACCAGGCCTGCAGGGGAGGGCAGTTAGGGGTCACCAGGCCAGCAGAGGAGGGAAGTTGGGGGTGACCGGGCCTGTAGGGAAGGGTAGTTGGGGGGGACCAAGGCCTGCAGGGGAGAGCAGTTGGGGAGGTCCAGGCCTGCAGGGGACAGCAGTTAGGGGTGACTAGGCCTGTAGAGGACGGCAGTTAGGGGCAAACAGGCTGGCAGGAGAGCAGTTAGGCATCAATCAGGCTGGCATGGGAGTGGTTAGGGGGTGATCAGGCTGGCAGGCAGAAGCGGTTAGGGGCAATCAGGAAGGCAGGCAGGCGAGCAGTTAGGAGCCAGCAGTCCTGGATTGTGAGAGGGATCCCAGATTGGAGAGGGTGCAGGCTAGGCTGAGGGACAAACCGCCCCCCCCCCCCCCGCCCGCCCCGTGCATGAATTTCGTGCACCAGGCCTCTAGTGTTAAATATAGAGCTACCATATGACTCGAGGGTACATATCTAAGAGAAATTAAAATATATGTTCACACAAAAAATTATAAATGAAGGTTTAAAACAGCACTTTTCATATTAACAAAGAGTGTAAAAAATCCAACTATCCATCAACTGATGATTTTATAAGACAAAGTCTGACAAATTTTGGGGTTCCTCATTCATCTGGGTTTCATGGAGTTACATAGATTCTCCTTAAATTATATGAATGTTTAGTATTTTTCTAAATACATGCATTTCTCTGGTAATAGGTCCTTAGCTTCCATAATATTCTCAAATAAGTCTGAAATTCACAAAAAATTAAGTAATACTCGTATAATTTAAGCATCACTTTAACAACAGTTAAAAAACACACAATTAAGTTTGCCTACAAGCATTATAAAGGAAATATAACAATGTACGACTAAAGAAGGTTTGACGCAAACTAACAGATATTTTAATTCACTGAAGCACCCAGATCTAAAAAGTGGGTGTAACTCACCCTCCACTGCTTACCTGAATGGCTAATGCTTCTTGCTGCTGACGGGTTTCTTCTTGGACCTTCTCTAGTGCTGCAGAAAGCTCTTCTTTAGCTTTAATTTCGTGACTCAGAGCAGCTTCCTGCGCCTCACTAGCCTTTGCAGCATTGGCTTTATGGAGATCAGTAAGTTCTCTTAAAAAAATTAGATTGTAAGTTTTATTTAAAATAATATGCAGTAGTCCTGGCTGGTTGCTCAGTGATTAGAGTGTCAGCCCACAGACAAAAGGGTCTCGGGTTCGATTTCAGACAAGGGCATGTACCTTGGTTGCAGGCTCGATCCCTGGCCAGTCAGGGTACATGTGGAAGGCAGTCAATCGATGTGTCTCACATCGATATTTCTCTCTCTCCCCTTCCTCCTTCCCACTCTCTAAAAATCAATGGATCCTGGCAGGTGTGGCTCAGCGACTGTGCATTGATCCAGGAACCAAGAGGTCATAGGTTTGATTCCCAGTCAGGTCACATGCCCGGGTTGCTGGCTCAAACCCCATTAGGCGTGCAGGAAGCAACCTATCAATGATGTTTCTTTCTCATCAGTGTTTCTCTCTCTCGGGTGAGGATTAAGGAAAAAAAAATAAAATAAAATAATTTACAGTAATTACATGGCCAAGGACATGAAGGTTCCATGTAGATTTCCATTAGATTTATAGAATGAGGGAGAGTTCACAGCAGTAAGTACTTGCTGATGAACTTGCTTTGAAAAGTTACAAGTTCATTCACAGCTAAATTTACGTGTTGTCAGTGATCAGATAATAGAAAAAGGATTTCTTCAACATCCTGCATTTAACAGATTGTGAATGAGTTGCATATTTATTCATTTTCTTACTTGTATGCACTGTCAAGAGCAGCCTGAATACTTCGGTTCTTTTCTTCAAGTTCATTCATATCCACTTGAAGTTGGCCAAGATCTTTCTCTTGACGTTCGACCACAGAATTTAGTTTTTTAATATTTTCTCTATGTTGTTTCTCAACTTCTTCTTTACCATCAAGGACCTATATTATAAAAACAGGCAAAAGTATTCCTCAATAAGTAACACTAAGGTAAGTAAGTATATTCCAGGAATCTCACGTATTATAACAATAAATAATAATCTTAACATTTGTCTATTAAATTGTTGAAAAATACTTCATACATGATATATCCCAATAAATCATTCCAAATATTTTATAAGCCACAGTGAACTGTTCATATAGGAATAACTATTTATATAGAAAATAATTAACATTCACCTGTTTCAAATGTTGCAACTCTTCTTCTAGCTCTTTACCTTTTTTCTTCAGCTTTGCAATAATATTTTCATTTTCTTTGTCTTTAGCTCTTAATTTCTTAATGATGTTAGAACTCTGCAGCTGCTGTTTTGAAAGTTTTTCTCCTGGCAATGGCAAAAATGTGTAAGTTCAAATAACAATGATTCCCTACGAATCTAAATTGAATGTTTCTCTAACCAGTGATATAAAATGATAGAATATTTTTAAAAATCACAATACTGTAAGCACCAATGTTTTGGGTAAGAATCATTAATGAATGCTAGAATTAGTAGGTGGAAGGATGGTGGGAAACAGGATATATACAGTCTTAAAGAAGTATTCCCACATATTACTTATGAGTTCCAAAAGCAAAGATGTGCTTTTACAATGGAAAAATCTGGCAGTCACTACCTTAACTAAACATCTAGTTTTGGCATCAATGATTGTGGTACAGCCTGACATTATGTGTCTACTAAAGTGATAAAGTGGCAGGTGCACAATATCACTTATAGTATTTCTTATTAGAAATTTGATCTAAATATAATTTTCATGAAGAAAGTGAAAAATTCCTAAACCTGGGGCACTCTGTAGGACAACTGGCTGGGACTCTACAAAGTCTTCAATGTCATGAAGAAGATAGAACTATCCTAGATTGATGAAATAATGGCCAAATGCAATGTACAAACTTTGAATGGATCTTGGGGCAGGACAAATGACCAGCTATAAAGGTCATTTTTAGAGGCAATTGGAATAAATGATGAAATATATGCTGGAATACACTTCTGAATTAATGCTGATTTTCTTATGTGTGATTATGATGTGCTTGTGAAGGAAAACTACTTGCCCTTAGGAGATGCAGACAGAAGAATTCAGGAGTGGACTACAGATTCAATGCAATCCTATCAAAATTCCAAGGGCATACTTCACACACACACACACACACACACACACACAAAAAATAAATCCTAAAATTCATCTGAAACCACGGAAGACCTCAAATAGCAAAAGCAATCCTGGATAAGTACAAAGTCAGAGGTATCACAACATATTACAAAGCTACGGCAATCCAAACAATATGGTACATACATAAAACCAGACATATGGACCAAAAGAACAGAAGAGAGAGCTTAGAAATAAATCCACACATTTATAGCCAACTGATCTTTAACAAGGATGCCAAGAACACACATGGGAAAAGGATAGTCTGATTAATAAATGCTACTGGGAAATTGAATTTCCCATGCAGAAGAATGAAACTGGGCCTTATCATATACCACATATAAAAATCATTTGAAAATAGGTTCAAGACTTAGTTAAGGCCTAAAACTGTAAAACTACTAGAAGAAAACACAGGAAAAAAGCTTGACATTGGTTTTGGCAATAATTTTTTGGATATGATACCAAAAACATAGACTACAAAAGCAATAATAAACAAATGTGATTACATCAAACTAAAAACTAGTGCACAGCAAAGACAACAATCAATAGAGTAAAAAGACAATCTATATATTAAAATATTTGTCCTTTTGTGTCTGGCTTCTTGTTTTCAAAATTCATCCATGTTATAGAATGTATCAAAACGTCATTCTACTTTTGGCCCAGTAATATTCCATTGTATGGATATACCACATTTGGTTTATCCATTCATCTGTTAATGAACATTAGAGGTTGTTTACACCTATTGGCTATTATGAGTAATGTTTTAGTGAGCACTGGTGTACAAGCATCTGACTAGGGACAATTCCTTTGGGTATATACTTAGGAGTAGAATTGCTGAATCACATGGCAATTATATTTTTAGCTTTTTAGGAACCTCCAAATCTTTCCATAGTGGCTGCACCAGCAATGTTATGAGGGTTCCAATTTTTCCATATCCTCCCCAATACTTATTTTCTGGTTTTTAAATTTTTTTTTAATTGAACTTATTGGGGGGTGGCATTGGTTAATAAAATTATATAGGTTTCAGGTACACAATTCTATAATACATCATCTGTATATTGTACTGTATGTTTACCACCCCAAGTCATGTCTCCTTTCATCACCATTTATTCCTTCTTTACCATCTTCTACCTCCCCCACCTGTTCCCCCTTTCCATCTAGTAATCACCATACTCTTGCTGAGTCTCTGAGGTTGTGGTGTTTTTTTTTAATCCCTTCATCCTTTCTACGCAGCCCCACAACCCTCTCCCCTCTGACAACAAGTTGTCAGTCTGTTTCTGTAGGTCTGTTTCTATTTTATTTGTTAGTTTATTTTGTTCATTAGATTCTACATATAAGTGAAATCAATATTTCAATATCTAGAATATGCATATTATTAGACACAAAAAACAGATTAGAGGTTACCAGGGACTAGAGGGAAGAAAAAATGGGGATGTATTGCTTAACGGTTACAGAGTTTCTCTTTGAGGTGATGAAAAAGTTTTGGAAATGGTGATGGTTGCACAACATGGTGAATGTAATTAATGCCACTGAACTGTACACCTAAAAATCATTACAATGGCAGTTTTTGTTATACTTTATCAAAATTAAAAATAACATAACATACCAAAAACCTTTGAATTGTACACTTTAAATGGGCAAACTATATACTGTAATAACTATGCATGGTATCAGGTGGGTATTAGACTTACTGGGGGAATCACGTCACAAAGTACATCAATGTCTAACCTCTATGATATCCACCTAAAACTAATATAATATTGAATGTCAAATGTAATGAAAAATAAAAGACAATCTACAGAATGGAAGAAAATATTTGTAAGTCATATATCTGATAAGAGATTAACATCCAAAATATATAAAGAACTCATACTACTCAACAACAATAACAACAACAAAATTTTAAAATGGGCAAAAGATATTAATAGACATTTCTTAAAAGATAAAAATGGCCAGCAGGTATATGAAAAAGTGATCAACATCACTAATCCTCAGGGAAATACAAATCAAAACTACAATGAAATATCACCTCAGACCTGTTAGAATAGTTATTATCTAAACGACAAAAAATAGCATCGCTGGTGTGGCTTAGTGGTTGAATGTCAACCTATGAACCAGAGGTCACCATTCGATTCCTGGTCAGGGCACATGCCCAGGTTGCAGTCTTGATCCCCAGTAGGGGGCATGCAGGAGGCAGCCAATCAATGTTTCTCCCTCATCAATGTTTCTCTCCCTTCTTCTTTGAAATCAATAAAAATATATATTTTTTAAAAGACAAAAAATACGTATTGGCAAGAATGTAAAAAAAAGGGAAAGCTTGTACATTACCAGTGGGAATGTAAATTGGTGAAGCCATTATGGGAAACAATATGGAGATTCCTCAAAAAATTAAAAATAGAACTACCTTATGATCTAGCAATCCCACTTGTAAGTATATAACCAAAGAAATGAAATCACCATCTCAAAGAGCTATCTGCATTCCCATGTTCACTGTAATACTATTCACAATAGCCACGATATGGAAACACCCAAAGTGTCTGTCTGTCAATGGATGAATGCATGTGGTGTACAAAGGAAATGTGGTATGGCCTCGGCCTGTGTGGCTCAGCTGGTTGGAGCATCGTCCTGACTGAAAGGTTGTGGGTTTGATCCCCAGTCGAAGTCCCTAGTTGGGATGTGTACAGGAGGCAACCAATCGATGCTCCTCTCTCTCTTTTTCTCAAATCAATAACCATGTCCTCAAGTAAGGATTTTTTTAAAAAGGAAGCGTGGTGAGTGTGTGTGTAAATGTAATATTATTTAGCCTTAAAAAATAAGGAAATCCTGCCATTTGCAACAACATGGATAAACCTAGAGGAAGAAATAAAATAAGCCAGGCACAGATACTGCATGATATCACTTATATCTAGAATCTAAAAAGTTGAGTTCATAGCCCTACCTGCTTTGGCTCAGTGGGTAGAGCATCGGCCTGCAGACTGAAGGGTCCCGGGTTCAATTCCAGAAAAGGGCACATGCCCGGGTTGCGGGCTCAATCCCCAGTGTGGGGTGTGCAGGAGGCAGCCAATCAATGATTCTCTCTCATAATTGATGTTTCTATCTCTCTCTCCCTCTCCCTTCCTCTCTGAACAAAAATATATATTTTAAAAAAACATACACAAAAAATGCTTGGCAAAAGTGTAGTTAGTGTGTACAGAAAGATATTGAGGTGTTGCTAAACGTTAATAGTTGATGAACCAAGGAAATCTCACTGTAGCATGTTTTCAGCTTTAAGTCTTTTAGTTTTTCAATTGTGAGTTTACAAATACCTCTGGAAGATACAGGAGCAGTATGTGAGTACTCCCATAAAAAAATCGTGCTAGCCCAGCCAGTGTGGCTCAGTGGTTGAGCAGAACCTATGTATGAACCAGGAGGTCACAGTTCGATTCCAGGTCAGGGCACATGCCCAGGTTGGAGGCTTGATCCCCAGTAGGGGGCATGTAGGAGGCAGCTGATAAATGATTCTCTCTCATCATTAGATATTAAAATTTTCTTTTGTTAATCCTAACCTGATATTTTTCCATTAATTTTTAGAAAGAGTGGAAGGGAGGGGGAGAGACAGAGAGAGAGAAACATCGATGTGTGTGTGTGTGTGTGTGTGTGTGTGTGTGTGTGTGTGAGAGAGAGAGAGAGACATTGATTGGTTGCCTCCCGCATCAGCCCTGACCAGGGCCAAGGATCGTGCCTTTGACTAGAATCAAACCCAAGAGCCTTCAGACTGTGGGCCAACACTCTATCCACTGAGAAAAACTGGCTAGGGCGATATTAATTTTTTTAAAATATATTTTTATTGATTTCAGAGAGGAAGGAGATAGAAACATCAACAATGAGAGAGAATCATTGATTGGCTGCCTCCTGCACGCCCCCCACTGGGGATCAAGCCCATAACCCAGGCATGTGCCCCCGACTGGAATCGAACCTGGGACCCTTCAGTCTGCAGGTAGATGCTCCATCCACTGAGCCAAACCAGCGAGGGCGATATTAATATTTTTAATAATAAAACCGTGTACTTTTAGCCTTCCCCTCAATCTCTAACATTGTAGCATAAGGCAGTTAGAGACTTCAAGGTGTTTTAATAAAGTCTTCCTTCATTTTTCTATTTCAGTGCTTAAACTGTGTTTGATAATTATCTTTGTACCTATATTTCACTCTTCTAAAAGACACCAAGGTGTGTTGTACATCAAATATAACATCTAATATGCTGTTAAATAATAGCATAATAAAATAATTAGAAAGAAAACAACAACAAAAGCCCAGAGTAAGTAAAAGGAAGGAAGTAATAATGGTCAGAGCAGAAATAAATGACAAAAAGACTTAAAAAAAAACAAAAAACAATAGAAATAATCAATGAAACCAAGAGCTGGCTCGTTGACAAGATAAACAAGGTTGATAGAACTTTAGCCGGACTCATCAAGAAAACAAAGAGAGAGGACCCAAATAAATAAAATCAGAAATGAAAGAGGCAAGAACACAACTAAGATCATAGAAACACAATGGATTGTAAGAAAATACTTTGAAGATCTGGACAACCTGGGTGAAATGGACAAATTCCTAGAAACATACAATCTTCCAAAACTCAATCAGGAAGAATCAGAAAACCTCAATAGGCAATAACAACTGATGAAATTGTAGCAGTAATCAAAACACTCCCAGCAAACAAAAGCCCTGGACCAGATGGCTTCATGGTAAAGAAAAATTAATACCAATCCTCCTCAAACTATTCCAAAAAATTCAAGAGGAGGGAAGGTATCCAAGTTCTTTTTATGAGGCCAGCATTCTCCTAATCCCAAAACCAGATAAAGACACTATAAAGAAAGAAAATTATAGGCCAATATCCCTGATGAACACAGATGCTAAAATCCTCAACAAAATATTAGCAAATAGGATCAAGCAATACATTAAAAAGATCATACACCATGACCAAGTGGGATTTATTCCGGGGATGCAAGGATGGTTCAATATTTGAAAATCAATAAATGTGATACACCACATAAATAAAAATGAAGGATAAAAATCATATGATCATATCAATAGACACAGAAAAAGCATTTGACAAAATCCAGTATCCATTTATGATAAAAACTTTCAGTAAAGTGGGAACAGAGGAATCATACCTCAACAAAATAAAGGCCATATGACAAACCTACAGTCAACATAATACTCAATGGGCAAAAACTAAAAGCATTTCCCTTAAGATCAGGGATATCGCTTTCACTACTCTTATTCAATACTAGAGGTCGGGTGCACGACATTTGTGCACTTGGGGGAGGGGGGTCCTTCAGCCTGGCCTGCGCCCTTTTGCAGTCTGGGAGCCCTCCGGGAATGTCCGACTGACTGCCGGGAGCAGGCCTAAGCCGCAGGCGGACATCCTTAGCGCTGCCGCTGAGGCGGGTCGCTGTGCTCGCCAGCCCTCAGCCTGGCTTGTGGCTGAGCGGCACTCCTCCTGTGGGAGCGCACTGACCACCAGGGGCAGCTCCTGCGTTGAGCATCTTGGTTTAAATGATAGGCTGTGCCCAATGGGCGTGGCTCAGTGGCTGAGTGTCAATCTATGAACCAGAGGTCACGGTTCAATTCCAGGTCAGGGGACATGCCTCGGTTTCGGGCTCGATCCCCATTGAGGGGCGTGCAGGAGGCAGCTGATCAATGATTCTCTCTCATCATGGATGTTTGTTTCTCTCTCTCCCTCTCCTTTCCTCTCTGAAATCCAATGGGGATTGAGCCCACAACCCTGGCATGTGTCCTTAACCGGAATTGAACCTGGGACCCTTCAGTCCACAGGCTGATGCTCTATCCACTGAGCCAAACAAACTAGGAGAATAAAAATATTTTTTAAATAAATAAATAAATGACAGGCTGTAAGACCTGTTACAAGCTTGCTTTAGGAAACACAAACTTCTATTTTTCAGAGAATTACTTATTTCCCTCTCTAGAAACAAAAAGCTACATTATGTGTATATCTGCCTCTGTACATCTTGCTCCTCATTCTTCCATAAATTATAACTTACCATTTCTGAGATTTAAGTGCAAACCTTACTTGCTTCCAATGTTTTTTATTAGGAAGCAGCAGCTAGTTATGTGGCAAGTATTTTTCCTGTCTTTACCAGATTTTTCATAATCGATTAAATACGCACCTTCTTCCAATAATCCTCGGATCTGCTCATCTTTCTCTTTCAAAAGGTCTGAAGTTTCACTACAATTTAATCTAGTCGCAAGTTCTTCTTTCATAGTTTTGATTTCCTAATTTTAAAAAAATAATAATGTAAATACCATAAAGAATTACTTTCCCATTCTGGGCATATTTTTCAATTATTTTCCATATTCCCAAAAGTCATCAATAATCACTTAAGTTTTGTTCTGTTACCCTGAATTTATTACCTTGGTTAATTAAGACTAAGAAAACAGCTTTGAAAATGATATAGAAAACCTGAATTCAGATATACACAGGTTTTTGTTTTTGTTTTAATTTTATTGATTTTTTACAGAAAGGAAGGGAGAGGGACAGAGAGTCAGAAACATCGATGAGAGAGAAACACCGATCAGCTGCCTCCTGCACACCCCCTAATGGGGATGTGCCCGCAACCAAGGTACATGCCCTCGACCGGAATCGAACCTGGGACCCTTCAGTCCACAGGCCGACGCTCTATCCACTGAGCCAAACCAGTCAGGGCAATATACACAGGTTTTAATATGGAAATGGAAATGAGAATAAGTTAAATTTCAATACTCTTCTTGAGTTTCTCTACCTACATTTTCTACAAGCATTATAATTGGAACAACATTTCAAACAGTACATATCTCCATTTTTACTGTATTTCTTTTCCTTATTAAAACTCTCTTACACTTACTAGCGTGCTGTGAAATGAAAGGAAAAACATGATTATATAAAGTCTGATCTACTTTAATAAAGCAGAGATTCAGCAGAAATATGTCAAGATAGTTTATCTTTAGTACGATGAGATGAAAAGTCTGCTATAATTTAAAATCTGGTTTTAAGAGATGCTCTGGAATTAAAAATAGCTAAAAACAGCTAACATTTATTAGGTATGTAAAGCATACTTTGTATCCATTATCTTTTAATCCTGACAGCAATCCTAGGAGGGAGGCAACTACTGTATGATTCAACTACACAAACAAGAAAACTAAGACTCAGACTGAGTAAACTTTCAAGGTCAGAAAGCTATTAAAGTGGTAGAGTTAAGACTTGAAACCAGGTCTGTGGAACTCCAAAGCCCATGCTCTGAACCACCCATAACATTACTATTCATTTTCAGCTGTCAAAATTTTGATTCACACATCAAGGTCCAGTAAGAACATCATGTCTTCCATGAAACCTTCCTCCATTACCCTGGTCAGAATTCATCCTCTATAATACCATTCCAAGCTGCTTATTCACCTGTGTAACTTATTTAATTCTGCCTCATACTTTACACTTGTTGACATTGTCTTCTATGACTAGAAAAGCAAATTCGTCACTTAAGGTAATTCAATTTACCTTTGAATGGCCTATGCCTCTTAAGCAGGTCATACATGGCAATACATATAAAAATGCGTTAAACTTTAGGGCCTAAGTTTTTTCCTCTACAGTTAATGGTTTCAATCTATTTTAGATCTATAATTCAAAGTGCACTATAGGAAACAAACATTACTTAAAATCCAATTTCTTGATTAAACTGGTCCAGATGAAATACAGTAGGGACAAGAAGAGGTAAGTTGGTTAGGTAGTCTCAGGTTATTACTAGTGTCTGAAATGAACTAGCTAGTTAAAACAATCAAGCAAATGGAGGCATATGACATATTTCTTTTCCGTAAGAGTATATGCAGAAAAATTATATTAACATTAACAGTGGTCAAGAAGGGGGAAGGCAACCTAACTGAGAATGGCAAATGCTAAGAAATGTGATTACTCACAGTTAGAATACAAGCAATAATTACTGACCTTAGTTGGTTACCAATTTCTGAAATAACCAACTGTTCCAAATAATAAGACTCAAAACAATGGTCCCCAACTAGGAGTGATTTGACTCCAAGGGGAACATTTGGCAATGTCTGCTAACATTTTCAATTAGCACCGCTGAGGGGAAGAGGAGGACGGCAACAGGGAAGGGTGACACTGTCACCTTGTACGTAGGGGCCTGGGATGCTGGTCAACACCCTACAATGCACAGGACAGTTCTATACAACATAAAATTATATAGCCCAAAATGTCAACAGTGCTAAGGTTGAGAAATCCTACATTAGAATAAATGTTATGCCTCCCAAGAGTTAATATATTTTAAAATTACTTTGACTTGAAGAAGTATATATGTTTGAAGTGGTAGAAAATTAACAAGAGTAATGATAAATTTTATTTAAATAACTTGTGTTATTTACTTTGATGAAATTATCATTTACAAAAATTATTCTAGTGATCCTTGCTATATATCTTGCAAGGACTTATAAACTGCACAGACAAGTATTTGCTTAGAATTTTTTAAAGTATCAAAATTTATCATTTAAAGGTATTGAAAAATTTACAAATTAAGTGTTAATATTCTATAGTATCCCTTTACTCTTACCTTTCTTTTTTCTAATACCAAAATACAATGAAGGCACTGCTCAAAAATCTATGTTCCTATAGAGTTTAATTAATATTTTAAACTTCCATTACCTTTTTAGCAGCATCTCTCTCTTTGCAGGCTAGCTGAACTTTCTTTTCTGCTTCTGCAATTCTTTGAGCAAACTCATCTTTCAAGGAAGAAATGCTGCTGCTTTCTTCTTTCACTCTGAACATTTCACTAAATTTAAAATAATACTGAGACTGAGGATACTTGTTTAAATATTCCAAAGTTAACAAAATGAGTTCAGTTTGCAAAAGGAAAATGACATTGTCTTCACATCCAAACGACCGAACGACCGAACGACCGAACAGCAGGCTGTGTGGGGCAATCAGGTCAGCGGGGGGGGTGGGGGGGGTTAGGGGTGACAAGGCCAGCGGGGGGGTGGGCAGTAAGAGGTGGTGACCAGGCCAGCAGGGGACGGGGGGCAGTTGGGGGCAACCTGGCTGGCACACACAGGCAGTGAGGGGCAATCAGGCTGGCGGGGGGGAGAGGGGGGCAGTTAGGGCGACCAGGCAGGCAAGCAGGTGAGCAATTAGGAGCCAACGGTCCTGGATTGTGAGAGGGATGTCCGACTGCCGGTTTAAACCCAATCCCGGGATCGGGCCTAAACCGGCAGTCCGACATCCCCCAAGGGGTCCCGGATTGGAGAGGGTGCAGGCTGGGCTGAGGGAATCCAACCCCCGCCCCCCACTGCCCCATGCACGAATTTCATGCACTGGGCCTCTAGTTAATAAGGGAAAAAAGGTTTTTGTTTTTGTTTTGCAAAATACCTCTCTTCAATGCCAAAGGTAATATGCTCAAGATAATGTGAGGAGAAAAGTAATCTCTAAGGTTAGAATTGAAATGCTATTCAAATTTTAAGAATTATAAACAAGTTAAATTATAAACCATTTTCTTAAATAATAACCAAGTGTATGGGCTTCTACAAAATGTAAAAAATTACTCACATTTGTAAAATACTTACTCTTTCAGATTATCATAAGCTTCTTCTAGAAGTGCTTTTTCTTTACTAAGAGATAATAACTGAGCCTCCCTTTTGTCCAGTTTCTCATTCAGAAATTCAACTTTCTAGATAAGGAGCATAACAAAAGTCAAACATTTAACATGCAGTGACAAGTTGAAAAGTAACTAACCACTATAATCAATAAAACAGCATTATCTCATAAAAAGAATTAAATATTGAGAATAAAATGAATACAGCACAAGACGAATTCATATACAGCTAGTAGGAGAGTATAAAGTAGTACAAGCACTTAGCAGGTGGGAGTATAAATTAGTAAACCACTTTGAAAAACCATCAGGCAATATCTAACTGAAGATATAGAAAATTCTACTTTTAGGTCTACCTTAGAGGAGAAACTTGCGGCATGCATGTGTTATATAAGAACACCTACAGCAGTTAGTAACAGCGAAACTTGGGAAGAGTGTGCATATTTCACCAAGAGAGGAAGAGAGATAGATGTGATAAAAAAAAATCCTATATAATAAAAGCTTAATATGCTAAGTGTCCAGTCGTCCGGTCCTCTGTTCAACCAATAAAAGTATAATATGCTAATGATATGCTAAGGCTGCTCAACCGCTCGCTATGACGTGCACTGACCACCAGGGGGCAGGCGCTCTGACAGGTTAGTTTGCTGCTGGGGTCCAGCCAATAGGGACTGAGCGAGATGGGCCAGACATGCCCTGGAGCCCTCCTGAGGTCCCTCCCCAGCTGGTCAACCTTCCACGTCCCTCCCTGGCCCCGATTGTGCACTGGTGGGGTCCCTCAGCCTGGCCTGCTCCCTCTCACAATCCAGGACCCCTCGGGGGATGTCAGAGAGCCGGTTTCAGCCTGATCCTGCAGGCCAGGCCGAGGGACCCCACTGGTGCACCAGGCCTCTAGTAAATAAATCAAAGAAGGGCTTCAAAGCCTCTAATAACGTTCTATATCTTAGCAAGGCAGTGGGTATACAAGTGTATTTTTTTCCATATTATTCTTTAATCCAAACATATAACATGTAACCTTTTAAATATAATACACTGCACTTAAAAAGTAACTTTAGAAAATCTATAGGCCTGCAATTTTAAAATCTCCAGAATATATTGGAATAAAAAAAGCTAAGCAAAAAGAAATGGTTAGAATATCTGATTTCTTAGGTCCTGCTGGAGCAGTGATACACTTATGAAGGGGGAAAAATGGTGCCTTTTGTACTAAAAAAATTAACTCTTACTTGATTTAAGTCTAGATTTAGAAATCATTTACCTTCTGAAAACATTTCAAAATATCTTACTGAAATAAATAGTATTGGTTTCTAGGAATTCAAACTGCTGCAGCAAGGCATTTCGTTTGTGAATATTAGACCCAGGTAGAGGCTGGCACTTTTTACACTAAGTAATTCAGTACATGGCATTTACAGGCCGTTCTTCAAGACAGCCTATGTTTCTCAGAGGAATCTATCAAAGATGCCATATGCAGCCTGGCTGGCGTGGCTCAGTGGTTGAGTGCCGACCTATGAACCAGGAGGTCATGGTTCAATTCCTGGTCAGGGCACATGCCGGGTTGCGGGCTTGATCCCTAGTGTTGTTTGTACAGGAGGCAGCCAATCAATGATTCTCTTTCATCATTGATGTTTCTATCTCTCTCCTCTCCTTTCCTCTCTAAAGTCAATAAAAATATATTAAATAAATAATTAAATAAACAGACTAAACACGATTTAATCTCTGAAGAGTATCCAAAAACCCTCTTGCACTTTCTAGTTAGTTACCTTGCAAATATCCTCCTTTTCAGAAAGTGCTTCTGGTTGACTTCCTGCAGCTTCACACTGCTCAGCCACCTTGTCTAAGACAGTGTGTCCTTCATTTATTGGTGTGGAAGAAACCAAGGTATCAGGCTGTTCACAGTTCACAGGAGTTGCACTCCGTCCACTTTCTTCCATTTCTGTTTCCTCAGTGGGTATAATTAATGTTTCATTTACTTCTTCCTCAGATTTTCCTTCAACAGGTTCAACTATTTTAGTCTTTGGGGTGGAAGGATTAACTATAATAGGTACTAAAGCATAACCCTTGCCTGACAATTCATCGTCTGAATTGATTTCACTTACACTTCGGCTATCTAATGACTGTACACTAAATGAGTCTATTCTTTCAAAAGCATCAGATGAGCAGCAACTCTCAGTGAGTTTGGGGAAGTCATCTAAACGATTATACTCAGGACAAGTAGATGCTGAGAGAAGCTGAAAAGATGTCTGCATCAAGTGAAGACTTGATTTGGAATCTGTAGTCTCTTGTCTCGAACTTGCTGAGCTCTCACTTATTACACTTTCATGATCTAAAACTTCAATATCACTGGTAGTAGAAGTACCTGATGAGAAGGTACTAACGGGAGGAGAAGGTGTATTGCTCTGTCTGTCTTCGTGTTTCTGTTCCTTTGCTTCTGAAGCTACGTCCTTTGTTTCTGCTGTGGGAGACTGCATAGACACGTTAGATACACTTTCCCTAGTTGTTTTCACATTAATTACACTCTCAGATACTTTCAAACTTATGGTGGACACCTTCATATCAGAATCTTTATTAACGGTTTCTCCATGCTCGCCTTCAGTTTGAGGTGACAGAGTGGCTACTGCCAGAGTTTCCCCTGGGGATGCACAGGGAAAAGAGCCTGTCACTTTTGACTCAGTTGTTTCAGGTGTTCTTGACCCTCCAGTGTGCACGGTTTCCTGTAAGGTGCTTTTCACTTCTTCTTCTGGTCTCTGGGATTTAGCTGGCGGTTTGGAGACCACTGGACTCTTCTGAATGGTCTGGACATCCGCTGGCGAGAGAAAGGCACTGAAGAAACTTTCAGACTCATCTACCACCGTTCTCCGAACTGGCTTTGTAATTGCTTTAGGAGAGGCTGCTGGTTGACTCTGAGGCTCTGCATTTGATTTCATTCCCCAGGTTGAAGTATCCCATCCTCCACTGACAGGGGGATTTATTCCTTTGACAAAAAATATATATACATATTTAAAAATAAAAATTATATATATTATACAATAATCATTATTGTTAGTCAATATTAATATGTTAAAAAAAGAAAGTCAATGGAATACAATCTATAATTTGTCTGTTAAACTCCTTGCCTACTATATAATTAATTAGTTAGTGGGTTAACTTTGGACTTTAAAGGGGAAAAATGATGTGCATCTGCCCAAGAGAAACTAAGAACAAAGATAAAAGACTAGACGGGGCCTGGACTACCGAAGCAAATATATTATCCCCTCCCACAAGAAATCAAGAAAATAATGGTATGTTCTAAAAGATGCTAAGACCAAGACACATATGATGTATTTCATGATAATTGGCAGTATCTTCACTTTTAGGTCATATGCAGTCATGGCAAATTGATTTTACCTTCTACTAAGTTAGCTTCATATTAATTTTATTCTTGTAATATCAAGAATAAAACATAGTTATGAGCTAGACAAGAGAGCAACACTAAAAAACTAAACCAAAATACTGGTGACAGATGTCCTTTTTTCAAAAGATCAAAGTAAACTGATGGGGACAGTAACTTGAAATTCATTTTCATTCACTTAATAACAAGCTCATTCTCCAAGTCCCACTTTCCAAATCCACTCCATGAGAAAGTTTTGTTCTAATTTCTAAATTATGTCAGCAATTAGGTCATATGAATTTCATAAATGTGCATTTTTATTAAAATTACTGCTCTTTGATATAGATGGTAACTTACTAGAATTTTTTAAAAACAGGAGAAAATATCGCTGGGTAAAAAAGAGGTAATTGTATTAGTCAAAGACATGTATGACTAGTGATAAATCAAAAATGGCATATTCCAATGTTTAAAGAATTTTTTTTAATTATGCCTTTTCTATATTCAAAAGTGGCTGAGAATTATCACAAATTATGCACAATTAGAAGTTGGTGGCCAGAACACAAATACCTAAAAACTCCTACAAACTGCCAAGTCCTATATTAAAGTCTATCCTTTAATATGACTTTGGCGGCATATAGAAAACTTCAGTTTAAGGACATAGTTTATATCCACTTGTTCAGCATATGAAAACAATGTAAAAAGGTGAAAACCAAAATTTAAGATGCAAATGAACAAGCAAGAATAAGTCTAATTAGTTTATTAAGTCATCTTAATGAATTATAGAAGTAAAATTTGCCTCTTGGAAAATGTTTTATATAAAGCCCAGGTTATCTGATATCCATTTAAAGTACTCCTTTCTGGCCCAGCCAGCATGGCTCACGGTTCGATTCCGGCCAGGGCACATGCCCAGGTTGCAGCTCAATACCAGTGTGGAGCCTGCGGGAGGCAGCAGATCAATGATTCTATCTTCATTGATGTTTCTCTCTCTCTCTCCTTCTCCCCTCCTCTCTGAAATGAATAAAAATATATTTTTAAATACTACTTTCTGAAGACTGGTCATATTGTAATCATGGCAATGTAAAATAAAAATAGGTGATCAATAAACATTAATGGCATTTCACTAAAATCTGAGTCTATTCTGGATAACATTTTTTTTAAAATGATTATATAGCTCTGGCTGGTGTAGCTCACTTGGTTGGGCTGCATCCCGTGCACCAAAAGGTTGCCAGTTCCAATCCTGGTCAGGGCACGTGCCCAGGTTGCAGGTTCGATCCCTGGTCCGGGTGTGCGCAGGAGGCAACCAATTAATTGTTTTTCTCTCACATGGATGTTTTTTTCTCTCTTTCCCTTCCTTTCTCTCTAAAACTCAATAAAAAAATATTTTTAAAACAATAAAAAATTAAAACGAATTATAAAGCACAATTCAAGCCCCAGGTTTCATAAAACGAGTATTCTTATATTTAAAACTTATTGCCTCCTTTAAAGTTCAGTAATTAAAAATGTGGGGTACCTATGAAAAGGGTAGTTGGGCTACTCCAACAAGGTCTAACATCCTGTAAAAAAGTAACAGGATCATGACGGCAGACATGGGCCAAAAAAATCTCAAAATGTGGTACCTCAAATTCAGGTCCTGACTTTTCAACGATGTAAAATTACGAACAAAACCCAGAACGGAGTCGTTAAGAATAACTTATCCTTCCCACAGAGGCCACACCCCCCAAATCTGCACATCTTTACCCCCAACACAGGCGAAACGTTTCGGAGAATAGGAACCCAGAGCAACCAAAGACCCCGCCGAGTGCGGGAGGGCTCCCTGGGACAGACCCGCCGCCCGCCCGCCGCCCAGCGGCCTGTCTGAGCCGGTTTCCCGGGGGAAACAGGACCGCGGACCGGGGCGCCCCCGCTTTCCCCGGAGGCCGAGCTCGGAGCGCGGGGACCAGGCCCGCAGGCCCGCCCCCAGGCCGCGGCGGGGAGGCCGGCGGGCGGCGCTCCCGCGGGAAGGGGCAGAGCCGACCCGACCCGACCCGGCCCGCCGTACCCGGCTCCCCGTAGGGAATGGTCTCGGCCCAGGCGCCCGGCTCCTCCTCCTGGATGTCCAGGACCCTGTCGATGGACTTCTGCGCCTGGGACAGGGCCTGCTTGGCGAAGCTGGAGAGCTGCGACGCGTTGAACCAGCTCATCCTCCCGCCGGCCGGCCAGCCCACAGGCGCGGGCCCGGCAGCGTGCGGGACCGGCCTCGCCCCTCCGGCACTCGGCGGGCCGTCAGCGGGCGCCCATGACCGGCTCCCGACCCGCGGGCTCCCCTCAGCCCTTCCCACCGCAGCCGACGGGGCGCACTGCGCATGCGCCGGCTACTTCCACGTCCACAACAACCAGACCTCGGAGTTCCGACGGTGGGCGGAAGCGGAGGAACGCTGACGTCACATCCGGAGCCCAGAGTTGCCATTAGTTACCGAGGATCGCGGAACGGTTTCCATTGACAGCGATTCCAGGGGTAGAGCAGGAATTCACGTGTTTTCCCGTTGAGTTCCTTCCTGGAAAATCGCTCGCTATACTAAGAACTAGCGCCCTGCCAACAATAATTGCAAACAAATGAAGTTTGGGAAGCGCACTTCTACTTAGCGCTTTGTCTCAAATATTTACTTCTTTCTGTGTCACTTGGTCGTAAGAAGAAACCCTGGGTTTGGGGGTATACCTAGAAATACTGGGCTTTCTATTAAAAAACCTGACCCAGCCCACCTGAGAGAAAAAGCCATCTTCCACAATGAATTACAGGCTGGAACAAGGGTATAGAAGACACCATCTCTCCCTTAAATACAGATCCTCCCGCCGCCCCTGTCAAAACAAACCTGGGAAGCACTAAGCTTATTCCTCTGTTGTGTACTGTGCATATTATTTAAAATGCCACTTTTTTCTGCAAGCACTCCTCAAACATCTAGCTATATGAAGAAATCTAATTGGTGCCCTTCCTAATCTAACCAGGCTGTTTGGTTTGGCCCCTATAGTGTAGTTAAAGGTAAAATTCTACCAACATTTAAAAGCCAGATTTCATACAAAATTCCAAATTTCCAGTTGAAAAATAAGTATTCCAACATGGAAAACTCAAATAAATAACCCTTTTAACAAGTGCTTTTCACTCCGGGGTTGGGGGAGGTGAGAGAGGGTGGCGGTGAGATGTGTTTATGTAAGGAAACTTGACTTGGGTCAATGAACACACAATACAATATACAGATGATGTATTATAGAATGTACCAGAGGCCCGGTGCACAAAATTTGTGCACTGGTGTGGGGGGCGGTGGAGGTCCCTCAGCCCGGCCTGCGCCCTCTTGCAGTCCAGGAGCCCTTGGGGGAGCGGGCCTAAGCCGTCAGTCGGACATCCTTAGCACTGCCACGGAGGCGGGAGAGGTTCCTGCCACCGCCACTGCGCAGGCCAGCTGTGAGCCCGGCTGGCGCTCCCCCTGTGGGAGCGCACTGACCACCAAGGGGCAGCTCCTGCGTTGAGTGTCTGCTCCCTGGTGGTCAGTGTGTGTCATAGCGACCGGTCGTTTTGCCATTTGGTCAATTTGACTATTAGCCTTTTATTATATAGGATTATAGAAAAATACTTTTCACTCCAGTTTGCCACAGACCCTAACTAATCTTATTGTATTCTATTACACCCTCCCTTGCTGTGGTTCTTTACCTTACCTTCCCCTTCCCTATATTTGAGGATTTTACCCCACTACAAGGAACTATTTTTCTTTGAAAATCCCTTCCAATACCTCTAATTGTACATTTTTGGATAAATGACCTAAACTCTCTAAAACTATTGAGCTCTTAGATGGAGATATTGTCACCGTCTTACAAGTCTACTTTTTTCTGTGAGAGAACATTTATTTGCATGTTACGGAGGTAAAGGAAGGGCCCCTGGAGCTTGGGAGTGACGAAGCCAATGGTAATGTGCCTGGGGCAGGGAGGTGGGGAAGGAAAAGAAAAAGGTAGGGGCATGCTCCCAGGTGAGCCCTTACATGTCTACTTTGAGAATTATTATTGCACCTGTATAAAAGAAGTGCTAAATGTTAGTTCCTTCACTTTCAAACATTTATACTAACCCTGTAACTTTTTAAGTAGAAGAAGTCTATCCCGTATGATTTTATAATGAAACAAATTATTTGTCAATGTGGAGCTAAAAAAAAAAAAGTGAATATTTAGCCCAGTGATAATTAGTCACAAAGCTTGTGAAGAGAAGATTGCCATCTAAGTCAAAGACACAGTGAGAACATATACATGTTTCCACACTGAGATACTAAAACTCATTTTTCAGAACTTATGCTTGATTTTGTTTTAAGCCTCAGTATTTTTTGGGGGGGGGGGTTAGGAGGAGCATTTTAAGAAACCTTAATATAAAAATATAGTTATTCTACTTCATTACAATATTTATGTGAGAGCAAATTAAATTAAAACAGTAGATATTTACTGTGGCAAAAATATTAATGCAGGTGCCATAAAAATTCTATATTAGTAATTCTGCTATACATTTAAAAATTATTCCTACAATACTACAGAACTACTTATTACCCTTAATATATTTTTAAAAGATTCAGTGAAAAAAGTAGACAACATATGATTTTATTAATAAATAGTGTGAAAGCATCAATGATAACTTTTCTTTTAAACAACCATATCTTGACTTTAATGTTGCATATACTGGCCTCTATGGCACCTCAAATAAACACATGAAAATATTTCTCATTTCCATGCACAGCTCTAACACCATTTACAAATTATCATGGGCAAGGTAACCTTTGCAAAAGTTAATATTCATTTGAACAGCCACGATTAAATGAATATTAAAACAAGCAAGATACAGACTATGTTCCATATGCACCAGATGTCAAGTTGTAACATTAAATAATTTTCTTATTTTCTTTAAAGGGACATCTTTTGTATATGTGGGTGCTCAAATGAAAACTGAGGAATGCACTCTTTGACCATAATAACAAAATTCACACACAAGAGGGTGTTTGTCTCCTCTAAAAGAAGCAATACATTTTTTGCTCATAATCTCTAAGCATCATTTCCCATATTATTAATGAAAATGCTTACAAGCACCAACCCCAAATTCTGTCTTCAAGGGAACGTTATTAAAAAAGAGTGGCTCATTACATTTAAAAAGGAAAAAAGGTCAAATTTCAGCAATACTAATGCTAAAAATAAATTTCTTAGCATCCACAAAGTACAGTATTTCCATACATTTTATATTATGTGCAGATTTATTTTCCTTAAGAAGTAAAATGAAGTTTGAATAGTACTGTCTGTGGTGTGGTGACATCAGCAACTGCCAGTTCTTGTCCATCAACAAGTCCCAATTCTAAAACGGAAAAAGCATCATTAACCCAAGGGGGAAAAAAACTCAACAAAAACGATAACGACACACAGATACACAAACTATAGAATATTATGGTTGAGATAAACATCAGTAAAATATATTGTTTAAAGGAACACAAACTATAGAATATTATGGTTAAGATAAACATCAGTAAAATATATTGTTTAAAGGAAGTAATATATTTGATTTCTTTAGAAATTTTCGTGTATTCTACTAAAAGAGCAATTAAATCTATTATTTCTAAAGATATAAGTATTTAAGATGATATCATTATATGAAGGTATTAACAGCAAATCTAAAAGGAATTGTTACTTTTACCAAAAAAAGAAGTTGATTATTAAATATACTCATTTAAAATACCTTTCAATGTCTTGGAGAGATTTGGCCTTGTTCGTTCTTCAATAGAGGTTACTGACTAGAAAACAAAATTATTTTAATGTAAAACACATTAAATGAAATTAGACTTTTAATGTAATTGTGAAAGAAATAAAAACTGAACACTTCTCACCTGTAAGTAAAGGGTTCTATTTTTTCCCTCTAATGTTGCTGTGATGGCTGGAGATTTCATCTGTCTAAATATAAGTGTGAGGGGAAAAAATCAAAGATCACTTTTTAAAAAACAATTCTAGTTTTAAAGTTTTAAAATCTCAAAAATTATTTCTACAACATAACAGAAGTCCAGAACACTTACAGAGAAGCACTATTGGTTAGATAGTCCAAAACCTCCTGTAGTTTTGCTGATGAAGAAAACTGAATATTTTGCGGAAGCTGGCTACAAGCTGGACAGTTTTCCTACATATATGAAACACAATAAATCACAGTGGCACATGCACCAATAATAGTCTCTTTATAATAATGAAATAAAAATGAAGCTGTTTTATAACCATGCATATTTCCTATGAGCGAATGTTTATGCTTGAAAAATCTATGCTTTTCATAATAGGCCATTTTTCCTAAATTACTTTGCTATATACTATTTCTTTCAGGCTACACTACAAAAGATATATAGTAACTAAGGTTCTAAAAGCTAGATAATACTTAGAGTATGGGCAATTTCATTTATTAATATTTAAAAATCAAAGTATGCATGATCAAAAAAAGTTCCCATTAGTATAATACTACTAACCTTTCTCTCTGCTTCAAATGTGTATGTGTACAGTCCATCTACATCATTGAACACCAAGTAATTATTAAGGGGAATATATGCGCTGTAATGAAAAGATGTCCACATTTATATAACTGAACCAGATCAAAACAGAAATTTACATCCATATTAAAAATAAAACTCATTACCTTGTGGCTATTTTAAAAACTTCAGTGGCACACACAGCTGAAAAGGGGAGAAAATAAAGTTGCTTTAACTCAATGAAAATTAAACATTTAAAATTAGATGTTTTTTAGAAAGTAAGTTGTAAATCAGAACAGATAAATTTACAAGGCTATTGATTAAAAATAGATTAAAATTTATATGCTCTTATTTTTAAAACACTGAAAAAGTAACATTTTATATTTGTTTTGGACAGTCCAAGTAATAGAGTAATGTTTTCCTTCCTCTTCAGATTAATGAGCAGCCTGTTATAATGATTAAACAGAAATGGTATGAAAATGTCTGCTTACTACAGACCACTATGTGATATAATGTAAAACAAATTATATGCAAGGCCTAATAGCTAATTCTTTTTTGGACAGCTTAATTATACCACCCACCCTAAAAGATATCACATTCCTATCACACCAGTTTTCTGAGATCAAGAAGCTGCAGAAATGTCAATTTAGATATCGAATCAAAAACTAAAGGCAAGAAAACAGTAAGTGATGGCCTTTTTTCCTCACCTGCAATGACTGCATTTGTGGAAGCTACTGCAGGAATGATTCGTTTTACTACCCCTGAAAAAACATACGGATTAAAACACGATCATTTCTTTCAAAAAGTAGGTATCTTAAGTTAGGCAATACGATTTATTAAATAACATTTTCCACAACTTGATGTGTCAGGCTTTCAAGTGACAAAATAGACTTAAGTTGAAGCATGAAGCAATCTTCTTCCACATTCCCATCATTTTGTAGCATGTTCAGATTCTTAAGGAAGTTACAGTAGCAAAGAAAAGTTAACTCTTCACTAAGCTTCATAGATGAGACCATGATATAACAGCTAACAATTAGGGTGTTTATTTTGTTCCAAGAACATTGTGAAAATTAAATAGATATTACTGATTTTTCCTAACATCCTTATGTTAATCTTCTTACTCTGATTTTAAGGACAAGGAAAACGAGGTTGAGAGAAATTATATCACATCTACAGCTATACACCTAGTAAGTGATTGGGGTGGTATATGAAACCCAGATCACCCCAAAGGGCATAATCTTAACTGATACATGAAATAACACTATACTCAGGAAGGTTTGGGTAAACTATGAAGAACAGGAATTACCTTATCTTCATTTAACTCTACAGCTTGCACTCCTCTATTGCATAGTTCTCTATTTCTACCCTACTTTTTATATCAACACTCAGATTAGCAATGAACAAAGCTCTACCTTAAACAATTTTTTAAGTAGAAAATATTCTATTTTATGACATTTGAATTGTTCACTTTAGAAAAAAAACCCACAAAGGCAAGTACCTATGTTAATTAGAGTATGAGGGAGTCCTGAAATTGGGACTTCTGGTGTAGGCAGGATTCAAAAACTTCAAAAAAAGGCAAATTTCTTAGAAGACACGAAGTCAGTTAAGTCTGGAAAACTGTTTCTAAAAAGTTAATTCTGACCATATGATTACGTATAATTCCAGGCAGAAGTAGGGAGAAGCTAACCTGATGACAGTTAAACTGGATATTCTCCAGTGAGCCACATATAGCAGGACGTAGTGAAAGGAAGAGCAGGTAGTCACAAACAGTAAGAAGAAGAGACATTGCCCAGCAAGAACCAGAATGGCAGCATAGGTAAACACCAGTACTCGCCGCCTCCCATAACCACATCAAAATTACATTTAAAATGCAGTACAATCATCAGTCAGAACCACCTGAAATCTGGCTAAATGGAAGTCTTACAACTAGAGAAATAAAGAAAGTATATCAAGACTAGTAGGAGGGGCAGAGGCGCAGAACGAGCTGGTCCTACACCAATGTGTGGTGTGGTTTTTTGTTGTTGTTTTAAAATATTTTTATTGATTTCAGAAAGGAAGGGAGAGGGAGAAAGACAGAAACATCAATGATGAGCGAGAAACATCGATTGGCTGCCTCCTGCACTGGGGATCAAGCCCACAACCTGGGCATGTGCCCTGACCAGGAATCGAACCCATGACCTCCTGGTTCATAGGTCGATGCTCAACCACTGAGCCACACCAGCCGGGCAGTGTGGTGTGTTTTCAATTGGGATATCTCCCCTGCAGAGGCATTACATGAGAAGCCATGGTTCCTAGGCCTACACCAGACGCCCCAGCCCAGGGTTCCAGAGATGGGAAGAGAAATCCCCAAAACTTTGGACTGTAAAAAACAGTCGGGATTGATGCTGAGTGACAGGGAAGATGCTGGAGACCCAGGCAACTCCTCTTAAAGGGCCACCACACAAACTTACACAGTCCTGCTTCCACTGAGCTCCAGCCCTGGGGCAACAACTCAGGAGGGATTCCGGGACATACAGGGAGGAACTGGATTGTCATTGGAGCAAGAACTCAGGGGCAGCTTTCTCCCAAGCAAGGGTACTCAAAGGGGTCATTGTTCCTATGCTGAAACCTCCCTCCCCTACCCGTCACAGAGCTGACTGGCAGCCATATCTGAGTTCCCATCAGCATGGCTCACACTGTTGGCTCCACGCTGGTGATTTCCTGAGACCCCACCCCAACCAACTTGCAGGCCCACCCAGGCTGTTTGCAGTGGCTTTTCCATATGAATGGCCTATCCTGGCTCAGGCTTCAGACTTTCCTAAAATCTCTCAAACAAGCAGCAACTGCCATCAGCGTGCCCCAAACCTATTAATAAGAGGCACAAGACTCAGCATTAGGAACAGCCTGCCTTGCTTCACAGCTTGGCCTCACCTGGGCACCTCCAAGCCCAATACAAATAGGAGAAATCTGGATCTCTCTGTAACTCTTGCCGGGCAGACCCAGGTAGTGGCTGACTCTGCACCTCCTGGGAGGCTCCAGAGCCACTGCACCCGGTGGACAGCATCAGACCATACCAGATTACAACTCTATACATTCACAAGTGACACACTCAAGGAGCAGACCCAGTGATCACAAACACCCCACTTAAGCAAGTCCTGCTCCATAGGGGTGTTTCCTGCACAGCAGCTCTCACGCTGTAGTCATAGCTGGTCCTCACAGCCAATTGGCAGGGAGGTCAATTCCTCCCAGTGACGCCAACAGCAATCAAGGTTCAACTACATAAAGAGTGTGCACACAGCCCACACAGGGGCGCACCTAAATTGTCCAGCTCAGGTGACTGGGGAGGCTGAGTCACTGGCCCTACAGGACACCTACTATACAAGGCCACTCTACCAATTCCAGGAGACATACCAGCTTTACCAGTACATAGAAACAAACACAGGGAAGTAGCCAAAATGCAGAGACAAAAAGAAACATATCACAAATGAAAGAACAGAAGAAATCTCCAGAAAAAGACCTAAATGAAATGGAAGCAAGCAAACTATTAGATACAAAGTTCAAAACAATGGTTATAACATTGCTTAATGACTTAATGAGAGCTTCAATGGACTTAGTGAGACTTTCAAGGATGTTATTGAGAATTTCAAAGACATGAAAAAGGTCCAGTCAGAAATAAAGGATACACTAACTGAAATAAAGAATAATTTACAGGAACTCAACAGTAGAGTTGAGGATGCTAAGAATCAAATCAACGATTTGGAATATGAGGAAGTAAAAAACCCAATCAGAAGAGCAAAAAAAAAAAAGAATCCCAAAATATGAAGATAGTGTAAGGAGCCTCTCAGACAACTTCAAGGGTACCAACATTTGCATTATGGAGATGCCAGAAGAAGAGAGCAAGATACTGAAAACCTATTTGAAGAAATAATGACAGAAAACTTACCCTACCTGGTGAAAGAAATAGACTTACAAGTCCAGGAAGTGCAGAGTCCCAAACAAGAGGAACCCAAAGAGGCCCACACCAAGACACATCATAATTAAAATGCCAAAGGTTAGAGACAAAGAGAGAATCTTTTTTTTTTTTTTTTCATATATAGGGCGTAATGTCACAGGAAAGTCATAGTATCCAGCCACCTGTGAAGAATAAGCCCAAGTTGCTGTTGGATGTGTTATTCACAGAGGAGCCATTCTTCAGGCGCTCTGCTCTCTTCACACCCAACAAAGAGAGAATCTTAAAAGCAGCAAGAGAAAAGCAGTTAGTTACCTACAGGGGGGCGCCCATATGACTGTCAGCTGATTTCTCAACAGAAACTATGCAGGCCAGAAAGGAGTGGCAAGTAATATTCAAAGTGATGAATAGCAAGGACCTACAACCAAGATTACTCTACCCAGCAAAGCTATCATTTAGAATTGAAGGTCAGATAAAGAGCTTCACAGATAAGGAAAAGTTAAAGGAGTTCATCACCACCAAACCAGCATTACTTGAAATGTTGAAGGATTTTCTTTAAGAGGAAGAAGAAAAGTAAAAAAAGGCCAAAAATATGAACAATGAAAAGGCAATAAATACATATCTATCAACAATTGCATCTAAAAATCAAAATAAATGAACAAGGATCCTAATGAATAAAATAAACTGATGAATAAAATAGAACCTGAGGCATGGAAACATGGAATAGACAAATCTCAGAGGGTAGGAGGGAAGGGGGCCAAGAAGAGATTAGCCAAAAATCTTATATGCATACTAGAGACCCAGTGCACGAAATTCCCCTCAGCCCAGCCTGGACCCTCTCCAATCCAGGATCCCTCTCACAATCCTGGACTGCTGGCTCCTAATCGCTCACCTGCCTGCCTGCCTGGTCGCCCCTAACTGCCCCACCCTGCTGGCCTGATCACCCCTAACTGCCCCTTGCTGCCGGCCAGGTTGCCCCCAACTGCCCCCCCCCCCCCCCGCCGGCCTGGTCACCCCTTACTGCTGCGCCCCCCCCCCCCCGCCGGCCTGGTCGCCCCCAATTGCCCCCCTCTGCCGGCCTGGTCGCCCCTAACTGCCAAAATGATAAGGACACCCCGTACCCTCTACCCCTCAAAAAAGCTGGACTTCACTTCTCATTTTACTTTGTACTCCTTGTGAAGAACCTTAATCACCAGGCTGCAAAGCATGCACCCTGCTCAAAGGTACAGAGGGATGAATGAGAATACATATGAAAAAGAGTTTCCAGTTCCTCATCAGGACTAACTGAATTCATTTATTAATTCAGACCATTACCAAATGTGTACCATATGCCAGACACTGTTCTAGGTGTTACACAAAAAAACAAAACAAAACAAAAAAAACACCTGCTCTCATAGAGCTCTCATGCTGATGTGGGGGATTAACATTCAAGTAAGTACATTAGCAAAGTTCAGATACTGAAGAGTTCTATGAAGAAAAGTAAAATGAGGTATATGTTATAGTTGGGATGATCAGGTAAGACCTTTTTCAGGAGGTGATAGTTTGAGCTGAAACCTAAACCCTGAGAAAGACGCCATACAATGACCTAGGGAAAGAGCATTTCTGTAGAGTAAACAGCAAGGGCAAAGGCCCCAGAGCAGGGATGTATATGAGTGTGCGAGTATGCAATATTCTTTGCAGGAAAATGAGATTAGCATTAGTTCTGAGCAATTACAGAAAGGTAAAATACTGAATGGTTAAGAAGTCATTTTCAGTTGAATGATCAGGAGAACTGGTTGGTACCTGAGGGATAAGCAGCCAGGCTCGAGGGGGTCCAAGGAAGAGCAGTGCAGGCATAAGGATCAGGAGGATATCAGAGCTCTAACATAGGAATAAGCTTGCTGTGGTCAAGGAACACAAAGCAGGTCAGAATAGGGGGAGTTCAGGAAGCAAAAAGCAGTAAGAATGGAATTTTCAAATGACCTTGGAAAAATTCTATAAAGGATGAACTGTGAGTTCCTAGATCAGGAAGCATTGATCCCTAAGATTGAACACTATGATTGTTCACTGAGACAAGTCTTCTTGGACTAGTCTCATTTAGTCACTCTGACTAGCTTAGAACATCTGGAAAGGTCTTTCATGACATCCTTGTGAACAAGACAAAGAAATAGGAAGTACTCAAGAAGGCCTGACCAATAGAATGAGATAAAACCTAAAATCTAGGGCCAGATCAGAAGTGTAATTCAGACGTCAATTCTCTGCCAATTTAGTCTTATAGATGAGGCTTAGCAATTGCATATATGAAAAAACTTCTAGATTTTAGTGGGCAATTACCTCAAAAAGTTGAAAATATAGGACCAATGTAAACAACAGAAAACCCTACTCTCCTCTAAGGCTACATCAATTATCAGAATTATCAGAAGGCTGTTATCTTAAATAAGAATATTTTATATATTCTATGTAGATTCTAACCTAGTTAAGAGAACTATGGATAACTGAAATATGGTTATAGAAAAACAACATGATGGGGACTTAAAAGTCAGGCGCATATCAAAGGGTTAAAGGAACTAGGGAGGTTCATGGCAGTGATAAAGATTTGGAGGGAATGTGACCACGGTTCTCAATGTGTTAAGTGCTATTACTTAAGGGAGCTAGGTTTATACATATATGGTATACACTGGGACAATACTCAGACCAAACTAAAGATGGAGATTTCTGCTCAATATATAGAGTGATTTTCTAACAGTCTTGTCCAAGTGTGAAACAGACTGCCCCAGGAGGTGATAAATTGCTCTTCACTGAATGATAAAGTGAATGAGTCAATTTCCAATACTAAGTAGATAAGATCCAATGATTTTATCAAAGTCTTCTAGCTAAGTAGTAGTATGGATTCTGCTGAACTCATTTCCAACTGTGGGGCATCTGAAAACTTTATTCCCACGGTACCTTTACTGAACTTCAAATGCGTGGTAGAGTCTCAAATAACTTATCATTTATTTCCTCCAAAGTATCCCCAGCCAGTAAAAAAGGATCGTCCCAAATCATTATTCATGGCAATTTGCTAACTTACCTTGAGTGAGTCTATATGTAACACCCCTAATGTTATAGTGTGATGCTCTCTCTAGGGATTTTTGGAAAATCCACTGAATATGATCAGGATCATCTCCATCTAATGGAACCCCTTCTGTTAGGGGAAAACAGAGGAGAGAAAAACAGAAACATAAACATGAATCAACTTGGTTTTTATGTCATTATCCAAATGAATAATATAGACGAATAAATACTTCATGTAACTCTGGATTATGAAATTAGGTTCCTTACCTCCAAAAGGATGCTCCTTAGGCCACTGCAATAGCCTTACATACTCAATACAGTGTTCTGGTAGCCTGGGCATAGATGCAATGGTGCACATGGGAAAATTAACCTAAAAACCAAGCCCTTTTTAGTGGATTTAAAACAATGACTTATTTTAAAATTTAACTTGTACATGATTTATTTGTAACAGTTTGTTTTAATTCACCTTAACCCTCCACTTACAGAAACAAAACTTTTATACCATTAAGATTTCTAAAATTATCTGAGTCACTTCACTCAGGTTTTCCCTATGTAAATTTAACTTTGTTAGACTGTGTAAAAAATATGCTGAATAAATTCTCAAATTTGTTATGATCTAAATCTGAAGGTATAAAACAGAAGCAAATTCACAGAATGAAATTAATTCCAAGTGAATACTCATAAATAGATCAAAATTCTAACTGTCCTCTAAAGTGGATATATAGATGAAAGAGCCTCATCTTTGGAAAGATCATTCTCATCCCTGGAATCTTTATTTCCCAGAAACAATCATAGGCAAGGAAAATAGATGGTAGCTCTATCCAACATACAATTTTAAAACTGATCCCTTAATCCCTACTTCCCAAATAAAAAATTAATACAAATAAATTATGAAAACAATAGTATCAAAGCTATATTTTTCCCTCAAATAGAGCAAGTTTCATATTTTATCATTTTTCTTCTCAGCATGATTTTGAAAATATGGTTACCCCTAATTAAAAATCCTAAATATTGAATAGACTTAATATTTCAACATAATTCCATCCCAAGATACTGTAAAACAAATGCAGGTGCTTTTTAGGGTTACCTGTGGTGGATACAGCTCCAGTGTGCATTCAATACAAGCAGTCATTCCAGGCAGAATTACCCGGGCATTTCCTTTAAAACCTTCTGTCCCCCCATCTATCAAAGGGACAATGGAGCTTGGATCTAATACACCATCTTCATAATTGAGAAGCGATATCTAGGAAAATTATTTGAAGGGTTTAAAAGGAGAAGGGGATAAGAATTCAAAAGATAGAACATGCTGTCAAGTAATTCCACAAATTAATAGCATGACTGAATATTAATATATCAAATCAAGGGATATTAGCAATATTGGTCCTCACCTAAAAATTAATGATAGCAGTAAACAAGTACATAAACTTAACTGAAATTAAACTCTGATTTTTAAAAAATATGATATGCAATTCTAATTTTCAGTGTGTTAAGAGCAATAGCAAGAACTTCAGAGAACTGCAACACTGAAGTCTTTACCAGCATGCCATTTATCCATCTTCTGGCTATGATAGAGTCCAGTCCACATACAATTATATGAAATTCTGTAAGAAAAAAATGCAAGTTTAGTTTTTAAAAGTGCCAAGGTACAACATAATTTACACCTTCTAAGAAAACACACACACACACAAAAATCACTTTTAGCCCTCGCTGGGTTGTTCAGTGGTTAGAGCACAGGCCTGAGGGCAGGTTCCATTCCAGTCAAGGACACGTACCTTGGTTGTAGGCTCAATCCCCAGCCCTGGTTGGGGCACATGCAGGAGGCAACCAATCGATGTGTCTCTCTCACATCAATGTTTCTCTGTCTCTCCCCCTTCCTTCACTCTATCTAAAAAAAAAAAAAAAAAAATCAATGGAAAAAACATCCTCAGGTGAGGATTAACAGCAACAACAAAAAAACAAAATCCACTTTTTATTATAACACACACATATACAAACATCTCCTAATCCTTGAATAATCCTTACTCAAGTCAGTGCAGCAAAATGCAGTTAATGGTGTCAAGTAAGAATTAAAACAATGGCACTGTGCTCTTTTCAACCAGCCAACAACTTTACTGAAAAGCAACACCAAGAGATGAAAACAACTAAATAGCCTTCAAATAGCTACCAACCAAGTAATAGTTAGAATTTAGTGAGAGATGAATTTCAAAGAGAACAACTTACGTCGATAGAAAGTGTCATTAAAATCCTGGATCTTGTTAAAATGTCTGAATATAAGTAAAGGAACTTGAACTGCTAAGTTTGTAATTTATAAAGTGAATTTGAAAATACCATAAGGAAAAACTTATAAATGTATATTTAAAACAAGAAATAGATCATAAATGTTCAAAGTATTGGAATTCAAGGAAGATGACAAAATGAACACAAGCCACTTCCTGACAAAACCGCTTTTATAACACTCCTCTCCCTAACTACTTAGTCTCCCTCACATCCCTGAACCCCTATAACATTTAATTATATTTATGACTCTGTAATATGTTCTACTTGTTTTTATATCAAATCCTGAGCCCTGGGAAAGCAGAATGTGTGTATCCTCAACCATCAGCATCAAGCCAAGAAACCATAAACATTTAGCGATGGGATCAAGCACATCATAGTTCCTATTTAACTGGGTGGTTTTAAGAGTTACTGCAAAACTAATAAAAAACAAACACACACCCCGGCTGGTGTGGCTCTGTGGTTGAGTGTCAACCTATGAACCAGGAGGTCATGGTTTGTTTTCTAGTCAGAGCACATGCCTGACTCAGTCTCCAAGGGGGGGGGGGGGGGGGGGTGCAGGAGGCAGCTGATCAATGATTCTCTCATCACTGATGTTTCTATCTCTCTCCCCCTTTCTCTCTGAAATTAATAAAAAAATATTTTAAAAAAACACACAGAAGATCCCAAAAAACAACTTTTTCAGTTGTCAATGATTTGTTATTATTGTTTTTTGGGGGAGTGGAGGTGGGGGGTGGGGAGAGAGAATTCTTTCTTCCTCTCTCAGTTTACTAGTTTTCTAAGTCTCTTTCTTTAATCCAACAAAACCCTACCAGCAGTCTCCTCCTGCCTGGGGGTGCAATAGGAACCCCTTCAAAACTGGCTGGGCATCAACCAATCATAGCACTTACCATTGTAACAACCCATATGCATGCAAAGCATTTAACTGTCCTAATGGAGCAATTTTGTTTAATAATATATGTTATACTTCTCTAAAATTATAGTAATTCATTATTCATGTTTTTAAAGCAAAATGGAAAAAGAGGAATAAAAATGTGGCCTACAAACAAAGCTATAAAAAATAAATTCAATACAAGCCCTCACCCATTCAGATCTGTTTCTTGAAGCTAGGCAAACAGGACATAAGTGACCACTAGAACAGAAAGATCAAGAGTACCCGAGCAAACACTGGAGGAGCAGCAATGAGGGAGGGACCCAAGGAGCCAGACCAAAAAAGCCCATCTCCTGGATTTCTAGAAAATGCCCCGTTTCCCAGATCTAAATAATGGGGGTAACAAAGTGTACATGTTTTTTTCTTTCTCCTTAACCGGGGCCTGTATTTGCATCTTTATACCTTTTACTTAGAAATAACAGATTCACAGGGATTTGTAAAGAGTACAACCTGCATCTTTCACCAGGTTTCCCCCACCGGTTATTTCTTACATTAGTACAACCTCAAAACCGTGAATGGGACATTGGTACAAGTGTGTATCATTCTGTCATGTGTAGACTTGTGTAACCACCAGTCTAGACACACAATCAATCAGCACAAAGATCTCCCTCCTGCTACCTGTTCGGAGTCACACCTTCCCTGCCCCCACCATGCCTAACCTCTGACAATCACCCATTTATTACATCTCTATAATTTTGTCATTTGAAGTGTTATATAAATAGAATCATACAACAGATGACCTTTTGAGATTGGCATTTTTCATACCGCATAATGGCCTTGATATCCATCCAAACTATTATGTTTCATAGTTGGTATATTTTTATATTGAGTATTATTCCATAGTATGGCTGTATCACATTAAACAATTCATTTATTGACGGATGTTTTGGTGTTTACAGTTTTGGGCTACTACAAATAAAGCTGTTTTGAACAATCGAGAACAAGTTTTTATGCAGGCTAAATGCCCAGGAATGAAACTGCTGGGTGATATGGAAAGTGTATGTTTAGATTTTTCAGAAACAAACTACTTTCCAGATGGCTACAGTATTTTACATTTCCCACCAGCAACGAGCAATCCAGTTCTTCTGTACTTTTGCCAGCATTTTTTAAATTATTCAATATTTAAATAATTAAAATTATTATAATTTTTAATTTTAGATAGTCTCATAGTTGAATGGTAATATTTCAATTTGGCCATAATTTGGATTTCTCATAGGTAGTGATGTTGAACATCTTTTCATGTGCTTTTTACCATCTTTAGTGTAACATCTTTCTTTGTTGTCTATTTTCTAATTGCATTATTTTTACTGTTGAGTTTTGAAACTTCTTTACAAATCCAAGAGTCCTTTGTCAGATACCTGCTTCATAAGTATCCTCCAATCTGCAGCTTGTCTTTTCATCCTCCTTCACAAAGTAAAAGTTTTTAATTTTGATGTTCAATTTATCAAATTTTTTATGTATCATGCCTTTCATGTGGTCAAAGAACATGTCACCAAACCCTAGATCCCAAAGATTTTCTCCTGTTATCTTCCAAAGTTTTGCAGTTTTACGTTTGACACTTAAACCTTTAATCCATTTTGAGTTACTTTTTGAGGTTAGGTCGAGATTCATTTTTTTTATCTATGGCTATCCACTGGCCCACAATTTGTTAGAGATTATCCTTCTTCTGTTAAATTGTTTTTGAGCCTTTGTCAAATATCAATTGGCCATACTTGCATAGGGCTATGTCTATCTTGTCTACTCTGTTTTACTGATCTGTGTCTCTCTGGCAATTCTACAGTCTTGATTATTGTAACTACATAATAAGTCTTAAAATTAGATAGTAACCCCTCCCACTTTTTCCCCCCAGCATTTTAGGTATTCCTTTGTCTTTCTATATCAATTTTAGAATAATCTGGTTTGTACTGACAAAAATTTTCCTGGGATTTTGGCAGATTGTGTTAAACTTAGATACAAATTTGGGGATAAGTGACATCTTTACTATGTTGAACTGTCCAATTCCTAAACATGAAATCTTTATTTATTTAGATCTTCTTTGATTTCTTTCATCAGCATTTCATTGTTTTCAGCATATAAATCATATACTTACTATATTCACAACTAAGGTGTTTTTCTTTATGTGGTTATAAATGGCATTGTATTTTAAATTTCAGTTTTCACATGTTCACCGCTAGTTCACAGAAATATAATTGAATTTTGTATGCTGACTTTGTATCCTGTAGGATTTTCTATACAGCAAATCCCATCTCCTGAATTTCTATAAAATACTAAAAATTCCCGATCTAAAGGTATGAAAACCAAGAGAGTGAATACTTTTTAAAAACATACTTCTTATAAAAATAAACTGACTCTGACACACTTCCATTTGGTTAATAATATACTGACTCTCTCTTTTGTCTGCTACTTTAAGGAGACACAAAGATTAATTGGATCCAGCCTAGGGGCTTAGAGTCTAGGAGAGGAGATATGGAGCTGATACTGAACATAAGGACAATAATGCAGAATAAACAACAGAACTGGTTAAAAGAAGCTTAATTTAAAAATTAGTATAAAAAATGTATACAACCTTACAAAAAACACTGGAAGATAGAGCAAAATGTTATCAGCAGATAGCTCGGTAATAACTTACTGCTACTGATATTCTTCTTGCTTATCTGTATTCTCTGTGTTACATATGTCTTTCATAGTACAGAAAAACTCACAAAAGCTTCACAAAATCAAGTAATTTTTTTGTGTGTGAAAAGGATACGGAACTACAGTGCAATTAGGAACTCTGTCATTTAGAAATTCTGCAGCAACTTCAGCTTTAGGTCTTCCAACATCTTTAGGCCTATAGGAAAAATTATATTTCAATTATTATTCATGATATAAATCTAGATGAGCTACATAATTTCAAACATAAAAATATCCATGTTGAGTTTAATTAGAGGACATTTAGAAGAAATATTTGTATCTAAGTATTTGGGATGAACAATCAAAATGTCAAACCTTGTTAATGTTCCAAATTAAGTACTGACAAGTCTAAGAATTTAGATGAAAAAGAGAGTTTTATTCCCTCAGGTAAAGCATAATAATGGCATGTTTCCTGGCCATTTCTCAAAGTAAAAAAATAATTATCCCAGGCCTAGGGCCTTCTAAGTATCTACCCTGAATCCCAGAACTTCAAGATGTTACTATGCAGGTCTTGGCTGAAATATACATAATGAGATTCATTCTAGGGATGCAGGAACCTTCACTTACCACAAGTAAGTAATAAATTTTGTGTCCTGTAATAAGCTGAAATCCCATTTTTGAAAAAGTAATAATTCCGAAGGCATTATCTAAAATTTAAATGTCACTAATATTTTCATGAAGCTAAAAATACAAGGCCTCAAAAGATCACTCCTAGATAATAACCACAATCTCTCTTCTAATCTCAATGCATATGACATATTCTTTCCTAGTACTTCCTCATTCTCCTCACAGAAATCATTCCCAAATATATACATAGTAAGTGCTTCGTTACTACTTTTTTACAACCTATTTTTGTTATATACATAGGTCTATCATACCCACTGGACTGAACACCTGGGAAAAAATGACCATATTCTTATCTCCTTCATATGTAAGTACAGAATAAACACTTTAAAAATAATAAAAATTTTTAAAAATCAATGTGATTAGAAATATTTTATTTAAAATTGGAATATTAAAGAACCCGGCCAGCAGGCTCAGTGGTTGAGCGTCGACCTATAACCAGGAGGTCATGGTTTAATTCCCGGTCAGGGCACATGCCCAGGTTACAGCTCGATCCCCAGTGTACGGCATGCAAGAGGCAGCTGATCAATGATTCTCTCTCATCGTTGATGTTTCTCTCATATATACATTTTTAAAAATCTTCATTCATTATTTTAGCCACAAATTGACGGGCATGGCCATTATTATGATAACCAATTAATTCAATAGTAGTTTTTTTTAGAACATTTATACACCAAAGTTAGTTAGACTGGCAAGGACACCAGAACTTTTCTATAGAGCCCTGATTGGTTTGGCTCAGTGGATAGAGAGTCAGCCTGCGGACTGAAGGGTCCCAGGTTCGATTTCGGTCAAGGGCATGTACCTTGGTTGCGGGCACATCCCCAGTAGGGAGTGTGCAGGAGGCAGCTGATCGATGTTTCTCTCTCATTGATGTTTCTAACTCTCTATCCCTCTCCCTTCCTCTCTGTAAAAGATTTTTTTAATTAAAAAAAAAACAAACAATAAAATATATTTAGAAAATAAAATAATATGCATCAAAGAGGTGAGTAACATATTTATTAAAAAAAAAACACTTTTCTATAGTGAAGGGAAATTTCAAGGGTTAAAATATAAAGAAATAAAAGTTAAATGAAGAGTTCACATTGTAACAACATTTCAATAACTTGACTTAGTTTAACCCATTCTTCAATCTCTTTAAGAACTTCCACAAAGGTAAGTTAGAGGTTTTATGCCTATCCTAAATCTTTATCTTTTCTGCTAACCTAACTTCACCCTGTATACCCAGGACTAAGTGATTGCTTTCTGTCAGTAACCTAATCACTGGAGAAAGAAAAGTAGCTCATTATCTCTCCACATCTATACTTCTTTAGTTAACAGACACTTTTATCTAGCCACTCAAACCCCTAAATGTTACATACTAAAATTTATTAATGAACTTTTCCTCAGAACTACATGTGTGTGCCACTTCCAGTTCTCAAAATTATCTCTAACAAACCATTCCTAGAGGATTCTGTATTTCATGTATGTCCAAGCCTTAGACTCTAAGGTAATTATCCCTTTCTTCCATTTCAATTGCTCCTGGCCTTTTCTACTTCATTCTTCATTTCCTTTCCCCTTCTGTAAAAAGTTCCAATTCCATCACAACTTCATTGTCCCAGAGTCACCACTCAGATTTTGGCTCGGTGTCCCCACCAATGTATCTCACTAGGGCCTAATATTCCAGCTGCTGTTCTCTTATGAAATCACCAGTAGGAGGAGGCTGAACTTGGTGTCTTCAGAGCACAATCACCCCCAAATCACATAAACCTGTTGGAAATTTCTGTTAGGACATTAAAACTTACCTAAATAAAAACTGCCTATTTAAATTGGAAACATCTATAGTGTCCATGTCTATAACATGAATCTGTCTAAAACCAGACAAAGCCTGTGGGAATAAAAAAATCCAATTAAGCAGAAATTCCCTCACATTTGAAAAATTTGACATTTATTTTCAAGGTAGTCCTAAATCTACAAATTCTCAATAATAAATTCTGCATAATCATATTCAATTGTTAAATAGACTTGCAAAGTATATATAACATTTATGTTCTTGGAAATGTCAAAATGTGTAACTGCTCAGTTTTAGTCTATAACCGTGGTCGGCAAACTGCGGCTCACGAGCCACATGCGGCTCTTTGGCCCCTTGAGTGTGGCTCTTCCACAAAATACCACGGCCTGGGCGAGTCTATTTTGAAGAAGTGGTATTTGAAGAAGTTTAAGTTTAAAAAATTTGGCTCTCAAAAGAAATTTCAATCGTTGTACTGTTGGTATTTGGCTCTTGTTGACTAATGAGTTTGCCGAACACTGGTCTATAACCAAAAGAGAACAATTCAAAATTTCTACAGTTGTTTTATAATCTCATAAACACATCTGTAAAGTTTATTGCTTTGCTACTGCTCAATACTTTAATTTTACTAATCTTACTAATTAATTGCACTTACTAGTCTTTTTTCAGAATATTGTTATAAGCAATTCATATAAGCTTTATCTTAGTTTACATAACATTAAGCATGCACCATTCAGAAATAACTATTATAAGGTACATAGGTCATACACACACACACAGATACATTGCACATGTAAAAGAAACATCTTAAAAGTATTGAGTCAAGCTCTGGCCACTGTGGCTCCAGGGTTAGAGCGTCATCCCGCACACCAAAGGGTCTCGGGCTCTATTCCTGATCAAGGGCATGTACCTGAATTGCAGGTTTGATCTGCCCTGCTCGGGTGTGAGAGGCAACCAATCAATGTTTCTCTCTCTCCCCACCCCTCACTCTCTCCCTTCTTCTCTAAAATTCAATTTAAAAAAAATCCTTGGATAAGGATTAACAACAACAAAAGTATTAAGTCAAGAATAAGCAATCAGCCCTAGCCGGTTTGGCTCAGTGGATAGAGCGTTGGCCTGCGGACTGAAGGGTCCTAGGTTCGATTCCAGCCAAGGGCACATGCCTAGGTTTCAGGTTCGATCCCCAGTAGGGGGCATGCAGGAGGCAGCCAATCAATGATTCTCACCATTGATGTTTCTATTTCTCTATCCCTCTTCCTTCCTCTCTGAAATCAATAAAAATATATATTTTTAAAAAGAATAAGCAATCAAAACAGCTAGAAAAAAACTTTTGTGTGTCAGTGATAATGTCCTGCATTCTAACAGTACAACCACTGCTCAAATTTACCAGAAGCAAAAGATGGAAAAAAAATAAGTTTCATTAATTAATTATACTTTTCTGGTCTTGGTCAGTGTAAGTGATCGAATTAAATCACTTGTTAATAATTTTCCCATTTTTCTTCCCCTATGGTTACAAGAAGTCCTCAAAAGAGTTGTTTTAGTCTATAACCAAACAAGTCTATACTTGCTTTCTCAAACTCCCTCTGGTGCTTATACTCTAACCAGGGGTGAGGAACCGTTTTTCTGCCAAGGGCCGTTTGGATATTTACAACATCATTTGCAGGCCATACAAAATTATCAACTTAAAAATTAGCCTGCTAGCCCAGCCAGCGTAGCTCGGTGGTTGAGTGTTGACCTATGAACCAGGAGGTTGCAGTTCAATTCCCAGTCTGGGTACATGCCCAGGTTGCGGGCTCAATCCCCAGTGTGGGGCGTGCAGGAGGCAGCCAGTCAATGATTCTCTCTCATCATTGATGTTTCTCTCTCTCCCTTTCCCTTCCTCTCTGAAATCAATAAAAATATATTTATTTTAAAAATTAGCCTGCTATATTTGGTTAAACATGTTGCCACCTCCAGTGACCTGACCTGTCAAGTACTAGTATTTGGCACTGTGTGGATCAATTCCTAAGAACACATTCTTCACTTGGTCACTACACGCATGAGAATTTGTACACTTTACCGCATTCAGTTTTCCTCCTGCTTTACTGGCTAGATTCTTGAGAGCCCTTGTGCTTAGTTCTGGTGATCTCAGACAATCTTTTTTTTCTTCTTCTTCTTCAGACAATCATATAAGCATATCCAACAGACATCTCAACTTAACAGTTTCCAAACTCAACCATCTTTTTCACCAACCCCACCAAATCTGTCCTTCTCCCAGCCTCATGTCAGTGAATGCTAAATCCATCTTTCCAGTTGCTCAGGGCAAAACCCTTGTGTCATCCTTGACTCCTCCCTTTCTCTCCTGTCCCACAACCAAACCATTAGCAAATCCTGTTGACTCATCTTCTGACTGCCTCTCACTACCTCCAACGCTACCACCCTGTCCTAAGTCAGTCATCTCTGGCCTAGATGACTGCGACCACCTTTTACCTAGCCTCTCAGCTTCCTCCTCTATTCTTCCTTCAGTCTTTTCTAAATACATCAGCCACAGTGATCCAGGTTAAAAGTCAGATCAAGTCAACTCATCTGCCTAAATCTCTCCCCAATGACATTCTGACTCAGAGTAAAAGACTAAGTTCTTATAGTAACCTCCAATGCCTCTTGTGGTATTAATTTCAAACATCTCCATCTCCCATTACCTCTATATCCTCTCCGAAAATACTTCCCTTACCTACTTCTGCTTTAGCTATAAGGACCTCCTTGCTGTCCTTGAACAGGACAGTCATGCTCCCACTTCACTGCTTTTGCACCTGCTGTTCCCTCTGTCTAGAATGTTCTTGTTCACCTCTTTGCTCAAATAGCACCTCATAAACCCTTTCCCTTTCTACCAGGCTACCTATATTTCATCTTTCCTTGCTCCAAAACATTTATTATCATCTGACATACTATGTATTTTACTTATCTTTCTCCTTCCATTAAAATGTAAGCCCCACAAATACCTGTCTATATTGTTCAATGCTATACCTGCCTGGTTTGTGGGCTTGATCCCGGTAGACGGCATGCAAGAGGCAGAAGACTGATGTTTCACTCTCACATAGATGTTTCTCTCTCTCTCTCTCTCTCTCTCTCTCTCTCTCTCTCTCCCTCTTCCTCTCTAAGTAGCAATTAAATAATATTAATATTGTCATACTCTTTTTTTAACAATGAGCCTTGGGGGGCTTACAATCAATTTATAAAAAGATATGCCCTGACCGGTTTGGCTCAGTGGACAGAGTGTCGGCCTGCGGACTCAGGGGTCCCGGGTTCGATTCCGGCCAAGGGCATGTACCTTGGTTGCGGGCACATCCCCAGTAGGGGGTGTGCAGGAGGCAGCTGATTGATGTTTCTCTCTCATCAGTGTTTCTAACTCTCTCTCCCTCTCCCTTCCTCTCTGTAAAAAATCAATAAAATGTATTAAAAAAAAATGTGTATCTCTTACGTACTGAAATAAGCAAAGTAACAAGTGGTAAAATTAAAAATCCTATTTTCTTCTTTTGTGTAAGAGTGTATTACAATGCAATAAATAACATGGCCACCTAAAGTTGCTTGATGACTAGTCTTCAGATCTAATCTCCAATTACTTTACATTTAAAATGAGTATATATCTCCTTTTCAAATAACAGCTTCAAAATGGAAAAGGTTAAAAATTAGGGAATATGTGCATGCAATGCCTATCAAAACCACTACCCACCCTTCCCTTCTAGAACTCTGGTTCTCACACTGCTCGAGTATTTATATCTGATAAGGTACTGACATTTGGGTACCCCACAGAGTACATCATACATATTGCTATTTATTTTGTGTGAGTTGTCTCCCCAATGAAACTTCATATTCATTAAGGACAGAGACCATGATGATCTACAATCCCCACAGAACCAGCACAGCACTAAGTACCATGAAGTGTATTAAGTTTTTGGCAGTTTCGCTAGGAGTGATGTTAGTGCTTCCTAGCAAAATTAACATGGCTGTTTATATTTAAACTTTAGCAACATGGCTGACTTTTTAGGTATTTTATCTGGTTCTTTTACTCACTTCATTTTCTAAGGAGTCTACTCAAGTATTTCCACTTTTCTACACATCAGTAGAAGCCTGGCATATGTCAGCTCTCAATTCTACTACTATCCATCTTTGTTAAATAAACTGATACTTGTCAAAAAAAAAAAAAAAAGCTACTTTGTGGTTATCGGAAGTCAATGAAACTAATTAATTAAATCACAAATTATGGATTCCAAACCAGTATACGAAATAGTTTACTAAACAGTACCCTCTCTTAAAATGATAGTCGTTAAAAACAAATTAAACATGGTTCAGTGAACACCTAAGAACTGATCATCTGGATTAGATTCCAGGCCCATCACTATCATCCAAAACAGCAAGGTAAACCATGTAACCTCTCAGAACCACATCTCCATCTACTAGTATATAACATGAGCCAATGCCCTATCTATCTAAGTGGGTTATCTTAAAGAGCAAAAGAAATAATCAATACTTGCAAATTGCATGTTAAAATATGAATTTCCAGTTTTGTTATTTGAAATTAATGAGTGCTTTGCAAGAGGATGCACAAAGATTTCTTTGATAAAGAGCAGAGAAGAAAACAGAAGAATGTCTATCCATGACTTTATGTTGAGCACTTTATAATTTAAGACTGTCTGGAAGCTGACTTGCTAAACTTATCTAACAAAGGCTCAAGACAGAGGTTAATAATCGTAATAAATAAATTTCCTAGTATGACAGAAAAGGAAAATTACCACGAAGGAGAAAAAACACATATTATATACACATGCATGTATATATATATTTACATATATATATTACCAGATTTTTCAGGAGCTCACATCCTAAGCCGCCAGCTCCAATGACTAGAACTTTACATGTATCTAACAAAAACTGGAGAGACTGTAAAGAATGAAAAGGCATATTAAAACCTAGTTATAAAAAACATAAGTACCATTAACACAACAAGCCATAATTTCTGATGTTCCCATGAAAAATGCAAATGAGGATCAAGAGGAGACTTTCTATTTAATAAACTCTTTTAAATTTATGAGCAAGGTAGAATCAGAAATTCTATAACCCTAATGATTTCAGAGCATTTCAACTTCAATGTGTTTACATTGACTCTTATTGTTTGAAATTAAAGGTTATTTCTAAAAAGAAAAACTATGGCCTTAGCCGGTTTGGCTCAGTGGATAGAGCGTCAGCCTGGGGACTGATGGGTCCCAGGTTAAATTCCAGCCAAGTGCATGTCCCAGGCTGCAGGCTTGATCCCCAGTAGGCGGCATACAAGAGGCAGCCGATCAATGATTCTCTCTCATCATTGATGTTTCTATCTCTCTCTTCCTTCTTCTCTGAAATCAATAAAAATATATTAAATAATAATAAAAATAAAAGAAAAAAGAAAAACTATGGCTAGTTAAAGGTTATCTTTTTTTTTTTTTTCATCTTGAAAGGGGATGGAAAGCATCAAATTCATTATTTAACTGGCTTCCTAAAAAGAGAAAATTATAAAAATCTTAAGAACTGGGATCAAACACTGCACAAGGTGTTTAAAGGTCTCAGGAATTAAAAAAAAAACAAAAACAGATAAAATTCTTAGAAAGTTGTATATCAACAGAAATACAATTCGAAACAATCACTTAACGAAAGTATCTTAAATAATTAGGCAAAAAATAAATAAATAAAAATAAAAAGCACAGGAAAGATAGATCCAACAAAAGGCAGAACACTGTCAATTCTGTCCAAAGACTATAGGAGAGAAAAGTAATTCAGATGAGACACTGGTCAAATCCAAGAGTTTGTACCTTAATTCTAGGAGGAGCACAATATTTTTATTTCAAAACAGTATCCCCTTTACACACACGAAATGACATAAAAGTTTACTAAAAAGGATACTTTTTCTACCTTGTAATAAAAAAAAGTCTTATCTAATTGAACATTTGCTTTAAGTCAGACACCATCTGTCCAAAATTCCATTCCTGTTTTACAGAACTCATATAATTTTTAACATGCAATTAGTTATACTCAATCCTAAGTAAAGATGCTCAGTTGAATTAAATTCCAAAATTTAAACAAGCATACCTATCTTCCTATCAAAAGCAATTTCTAAGAGCAAAACTAAAAAGGGGAGTATGTCTCAGAAATCATTTTAAACTAAAATTTAAAGCGAAGTATAAGTTAGAATTTTAAATGAGATTATAGTTATTTTACTAAAAAAAAATCAACGTATTACATGAAAAATGTAAAAATGACTTAAATATTAGCCACTCAAATAAAATCAGTTGCAAATATTCAACTTAGTATTTCAAGATAACTTACACAATTTTATTAGTATTTTTACTATTAGAGCAAGTGAAAAAGAAAGCATCTTATTTTTCAAACAAAACTATTAGAGGAGTTATTTAAAAATAAAAATAAATGTTTCTCACTTCAGTGCTCGGTTCGAAATCAGGGTGTGTGAAGGGTCCAGATCGCTCGAGGAACTTCTTTACATGGTTCCAGCGACCTTCCCAGTCTCCAGTGTCCCCACACCCACCATCAACAGCCATTCTGCACAGAACACAGTAAATTCAGCTGCATAGATCAGTATGAAAAAAAACCACACCTACAACTATTATGGCTTCCCCAAGAGAAAAGGTAACACCAGACCTGCTCAAATAAAAAAGGAATTATTTAATGAGATTATGCTTATGCTTTTAATTTTTTTCTTGGCTATTATAATTTATTTAAAGGTAAGAACTGCATGTGTTTGATTAAATAAATCAGTCTACCTGTTTCTGGGTTCCTAAAGCAAGCCAAAAATCAAATGTAGGATATTGTTTAATCAGTGAGAAATGGGCTTTTATACATTTAGAATTTATAAAAGGTCAATGCAAACTTCCCCAATCTGTTCCTTCAACACACTTGGGTCAGGAAATATGTTATAAGAGGAAAATAAATATGTAACTCCACTTTCAGAATTGTGATGGTTCATATCTAATATAACTCCTGTGTCCTTTCCAAGTTTGAAAGATGTGATTTAAAGATCTTTGATGAAAGGAATTTTTCATACATTTTTATCTGAAACAGAGGTCCCAATTTTCAAAAAAAGAATCTCTTTTAAAACTATGAGATGGTTTTTGTTGCCACTGAACACAAAAAGTTTTAGGTTACAATTACGCCACATATAAGCATTTGAAATCTTTTATATCACACAACTGGGTGTGTTCTAAGACTGGACTCCTCTATCTACTTTGTAATGATTTTTAGTTTTCTAATTTCCTGTAACTCCACAACTTCTACATTCAAATATATTATTTATATCCAATTTTTACAAAAGGGACCAATAAGTATGGCCTGGCAATAAAGACCTTGGGTTTTGATATTACAGCTCATTTGGTTCCATAATTAATAGCATTGTGACCTTGAGCAGATTACTTAACAGCCATAAAACTCACCTATAGATTTTTATAGCTACTTAGGGTAAGAATGAGGGAATCCACATAAAAGGCCTTAGTACAATACTTGGCATATAACAGTGTAAGGATTCAAACTTTATCGTTTTAAGCAAAAGTGGGAAGGAAAGGCGGGAAGAAGAGTGAACAGAAGCTTGCCAGGCCTGTCCCCTTGCAATCGCAATTCCACCTCGAGGGCGACACCCGCAGCCTAAAGCTCCGCCGGGGGACTGGCCCCGACAGGCCGGCCTCGCCACACCCACCGCCGCGCAGCAGGAGCGGCGCCGGGCAGCGCGGGCCAGGTGGGCGCTGTTTACCCCGTCTCACCGACAAAACTGAGCACCTGACAAGCAGCAGGGCGTGTGGTAAACGGGCAAAGCAAGTTCTCTGGAGTCAGCACCCCTTTAGGAGCCAATTATTCTGCAAAAATGACACGAGTGCTTAGTCCGATACCATAGAAAGTTCTCAAAGTCTGCAATTAAGACTGTCTCCATGTTTACGAACGGCCAGTATTCGTTTCGTGTGCAAGTAAGATCCCCTTTCCCAAGGTCACGTCTCTGACCACGGGGACGCTGGAAGAGGGGCGCCAGGTGGTCCCCAGACCTGCGGTCAAGCACCGGCCGGGCCCGGGCGGGGACCGAGACCGCGCGGCCTGTGCTCCGGGTGCCCCCCTCCCAGCCCCCCGGGCCCGCTGCGGCTGGTCCCCTAGGCCTGGGGAGAGGGGAGGCGGGGGTCCCCGGAGAGGGCCCCGGCCTCCCGGCAGCACTAACTTCTCAGCCAGCAGCTCCTCTATTCTCCTTCTTTTCTTCTCCCTAAAAGAAAGAGAGAATAAAAGAAGGGTCAGCATCACGCTACACACTGGGCGCCGCGAGAGGACGGGGGGCGAGGAGACGGAGCGGGGGGTGGGGGGACCCCGGGTGGCGGCGGCGACCGCCCACCGCCGCGCTCGGTCACAACCCAGCCCGGCCGGTGCCCGAATTGCCCGGGTACTTACGGCTCCTCGCCATCCGCCATATTGTTCTCCGCCTCTTCCCAGGTACCCCCACGGCGGGCGGGGCCAGGCGTGGGGGCGGGGCCGGAGGGCGGGGCCTGCCTGATAGAGGCGGGCAATGCGTGGGGGCGGAGCGGACAACGGGGTTTGATGGGGGCCGGAGGGCGGGGCCTGTGGGGCAGCGGCGGGCAATGCGTGGGGGCGGAGGCCGGAGGGCGGGGTCGGTGGGAGCCAGAGGGCGGGGCTGGCATGGGCGGGGGTGGGCGGGGCTGAGGGCGGGGCCTGTGGGGCAGAGGCGGGCAATGCGTGGGGCCGGACAGCGGGGTTGGCTGGGCCGGAGGGCGGGGTGGGCGGGGCCGACTTCGCTGATACCCCAGTGGGCTTTGTAATTATAATCCAACTAGAAAGAGAAGCGTATTTAACGTTTTGGGAGAGGGAGAAGCAGTTCTTGCTCTGTACCACTATACCTGGCTTTTTTCCCCATTTCTTTTGTTATCTTTACATTATTTTTAAAATATGTCTTTATTGATTATTTTAGAGAGAGAGGAAGGGAGAGGGAGAAGAGAGAGAGAGAAACATCCATCAGTTGCCCCCTACTCTCACTCTAACTGGGGATCGAACCTGCAACCTGGGTATGTGCCCTGACCAGGAATTGAACCAGCGACCTTTCCATGATTGAGCCACACTGGCCAGAGCTCTTTTGTTATTTTTAAACCTTTTTGGGTGTTTGGACAAATAAATAAAATTACACTGAACAAATGTTTACTGAATATTAATTACTTATGATCAATGAGTAATCACATTATTATTAACACGCACTGATGGCTTATGGTCATGCGATACTGAGCAATTGAAAGGTAACAGTTCTTGATCACAGTTCCTAAAGGTCACTGATCTCTCCAACAAATGTGGGCCCTACTGGGGCTGCTATGTTGGTCTTGACCAAGATCATTTATTCAGCTTACCCACAGTGCAGCTTCTTGAAATTTGTAAACCCCAGGGAACTCTTCCACACCCTCTGACTTCCTGTAACTCAGCACCAAGGCCTGGCACATCTATAGATAGTAGTCCTCTCAGTCTTTGGTATTTAAGTTAGTGTGTTCACTACATTGCAAGATTCTTGAAAGCAGGGCAAGGCTGCATTCTTCTCAACTTGTTTGTCTCTCAGAATGTTTTCGTGGAGACTTGAAGGGATACAAAATACCTTTGACATCACACTAAAAATTTTCCACCTCTTGTACCCTACCAAGTCTACCAGCTACAACTACAACAATAAAAGTGCAACAAAACAGAGCAAAGTCAGTGGGTGTTCATTTTGAAATCATAGAAAACAAATCAGGTTAAAGCACTATTAATACCATGATACCAAATGAACCATGGGCTGTGTTGTTATTAATAGCAATAACAGTAATATCTAACTGTGAGCAATTACTAATACACTTCCCATTCACTCTTACTCAACTTCATGGCAGAAGTTCTTAGTATAGCCACTTTACACATGAAGAAACTGAGGCTGAATGAAACTAAGTAAGTTCTCAAAGTCACCAGCAAGAAATGGAGGAGTTGGGACTAATTTTGCTCTGATTTTAAATCTTCCCATTTTTCTAGAATCAAGAAAATGTGAGAGCTCAGGAATACTAGTATTTTCACATTTTAAACTTTATTTAACACCAATGACAGCAGTATTTTCTTTTTTTAATTATATTTTATTGATTTTTTACAGAGAGAAAGGGAGAGGGATAGAGAGTTAGAAACATCGATGGGAGAGAAACATCGATCAGCTGCCTCCTGCACACCTCCCATTGGGGATGTGCTCGAAACCAAGGTATATGCCCTTGACTGGAATCGAACCCGGGACCCCTTAGTCCGCAGGCCGATGCTCTATCCACTGAGCCAAACCAGCTAGGGCTCTTTTCTTTTTTTAAATAATATTTTTATTGATTTTAGAGGGGGAGGGAGAGGAAGAGAGAGATAGAAACTTCAATGATGAGAGAGAATCATTGATCAGCTGCCTTCTGCACGTCCCTCACTGAGGATCGAAGCCGAAACCTGGGCATGTGCCCTGACCAAGAATCAAACCTGTGACCTCGCGGTTCATAGGTCGATGCTCAACCACTGAGCCACACCGGTCGGGCTGGAGTATTCCTTAAGAGTCATTGTAGGTTCCTTAACTTCCTTGTAAATCATCAAGGAAAATCAAATTATGCCTTCTAGACTTTGCTTTAGGTATATTTTATTGTTTTCTGACTTTTTTGAAAAGTGGTGGCATGTGGATAGTGAATTCAGCTTTTAGTAACAGCACCATTTGCATGTTTAGAGACTGTTATCCTCATACACTAGAATCTTAGAATTTTCCCTACCACACCATGAAGTTAACTAAAATACTTTTCCTCATGCATTTGAGATAAAAGGAGGTTTACTATATCAACCAGCCCCTTAACTGGGGGCGGGGGGGGGGGGGGGGACCCTTTGGAAGCTGTAGCAGGGAATGTACAACTAAATTGTTTGGGCTGGGATACAAAACTACCATTATCTATTAAAGCGATAGGGGGAAGGCATGTAATAAGAATAGGACCACAGGTGTTTATGATTACTCACCTTACTACCTATAGATAAGAGGTTTTCTTACAGACCCTGGGACTCTGGAGGACATTCTGCAAGGGGAAAATCAGGGCTTTAAAAAGATAAGAGACACCTCTAAGCCCGGTTAGTCCATGACTCAGAAAGGAAAATACCTTTTGAGAACAAAGGAAGAACAGCACAAGCTTTGATTTGGTTGCTGTGCCTGGACCCCTGACCCCCTCCGGGAGTTTGCCTCCGCAATGCTGACCATTCTCCGGTCCTGGAACGGACTGAGCTGGGTTTTAACATCATAGAGAATTAGTAGGAGAGGTTAGAGCAGAATTTCCAGGATGACCTGCTGCTCTCCCATACTGCCAGCATTATTGGAATAAACACTCATACATGGCCCTAACCGGTTTGGCTCAGTGGATAGAGCGTCAGCCTGCGGACTCAAGGGTTCCAGGTTCGATCCCGGTCAAGGGCATGTACCTTGGTTGCGGGCACATCCCCAGTGGGGAGTGTGCAGGAGGCAGCTGATCGATGTTTCTCTCTCATCAATGTTTCTCTCTGTAAAAAATCAATAAAATATATTTTTAAAAAATAAGTAAACACTCATACATGATTCAACCCGGTCTCTGATTAATTTGGCTCAAGTAGTGACAGGTGGCCTTGGACCGGTTATGTCCGGCATCAGAAGCACTGTGCTTGCTCCCTTAGTGAAAGTTGTCCCCAAATATTAGGATAAAACCAAGAAAGGTCTTTTTGAGAGGAATCCATGTTTCTGCCCAGTAAGTACTGAGTGCAGAACAATAGTTCACTGCAAACCGTTGTTTGCTTCCAAAGGCAAACAGCGTGCCCAGATCGGGCTGGAGTGCCCAGAGTGCCCACTTGATCAGAATGGCACAGTCGTGGAATAATTTTGCCCGGAGAGAACAGACATGGAGAACAAAGAAGAGAACGCACCAACCCTTCAGTTCTACAGTCTTCTTCCCGATTTTGCCCATCTGATTTCACTCCTAGTGACGCGTGAGGAAACACGATCATCACATTCAGATGTGCAGAAGTTAGTAAGGACTTCGCTTCCAAAACCAGCTCAGCCTCCAGTAACACTACAGTTGCCTCCATTCCGTTTCACTTAGGCTGGCGTCGGAACAGCTGCAAAACCTTCCCCCAAAGGCCACGCATTCCTCACACGCCCAAGGGGTGTGTTAACGGAGCTGTGCTTGGACTTCCGGGGAAGGTGCTGCCACCTCGCCCAGCCGGGATTCCCGCGGGCTCCTTCCGGTCCTTTCGTCTCTCTCCGGAACGCTGCCGCGGGCTCCGCCGCAGGATCCCAGTCGTCCGGTGACCGACCGACCAAGCAGCGCCAGCAGGAAGTGAGCGGAGGAAAAACGCCCGCCCGCCTCCGACTCCCCCGGTTCTGCCGCCGCCAACCGCAGAGCCACCGCGCACCGCTCGGGGGCGCTTGCCGTCGCCGCCGCCTCCGGATTCCAGAGGCGGAGAGCCCCGGCCCCGAGCAGACATGGACGTGAACCTCGCCCCGCTCCGAGCCTGGGACGACTTCTTCCCGGGCTCCGACCGCTTCGCCCGGCCGGACTTCAGGGACATTTCCAAATGGAACAACCGCGTGGTGAGCAACCTGCTCTACTACCAGACCAACTACCTGGTGGTGGCTGCCATGATGATTTCCGTGGTGGGGTAAGTGGGTCCGCTCGGGCCGCTCGCGGGGGCCGGCCGGGGCCAGGCGGGGGCCGGGGCGGGCGGAAACGCTGCCAGCCTCGGGCCAGAGCAAAGGCTTCTCTCCGGGGCTCCGATTAGGATCTCGCTGGGGTGATGGCGTAGTGCCCCCGTCTTTTAAGAACTAGAGGGAGGAAGGTGGTGGAAGCCCGACCCGGGCTGGACCCGGCCCGGCCCGGCCCGGGGGCGGCAGGTGTCGGAAGGGCACGGAGGGGGCGACGCGCCGTGGACGTGTCTGCCGCGCCTGCGCTCTGCTCCGAAGCCGAACTTGGGGCGCGGGTGCGGGTGCGGGTGGGGGTTGGGGTTGCTCCCTGGGGTCGCATCGCCCAGCGCGGGGTGACGGCCGACCTCCCCGCCTCCAGGAATGGGGCCCTTTCGTTGGGGTCCAGGCGTGGCCCCCATCTCGGTCTCCCCTGCCAGCCCGCGGTCTGTATGGAGGCCCAGAAGTGCCCCGTGTCACCTGCAGGTTCACACACGCACTCGCCGGGGCGGCTGGAGCCCTGCTTTCCGCGGGGTCGCCCTGGAAGGGGCGTCTCTCCCTCCGCGGGCTCCGCGGGCCCCGTGCGCTCCCGGGAACCAGAGGGAGTCACGGCCGCGAAGGGAGCCCGGCTGTCCGGGGCGCGGAGGGAGAGCACGCCGGCCCGGGGAAGGGGCAGGCCAGGCGGGGTGGGAAGGGCGCCGGGCGGTCTCTTCAGCCGCCTGCTGCTCTTTGACTTACTCATCGGGGCGCTCCTCTGTGCCAAGCTCGGAGCCAGCGAGACCGGCCGCGGGATCGGGCGCTCCTCTGTGCCAAGCTCGGAGCCAGCGAGACCGGCCGCGGGAATGCTGGCCCCGGGGCCGGGCGTCGTGCCCAGCTGTGGGGCCAAACCGCACGGCGGGGAGCCCACGGTCCCCGGGGGTGGTGCGGAACAGGCACCCCGACGCAGAAGCGAACGCTCGTTTGTGGGTTCGGTGGACAGTGACCTGGGTCCTCCCGCGTTGCCTAAGGACCTGCCCTCCGAGAAGGGCTGGGTGCGGGGGCCGGCGCCCCGCCAAGGCTGAGTCAGCGGCAGCCACGTTAACGTTAGTTGGGGTAGAGCAGGCCTGAGGCAGCTGCCCGGTCTTGATGCTTGAGGCGTATTTCCTAGAACACTCAAAATGCTTTAAAAAACAAAGTAGTAAGTAGGATTGTATCTGTCGTTTTGATTTCATCTTTGTTTCTTTTTGTAAAGAAGCGAGCGAGGCATGTTATCGGGTGATCCAGTTATGGATTTTTGTTGTTGTTTGTTTTGAGATAATCTCACAAACTTAGATTTGGGGCACGGCTTGACACAGACCAAGCAAATGTAACAGTGCCCCCTCCCAAAACAAAAACAAAAACATTGCTTTTCAAAGAGATGCACTGCCCAGGCTTGACACGCCAGGCAGCCTGGCTGGAATTCCTTCTCCCTGGGAGGCAGGTCCTTCCTTGACTGAAGGAAGCTCCCTCCTTGTGGTGTCTGAGCTCACTAACTCAGACAGTTTGAGCGGTTGCCCTTCTCATTCCCTTTTCAAGTGGGAGATGTCGGTTGGCAGTGAAATTTTTGAAGATAAAAAATAGCCATGTTTATTTTTTATTATTCTTATTTTTAAAAACGTAGAAAATATATAGGCTGTAAGCTGTTTCGAAACTGTAGAAAATGTGAGATTTCCTTTGTAGCCCAGTAAAAACTTACTGTATGATCTTCAACTGTTTTCTGTATGTCTACAAACATACACAGCCTATAGTTTTTTCCCCACAAATTGCCCTTTTTTTTCTTTATAATCTATAATAATAAAAGTGTAATATGCTAATTAGACCAGATGTCCTTCTGGACGAAGCTGGGGCTGCGAGGGAAGCCGGGGACCCAGATACCTGCTGGCGGCACAGGAGGGAAGCCCAGTTCCCGGGTGCCAGAGGGAAGCCAGTGCTGGCAGCCGGGGGAAGGAAGGCCTACTCTTGCACGAATTTCGTGCATCGGGCCTCTGGTCTATAATAAAGTAATTTACCTGCATTCCCTCATACAACCCAATGAGATGTGATATTACTGTTACTGTACTTGAGGCTCCAAGAGCTTAAATGACTTGCTCAAAGTCTCAGCCCCAGAGTTGTACTCTTAGCTACTGTGCCATCTTCCTGTTAGTCATGAGGTTTAGAATTATAGTCTCTTAAAGCTGGAAGGAACCAAATATCTTCAGGGTCAGGGAGCTAAGGTGATTCTGGAACATTTCTCCTACAGAGAACTCTCTTGATGAAGTCAGTAGATGGGCGGGGCCAGAGCAGTGCTGGAGGCTGTGATCTGGATCCTCTGCTGGCATCTGATAGTTCTGGATACCCTGGGCGAGCTGTATGGAATGTGGCCTGTCTGCTCCCTGGGGGACAGACTCTTCCCAGGGTGTCCTGCCGGGTTCCATCCCTGCTGGGAGGAAGGGCTTCCAGGGCATTGGGGAGGGTTCTAGTCTCAGCTCTGAATGCTCTTGGGTTGGAACCCACTTGAATGAGGATAGAGAGGGCCCGCTCTTCAATTTTGCAGGAAGGGGGAGGGAAGACTAAGAGGATATCATCTAGCTCCAAAAGCACTGGAAAGGACTGCCTATGCCAAGGTAAAGTTAAGAGGGATTAGGGCCTGATCAGACAGGGCCTGGGAACCATGTTTACAAACTTGGTCTTCCTAAAAGCATCGTTTACCAGCCACGTGACTTCCACTCACTAGGTCTCCTATGCCGCTTACGTTAACTCTAAGTCTCTTACCTGATAGCCCTTGTGGAAGACATCGTCAGACCTCCTGAGTCTTCACGTAGTAGAAGGGAGTGGGGGAGAGTTTAGGCGCCAGAGCCAGATTAAGAACATTTTGAATCCCAACTGCCAGTCGGCAGCCATGTGACCCTGGGCAGGTCACCTGAGCCACCCTGTGCCTCAGCACCCTCCTCTGTGCAGTGAGGCTAAGTGTAGACCTGCCTCCCAGGCCTTCTAGGAGGATTCCTGAGTTAATACAGGCAAGTCTAGAACAGTGCTCTGAGTTTTTGGTCCACAAATGTTACTTCTGTTTTGTTTTGTTTTTCTTAATCCTCACTTGAGGATATTTTTCCACTGATTTTTAGAGACAGTGGAAGGGAGGGGGAGAGACAGAGGGAGAGAAACATTGGTGTGAGAGAGACACATCGATTGGTTGCCTCCCGTATGCACCCCAACCAGGGCCTGGAATCGGGCCTGCAACCAAGGTATATGACCTTGACTGGAATGGAACCTGGGACCCTTCAGTCCACAGGCTGACTATTCACTGAGCCAAACTGGCTAGGGCTACAAATGTTACTTCTTAATTTTCATCATTGTTGGTGTTATCATAGAGATTACTGAGAAATATAGACAGCTTCTTTTTCCCAGCAGCTCTCTCCATCCAAACTCTAGTCCCCATCTTACTCACCTCCTCCTGCTTCTCCCACAAGACTCAACTTTGGTACCATTCTGTGAAGAAATATTGTGTTTTGTCCCTCACTCCCTGTGTGAGTTGGGTCCCTCACCTTTGCCTGTATCTTTCCTGGCTTTTAAGTTGCCTCCACTCTTGGACTGTGGACTTCTCGAGGCCAGAGACTATGGGTTTTATTTGTGACTGTTATTTTTTTCTTGTTATTGTAGTTATCTTTACTTTTATTCTCTGTATCTCTGAGACCTACTCTATAGCGGATGCTTAGTTGGTAAGTGCACGGAGTAAATAATGAACGTAAGGCCTCAACATGATCACAGGGTCACTTTTAACCTCCTTAATGGAACAAATGATCATGAAACACATGGCAGCATGCCAGTTCATAACAACAACATGCCCTAAAGTGATCCTAACTGGCTCATTGCTGACAGCACTTGCTACATATTGGTTAGGACTACTATCGTGTAAAAACTCAATTTTAAAAAGCGTTATAATTCAGACTAATGCATGCTGCCCTTGTCGTCTTTTGATGAACGACTCTCCTGCACGGTGTCTGTCCTCGGCACTGCTGGATTTGGCTCGCGCGGCTCTGTTGTGGGGCTGTCCTATGTGTCGTAGGGCGCTGAGCAGCATCCCTGCTCTCGACTCACTGGCTGTCAGTAGCACCCTCCGCTTAGGCTGTGACAATCAGATCTGTCTCCAGACGTTGCCCATGTGCCCTGGGGAGCACCCCCCGCCCTCCCCGCACCCCCCTCCCCCCCCAGCCTGAGAACCTCTGCTGCACTGCCAAGAAAATGGTGATGATTCTTCAACATCATCACTAAAGGCAAGTGGCTTTATAACAAGTTACAAAATGAGTTCTTGGCAATTACAGAGGGAAGCATTTTGACTTAGCTCCTGACTTTTCAAATATAAGAGTGGAGTGTATTTGAAGCTTTACATAGCTTTGATCATTTTCCTTAATTTATTCAATTGTTATGCTATCGTTCTCCATCTGCCTAGAAGACTACTAGTTCCACAGTCTTGTTCTTTTTATTTATTTTTTAACAGAATTCTGGCAGTTGCTTTTATTAGCTTTCTGATTGAAAGTTCACTTTCTCTTGAGTTCTACTGTTATAAAATAGGAATTAAATGACTTAAAACAAAGCTCATCAAGGCCTCGCAAATGCCAACACTGAAATGTTAGGAGTTTATTCTAGTGAATCCTAGGTTACAGGCATATTTAAAATTCTCACAACTTGTTTGTTCTTTAGGCAGAAGTACTGGATGGAAACTTTAGTGGTTTTGTCATAATTGCAGCTTGTGTTTCTTATAGAACTTTGCTTCCCTTGAAGACTTGAGTTTCCTTTTGAGATTCAGGCGTCACTTCAGAAGAGACTAAATGACTTAAAGGAAAAACATGAACCATGAGCTGGGAAAAGTGTGTGTTGCTGAAAATGGCTGTGTTCCTTTAAATCCAGAAAGGAAAGATGTCTAAGATGAAGAGGACATGGCTTATCTTCTCCACCCTTGTCAGGAGACAGCTCGGCACTGGATATTCTTTTGAGCACACACGCAGCGATAGAAGCCTATGCCTCTATGTTTAAAGTGAAAAGCGAAGGCAGCATCTAATAGCACTTGCAGTGGAAGCACTAAGCATGTGAGCCATTCTGGTTGTGAACAGGAATGTCTATGTGCTTAGTAGAATGTCAGAAGCTTCGAGCCCGAGAACTCTACCATGGAACTGCATCTTTCACTCTGGGAGCTTGTGAGAGACGCAGAATCTCAGGCCCAGACCTATTGGGGCAGAATCTGCATTCTAACAAGACTCTCAGATGACTCACAGGCACATGAAAATTTAAGAAGGATAAGTCTGGTCTGGTTCAAAAGAAACATTGAGAAAATTTAAATAACTATACCTATATGCCCCGGTGTCACCTTCAGAGATTCTCAATATATACTTCTTGACTGGATCCAAGCAACCGTAGTCTTATCTGAACTCCCCAAGTTATTCTGGTATACACCACCAAGTTGAAGTTGAGAGCTACTGACCCCCTCCAACTCCCCAGCATTCACAAATATAAACGCTTGAGGTCATGTGGCTAATCGGAACCAAAGCTGCCAATAGCAGCTGCTTTTATTGATAGAAAGTGAAATGCTTTTCCCATTTAATCATATTGCAGATATCCTAAAGCTCCTGATTAACCAATTCCTCCTGAATAGTTACATGATTTTCACAACATCTGTATTTTTGCAAGTCTTTTTTTTAAAAGGTTTTTATTGATTTTTAAAGACAGAGAGAAGAAGAGGGAGAGAACAACATTCATCGGCTGCCTCCTGCATGCCCTCTACTGGGGATCGAGCCCGCAACCTGGGCATGTGCCCTGACTGGGAATCAAACCTGCAACCTCTTGGGGCATGGGACCATGCTCAACCACTGAGCCAAGCAGGCCAAGACTATTTGCAAGTCTTATTCTCACAAATTCCGCCCTGCTAGCAGAACCGTATTTCCTGGTGTATCAGAAGATCAACCACACACAGAGTTTCAAACACATAAGTGCCTCCACTGCACCTCCAATTAGAAAGGCACATTTATGGTCAATTGTGTACATTCACGCCTTCCCTTTAAGAAAGCACAATGCAGCTGATAAATGGAAAAGCCCATTATTTTCGTAGAAAGTATGTCATCACCTTGTGGCCTGTTACCAGGTGAAAACTAGAGTTACCCCTTCATGCTTTCAGTTGCTTGAAATGTAAAGGACTTTTTGGAGGGTTGGTAATTCAATTTAAAAGAGCATTGCTATAATCTTTTCAGAATGAGTGCGGTCCCATAAAATGATCTAGGACTGTGGCTACCAGCATCTGGTATTAAGAAATGGTTTGGTTATTTGGACCTTTCAATGCCACAGGAATGGAAAACCAAGTTTCCAGTTAGTAGAGGAAGAAAGCAATAAGAGAGCCTGGGGATGCTTAGGATAGGAATGTATTAAAACGTTCGCATATGAAATTGATTGCAGCCTGTTCATGCTAACACGTAGTAGAAATGTTTTTGAAGATTAATCAGCTTCAACACCAATTGTATGATATTACTATTATTTGTGTCGCTTCATTCGTTTACTCCACAAAGTGGATGAAGCCTTACCAACTGCTCAGACACTGCCAGGAGATACCGTGGAGAGTGAAACAGCTGTGCTCCTGCCTTCGCTGTGTTTAGAATCTAGAGGGGCAACTGGACAACACTGAACACGTACGAATTCATCACTCTGCAAGTTCAGGCAAAGCAAGCATTCAGAAACACACATCTCCGTAAACATACATCGCTTTCAGTCTGCCTTATTTTATTTCCTCTGTACATTATGATTCTAAATTCCCAAACTCGCAGATGTTGAAAATGGGAGAGGCATTTAGTATGTGGACAGGCGAAAGGGTTATTAAATTTTATTCATCCTTCCCCTTCTATTTGGTTCAAGAAATATTTTACTCTCTGGCCGGTGTGGTTCAGTGGTTGAGCCTTGACCTATGAACCAGGAGGTTACTGTTCGATTCCTGGTCAGGGCACATGCCTGGGTTGTGGGCTTGATCCCCAGTAGGGGCCGTGCAGGAGGCAGCTGATCAATGATTCTCTCTCATCATTGATATTTCTATATTTCCCTCTCTCTTCCTCTTTGAAATCAATAAAAAAATATTTATAAACAAAAAAGAGACCTTTTACTAAGCACTTACTTTGTGCCAGACACCATGTGAGCCCTGCGGATACAGGCAGGAATACAAGTCCACACAGCCCTCCCGAGTCCTCCCAGAATTCCTCTTCCTGTCCTCGCTCGCAGAGCCCTCATGCTGGTGAGGCAGAGCCCGGCATGCTGGCCTGTCTTCCCAGTGCATTGTGTGTTTCTTCTGATCACAGGACTTTAAAAGGTCTATACACACTACAATTTTGACCTCAAATAATTTGCAAAATGTGTCATCTAATAAGGATTGTCTTTCTCTAAATCATCTTCTGACACTATGTAACCTTGTTCTTCTTGACATCTCTCCACACACTTTTTTTTTAATGTCCCCTGCCACTGTCAGCACGGTTGGTAGTTTCTATCCATTTATTTCCATAAGGATTAACAGTGGTTCCGGGTAAGTGTGCAAAATAAGTGAGCATGTGTTGGATTTTTTAGAGGGCAAAAGCTCTCAACTTATTAGAGGACGAGATCTCTGTACAGGAAATCCAATTCTAAAAGATAAACTTGACCTATCCATTTAACACCAAATGGAGTAGCACTGTTGGAAATTTCTTACTATGCTGCTTTTGGACAGATGAATTCTGCTGTTGATCACGCGGCTTCAGACTATTTACCCAGAACACCCTCCCCTGTCTCCTGCAGAGGGTGGCTCTTTGTTTCAGGGAGCACCTCCATGCCGTGATCTGAGACAAAACCTGCAGGCGCTTCTCCATCCTGTGGGCTTTGACCACAAATGTGTAAGGTCTCCCGGCCCTCCGGCCCCGGAGCACACGGCAGAAAGCCCATCTGAGGCGGCAAACGGGGGCTCTGGTTCTCCAGCGCCTACTTCATGTCCTCACGCAGCGGCCCCTCGCCCCCGAGGAGCGGAAGGGTGGGCGGCAACAGGCAGGAAACGCTCACCCGAAGGGAACTCATGTGTCACTGGGCTCTTTAGCATTTGGCCAACCTGTCCTCGCTCCCACTCTGTAAGAATGTGCCGTGTGACAACTTAATTTATTCTACTAAAAGCATTCGGAAAGAACAGTTTATAAACGAGTATCTTCCCACTTCAGTTCTAAAGCGTTACTTGTTGTGAGTGAACATTTGTTCCTTATTGTTGAAGGCACGTGCGTGAGGCTTCATTGTACCATTCTCTCTACCTCTGTGTTAGTTAGACATTTGCCGGAATAAAAAGTTCCTAAAGGGTTTGTTGCAGTCTGATCCGAGCCTTTAACTGACGGTTATTGGAAGCTCCCTGCGGAGGGGAGTAGGAGATAGTGACTTCTAACAGATCCAACCCGCTGTATGTTAGAAATAAAACAAGCAATTCGTTGGATAAGTGCAAACACAAACAAACAAACAAACAAACATGGCGGTTCATCAGGTGTCTCACTGTGAATACCTTTAGCCTGCCAGTGGCTGCCGGTTACCAGGGTTGCAACACATTTCAGTACACGGCGAGTGTGCAGTGAGCACCATGGGCTTCCCAGTCACTGGTGGGAACATCTCCCGGGCAGGTTACTGGGACCAAAGAGACAGGCTCCAGTCTTGTCTTAACTGCTCTGGCCATTGGGCCAGGAAAGTCTGCTCCCATTACTCAAAGCGGCTTGTGTATTTACATTTATACTTTACAGTGGAAATAGTTCTTGCCAGGACGGAAGCCCGTGTGAAACCAACATTGCCCTGGCCAGTGTGGCTCAGTTGGTTGGAGCATCGTCCGGTAAACCGAAAGGTTTCAGGTTCAGTGCCCTATTGGGGCTCATACCGGAGGAGGCAGGGGATCAATGTTTCTCTCTCACATTGAGTTTCTCTCTCTCTCTCTCTCTCTCTCCCTCCCTTTCTCCAAAAAAAATTTTTTTTTTAATTTTTTTAAAAATATATTTTATTGATTTTTCACAGAGAGGAAGGAAGAGGGATAGAGAGCTAGAAACATCGATGAGAGAGAGACATCAACCAGCTGCCTTCTGCACACCCCCCACCGGGGGATGTGCCCGCAACCAATGTACATGCCCTTGACCGGAATCGAATCTGGGACCTTTCAGTCTGCAGACCGACGCTCCATCCACTGAGCCAAACCAGCTTCGGCAAAAAAAAATTTTTTTAAAAATCAATAAGCATATCCTCAGGTGAGGATTGAAAGAGAAAACACTTCTGCTTGCCCCACTTCTTAAAAAGAAAGAAAGAAAGAAACGCACGTCACCACAGGAGGCGGCGGGGGCTATGGGCGCGATCAGAGCCAGCGGGCCCATCTGGGCAGGTCGGGGGCTGGACCTCCCCTGGCCCCACCTGCACGGGTGATAGCGCTTCCAAACCTCACTCATCAGACCTCATTGTTGCTTACGTTCGCATGGGAGGTTGGGTGATTTTTCTTACTTTTGCTTCTTTCTTTGTTTTTTCATCACAGCTCAGTGAAGGCACAGAGACAGGGACTGTTTCTCCGGTAACGGTGTCCAATGAGAACAACAGTGATTTCTCCAAGATCCAACGCACGTCCATTCATCTGTGGCCATAGAAAGGGCTGGGCTTGTTTCAATAACATGAATGTATGCTAGATTCTTACTTAGCTTTTTTCTTTCTTTCTTTCCGCAAATATTTATTGAATAGTACTTGCTCTGTGCTAGGTGCTGGGGAGAAAATGTCATGGTGCTTGCCCTGATGGAGCCCGGTCTGCAGTGGGAGACAAAGTACTCATCCAGTACTCACCAGTGCAAAGTACTCACGCAGATAAAGCCCCTGCCAGGTGCCGTGCTGGGCCCGGTCAGAGGGACTGAGCGGAGATGTGAGGGCGGGAGGAGTCAGGGGGCGGACGGCTGTGCCAGGGCAAGGCCAGCGCCCGGTGAGCTCCGGAAGCGGGTGGGGCCGAAGCCGGAGGAGGTGGTGTGTGAAGGCGCCTGCCAGAAGGCTGTGGCCTTGGCTCCCTCCTGCTGTATGAAGAGCCCCTAACCTGCGGCTTGCAGATGCAGCCTCAGCCAAACGGAGGCTCGGCCATGGCCGTGTGGCCGGATTTCAGGCTCCTCTTCCTCCTCCAGCCGAGGTCGCCTGTTGGGGGTACAACTACACAGCGGTGTCGGTGCCGGTATCAGCAGCCGGTGCCGGTATCAGCAGCCGTGGCCTTGGCCCTGGAGGCAGGCGGCCGGACTCTGCAGGCCTGGTAGATGTGGGAGGAGTTCTGTTCCTACTCTGAAAGCAGTGAGGAGCAAGGAGAGGGAGGGGTGGCTACATAGTTGCCATGATCCCTCTGGCTGTTGAGGGCTGTGAAAACACGTTAGCAGTTTAGAGAAGTTCACTGTGAGGACTGTTCCCCTTCCTGGTGAGTCAGGCTTCCGCAGGAGCCAAACTGCAAAGATAGCTTTTGGGTTAGAACGTTGTGATTCGTTATAAAAGCTGCTTCTACTGCTCAGGAGACAGTCCGCTGCCTCTTTGGTTCTTGGCGTTGCAGCCTGAAACAAGTGACTCAGTATGCCCTTGAACTGATCTGAGGGTCTCCGTTTCAGTAACTGGTCTGTTCCTTAGCTTGCTTTTATTTTATGTAGAATGAGGTGAGTTTTCAAGGTCCCCCAGCTCTCAAATTCTGCGATTGGCCAAGATTTTCCCCTTCAGCAGCTGTGCTGGCACTGTGGCTACAGTTAGCAGAATCACATTGCGTGTTCAAGGCATGTGTCCACACCTAGTAATAGCTGCCTTCCTTCAGAGGGAATGAGAGTGCTAGGGACTTCCCAGAATGATCCGGAGTTGCTTATCCCAACTAGAAGAATGGGGTTTCTTAGGATGTTGGGCTGGGGGAGAGATTTCTGAGGCTGGTTAGCAACACAGAATGGCTTATATTGTGAGTTGCTATCACAATTACATCAATTTACACCCTTTTTCTCCCCTGTATCCCTCTGAATATATTTCTTCACTTCTCTGGGCCTCAGCTTATTCATCTGTGTAATGGGACTGAAATGATTCCTCTTTGAAGATTTTGTTCTGCTTTTGATTTGTGAAACTATGTACTGTTTCCGCCAAAGACAGAAAATCCACGTTCTCTCCCTCCCTCTCTGCTGCTCTCCCTCTCTCTCCCTCTGGCTGGTGTGTGCACTTACTTGCTCTACTGGAAGTGGTGTGCATTTCACGTTTCTTAGAAGGGAGTTGCCTGTAATCCGAATAAAGCAGGAAGTCATTTCTGCTCTGAGTAATTTTGTTCATTTTTTCCAGCTTAGAAACTTCGTTACTTTCTAATTATAGATTGTGGCTGGGCATGTTGTAAACTCCCATCAGTTCTGTCTGTTTGCTCTGTCCCTTCCCCTTGAACATGAGCAACGGGAACAGGTGGAGAGCAGATCTGGAGTTGCCGGAGTCAGGCCTGGATTGTTCATTGTTCTTTTGTCCTTGGCTTTATTTAGACATTCAACCCCGGTATCTACTTCACTTGTCCAGAGGAAAATAAAAAAAGCTCGGCATGCATTTTATTACGTGCTCGCTTCATGAATTATTCTAATAGGTATTCTAGAAAGAACTGAGTAAGAGACCTTTGACACTTTACTGCCAACCAGCCATCTTCAATTTACATTTCATGCAAAGCACCTCCCGAAACTTGAACCCTCCACTCTAGTTCTTTGCGTTAGTGTTGGTCTCCTCTTTACAGCTCAGAAACATTTGGGTGAGTTCTAGGTCCACGTCAAGGCTACGTAAAAGGGTTTGTTTCTCTCAGGTACCTTTTCTCGCTTTCATTTGTTTGTTTTTAAATATCAATTTTTAAAAAAAATATTTAAGTAATACTTGGCTATTGAGAAAAACATGAGAATAGAAATAAGCAAGTGGAAATAAACTGCCCATGATCCTAGTACCCAGTGTAACGACTATAGTCTTGAGTGTAATTTCTCTCCGATTCCTTTTGGTGTTAGGGTGAGATCTACTGACCCGTGAGCGTCTCTGGGCCTCTCCACGGAGTCTCCCCACCGCCTGCTAAAGAGGATTTTGCTTTTGCCCTGTCCATTTCTTTTCTTCCTGAGGCCTATAAGGAAATGTGTGTCTTTCTCAGACCAGTTACCAGGTTAAGTCAGGAGGTAGGGTAAAACCACATAAAATTCTAAAAAGAAAAGAAATGAAAAAAGTACAGAGACTAGTTAAATCCAGGTAAAACTAGAGAAGAGGACAGACAGACTAGCGCGTGGGCTGGATGCGGGGAAGCTTGGGGGCAGGAGCCACGGTTGGAGTGAGAGAAGGGACGCCTCACTGTGCATAGGAGTGGAAGTTCATGGGCATTGGCTGTGCCACGCCTGGGTGTGGAGCTGGGAGCAGCTGATTATATATTTTTGTATTTTCTTTTTTTATCTGTTCATATTATTTCTGATCACAAAATAATATACTAATTGTAATAATTTCTACTTCTGAGCTGTATAACAAATACGATAAATCTACCTAACAGAGAGACTGTGTTCCAGTTGATTTTACCCACGCAATATATTATTAATATCTTCCATATTATTAATTATACTTCAACTTTTAAAAAACTGCTGTATTATCACCATCTAGTACGTTTTGGTCCCTATAGGTTATTTCTAAAAGTTTTTAATCATAAATACCACTCAAATTACAACTCAATCTTTGCATTTTTATTTATTTCTTTAGACTCTATTCTAGGGAGGGATTTAAGTATTTGCAAGAGTTTTGAATGAAATGAGCAATTTATTATTGTAGGGTTTAATTTTAAATTAGGTACCACTGTTTAATTCCATACCTTTTAATAGAATACCTTCTTAAACATTTTGACATTGATTATGTCCTTGATTTCACCCATTAAGGTATGCATTTTGTTCACTCCTATTTGAAACTATTTAAAATAGCTTTTCTTTTGTGTTTTAAGAGGTAGAATCGGAGCTAAAGTTGAAAGGGATTTTTTAAAAGTTTCTTAGTTATCCTACATATGAGTCCCAGCACGAATATGAAGCCTCCTCTGTTTCAGAGGGAGGAAGCTGCTGGCCTCACCTGTCATTCTCCTGTCTCCCCGGTCCTCCGCAGTCCCTCCTGGGGTCGTCCAGAGCGTGATGAAAACACACTGGCCCTCTGTGCCCTTCCCCAGTGAAATGCTCTTAGCCTCTTGGGAGGGTAAAATGCTAATGACTGTGCACTTGCTGACCACACTGCCTTGTTAGGGCTTTGTATGCACAGTGGGTGGGGTGGAGGTGGGGTGCAGCGCCCAGTCATTTTACTTGGTCTAAATTTCCTCTGCACAGTGCGTTCTCCCGTTATCAACAGTAGTGTAACCTCTGACTCAGGGGCCAGTGAATCCGAGCTCTGTATTTGGAAATTCCAGTTGATTTCCCATCTCCCAGTGAGGCTCTGGGCCCTTTTAAAGAACTACAATGGACTCTCTGTGCCAGGAATCATAATGCCTCCATGGCTGGGCTGGTCACGTAAGAGGACGATGCAGGCTAACTGTTAGGTGAACGATGAGTAATGCCGGCTGCCTGGGGCCTCTGTGTCAGAGATGCCGGCGGTGGTGTGGAGACCGGGCACGAGGGAGATATTTGTTCTCTCTGAGCAGGGAGGCAACTCCAGCCCTTGTGGACATGTGGGAAAGTGGACCCGGTCTTGTTAGATTTTCATGTTTCCTGAGAAGCAAGAAATCCCAAGTTTTATGGACTTTTTAAACTCTGGGACTTGAGTAAAAGTTTTTTTTAATGCACTGTCCATTTCAGACACAAATTTGACTGCAGACTAGATCTGGCCCGTGGAGGCTATTGTGTGGCCTCTATGCCGGCGGTCGCCAGCCTTTCGGACCTCACGGACCACAGTGGTCCGCGGACCGCCGTTGGTGACCACTGCTCATGCTACATCCGCCTGTCATGGCCATTTCTATAAGGATTTAAGTAAGCCCTCAGAAAATACGATTTCATGTCCTAGAGCCCAAAGAATGAACGCTAAACACAGCCCCTCCAAACAAGGGGTCTCCTAGATTTGACAAGGCTCAACCCCGTGGGCCTCTAATGAGATGAACGTCATGACGAGTGTGGTGGGAGTGACTCTTACCTCCACCATTTCTCACCTCTGCACCTAAGTTTCTTCTTTCGAGAAATGCTGAGTGGTGTCCACTCTCTCCGGTTCTAAGGATTACATGAAGCAATTCAGATCAAATGCTCAGTAAATGCTGCCCACTTGTTTTGAGCCTCCTGTCCTCATCTTCCTCTTCCCGCTGCTGCCACTGCTGACCCAGCCCCCCTTTTCTCACGTTCCAGGTTCCTGAGCCCCTTCAACATGATCCTCGGGGGGATTGTGGTGGTGCTCGTGTTCACAGGGTTTGTGTGGGCCGCCCACAACAAGGACGTCCTCCGCCGCATGAAGAAGCGGTACCCCACGACCTTCGTCATGGTGGTCATGGTGGCGAGCTACTTCCTCATATCCATGTTCGGGGGCGTCATGGTCTTCGTGTTTGGCATCACGTTCCCTTTGTTGTGTAAGTAAGCCACGTGGGAGTGATTGTTCAGTGGGAATTACATAACCTGTTTCTTTTTTAAATTTAAATTATTTATTGTTGAAGGTATTACATCATCACCTGTTTCTTATGTGTGTTGGCATGTCTGCAAAATTACCAGAATGTTCTGAAATAGCAGATCCAGGCCCGTAGTACATTCATTCTACAAATATGTACTGGGCACCTGCTCAGTGCCAGCCCTCTTCTGGGGACACAAGGTGAACAAAAGAAATACGGCTCCCCAGCCACGGCCGGCCAGGGGCCCAGCCGCACTGGGTGCAGCTCCGTCTGAGAGTGGGTCTGCGGTCAGTCTTCACGTGCCACTCACAGTCCTCACTCCGGGGCGAGTGCATGTCATTGGGAAGCAACCACTTACTCTGTGCTGCTCAGGAGACCACGAGGCAGCGCCTGGAGCTGCCCACGGCAAGTTTCTCCTCGAGTGTACTTTCTCAATTAATTTTTTCTAGCAAGAGGGACACAAAGAAGATCGTTATTGCTGTCAAAAGTTTTATAAGCCTATAGAAATAATTGGCCCAGAAATCGATACCAAGTCCTCCGGTTCTTGTGAGGAGCAGATAGTTTGTAAGTTTTACATGCTTTGTTTTTTTTTTAAACTGAGATTCCAGGCACAGGAAGCCTGAAATAGAGAATATATCAAATTCAGTCTCACTGGCAGAAATCTGATTAAAATCCTAGTGTATTACGTGGCAGGAACATCCCTTTAACTTTTTTAAAAAATATATATTTTATTGATTTTTTACAGAAAGGAAGGGAGAGGGATAGAGAGTTAGAAACATCGATCGGCTGCCTCCTGCACACTCCCTACTGGGTATGTGCCCACAACCAAGGTACATGCCCTTGACTGGAATCAAACCTGGGACCCTTGAGTCCGCAGGCCGATGCTCTATCCACTGAGCCAAACCAGTTAGGGCCCCTTTAACTTTTAATAGCATTTCACATGTGCAGTATTCCATTAAGTAAAAACCAATTGGTGTTGCGTTAGATTAAGAATATTTATAGATGAATCCCACACAATATTTGACAAAATACTTAAGCCAGCACATTCAGACTTTTTGAAGTATTCTTCAAGCTGTCCTTGTGTGCTAGCGGCTTGGTCAGTAGTTCAGTGATTCTGCTTGGCACACGGCTTGTTACCTTGAGCACCTTTTCACCTCAGAGCCCGAGACAGGCAGTGTAGCGAGGGGCATCACAGGTAGGGAGTCACAAAGGGTCTGATTTCTATTCCTGGACCTTATGGAAAGCAGCCATGTGATTTGGACCAGGTACACTATATGGGCCATAGTTCACACATTCTAGAAACCATGGAAAATTACACAAGATAAGTGATTCCCAAACTTCGATGATTGTGAGGATCACCCAGGATGCTTATAGAAATAAAAATATAAAATTTCCAACCATATATTTAAAAAAAATATATATTTTTATTGATTTCAGAGAGGAAGAGGGAGAGAGAGAGAGAGAGAGAGAGAGAGAGAGAGAGAGAGAAACATCAATGATGAGAGAGAATCACTAATCAGCTGCCTCCTGCATGCTCCAACTGGGGATTGAGCCTACAACCCAGGCATGTGCCCTGACCTCCTGGTTCATAGGTTTAGCCTCCTGGTTCAGCCACTAAGCCATGCTGGTCGGGCAAATCTCTTTCTTAATAAACAAACTTTGGTAATTCTCAACGATGAAGCAAATTTGGGGAACATGAGGCACATTAAATCTATAAAGCTGTCAGCTCAGGTGGTTGGGCATCCATGCACCGAAAGGTTATGGGCTCTATCCCATTCGGGGCGTGCAGGAGGCAGCCCATCAATGTTATGCTCTCACATGGATGTTTCTCTCTTCTCCTTCCTCTCTCTAAAAATCAATAAGCTATTTTTAAAAATCGACAGAACTGTTAGTTTCTGTCTATAAATCTATATCCAACACTTCAGAAAGCTGCCTGTTGGCTGGGCTTCGCCACACGCCCCTGGTTTTCTCAGAGCTGAGCTCGAGTTCCTCTCTGGACACCCAGTGCGAGGCGGGCTCGGCTGTGGCCGGAGCATGTTGGTGGCTTTGAACGTCGGCATTGCAGTAGCAGCTAGAAGGTGGCGGCATCCGTGCAGGTGGGAAGAGTGGCTACTGGGCCGCATCCTTCCTGCTGAAGGCAATTCCTTCTCACGAAAAGAAAACGCCTATAAGGCCTCTGTGCGGTCCGAGTGGCAAGTGAGGGTTTGGACCGGTTAGAGAACCGGGTGGACTCCAGCTAAGGAAGGCGGGGACTGAGGGGAGGAGAGGGTGTGCTGTGGATGGGAGGGAGGCAGCTCACCGTGTCTCCATGTCTCCCCTCTCCGCAGTGATGTTCATCCATGCCTCGCTCAGACTTCGGAACCTCAAGAACAAGCTGGAGAATAAGATGGAGGGAATCGGCCTGAAGAGGACGCCCATGGGCATCGTGCTGGACGCCCTGGAGCAGCAGGAGGAAAGCCTGGGCAAGCTCACTGACTATCTCAGCAAAGCGAAGGAGTGAGCCGGCGCCTGGCCAGGGCTGCCGCAGAGCGCCAGGTGCAGTTGCTCGTCCAGACCCACTTTCTGTTTGTATTTTTGAGATGAGGGGGACATACCACCCAACAGTCGATGGCCGCATGCATCTGTAGGCCAAACTGTTAACACCTCTGATGTTACAGAGAGAAGGCCCAGGAACCGTCTGTCTGAACTTTCAACTATGTTTATGAAAACTGATAGGAAATGGAGCACACTTATGTCTGTAGGGGAATAAAAGAAAATATAGGAATTGATTATACAGCCACAATACAGTCATAGGAAAAAAAGTAACGGTAGAGTTTAAGGCAATGAGTAATGGAAAGACTGTTCATGTAGATAATGTCATGCATTAGCCTGTTCAGTCCCCCAGCATCCTCCAAATGTATTCCCCAGGATCATATGTGGGCTATAAATTAGTTTAGTGTTTATTGTTTTAAAATAAAAAATGATCTCTATCACTTTGCCTCCTGTTTGACATGCAGAGGAAACTGGACAAACCAGTTGTTTATATTTTGTTTACAAATATAAAGATAGCTGTTTAGGAGAATATTTTGTCGAATTTTTGTAATTTTTGAAATGCTAGTCATGTGTTTTTACTAGCAGGTATTTGCTGCAAACTGAATGTCATCTTCCTTAAGGCACTCACAGCTGTGTACCGTCTTCTTCTTTAAAAAGTAATAAACAAAACATGTTTATATCCCACATTTTTTGTTGTCATAATAACAGAAAGGTGTCTAAGATAACGTTTCCTATATTTTTCGTTTCAACTTTAAAAGGAATGTGTGTTTTAATTTCTTAGGGGCACAGCGAGGACACTTAACAGCTGGTTGTCTGAAATCTGAAAAGCATCTTTAGATGATCCAGGAAAAGACTTTAAAATGGGAATGAAAGTGGGAGTGATCACCAGCATTGGCAGTTCATAGAAACTTTAAGCAGCAATTGTTACAACCATGTATTTTTATAGATAGACATCGAATTAAGATAGCATGTGTTCATATATTCTGTTCCTTTCTTCCTCTCCTTTCCCATGTGTTGTGTTTAGAAATAGATGATACAAAGTGATTTCATAGGTGAATAGGACACTTTGTTTTCCCTCCGGCTGAATCGGGAAGACAGTGGAGCAGCGCTCCATGAGGGGGCGCTGTGACCCAGAATAAGAGGCCACAGCACGTGCTCCTGACTTCCCTTGCACTTTAATTTGTCAGCCAGCCTGCAGCCTTCATCTCTAGCACAGTGACGGCATCCCGCCTTCACAGACATGGTCTAGGAATTGTACCCTGACCCGAATATGAAGAATAAAATGTTTCAAAGGTTTCTTTGTGAGACTTTATTTAATGCACATCTATGTTAAATGTCTAAGAAACTCGGTGACAACTTGGTTTTATAAATGATATACTACACAGTAAACACTCATATTGCATTTCAAATACTGTTTTTTGTTTTTTTTAAAATATATTTTATTGATTTATTACAGTGAGGAAGAGAGAGGGATAGAGAGTTAGAAACATCGATGAGAGAGAAACATCGACCAGCTGCCTCTTGCACACCCTCTACTGGGGATGTGCCCGCAACCAAGGTACATGCCCTTGACCGGAATCGAACCTGGGACCTTTCAGTCCGCAGGCCGACGCTCTATCCACTGTGCCAAACCGGTTTCGGCCTCAAATACTATTTAATAAAACCTTAGTACTTTATTATAAATTTCCAGTCTGAATAAAATTGAATTCCAATGGGATCCTTTTAAAATTTTTTAATAATTTTTTCATTTTTCAATTAAAGTTTACATTATATTATTTTAGGTGTACACCCCAGTGATTAGACATTCCATAATTTATTAAGTGATCATTCTGATATATCTCATACCCATCCGACACCATACATAGTTATTATAATATTATTGCTATATTCCCTATGCTGTACTTCACATCCCTATGACATTCTGTAACTACCAATTTATACTTTTTCATCCCTTCACCTTTTTACCCATCCCCCAACCCTCTCATCTAGCAACCGTCCAAATGTTCTCTGTATCTATGAGTCTGTTTCTGTTCTGCTTGTTCATTTATCCTGTTTTTCAGATTCAATTGTTGGTAGATATGTATTTATTGTCATTTTATTGTTCATATTTTTAAAAATTCTTTGTAACTTTTTGCATTTTAATTATGATGTGTCTTGGTGTGGCCTCTTTGACTGGAACTCTCTGTGCTTCCTGGACTTGTATGTCTGTTTCCTTCACCAGTTTAGGAAAGTTTTCTGTCATTATGTTTTCAAATAGTTTTTCAATTTCTTGCTCTCTTCTCCTCTGGCACCCCCATGATGTGAATGTTGGTGCGCTTGAAGTTGTCCCAGAGTCTCCTTTCAGTATCCTCATTTTTGGGGAGATTCTTTTTCCTATTTGCTGTTCTGATTGGATATTTTTTGCTTCCTCATATTCCAAATCACTGATTTGATTCTCGGTTTCATCAACTCCCTATAAATTACTCTTTATTTCAGTTAGTATATCCTTTATTTCTGACTCGTTCTTTTTTATGGTTCCATATCCTTTTTTATGCTGTTGAAGTTCTCACTAAGTTCACTGAGCATCCTTATAACCAGTGTTTTGAACTCTGCATCCAGTAGATTGCTTGTTTCCATTTTGTTTAGTTCTTTTTTGGAGTTTTGTTCTGTCCTTTCATTTGGTGGCTCTTCGTCTCCTCATTTGGCAGCCTCCCTAGTTTGCTTCTATGTGTTAGGTAGAGCTGCTCAGTCTCCCTGGCTTGGTAGACTGGCCTAATGTAGTAGGTGTCCTGTAGGGCCCAGTGGCAGGGCCTCCCTGTTCATCTGAGCTGGACACTCCAGGTGTGTGTCCCAACCCCTGTGGGGGCTGTGTATACCCTCCTGTCGTAGTTAAGCCTTGATTGCTGTTGGCATGTCAATAGCAGGGATTTAGCCCCAGGCCAATAAGTTGCAAGGACTGGCTTAGAGCACTGGCTGTGAGCACTGTGGAGGATCAGCAGTGCAGGGGCCCACCCCAAGGAGCAGGACCTACTTCAGCTGGGCTCTGGTGACTGCTGAGTCCACGAGTCCACCCTTGAGCGTTCTCTTGTGGAGGTAGTTGGGTGGTGCTTTGATGTGGTCTGAAGCTGTTAACCAGATGCAATGGCTTTGGGGCCTCCTGGGAGGTGCAGGCCAAGTTTAGTCACTGCCTGTGTTCTGCCTGGGGCCTCCTGGCATGAACTACAAAGCGATCTGCAGATGGCTGCTACTTCTGCTGGGCTTAGAGGTGCCCAGGAGAGGCCAAGCTGTGAACCAAGGCTGGCTGCTGCTAGTGCTGGGCCTGGAGCCACTTAGTGAGAGGTACTCTCAGGCCAGATGTTTCTTGTTTGAGAGATTTTAGGAACGTCTGAGGCATGAGCCAAGACAGTCCATTCGTATGGAAAAGCCACTGGAAACAGCTTGAGTGGGCCCACAAGTTGGCTGGGGCTGGGTATTGGGGAATCACCAGGGTGAGGCAAACAGTGTGAGCCAGGTTGATGGAGTCTCAGATATGGCAGCTGCCCACCAGCTCTGTGGAGAAAGGGCCCATCAAAGGAACAATGGCCTCTGCCTGCACTTTTGTCTGAGAAAGCCACCCCTCCAGCCCTGGCCCTGAAGCCAGAGAATTCAGTTCCTCCCTGTCTGTACCTGGGTACCCATCAAGCTGCTGCCCCAGTGCTGGAGCTCAGAATGAGTGAGTCTGAGTAAGTCTGTGTGTGGGCCCTTTAAGAGGAACATCTGGGACTCCAGCAGCCCTCTGTCTCCCTCAGCCACAATCCCTGCTGGTTTTTACAGCCAGAAGTTATGGGGACTTTTCTTCCTGGCATTGGAACCCTGGGCCGGGGAGCCTGATATGGGACTTTTGCAGCTGAGATATCCCTCCCGATTTTTATCTGCCACATGTGGACATGGGCCCAGTTTAGTCCATGTTTCCATCTCTCCTACCAGTCTTGATGTGGCTTCTTCTATATATCCTTACTTGGAGGACTTCCATTCAGCTCGATTTCAGGTGGTTCTGAATGATGGTTGTTCTATAGTTTAGTTATAATTTTGATGTCCCAATGAGGTCCTTTTTAAAACTTGACATGGGTTTATACACATTTTAGCCACTTCCATTTTCTACATGATGTTTTCTGCTGACCAAACACAATAAACTTGGAGAAAGTGACGAGTTGAAATTTGAAAATGTACTCATTTTAATTAGTAACAGTGTCAATTCTAGAAAAGTAGCATGTGAATGCTCTAAACTATTAACATTTTTTTTCTATTTTTATAACATTTTCTGTAAGTACACAAAGTTGCTAGATAGCATACAATTTCTAAAAATGCCCTGGGTTTTTGTTACATTCCATTTTTTGAGGATGCATTCAGATCCATGGTAAAATGCAGGCACCATGTGATTATTATCTTTGGAAAAACTATTCTCAGTATTTTGTCTCTTCACAGTAGTAGCTTGGCTACCCACTTTCTGCAGGGTCTGCTATCACTAACATGTCATAAAACGTTAAGGCTGGACCCACGGGTGGCGAGTAGTAGCCCCGGGGCCTCCATGCCCACTTCACATCACCTATCTAAACAGGCAGGGTGATACCTCATGACCCCCCTCTCAATCAGGCAAGAAACAAACATTTTGGGAGAAATTATTACATTTTAAAAACAAATTAAAATCTTCAATTTAGAGATTTTTAGCAAGGGAATGGGTCAATAGAAAAAAGCATAATGTGAACAATTTCATCCGTCTCTCGACAAAACCTGTGCATTGAGACAATAGCTGTCCCTGTGTGTTTGGAAATAGGGAAGTTTTTGTGTACGTAAAGGGTTTACTTTCTCCATTAGTTTTTCTGGGAACACTTGGTTTTCTCCGGGTCCTGTGGCTTAACTGTTCTGCTCCTCACAGATACTTCTGTCAGAAGTGTATCCCAAAGTCCCAGGAGGATGGCCACGGGAGAGCGCCAGGCAGGGCTGGAAACTGGAACCCTCAGTGGATCCGAGAGGGGAGCTAATTAACCATTCTTCCTTCCGTTTCAAAGCAGCAGAAGGGCCTGGAGCTCAAGTCACCCTCACATTTCCGGAGATGAAACGTGAGCTGTTCCTTTAAGATACTGTGTGGTGAATTACAGCACAGGAAATGGAAGGTGAAAAAAACGGAACTATACTAGTTAACACTTCTATAGTATTTATTGTTACTTAGCAGAAGAAAGCAATAGTAAAGCAAATGTTTACAAAAAATGTGTGCGTTTTTTTTTTTTTTAACTTTTGTGCTGGGAGCATGACTAAATTTCACCATAGTTACTTAAACTGATGGGAAGTAGAAAATGTTGCCCCCGAATATTACTATTTAATCTCCTTCCTCTTCCTCGTCAGCCACATATTGCCATGTGCCAAGCATTTTGCCTTTTATAAAATTCTCCCATCAGACGTGAGCGTTGTTCCCAGTTCCACCTGGATCCAGAACCATGCTGCTCATACAGCCTCAAGCTCTAGTCCAAGTCCTATTCCAATTCCTGTTCTTCTAGGTTCGTCTGTGGCCTCTTATTCCAGTTCTTTTGGCAGTTGCACCTGTGATTTAAGCATTTGAAGGAAAGGGGAAGAATTAGTCCTGGAAATTCAAGAGCTTTACAGCAAAAATGACATTTGCATGCCTCAAAGGATGTATGATAGTAATGGAGTAGAAATTCTGGCCAGCGAGCCCCTGAATCATGACAAAACAACGACCACAGGCACCCTCCACTGGACATTTGCTGATGCTGGGAGCCGATCCAGGGGCTCTGAGCACACCGTGGAGACAGCATGGAAACGAGGCCACGTGCCGGCGTCACCTGGGTCAGCCCCGGGACCAGCGCTTAGTGGCTGTGTGGCCTGGGCATCAGCTTTCTCAGGTGTAAGATGACGATAGCAGCATCTAACTCACAAGGCTATTTTAAGGATCGAACAATATACTACAGATTAGTAATTAATGCTCACAGTTATTTCCCCCCTTTCTTATTAATTGCAGTTTACATTCAATATTACTCTGCGTTAGTTTCAGATGTCCAGCAGAGTGGTTAGACAATCAAGGACTTGACAGAGTGTTTCCCCCTGGATATTTCAAGTGCCCACCTGAACACAGCTATTAAGATGTTATTGACCACATTCCCTCTGTGGACTTCTCATCCCTGTGACTGTTCTGTAACCACCAATTTGTACTTCCTAATCCCTTCACTTTTTCCACCCAGTCCCTCAACCCTCCCCTCTTCTCTGTATCTACGAGTCTGTTTCCATTTTGCTTGTTTGTTTATTTTGTAACACTTATTTTTAAAACATTTTCTCATTTCTTCCTTGTAAAGAGGTACAGGCTCAGACAGGGTAAGTGCTACAGTTTGCTTCAGGTCACACAGCGGGAAGCGGCAGAGCAGGGTTTGAACCCAGGTCAGTCTGATTTCAGTACTTATGTGTCAACCACCAAAAAATACCACCACAGCAATAACAACCCATCTTTTCTGTGTGAAGCATGTTCCTACTTTGGTGCTCACTAAAGTTTAAAAACAAAATGTTATTCACAAAAGAGAAGCTTAAGTCTGGCTGCAAGTGAACTTGTAGCTTTGCTTCATAGGAATGACTTAAGGCCAGTTCTTCAGGGGCTCCATGTGGAGTTATATCTTCAGAGGGTGACTCACCCATCACGCACACGCCACCTTCCAGAGGATGCTGGAGGGGTCCAGGGGACCCACAGAGTTTGAATAATAACGACCGAGGCTGTTTCTCCTGTGTTGCCCATGCCCACCTGCCCAGGTGATGACCCATCTTGGCCATCGGCTAGGGCCCCTCTTGCAGCTGGTTCTCGCCCAGGACCTTTGACTAGAAAAGTTTCCCCACATCCTGCCCGCAGAGAGGACTCTGATGTGCTGCTGTCTCGCAACCTTGAGACCGCGGCCCCTTCTGTGGCCTGGCCTCTCCCTCCCAGCGCCCGGCTTGTGGAGGGAGCCGTGACTGCACTCGGCAGGGCTTACGGGGAGAACACCAACAGTGAGGAGCCAAGGAGCAAGAATAGCCGCAAAGCTGCAATAAACGAGCAAGACAGTGTGTTCTCTGTATTGTTGAGTGGAAATAAGAACACATTTTATACAGCACTATTCTCAATATCTGTTCATATGCACAACAGGGCTCCAAATTAATAAAAAATATTTTAAAAAGCAAAATGTGGCACCAACCCAGTAGTAAGCCAGAGCCATTGACTTTAAAATAGGACCAGGCTGGCGGTCCAGGTCCTGACAACAGCGGGAGCGAGCCACGACACGACCGGTGGCTGGCTGCTTGGGGAAGAAATAGCAAAGCAAACTTCTTACTTCCTACTTCAACACTGCCCCTTTGATTTGCCTGTGATATGGGATATTAAAAACTATAAAAGCAGCAAGAAAATATAGGCAAATCTATATATATCTGTAAACGGCTAATATGCAAAGTGTCCCCTTGGGAGTTCAATCGGGGTGCTGGGAGTTGGATCGCTCGCTATGACGTGTGCTGACCACTAGGGGGTGGCGTGGAATGAAGGAAGGCCCTGGCCAGCAGCTGACAGCCAGGGAAGGAGGCCCCAGCCAGCAGCCAGAAGGCCTGATCAGCCCTGACTGCCAGCTAGGCCTAGGGACCCTACCCGTGCATGAATTTCGTGCACCAGGCCTCTAGTATTTTAATAATCTTCCATAGAAGACATTCTAAGCAGAAGATAGAAGACAGAAACCATAAAGGAAGAGACAGCTAGATGTGCAGTTATAAAGATATACAACTTATAAACAGCTGAGAAGCAACCTGCAGTATTGTTAGGCTCTGTTCTCCCTTCACTTGTTTAAAATCCGTCTAAGAACAGCGTGTTGCATGCACACGTGTGTGCAGTGCCTCACCAGTGCACACAGCCTGGCTGGGCAGGGCGGGAGGCTCTTAAATTCCTCACACCTGGGCGAGTTCCTGCTCCTGCCGGCACCTCGGGGGGTGTCCAGGATGGAGGAGGGGAAGACCTGCTGGAGGAACTGGAATCCACCAGGAGACCTACAGTGTCCATAGGGCTCTCACCCTGAAGTGGAATGTGGGGAAGGGATAAAGAGAGAGAGAAAGGGAGGGGGACAGTGAGAGAGAAAGAAAGAGAGAGAGAGAGAAAAAAGAAGAGAGAGAGAGAGAGAGAGAGAGAGAGAGAGAGAGAGAGAAAAGAAAAGAGAGAGAGAGAGAAAGGAAGAGAGAGAGAGAGGGAATGGAGAGAGAGAGAGAAAGAGAGCGGGGAGAGAGAGGAAGGGGGAGAGAGAGAGAGAGGGAGAAAGGGAGAGAGAGGGGGAAAGATGCAGATAGTGGACAGTGGACCAAGAAGGGAGAACACTCATTCCTGATATGCCATGTGCTTTCTTCGAACCAGACCTGTTGGGTCAATTTGAATATAGATGTGGAGATAGGAAAGATGCCTCTCAGGGGAATTCTCAGGAATATGGATTCCATTGGATGTCACAGAACCGTGGTGGTCAAAGTATAGACACCAATTAAGCAGCAGCACCCAAAAACCTGTCAGACATGCATTCTCAGGCCCCTCTGAGACCTACTGGCTCAGAAGCTCTGGGGTGGGCTCAGGCCTCTGCCTGTGGGCTTCTGGGTGGTGTTGAGGCATGCTAAAATGTGAGAATCACTCCCATGGACGTTAGAAAAGCAAAGTACCGGGAGGGGCAAAAGGAGGTTTACATAGGAAGATAATACAATAATCTATAATAATAAAAGCATAATATGCTAATCAGTCCAGAAAGCCATATGACCTTCTGGACGTCATTCTGGATGTCCTTCTAGATCAGTGGTTCTCAACCTTTCTAATGCCATGACCCTTTAATACAGTTCCTCATGTTGTGGTGACCCCCAACCATAAAATTATTTTCGTTGCTACTTCATAACTGTAATTTTGCTACTGTTATGAATTGTAATGTAAATATCTGTGTTTTCCGATGGTCTTAGGCTCTACAGCAGCAGTTCTCAATTTGTGGATCGCGACCCACAGGTTGAGAACCACTAGTAGGGTCGCCTAGAATCTAGATGAAGCTGCTGTGGCGGGGGCCGAGGCAGAAGCAGTTAGGGGCGATCAGGCAGGCAGGTGAGCAATTAGGGGTGATCAGGCAGGCAGCAGAGTGGTTAGGGATGATCAGGCAGGCAGGCAGTTGAGCAGTTAGGAGCCAGCAGTCCCAGATTGTGAGAGGGATGTCCAACTGTGGGATTGGGCCTAAACTGGCAGTCAGACATCCCCCAAGGGGTCCTGGATTGCGAGAGGGTGCAGGCCAGGCTGAGGACCCCCCCATGCATGAATTTTGTGCACCGGGCCTCTAGTCTATATATATAAAAAGCCAGCAACTGGAACGCCAGAATGACTGGAATGACCGGTTGCTATGATGCCCAGGCCAGCGAACCTAGGAGGTGGGGCTGGCTGGCCAGCCTCCTGCGGCCCCTCCCCCAAAGCAGCCCTGCCCCTGATTGGCCTCTCCAACCCCAATCGAGGGCAGGGTAGCCAGCCAACCCCCCAGCAGCCCTTCCCCCTGGGCGGCACCGCCCCCAATTGGCCCCGCCCCTGATCGTCCCCCCTACCCCAATAGGGGATGGGGTAGGCCGGCCAACCTCCTGCAGCCCCTCCCCCTGCCTGGCCCCACCTCAGATGGGCCCCCCCACCCCGATCAGGGGCAGGGCTGGCCGCCCAACTGCCTGAGGCTCCTCTCCCTCGCCGGCTCCGCCCTTGATGGGCCTCCACCATCCCGATCAGCCTGCAGCCCCTCCCCCAGCCAGCTCCACCCAGGATCGTCTCCCCCCACACCAATCAGGGGTGGGGCTGGCTGGCCAACCTCCCCCAGCCCCTCCCCCAGCCATTGACCCCCAATCGACCCCGCCCACCGCATTTGAGGGCAGGGCTGGCTGGCCCACCACCCACAGCCCCTCCCCCAATTGGCCCTCCCACTCCAATTAGGGGTGGGGCCCGCTGGCCAATCGCCCGCGGCCCCTCCCTCTAGCTGGCCCAGCCCTGATCAGGCCCCATCGGGGCGGGCCGGTTGGCCAACCTCCCGCCATCTCCTCCTCCCCACAGGCCTGGCCCCTGATCCACCCTGATTGGGGCTGGGCCAGCTGGACCCCACCAGAGCATGAATTCATGCACTGGGCCTCTAGTTAATACATAATAATACAAGAATAAACTCTGTCTCTCATACTCACAACTCTAGACCTTCTGTAGCCTCACCCTGTATAAAAAACTCTTTTTCCCTCTAGCTATTAGGGAAAGGCAATTTATGGTCTACTTAATTTCTGGTGACTATTTGCTCTTGTGAGATGAGTTTGAAACATTACCTTGCTTTCTTCCATGGAGATTCCCTGTACAAGAGCCTAACATTTCCAAAGCAATGACCCAGGGTAGGTGTTGGGGCTTGTAGATTCTCCTGGGTTTTTTTTTTTTTTTTTTTTGGAGGCAAGAAAAAGGAGCCGAAAAAAAGGAGTTAAAAACAAAACTGGGGTTGCCCAGCCGGTGTGGGCTCAGTGCCTGAGTGTCGACTTCTGAACCAGGAGGTCACGGTTCGATTCCCGGTCAGGACACATGCCCGGGTTGCAGGCTCCATCCCTAGTGTTGGGCATGCAGGAGGCAGCCGATCAATGATTCTCCCTCATCATTGATGTTTCTATCTCGCTTTCCCTCTCCTGTCCTCTCTGTAACCAATAAAAATATATTAAACTTTAAAAAAGAGAACTCTGTGCCTTAGACCTGAAGGTGTGCAGGAATGGAGACAGCGGGGAAATGGGAGCAGGAACAATGACAGGCCTACCTAGAAAGAGCTTGACCTGGGGGACAGGCCGAATGAAGGACCAAGAAAACCCTGGGTGATCTAAGGGAAAGGGGACTCGGGGGTTGTCCTGGATTATGTGGTCATTGAAACAAGGGGAGAAGGTAAGATGGGAAAGAGGAGAAAAATCACAGAAGGAGAGGATCTGGAGAGCCGTGTTATAGAGAGAGAAGGTCTTATAAATGAGACATGGGAGAAATGGCCAGAGATGGCGATGAGGCTCGAGAGTCTAGAATCTTACATTCTGTGATCATAAGGACTGTTTTGACTACGGCAGCTGCTCACACGGTTACACCAAGTCTTTCCCAAGGAGACACTGGGCAGTGTCTGCAGGCGCCGGCCGGCTGGAAGCAGCGCAGGGACGCACAGAGGCAAGCCCGAAGGGGATGAGAGAATGTTGAAGGTGCCTTGTTTGGCTCAGCAGCTTGCATGTAACTTACGCGCAGGTGGCCTCCAAGAAGAGTGTAAATACTCATCTCAGATGGTGAGCAGTAAACGGACCACAGAACTTTCTAACGAAAGGAAACCATGCATTTGCTTTGAGGGATAAGTCTGTACAAGCCTAATGTCTTTGTTTTGGACTACTATCTGTATATATATAAAACCCTAAGTGACCTTAACAACCAGCCGACCACTCGACTGGTCGCTATGATGCGCACTGACCACCAGGGGGCAGACGCTCAACACAGGAGCTGCCCCCTGGTGGTCAGTGCGCTCCCACAGTGGGAGCGCTGCTCAGCCAGAAGCCAGGCTCACGGCTGGCTAGTGCAGCAGCGGTGGCGGGAGCCTCTCCCACCTCTGCAGCAGTGCTACCAAGCGGTGGCTGTGGCAGGCACAGCAGGGCCGGGATGAGTGGGAAAGCTCCTTCCCGGCTGCCTGTCACTTGGTGCACTGCTATATCCCTCGGAGGATCAGGCTGAAACCCGCAGTCCAACATCCCACGAGGGGTCACAGATTGCGAGAGGGTGCAGGCCAGGCCAAGGGACCCCGCCAGCACACAATTGGGGCCCGGGAAGGACATGGGAGGTTGGCCAGCCGGGGAGGGACCGTGGGAGGGCTCCAGGGTGTGTCCGGCCCGTCTCACTCAGTCCCGATCGGCCAGACCCCAGCAGCAAGCTAACCTACCAGTCAGAGCATCTGCCCCCTGGTGGTCAGTGCACGTCATAGCAAGCGGTTGAGCAGCCTTAGCATATCATTAGCATATTGTGCTTTGATTGGTTGAACCAGCGACACTTAGCATATTAGGCTTTTATTATGTAGGCTATGTGAGCCAGATAAAACAGGCTTTCAGAGCTGGCCTGCAGTCCTGCAGTTTTCAATACCTGGCCTTCACACTAGCTCTCCTTTAAGCTGGTTACAAGGGCAGTTCCTCGGAGGAGGTAACCTTTAGCCCAGCAAGTTGAACAGATTTTCTTTTATTCTCTGCTGCCAACTTCGTTTCAGGGTCTTGGGCCAGAAGCATGGGATAGAGAGTAAACATTAAAATGAAAAAATACAATCTTAAGATATAAATGGACTACTTAAGATATATTCTAGAAAATACAAAAATCATATTTCTAAGTCCTTGAGAGGAAAATAATCTTTTTCTTTTTTTAAGTTTTCTAGGAGTAAGTAATTTCTAAGTACATTTTTGGTATTCAGTAATCTAGTTAGGAACCTCAGTAAAAAGAAAAATCACAGAACTTCAAAATTGTATTTCAATTTTAACCGCATCCTTGAAAATCCAGGGGTTAGGAGGGCATCTCTGTCCTCCAGCACAAGAGGGGGGACCCCAAAGCCTTTAGTTTCACCTCTCCAAGTGAGCGCAGGCACGCCTCCTCGGACTGCCAGAGGCAACCCTTCGTGCAGGGGCCTGAGATAGCCTCGCTGATGGCATCTACAGCTTTTCATCGAGTCCAAGATGCACATTTTGTGACGGTTGAAGCGCCCTGAATAGAGTTGTGGGGTTCACCATGGTCGGCTGCGTGTGCCCACACACACGCCAGAGACTCTCTTACTGTTCGCCGCCTCCATGGAGCCGCAGGCCCTGCTGACTGCACATGCGCAGGTGTACGGCCACTTAAAACACCTTTTAAACAACAATAAGGCAAATGTGGCGAAATGTGATGCGTCTGTAGGAATTCTTTGTACTATTTTTGAGCTTCTGTAAGTCTACAATGATTTCAGAATAAATAGATTTAAAAAGTCTTTTACAGATTACACCATGATTCGGCATTAAAGCAGACATTTATTGTGTGTGTAGCGGGCACAAAACAGGGCAGCGGGAGCAGACAGACAGCAGCCACGGGCATTTTCATCAGGGGCGATGCATGTCCCCCCCTCCCCCCCAGCGGCGTCTTACAGGATCCCGCAGACGAAGCTGCGGGACATGTTGTCCCTGCGGCACATGCAGAGGCGCCTACCGCAGGCCAAGCCGGCCCTGACAGCAGCGGGAATTGCACGCCTTGCACACATGAAAGGCATTTCCAAGCAGAGGCCCTTGAGTGCACTTTGAAGCAGGCTTTTCTTTCTTAGTCGACATGAAAAAAACACAACTTAAAAGTGACCACCTTGTAGAATTGAGTGGGAATGTAAAATGTAGTACTTAGGGGATGGTACATGGAGGGTGCCTGTGCTTGAGGATCTAGACTTAAAACAAGTGCTCTCAGTTGACTAAAAGGCAGTGTTTTGACTCTGAAGATGGCAACACCTGCACTGTATGCTCCATGCCGTTGAGACTGGACCTGTCTTACCCCTTGTGGCATCCCTGACCCCTCGGAGGGGGCCTGACAGGGTGGGGGGCACCATGTAAATATTTGTTGCATTAACGAGTGCGTGGTCAGTTGGAGTGGAACAGATTTGGGGAGGCAGGTTTGCTCAGTAGAATATTCCCGCAAAAGGCAGGGAGCTGGGTCAGATGATCATTGGAACTTCATTCTCTCTTCTGTTTTAAAAAGAGTTCTCTTCATTCTTTTCAGACTCATGTTATTTCCAGACCGTATCACCACCAAGGCAGCTTGGCTATGCTTTACTGGTGACTGGTTACAGAAGTGATAGTTTCTCTCAAAACAACCCCTCACCACCCCCTCAGAGGGCTGGCTGCCAGGAGAGCAGGTGCAGGGAATCTTGATGTTGTGCCCAAGCGTGGGCAAAGAACTCCCACCTGACCTCATGTGACCTCCAGCAAGAGTCAGAGTCCCCCAAGGCAGGTCAGGGTGGGGAGTGGCCGGCCTACAGGCGGTATGAGGCCTGTGAAATCATTTGGGCGGGCCCTGCCCAGGCATTGGGGTGAATGAGAGTAGGGATCTAGGGGTGTGTGTGTGTGTGTGTGTGTGTGTGTGTGTGTGTGTGTGTGAATAAGTAACAGCTATCTTCATTGACAATGTATAGCTTTTTGAAGCAGAAAAAGCACAAGCTTACATGAAAATTTGTTTAAAGCACCTTGAAAAAATGGTGATTCTCCAGCTCTAGCCAGTTTGGCTCAGTAGATGGAGCATCGGCTTATGGACTGAAGGGTCCCAGGTTCAATTCCAGTCAAGGGTATGACCTCGGTGGCAGGTTCAATCCCTAGCTCTGGTCAGGGCGCATGAGGGAGGCAACCAATAGATGTGTCTCTCTCACATCGATGTTTCTCTCTCTGTCTCTCCTTCTCCCCTCCACTCTCTCTAAAAAAAAATCAATGGAAAAATATTCCCTGGTGAGGATTAACAACAACAAAATGGTGACTCTCTGTGATGAATAATATATTAACTGTTTTGTCAATGTCATCTCTTGACTAAAATTACACACTAGATTTAAAATAATAGCGAATTATCGCCCACCCGGGACCCTTGGACATACACCTTTCTGCCTCCATAAAAGCTATCTTAGTAATGACAGAAGAATTTTACTCCTGTAACTGAACTGCAAATAATAGAACATTTTCATATATCAGCAGCAGTAATAGTGAATCATAGTAAATATTCAAACGGAAATAGTAGTAAAATACTTAAAACTACTAATTTGTGGTGACACTAACCTGAAGTTTACCGTTTGCTACACAGTGAGGAGGACAAACGCAGAAATCGTCTACGGACAATGAACCCAGCTTTCCGCGGGCATCCACACCAGGCATCCACAAAGGACTGGCCTCGCGGGGCGCCATTCTGATTCCCGCAGCAGGCTCCCCCAGACCTCCATGTCAGCTCGGAGCCGCTGGCGTGAATTAAAGCCTGACCCTGGACTCAGAGCTGAATTTCAATGTCAAGTGTAGCGCTTCCTACCTGTACCTCCCAGGTGAGTGACTTAACTTCTCTAAGCCTCAGCTTCCTTTCAATGAAATGGGGAGAATCCTGATACCTACCTTATGGGGGTGTTAAGGTGATCGTGTGAGTTGGTTCATATAATGAATCTCACCTATAGTAAGTGCTAGTGCGTGTTAGATGTTAGTATTATTGTTACAGAAGCTACGCAGGTGTATGTCCTTGGGGGTAACCAGCAATCCTGACCTCCCGGGAGCCACAGCTAGTGAGACCGTCCTGACGCTAAATGGGCAGGACCAGCTGAGACGCGGCGTGGCGCTGGTTCACCGCTTCTCCCTCCTTCTACTTACAGGTTTAAGGTAGGCCACGTTGCTGTGACGAATGTCGTTCAAGAGCTGATCTCTGGGAGTGATTTCCACCAACGGGGGTGGCCTGTTTTTGGGCACGGGTTTCAGTGTCTTGATCACATCTTTGAGGTTGGTTTTCTCAGGGCTTTCTCTGGCTTCTGGCATCCGAGATTTGCGCTGGGTCCTCTTGAGCTTCACGCCCCGGAAGGAGTCAGGGTCCGTCCTGTATGGAGGGGACTGCGACGGCTTTCTCATCGCTTCATTTCGCCGACCGAAGGGGACTGCTGGGGGGTTGGGAGGACGAGAAGGAGGCTGGAGGAGCTCCTGCAGACTGGAGTCTGGCATCGGTCCTCCCAGCATCTCCCACATCCCTGGCGGCAGTCCCAGCCCGTTCTCCAACATGGCTATCAACCTCCTCTGCTCTTTGAGCTGCTGCTGCTTTTGTTCTTCTTGCCTTTTCTGCCTTTGTTTATCTTGATTTCTGGTGAGCAGATTGGTCACCACCATCCTGGGGCCCGGGAGCTCGAAATGGTAGCCCATCTTCAGGAGAGTGTTGTTTGCCTTCAAAAGCCTGGATATTTCCATTTCGGCCTGGTGGCCCAGCATGTGCCTTTGATTGTGGAACCGCAATTCGGTGAGCGTCTCATTAAACTGGAGGCACCTCATGATGGCCACGATCCCTTTGCCGGTGATGAAGTTGGACTCGATGTTGAGCGTGGTGATGCTCCTGTTTTCACGCAGCATGTTCGCCAAGGCGAAGGCCACGTTCTCATCCGCACCCACGTTGGCTAAGCTGAAGGTCTTGATGTGCTTGTTTTTCTTCATCGCGTTGACAAAGTCCAGTAACATTTCTTTGGGGATGTTTTCAATGTTGTTCAGGTTGAGTTCCTTCATGTCAGGATCGTTTTGTCTGACTCGCCTCAAGCTAATGTCTAGGTCGGTTTGGTTTCCTGAAGGCCTTGCACTTACCTTCAAGAAACTGGTATCTAGAGCTAACTTTTTAGGGTCTAATTTTGATATTTTTTTCTCACTTTTTTCTTGGGCCTCTGGTCTGTCTTTCTGTTCTTCAAAGGCTTTGCTAGTTTTCTGCTGGCAGTTGCTCTCGCCATTTCTGATTGGCTCCTTTATTTTGCCTTTCTCTTCTCTTTTTGTTTCTTCATCACTCCCTTCACTCTCATCTTCTCCTTCATCCTCCTCCTCTTCGTCATCTTCGTCTTCCTCCTCCTCTTCATCACCCTCCTCCTCCTCATCCTCCTCGTCATTGTTATCCTCACTATCTGTTTCTTGGACATTGTTGCTGCCCTTTGATTCTCTTTTACATGCAGCGATTTCATTATTGAGATTTTCCCTTAAATACTGGGTCACTTTTTTATTACCTTTGTCCATTTCTTCATTCTGCTCTTGAGTGTTTTCCTGAAAGAGAGGTTTATAAGGGTTAGAATACATAGAAGTGCAGAAATATGAAGTAGAGCAATATCTACTGGAGATAATAAAAAGATTTATTATTGAGAAAAACTAAGCTAACAAACTATGTATAGTATTCCATTTGTGGGTCACACACAGCATAGAAAAGTTTATAAATGTATAGGAAAAAAGTCTGTTGTATTGTTCACCAAATTAGTAGTTATCTTTTAGGAAGAGAGGTAACCATTAAGGTAAGTGAGGAGGGGAAGCATTTGGGGCTTATTCACTTGTTACAGTGTGTCATTCAGGAGTGTTTGTGTGTTTTAATCAAAGTTTAAAACACAAATACAACCAAAATAAAGTTTAATTTTTTATAGACACACTAGAGGCCTGGTGCATGAAAATTCATGCACTGGAGGGGGTCCCTCAGCCCGGCCTGCCCCCTCTCACAGTCCGGGAGCCCTCACGGGCGGGAGGTGACCCGGCGATCAGGGGAAGGTGATGCCCCCATCACACCTCTGCTGCTGCCACTGCCGGCAGCACAAGCCTCAGCTGGCCCTGGTTACCTGAGCCTCGGGCAGCCCTGGGCGGTTGGGCAGCCATCATCTGAGGCTTGCCTGTGCCTTGGTCCAGCCCTGGGGGGCTGGGGTTTGAGGGAGGATCTGGCTGCACCATGCACCTGCTGCCCCCCACCCCTCGGCTAGGCTGAAAGGACTGTGGGACTCCGGCAGGGCTGAGGGGACTGGGTGCCGCCATCTTGTGGCTATGGGTGCCACCATATTTGTGATGGTGCGACGGTCAATTTGCATATTCCCTCTTTATTAGTTAGGATAAACACACATTTTGGGGGGCTGTGTTTTACTTCATTCCATATATTAAAATGAAACCTAGTAGATTTAGTGTTCAGACTCTGTATTGTTTTTAAAATGCTGAACAATTTCAGAAGCAGCTAACAATTATTTCTTTTGAAACCTTATGGAGTTATCTACCAACACACTGTTTTGTATATAGCTGAATAGATATCTTTGTATTCAATAACCCAGAGTTACACAATAATTTCCTTATTATCATAACCAATATTTACATTCCTCATATGCTTGCTAATCTACTAAACAAGTTTCCCTAAAAATAACATATTGTGGGGGCAATGGGAGCAGTTTGATATTGTGGAATATACCGAAAGCCTCGGCTTTGTCCCCTTGGCTCTGTGAAAACTGCCCTGGCCACTCCAGAACAGGTTCACCGGTCCCATTCCTTTCGAAGGAGGTCTCTAGGAGAAACCAAATATTTCCAGCTGCAGAGGGGGCAGGATTATGCAGAGCTTTAGGAAAAATCGCTTAGTCTGGGAAGGAACGTGGCCGTCTTTATCAATACTGTCTATTAGATTGTTGCCCAGTAGGTCTCATAGGTATCATTTTGAAAGCCGGTTTTAGCAGTTTGAGTCACAGGTTCATCCGAACAAGAACTTGATCTTTTTGCACTTAACAAACGGTAGGTTGGGAGTGACAGTTGACAGTCCCTTAGCAATTGTCACCTTCCCCAGCAGGGGGAGCAGCCATCAAGCTGTTTACATTCTATCAAGAGAAGGAAGGATGGGAAAGGTATCCAGTTTTCTTCTGGAATAATTCATATAGAATTGGCTTTTACTCCAATTGTAAAATGTATGAAAATTGAATCTTAAACTTCTAACCTTATCAAGCCAGCAATTTGTTTTCTTGAGTTCAGAACATGTTTACATTCTCCTGACCCGAACAGTTTATAACTTGTCCACCTGCGGCCTGTGTGACAGTTATTGTGACAAAGTCTATCGGTATTATTAGGGATAATGAAAAGAGACTTTACTTGGGGGATCTCTATTAGAAAAAATCTGCTAAATACAATCCGTTTATAGATTCAACCACAATTCTACTTTTCATAGGAAAACATTTAAAACAGCTTAATAGGAATTAATCTCTAAACTAATCACTGTTATCAGTGGCCTGTGGGAATATTGGATACTCTCAGTTACTTGACTGGTCCAGTTGCAGGGTATGGGATGGACTTCAGGGGTCTGTGCCCTGGAAGCTGTATGTGGAAGACGGCGTGTGTGTGTACGTGCCTGAAGTGAAGGCACCGAACTTTCATCAGCATCTTAAAGGGGCTTGTGAGCCAAAAAATGACTAAAAACAACTCTTCCTGGGCTGTGAGTTAATTCATTAAATATCATGCCTATAGACTACAAGCTTTCCTATACAGCAAACTCAATAGCCATTTTTTAAAAAGAGAGGCAATTATAAGAAATGACCAACTTTCCCCTCACAGCTATACCATATAAGTGTTTCAGAGAGTTCCAACCTTAAAGAGTATGATTTAATCTTTAAGTGGCAACAAAACAACTCAAGACATGAAATCTTGAGAAATAACGGTTGCCACGCGGACCCCTGGCAGGCCAGCGCCACTGCTGGGCACACAGCGCCTGGTTACCTGGGAGGGCACGAAGGTGACAGGGACCCGCTCGTCCTCCAGCAGGCGCTGGGACGCCTTCTGCCAGTACATGTAATCCACCAGGGACTTGTGGTCGAAGGTGCCCGTGGGCGGCTTGTCGGTTTGATCTTTCTGAATCATTCCCACGGGAAGCCTGGGGTCCGGGGCCATGACTTCGATTTCCGATTGCAGCTCTAACAGCTCTTCGGGGGACAAGTTGGCCAAGATTTTATCTTCATCAATCTCTTCATCCAAGAGTTCTTCTGGATCTGAATTCCTGCTGTGCTCGGACATGATTCTCTTCTGTGTTTTTTTCTATCTTCCTAGGAAAGGAGAAACAATCAGAGAGGATTTAAAAAGCTCTCAAGAAGTCTCCCTGGTTGACAAGCGTCCCAGGTCAACACCCTCGGAGAGATTCCCCGCGAGGACCAGGCTGGCTGGGCCGCAGCGGCTATATTAAGCCGGGCTTGGCTGGAGCGCAGTTTACGGAGCCACCGAGCTGCTCTCTTTTCGGCAGCTTGAGTCAGCTGTGCAAATCCGTCTGACATTTCAGCAGCTGCTGGGCCCGGAGGCAAGGCTCGTCTGCAGAACGGCTGGGGGAGTGGGAGCTCCTTTCCAGCCTCTCACGCTGACCGCCCCCCCCCCCCCCGCCCCCCAGCCCTTCTTTTTATTTAAACGGTTAAAGCAACTTACAGTATTTGGGGATGCAAATCCAGCCAGCGCCTTGGGGTCTACTGAAGTGAAGCGCGCCTCTTCACTGCGACGTGGCCCCGGACGCAGGTGACCCGCGGGGGCCGGGCCGCTGTCCCTCTGGGTGTAAGCCGAGCCTCAGCGACAGCGCTCGCTCTCATCTGCGGCCGGATCCTGTGACCTGACAGGTGGGACGGACAGCCCTTGAATTGCCACTGTGAGGGGCACTTGGAACGCTTTAAGTAATTTGTTTTTCTCGAGCGGCCGTGAAGCCAGGATAAATGTAAAGGGATCTAAACTGAAGTGTAAAAACAACAACCAAAAGCCCGAACATGGAAGTAGCAAAGGTGTGTTTTTGAACTAGCCATTCTACTTTAAGATTATTTAACACCGCAGTGAAACACTGTGTTGTGTGTGTGATGAAAGGTAAAAAGAATATATGTAATTGAACACATTTTGTCAACATAATGCATCCTTAGAAAGATGCACGAGACACCAACACCCTTGGATAATTGTAAGGCAACGGGCTGTCTGGGAAAAGACTTTGTTTCTGTGTGTCCTTTAAAAACTTGAACTCTGTGAGTATAATACTTATTAAAAATATACATTTATTGTACAAACACTAGGACAATACAAGGAAGCACAAAGAAAATGGAAATTTCCCCTTATCCCTCTACTAAGGGCCATCACTATTAACATTTTTGTTTGTCATTGTAGTCCTTTCTGCTAGGCATATAAACTCAACATCTTTTGTACTTTTTTTTTTTACTTACAGGGCTTTTCTCTAGGCTATTGTATATTTTACTATTACAATATTATTGCAACCCATCATATATAAATGTATATATAGATACAAAATTATTTGCAAAGTATATAAATTTTACTATTCTAATATATTATTTATAAATATTTATAGTATGTAATATATATTTAATATAATACATAATCAAATAATGTATATATTTTAAAATATGCTTTTTATTTATTTTTGAGAGAGAGTAAGGGATAGAGAGAAACATCAATGAGAGAGAAATGTTGATTGTCTGCTTCCTGCCTGCCCCATACTGGGGATAGAGCCTGTAACCTGGGCTTGTACTCTGACCAGGAATAGAACCTGTAACCTCTTGTACATGGGATGATGTTCAGCCAACTGAACCATACTGGCCAGGGCTCAAATAATATATTCTTAAATATTATAGTTATAATAATAATAAACAATTATAAATAAAATTTATAATTTTGACACATGTTTTATACACACACATATCTAGCAAAACATATGTGAAAAAAGTCAAAAGTGAGTTTTAAATTGATGTTTTAATATTTTCTTCCTACCCCAGTGGTTGACCTTGAACTCCCCAAGGTTGGAAGGCTTTTCATTTATACAGGCAAATGATTCCCCAGAAAAGTGTTACCAATTTACCTGCACAATCATTTTAAAGCGAAGCGCACAGGTACACAGTGGCAACTTGCGTTGAACACCAGTCAGGTCTTCCCTATGCCCCGTAAGAGGGAAGTAGAAGCTTGGCCTGGGCGGGGAGATTTGTGAACCACTTTGCCCATCACTGATCTGCAGGCAATTATTCCATAGACTCAGTCTGCAGGCCGGGGGTCTAAAAGGACTCGGCCAAAAAGAGTTTTGTGTTCAAGGAGGACCGGGGAATGTTACATTCTGCATTTGTCTTGTAGAGATTTGTAAAGTTTATGACCTTTTAGATACTCTGAAAAATCAGACAGGAAAGAAACCCATTTGTTTAGCCCAAATTCCCCAACCTTATTTAGTTAATCCACGCTTTTTTCTTCCAAAAATTCCTTAATAATATCTTGTGCAATTAATTTCCCAAAATTCATACTTTGGAAAATACTGACCTAAATATGAGAGAGGAAGGTCTGGAATCAGTCTGAGAGATTCAAGCTTTAGCTCCACCCGAGTGACCTTGGGCGACCTATCCCAGTTTTCTCATCATATAAAAGGGGCGGAGAATAAGATTTTATATATGCAACTATTGGGAGAACTAAAGGAGGTTATATATAGAGAGAGATATAAATTAAGTGGGATGGTGCATAATAGAGTAAATCTTCAATAAATGTTAAGTATTACTATTCTTGTATTGCATGGATAACCACAGAAACATCTGAAGAGAAACAAAGCCAATTGTAAAATGTAATGCATTTTATAAACCATTTCCACAATTGAAACCATTATATTAATGACAATAAACAAAAGAACTTAAAAAAATCTTGCTTTTACAGAAAGTAACTCTGAGGCTTTTAGAAGAAATTGTTTATAAAGAAAATAGAAAAACATCTTATGTATAAATATGAAGCTCTCCCCAGAAAATGATCTGAACTGTTGCTAGTGAGCTTTCAGATTCAAATTCTATTCCGATGAATTCCACTTGATTTGATGCGACCAAATGTGTTGGATGATCAAGCAGATTTTGGAATATCTGTAAGAGACGCGCCTTCAGTGAATGCCCCCCCCCCCCCCCATCTTCTGACTCAGTTTGTGGAGTGGGCACATCCGCCCAGCTGCTTGCATTGTGCATCTGCCCGCATGCTGACAGGGAGGGTTTCGTGGTGTAATGAGCCTCACTTGGCACACAGATGATCTAGCTGCGCTTTCTCTTAAGGAGTTGCTGCGGCTGCCACCTCAGCAGCTTCTCACGTCCGAAGGCTGCTCCGATACCACAGCGGCGGGCGTAGCTAACTGGGGGTAACTGACCACCGTTAGGGCCCGACGGGCATCACAGGTCAGAGTCCCCAGCGGAGGCCCTGAAGTGCATAGACACCCCGGGCCCCACCCAGAGGCCACAGAGTCAGAATGCTCAGGTTTGGGCCCAGGAATCTGTAGTTTTGAAAGCTCTTCAGGTGAGTCTGAGGTGCAAATAGGTGTGAAAGTCCCAGCGCTAGTGCAGGTCACTGATTTTACAGCCCGAGCTTACGAGACTCTCTGCCCCCGGTATGGCACCTGGCAACCGAATATGTCAGGCTGGAGGCATCTGAGAAACAGCAGGTGCAGGAAGGACTCTCTGACCTCTACTGCCGCTCACACCCCGGTCCTGTCACATTTTCCCATAACTTGCTCTTCGTGTGACGCCGTATAAAAACTGTTTCACCTTCCTGGGAGTCTCCGGTTCCTCACGAAGGCTCCGTGTGGTGAGAAACGTACATGAAGTGAATGTGCACGCTTTCCGCTCACCGGTCTGTCTCAGTGAGTCCAATCTACGGGCCAGCTGGACAAGGGCGGAGAGCAGGAGGGAAAAGAACAAGAACGTTTTCCTTCTCTGCGTTGAGCAAGTCAACCTCTCGCTGCATTACTTCATCGGTGAAGGTGGGATGATAAAGGGACCTACCTCATAGGAGTTTTGAAAAATCCAAATGGCATAATCCATGGTCAACACTTAGCTATTATTATAACAGCACAAATAATTTGTGTGACTCTCTGCCTAGAAAGTGTCTGGTTCCTAACAAATATTGTTCAAGACTGAAAAAATAAATGGCTTTTCATTCTTTCCAAAGAGCACGTAGAATCCATGTGAAAGAAGCGTGTGCAGCTTGGATACGTTTATGAGAAGTCCCGCTGGTGAGAGGAATGCTGCCTCCATGCTCCGCTGATCCACCCCAGCCACAGTGGGCAAGCCTGGCTCTGCCACCTTCTCCAGCCCGCGCCCGGGCTGGACCTGGGCGGGGTTTCTCCGAATGCTTCCCCAATGTTCCCACAGGAGTCAGTTCTGTCCTGGTTGTGGCGTCCTACTCACTTAGCCATTCCACTTGGGTCACCAAGACTCTGCTCACTGGCTCCAAGTTTCCAGACGGCTTCGTGAGTTTGAAACAAATGCCTGGCCCTCTCCTCCAACCCCCTGGCCCGTGGCGGCGTGGCCTCCGGATTTATGAGGCAATCGCTCCCCTGGAGCCCAATAGGATATATCAGTCTCTTCACACAGCAATCTTGCAATGCTTCATCACTTCTATTGACCTCCTTTTGCAGATATTAAAGCTGAGACAGGCCTTTGAGCCCACGGCTGGCGGCCTGCGTGCGGCTCTCCCTCAGTGTCCCGCCCACCCGCCAGGCCAGCAGAGAGCAGTCCCAGGCCTGCTTCTGGTGGGAGTGAAACACGGTGAAAAAACCAGCAGGTTGCAGGTGCTGGAATCAGCAACAGCAGCACGGTCATCTTCAAACACCCACTGAGAACAGGAAGACATTGAGAGAAAGATTCCGGGATCAAAATCCGTCTGGAGAACGCTGGGTTACAGCAGTTAGAGATGTCTCTTAACCCAAGAGCTTTGAACATGCCAATGAGAATTGTGAATGTCTAAATTGAGAAAACATTTTTTCTGAACTGGTGAGCACAGAAAACTTTTACATTAGTACATACTATAAGATTAATATTCCTCAGAACACATATTGTGAAATGTTGATCTAAGCAAGCCAAATAAAATAAAGAAAGCAAACTATATATTATATGTTAACGTAGAAAAGAAGAATGGAAGAAAATACTCTAAAATGGTACAACTCCAAGTGGAGGGATTACCAATGATTTTTACTTTGATTCATTATCCAGGGGTGTGTTTTTTTGGTTCCAGAAAAGCAAGTAAGTGCTGCTTTCTTTTTAAAACAGAGACAATAACTCCAGATGATTTTTAAGTCAATTTTAGAATAGCTGCTTTAATCTCCTCACTAGCATGGGCTCAGACCCCCTAAAACAGGTGAAAAATAAACACAGGCCTGATCAGTTTTCAGGACAAGACACGTTACCCTTCAATGTCCAGCATCAACAACAGCCAATTTATAATCTCCCACGACATTTGTAAATGTAACAGGCAAACGCCAAGTCTTTCTTTTTGGATCCCTCACAGTGAGGACATTTCCCAGCGACTGTGACAAAAGTCCACGTCTCAAAGGCAGAGATAGGAAAATGCTTAAAAACTGACAGCGAGCCTCAGGTTTCTTGAGAGTTGTCAGCGGCGCGTTTTGTCACAGAGATTTCTTTAACTAACCTGTGAATTCACAATTAAAGCAAGGGTGAGCGCGCAGCTGTGTGAATGTACTTAATGCCACCGAACTGTACATTTAAAATGGTTAATCTGGTAAAGTTTATGTTATGTATATTTTACTACATAACAAAAAGCAGGGATAATGAAATAGATTTAGGTGCGTATTTTATTTTGAAATTTCCTCACAACTTTAGATATTTAAAAGTGTGTTTATAGCGTTGTTTATTACAGAGACCTGGAAACAACCCAAATGTTCAACAATGGGGGATTAATAAGGTAAACTATATTCTAGTCCTACTACTAACACCACAAAACTGCTTCTTATTAAATAGCACATTTTGTTAAAAAATTTTGAAACATAATTTCTTTTGTATATAAGCACAAAAAAAAGTCTGATAGCATCTATATCAACACGAAACAGATCCTCTTTTCTTCTTTCAATATTTCCAAGTATATATAATTTCAATATTTCACTAGTATATATAATTTTATAAGCAGAAAAGCCTAAATCCATATTCTTTAATATATATATATATATATATATATATATATATATATATATATATATATATATTTGATTTCAGAGAGAGGGAGAGAGAGAAACATCAATGAAGAGAAAATTGATTGACTGCCTCTTACATGCCCCTTACTGGGGGTCGAGCCCGCAACCTGGGCATGTGCCCTGACCAAGAATCGAACTGTGACCTCTTGGTTCATGGGTCAATGTTCAACCACTGAGCAACACTGGCTGGGCTGAAACCATATTCTAAGTGTGTGTTAATATATAGGGAATATCCTTGTGCGTACTACTTATAATAGCATTATCAGGGGAGGCTAGCATTTCCCTCTGTTTTACTATTTTTAAATAAAAGTATAAGAATTAAGACAATATATCTTTAAAGAAGACAAGTAAATAGGTCAGGGAGACAAATTATGTGGAAAAATCATAACCAACAGAATCAGTATTTTGAATATTTGTTCATCGTGGAATAAATTAATTTATAGATTTTGATAGACTTTAACATAATAATATTTAAAGCCGTTCAGAGAAATTAAAAACAACTTCCCTTTAAGCAGTAATAATATGCTGTACACCTGAAACTAATATTGTATGTCAACTGTAATAAAGATTTTAAAAAGAAATAATTATAAATCACTAAACAGGAAAATGTAAAAATGTAAATTAAAAACCTTGGAAAGAAATGGTGTAGTTGTGGAAATAAGCCACGCGTGAGCGGGATGAAGTGGAGCTGGATGCGGAGTGCGTGTGCCGGGGACTCAGCACCGAGGCGTCGGCAGGCGGAGGAGCCGAGGCTGGGAGGGCGATGGAGGTGCGCAGGGCGATTCCAAGGCCCCGGCTCTGCTGGATAGAGATTCCAGAATAAGGAGTGCAGAGAACGGCGAAGAAGCAATTTCCGAAGAGAAATTAGTGCTGATTTTCCCGAACTGAAGAAGGACCCAGGTCTTCGGAATGAACGTGTTTTCTGCCACTGAGCAATGTAAGTTTATGACATTTAAAACCATTCGGAATACCTGGCCACCCTTGGAGAACTGGTAGCAACACTGCAGGACGCCAAGCAGCTACCAGAGAGAGGAAAGGCATTAGCGAGAGAGTGACAAAGTCAGAGCCTGCTTGGCTGTAGACATTTCTCTGAGTGGCAGATGCAATAAGTCAGGAGCAGGACATAAAAACACGACGGGGAAGCAGAGAGCAAACGCAGGACAGCGGCTCTCTGGGCAGAGAGAGAGGGAGGAAAGGAGAAGGTGGCCCAGGGCCGCCAATGTGACTCTGATACTTGGCTCCTTCAAAAACCACTCGAAGCACCACCGCTGGCGAGAATGTAAAGTGGCACAAGCGACTGTGAGAAAGGCTGCCAGGTTCTCAAAACATTAAAAATGTGGCTGCCTCATGATTCAGCAATCCCACTTCTGGGTTTACATCCAAAATAGTTAAAAGTGGGATCTCAAAGAAATATTTGTACATCCGTGTTCATGGCAGCATTATTCACAATAGCCAAGAGGTGAAAGCAACTCAAATATCCGTCATCAAATACATAGATAAGCACCACGTGGTGTGCACACCCAGTGGAATGTTATTCAGCCTTAAAATAGAAGGCAGTTCTGTCACGAGCACAGCAGGAACGAAGCTGGAGGACGCTATGTGAGGTGGAGTAAGCCAGTCACAGAAAGACGAACGCTGTGTGGTTCCACTTGCAGGAGGTGCCTGCCGTGGTCAGATTCAGTCAGGAATGGTGGCTGCCAGCGGGGAGGGGAGGGAGATATGGGGTGCTGTTTGGGGGTGCAGACTTCCAGTTTTGCAAGATGAGAAAGTTCTGGAGATCCATTGCCCAGCAATGTAAATATACTTAACTTTACTGAATTGTACACTTTAAAATGATCAACATGATGAATTTTATGTTACATGCTTTTTACCACAATTTAAAAATACTCGAAAAATGTTGGATAAAAATATTAGAAGCAAATAATTAGATAATAAAGATGTTCCCACTAGTATTTACTATATGAGATTCTATTAATTTATCTGAATAAAAGGCCACTTTAAAAAAATGGATGGTTCAGTCAACAGAAGAACGGGTGAAAGAATTGTGGGAGAGGCGTCGAGGGAAGCCTGCTCAACAGTAACAACGAACCCGGAGAGACACAGCAGCAGGACTGAACTCATGGACACGGGGTTGAATGAAGGAACCCAAACACAAAAGAATATGAGAAGCAAGATTCTATTTAAACGAGGATCGAGAACAGGCCCAGAAAGCCCGGAGATAGAAATCAAAGAGCACTGGCTTCTCGGGGTGGGATTGGCTGGAAAGCTGGCGCTGGGAGGCCTCTGGGGTGACAGCGGTATCTTGATTGGGGTGTGGGTTACATAGGTGGGTGCCTGTGCCCAAGTCATCTGTGTGGACACCTCGGACGTCGGCCTTTCCCTCAACGCACGCTTCACCTCACTGTCTGAACGGAATTGGAAACAGAAGGTAAAGCTGGGAAGGAACGCAGGAGTGGCCAAAGCACGCAGCGCGGGCGGCACCACTGCCTGAGGATACGAGGCGAGGGCACTGCAGCTGATTGAAACGCTAGGAGAAACGTAGGTATCACAATCCTGTTACTCAAGAAGCATCAGGGCATCAGAGAAAAGGCCGGAGCTTCAAGAAACGTTAGAAGCATAACCTGAAACCATGTCTGGTGTCTCAGGAATTTTATCAAATCTCACGAAGGTATGAGCAAGCCTCTTTGGTGCCTTTCCAAAGAGAGGGCTGAAAAACATGGTCACTGGAGATAAGTTAATTCTTTTTCTCTCTTTAAAATGACTTGATTTTAGTTTATATAAATGGTAAATGTTTATTATAGAAAAAATAGAAACTACAGCTAAGCAGAAAGAACAAATTGAAATCAGTTAAACTATAACCACTCCTAACACGAGGTGTTTGTTCAATGCAGTAACTTTTCCTTTTAAGGCTGTTTCAGTCTTTTCTATTACGTTAGTGCGACTCTGCAAATCTCACTTTGCAGAAACCTGTGGCTGTCTTTGCTGATCATGTAATTAATCCTGTTTGACCCCAGACTCATGGGGTGGTCTTCAAATGCTTTCCTCAGTTTCTCTTTTTCTAAAGATGAGAGAAATTAAATTTTTCTTTTTTCTTTTTATAGTGAAAATGAGACCTTTAACACACCCTCGAGAGCGACGTCTGTCCCATTGTACAGGCACCTAAATTTGTCTTTTTTAAAAACATGTTTTTATTGATTATAGAGAGAGGAAGGAGAGATATATATAGAGAGAAACATCGATGGGAGACACACTGATCAGCTGCCTCCTGCACACCCTCTCCTGGGGATCCTGCCCGCAACCCGGGCATGTGCCCTGATGGGGAATTGAACCAGTGACCTCTTGGTTCATGGGTTGACGTTCAATCACTGAACCACACAGGCCAGACTTAAATTTGTCTTTTTAAAAAATCCTCCCCCAAGGATATTTTTCCATTGATTTTTAGAGAGAGTGGGAGAGAGAGGGAAAGACAGAGAAATATCGACGAGAGAGAAACACATCAACTGGTTGCCTCCTGCAGGTGCCCTGAGCAGGGCCCAGGCTGGGGAGGAGCCTGCAACTGAGGTACGTGCCCTTGACCGGAATCGAACCTGAGACCCTTCGGTCCGTAGGCTGACACTCTATCCACTGAGCTAAATTTGTCTTTTAAATGTTAGCATTTATGAAATTTGTTCTGTAACTTCAAAGTAGTAACATTTCTCCATGAATGATCTCTTCCTACTAATGTAGTGACACCATTACCTAACCCTGTGTAGAAAACATGGCTACAAATGGCTGTAAACATGATTTTTATAAACGAATACACCGGAGTTGACAAATCCAGCGAGCCTGTTCCCCTCGGTAGTGTCCGGTTCTGCCATTCATGAAAGCACCTCAGTGAGGCCTCTGAGCGCCTCTGGGCGGCGGCGGGTTCTGGTAGGTCTCTCAGTTGGACCATTCTCCTCTAGAACAAGAGCAACGCAAGATCGGAGCCCGTCGGTCCCCTGGACTTTGTGATCCCCGCGCCTAGAAGAGATGGAGCGGGGCTGGGACTGACGTGTGGAGTGAACGATTATACATTTTCATGTGCTGAGGGTCAGTTGATTGCTGAAATACTTAGAGTTTCCAGGATGACTATCCCCTGGCGCCCCTCCCACCTCCCCTCTCTCTTTCCAGCGTGGTTGGGGGTTAATGAGTGAGGGTGAGAGTGACAGAAAGTTAGGTCTGAGGGATAGGCACGGGTCAGATAATGTACAGATGGTAAGGGGTCCATATTTTATTCTAAATTTAAATGCAATTGGAAGCCACTGCAAAAGAGTTGCAAGGGACTAAGATAATTTGTGGCGTTAAAAGATCCCTCTGACTGCAGGAGGAGAACGGGTTTGGGGGTGGGGAGGGGTGGGGAGGGGGACAGCGGTGGAAGCAGGGGACACTTAGGAAGCTGCTGCAGAAGCACTGAGGGAGGATGGAGCGATCAAACAGCAATGGTGACCAGTGTCTGGCTTCTTTCTTTTTTCTTGTGTTAAGGTTTATGTTTCAGTCAGTGAAGGTGGATTGTTTCTGAATGGGTTTGGGTAGTGGAACGGCAGGAGCTAAGGGGGGCATCCGGTGAGGCCTCAGAGACAGACACACACCCACCATTTCGGTCTCCACATTGCTCGGTTCAGATTCCAACTGCGGAGAACAGCTGGGCCTCAGCGTGGGTGGCCTGGGCAGGGCGGGCACCAGGACCGCCCCACACACACTCCTGCGGTGGGAAGAATTGTTGGGATGCTGCTCTCAGGAGAAGAAGAAATGGTTGCTGGGTTAGTAAAGATACAATGCATATCCCCTACCTACATGCCAAGTTTATAATCACATCATTGATTTTTGTAGAAAAAAAATCATAGCGTATCATTTTATTGAACATGTTAATACTAGTTAATAGATTAAATTTATATAAGTAAAATAGCAGCATAAAAATTGAAGATATTTATCCCTAATATTTTCTCCATACCTAAACTGCCTCAAAATCAGGTTCAACCTGGCAAAACTTTGCTATATTAATTCATAAAATTTAAGTCCCTTCCATTGCATTTTTTCCCATTGCACTTAAAAATATTTTTATTGATTTCCAAGAGGAAGGGAGAGAGAGAGAGATTGAAACAGACAATAGGGTGGTGAAGGTCTGGGGTGGGGGGTGGAGGCAGGCTGGAGGGGGGTCAGTGGGGGAAAAGGGGACAAATGTAATACTTTCAACCATAAAGACTGAAAAAAAAAATATGATGAGGGAGAATCATTGATCAGCTGCCTCCTGCACGCCCCCTACTGGGGATCAAGCCCGCAACCCAGGCATGTGCCCTTGGTGGAAGTCAAACCCTATTGCACTTGGCTTCTAATACGCTTTCCGGAGCTCAGGTGAACACTCCAGGACCAGCACACACTCCCCTGTGGAGAGCGGCCCAGGAGTCGTGTCCCTAGCTCGCTGTCTGCTTGCTGCTGGGCTGGCTGAGGCGGTGCAGGGCACTGTGTTCCCCCGGACTCGGAGCCCAGGCAGCTGGCAGGGAGGAGAAAACCGGAGCTGGGTGTCCGAAGCTGCAGCCGGTCTCATCAGCTCTTTCCTGTGGGCGAATCACGTACCCTTCTAGTGAGGCTTACAGTCTGCGAGACATTACAAAACATGTGCACCTGACAGGCTTTGGACCCCCTGAGGATGCCTGTGGAGGTGCTTAGGCAGTCGTGAGAGCGGTACAAATGCGCCTTGTGATGATCACTGCCGGCCGTTCCGCCTAGGAATCCTGGGCTTGTGCTTCCTACCAAGTCCTCTGTCTTGGCCTCCCTTGCTTATACATTTGACTTGGAATATCACCTGCGCCCTATTTTCCTAGCTGACCTCACCCTAAATTTCCAAAACGGCTCAAATATCACCTCTTCCAACAGCCCTCATCCATTCTTCCCCTGGCTGTGGAGGAGGCTTCCTCTTGGGACAACCCTCCCTCCCCCTCCCTCCCCATTCCCTCCCACCCCAAGCCCCACCTCCAGTCACATGGCCATTCTGTGGATGTGAGGTGCCCTCTTACTACCTCTGCCTCCTGGTGCCTTGCTCCTCTATGACACAGCCTGGTTGTCTTCCGCTGATGGCAGATTTTTCATCTGCTTGATGATGATGATGATGATGATGATGATGATGATGTGTGTGTGTGTGTGTGTGTGTGTGTGTGTGTGTGTGTGTGTAGGCGCTCACCTTGCATTTGAGGTGAATTGTTAGCCAGTCCTGAATGCTAATATCTGCTCCCTCAAGCCAGACTACAGCGATTACGAATAAGGGCGGGGCCTGCTGCTGAACAGGATGTAGCTAGTTCTTCAAATGGAAGTGTTTTCAATTAACGTATTTCCCCCTTTCCTCACTGTGTAAAAGGGAGAAGAGATGACATTCTAACATATAAAAGATAACTATTGCCTAAATGATCTCAAGTTTACTTGGTTATTCCTCGCATTCTTTACAGCAAAAGGTTTGCCAATGTCTCAGACATCAGACAGCTTTGTAAGGACAGGGAGCACATCTGTTTCTATGTCTCAATGGTTCAGTGCACACAAAAAGTTATCTAGTATTTCGGTTGAATGAATAAATGGTTGGGGAGAAAAGTATCAAAAATACTTGTCAAAAATAATGCGATGAATTTATGAAGTCAATAGGAACAGAGGAAGCCATAACTCATGTGTGGCCTTCTCTGCCCTGATGTTTAGAACCTGGTCTTCCCATCAGGGTTTCTACTGTGCGAGAGAGCACCCCTGGGACCTGGCCCCCTCCTCCGTCAGAGCACAGACATTGCCACCTTGCGATTGTATCAGCCTGGAGAGCAACCAGAGTGTCGGCTTACATAGTGAGGCCTTGGAGGTTGTGTGACAACTTTTACAGCAACTTGAACCAAAAATAACCCAGAGTAGTTCAAAATAGCCAACCATACTGTAGCTGGTCTTCAACTTGCAGTTGAAAGTCACAATCTGTTCACTGGGTGAGCTCTTGTTGTTTTAGATAGAAACGTGGTATTAGAGGCGAGAACGTGCCGTAGACGACCAGAAGGGAGACCAAGTCATTGTCTAAGTGTGTACCCCCTTAGTTCATAGATTTGAGAGGGAAGAGGGAGGGAGAGAGAGAAAGAGAGATTTGTTGTTCCACTTATTGATGCATTCATTGGTTGATTAGTACACATGCCCTGACAGGGGATCCAATCTGCAACCTTGGCGTATCAGGACGACGCTCTAACCAACTGAGCTACCTGGCCAGGACCACCATTTTTTTAGGCACAGTGAGGTTGTCTCCCTAATCCTGTGACCACCGTCATGCTTCACCTATTTCACATGTCTCATGGGTTCTATTGTAAAATTAATGAACCGTATCATGTGCTAAATGCTTCAGAACAAACTTCGCATTGTGGGCTCCAGTCTTTCACCCTGATAAATCCCACCGAGGGCTCGCTGTCTTTGATTGCTAGACATGCCCTGAGTTTGCTCAGCCAATGTTTGCATGTAACACAAACTAACATCACTTTAAAAAATACTTGTAGGTATGATGGAAGCTTCTAAAGTTGAAAAAAATATTTATCTGCCTCTGTCCAACTGAAATCCACTGAAATGCAATCTGGGGATTAGAGAGGGTCAGATGGTGCCTTTAAAATAACAACCGCCCAGTAACGGAGGAATTGAGTGCAAGGCTCTGAAGAGGCAGGCCATGGAGAGGTGGGGCTTGCATGTCTAACAGTTAGTGTAGCACTAATTTTTGGGAAGAAATTATCTTGTTTTCACTAAAATAATTGTGAGGCTTTTTATATGTCATGGCATGTATAATTTCTATTAACACGATCTTCTCCCTTTCCAAAATGTATATTTCTAGAATGAAGAGAAATAACATTTCAAAGTTTCAAGAAGAAATAAAAATTGGGTGATCACTAGAATATTTTGATCTAAAGCCAATTAATTTTTGCATTCATCCTAATAGATTTTCCATCCTTTTTGGCATCAGAATATATTTTGAAAGCTTAAACACCTCTCAAGAGCTCAAATATGTGTGTATAATATGCTCATTAAGCAGTAATTTAAATGAAAATACAATTTTAATCAGTGCAAAATTGGTTCTTGTATATTAGGCAAGATAAGTAAACAGCAAAACTCCCCAATTGCTACCAAGGCACCTGAACAGCTTGTCGAGGCCATGTCAGGGCATGACCCCGCAGAAAATCACAACTGTTCCCACGGGCGCAGGCTCATGTTACAGGGCAGGGAAGGCAGGTTCATGGCCCTTGCAGTGCCAACCCCCTGGGTCATGTCCATGGCAGACATTGCTAATGGATCATGGCATTCTCTCCTGAGGGGAAGCACGGGACTTGGTTGGAATGTCTGTAAGGAGGATTCCCCGAAAGGCCGGGGGCCTCTGGGGGGACCTTGCGGAAGGCGGCAGCCCCTGCCTTAACTTTTCCAAACGAGTCCGAGCCCCGGGTGTTTTACTGGAATGTCTATGTTTGGTCTTTAAAGACCCGACCTTGTAGAAGCATGTGCTTTCTCAAGCATGCTTACCTGCTGACTGTATCTAGAGGTTAATTTTAGTTCAAGCTGTTATGACAATAAAAGCCTAAGAAGGCAGGAGAACATGGCTACTTGGCGGCCATAGCCAAGTAGTGCCTTAACCCTGTTTTTCCCAGAAACACGTGTTAGAGTAACAGGGGCTGCTGGCCAGACCCCAGCACTCTCTAAGCCCAGGAAAGCCTCAGATGTCCCTCATTTGTATCCCCCTCAACAACAATAAGTTGGCCTCCATCCATGGACAAAAGTCCTGTTGTTGGAGCTTTGGAATTGAGGTAGGAGATTGTGAAGCCCACAGTTTGAGACTGAGGAGAGCTAGTTGGAAGGCAAGCTCACCCTGAGGTGGCTAACCATGGTCTCAGCTGCAGAGCCAGAAATTGCTCAATATCCCTGAGAACTTAGCTACAACCCCAGTTGGCTTTCGTTCTATCGCTGGCACCATATGCTAAGGGACCCATATGTCAGGTAATAGTCATACAGACTTTGATCCCAGCTGTGGACCATGCAGTACACCCTGACCTGGCTCCATCCTTTCTTGGCTGCAGTCTTTGAGCCTCCGGAAGTGACCCTGACAAACCCTGTGAGACCTCAGAGGTACGGAGAACATTTCCTCCAACAGCGCCAGAGTACACATTGCTCTCGAGCACACATGGAACACTCCTCGGGACAGAACATATGTGGGGCTGCAAAGCAAATCTTCACAAATTTAAGAATATTGAAGTCACATCAAAGACCTTTTCTAACCACAATGGCATGAAATTAGAAATGAATAACAAAGAGAAAACTGAAAAAAATCACAAATACATGTAAATTAAACAACACACACCTCACCAACAGATGGGTCAAAGAATAAATCAAGAAGGAAATCAGAAAGTATCTTGAGGCAGCATATCAAAATGAAAATGCAGCTTATCAAAACTTATTGGGTGCAGTAAAAACAGTTTTAAGAGGGACGTTGCTAGTGAAAAAGACGTACATCAAGAAAAAAGGAAGATCTCAAGTAAACATTCTAACTTTACACCTCAAGGAGTTAGAAAAATAAGAACAAACAAAGCCCAGAGTAAGCAAAATTGTACATGAGGACTCAAATAACATGATAAATGAAAGAGGACGGCTACGTTATGTGATAGCACAGAAATACAAAGCAGCATAAGATACTACTATAAACAATTGTTCACCAACAAATTGGGTAACCTAAAAGAAATGGAAGCATACAACCTGCTAAGACTGAATCATAAAGAAATAAAAAATCTGAACAAATTAATAACTAGTAAGGAGATTGAATAAGTAATCAAAAGCCTCCCATCAAAGAAAAGCCTGGTGAATTCCACTCAACTTTTAAAGAATTAATACCAATCCTTCTTAAACTTTTCCATGAATCTGGAGAAGGAGCCACTCTCAAACTCATTTCACAAGACCTGCATTACCCTGATACCCAAGCCATATTAGGACACTACAAGAAAAGAAAACTATAGATGATTAGCCCTGAAGAATAAAAATGTAAAACTCCTCAACAAAATATTAGAAAACCCAATTTAAGAGAACATTAAAAGGGTCGTATACCATGATCAAATGGGATTTATTCCTGGGATACCAGATGGTTCAGCATATACAAATCAATAAATGTGATATACCACATAGAATAATGGATAAAAGTTATATGATCCTCTCAATAGATACGGAAACAGCATCTGACAAAATTCAACCCCCTTTTATGGTAAAAGCTCTAAACAAATGGGGTACATACCTCAACATAATGAAGTCCATATATGACAAAACCACTTCTAACATCATACTCAGTGGTAAAAAGCTAAAAGTTTTTCCTCCCAAATTAGGAACAAGACAAGGATGCCTTCTCTCACTACTCCTATTCAACATAGAACTGGAAGTTTTAGCCAGACAATTAGATAAGGAAAAAAAAGGTATTCAAATTGGAAAGTAGAAGTAAAGTTGTCTCTGTTTGCAGATAATATATACTTATACATAGAAAATCCTTAAAAATTCCACAAAAAAACTGTTGCAGAATACAAATTCAACATACAGAAATCAGTTGTGTCTCTATACACTTAAAAACATCTTTAAAAAATCCCATAAAAAACAATACAATTTTTAGGAATAAATTTAACCAAGGTAATGGAAGGTCTATACACTGAAAACTATAAGATACTGACAAAATAAATTTAAGACAGAAATAAATGGAAAGATATCTCATGTTTGTAGATCAGAAGAATAAATGTAGTTAACATGTTTGTATTATCCAAAGCCTTGTATAGACTCAATGCAATCCCTACCAAAATTCCAATGGCATTTCTTACACAAATAAAAAAAAAAACAATCCTAAAATTTGTATAGAACTATAAAAGACCTTGAATAGGCAAAGACATCTTGAGAAAGAAGAACAAAGCTCAAGGTATCATACTTTCTGATTTCAAACTATATGACAAATCTATAAGTAATCAAAACAACCTGGAACCTATAGTAATCAAAACAATATGGTACTAGCATAAAAATAGACACACAGACCAATGGACAGAATTGAGAGCCCAGAAATAAATTTATATATTTATAAGGTTAACTAATATTTGACAGGGGATTCAAGAATATGCAATGGGGAACAGATAGCCTCTTCAATATATGGTTCTGGCAAAACTGAATAAATTCACATACAAAAGAAAGAAATTGGAGCCCTATCTTACACCACTCACAAAAAGTCACTTGAAATGTATTAAAGACTTAGTGTATGACTGAAACTGTAAAACTCCAAGAAGAAAACATAGGGAAGAGCTCCTTGACTTTGGCCTTGCCAACGATTTTTGGGATATGACACCAAAATCGCAGGTACCAAACATCAAAAACAAACAAGTGGAACTACATCAAACTAAAAATGTCATGCACAGGAAAAGAAACAAGCAACAAATAAAGAGGCAACCTATGAAATGGGAAAAAAAATTTTCCAAATCTTATTTCATAGAAGTTAATATTAGACTTCCAGACAAGACGGTGGAGTAGGTAAGCGCTGTGCTTGCCTCCTCCATGATCATATTAAAGTTACAATTAAACTATACACTGAGTGGTCAGATTATTATCTCTGAACGTATAATAATCTGGCCACTCAGTGTATATCCTATATAATAAAAGACTAATATGCAAATTGTCCCCTCGACCAGGAGTTCGACCAGCAGGCAGGCCAGCCAACCGCCCATGTCCCCTCCCTCTGGCCAGGCTGGCCGGACCCCACCCATGCACGAATTCATGCACTGGGCCTCTAATACTGAGTGGCCAGATTATTATGCGTTCAGAGATCATAATAATCTGGCCACTCAGTGTAGAACAACCATCATGGAGAACCACATGAGGTCTAGCTGAACAGAAGTCCTACCACAAAGGATATAAAGAAGAAACCACATCCTCGAGACTGGTCGGAGGAGCAGAGATGTGGAATGGGCTGGTCCCACACCCACGAGTGTTGGATAAAAATTGGGAGGAATATCTCACTGAGCCTCCCAGCCCAGGTTCACGGGCTGGGAAAAGAAGTCCCCATAACTTCTGACTGTGAAAGCCAGCTGGGATTGTGGCTGAGGGAGATGGAGCTGCTGGGGTCCAGGCCTTCCTCTCGAAGGGCCCGCGCATGGATTTACTCACTGACGGACCCACCTGCTCTGAGCTCCCGTGCTGGGGCATTGCTCCACTTGTTAAAAATACCTTGTTGATCAGAATCTAGGGGCTCTGAGTTTGGAACTATTTTCTTTCCCCTCCAGGGTTTATCTGATTACCTCACTAGCCTCATGGCATAGTAACTCTTGATACTGCCCCAACACAGACACCGGGCTCAAGATGTCTGCATCCCTTGAGATTCTTGGTAGATCTCCAGCCCCAACCTTGCTTTGTTGAGACTGTGCCCGGTCTGCAGTATATGTCAAGCCAACAGCTTCTGAAGGATAGATTGGACCATCGTTGCTCGTCTAGCATTATTTATGCATCAAATGTGTACATCACCACTTGATTATCGAGAAGCTTGTGTTAGCTGAAACCAGAATTTTAAACGTATTAAGACATGAATTCCATGAGGCTTTTCCAAAAGGGCCTGCAGCCAGAAGGTATTGGTTACTTGAATAAGCAAATGGGCTCTTTACAGAGAGAGCTCAGATATCTAAAGTGGTCAAACCCCAGGGAGAGGCACTGTGTAGCTCATCATCTCTGTTAGGTGCTGTACATGTGTATTTCCTATCCACATCTCAACAACAGACCAGCCTCCTCATTCCCCTTTGAGGGATGAGGAAAATGACCTTGGGCATATAACCTAGTAAAGCATCAGCTTGTTTATTTATAAAATGGGAGTGGTGATCCTCCTTACTTCATGCGTATGTTGTGAGGGTTCAATTGGGTAACATGTGGAACCTAACTACATGACAAGAGCTTAACCACTGTTAGGTCTTATTGTTATTATTCCTACTAATATGAGCACAGTGCACGAAAGTGGACCCAAAGTCTGTTCTGTCCACATGACCGCCAAATCACAGGAGCCACAATGTTTTCAGTTATTTACATGTAATCTTAGAGAAATGGTCCTTTTTCTGTCTCAGAAAATAATAATAATAAGTTAAAGTTATTATTCATTTCTCAGAACACCCCCTCCCACCATAGCCTCCCCCAAAGAAGGAAAAAACCCATAGACCAAGCAACTTGTGAGTGCTTTCCCCTAGTCTTAAGGTAGCCTTTCCTTCCAGTTGGAGAAAACCATGATTACTTTAGCCTGGTGTGCATGGATTACAGGAAGATAATGAATCCATTACAGTCAGGATGGTTCTTAGCGACGGTTCCTGGACAGAAACCCATTAGTTGGCTGGTTAGTACCACAAATTGCTCACGGCTGACTCTGCTCTTGGACAGCGACTACTCAGTATCTTCTGATCCTTGATGGCTACAAAAGTAACACATCTCCTCTTCCTCTCTGCCCCCTTCTTCTTCTTTTGGTTTCACAAGATAATAGCAATCTTGAATACACACACACACACACACACACACACACACACACACACACAGAGACTGCCTGCCCTCACCCAGTTCCCTTTGGGTCCCCGATCACATCACTTTGCACTACATTCCAATTATCTATGAGCTTGACAGACTTCAAATTTAGCAAACTTCTAAGGGATGGAGCCCCTGTCTGAGGCTGTGGTATTCCCATTGCCGAGCACATTATAGGCAATAATTTTTAAACAAGTAATTTAATAAATAAATGAAGAGCATGTCAAAAACAAGGAAATAGGAATGAATACATATGTGTTTGTACATGCTTGCATGGTGGCATTGGAGAGAATGAGGAAAGAATGGGGAAAGTTTTGAATAGAGTGGACAATGGTCCTTGGAGCTGAATTAAACAGTGAGGTGAGCTAGAATATGGTAGATCTTAAGTATTCAGACCTGGCTGGTGACCTGGACAGTAGAGAACCATTTCCCCCCACGTTTTTTATTGTGGCAAAAGATGTATTACATAAAATTTGCCGTAAGGCATTTGTCGAGGAAATTTTATAAGAATCTGCATTTGTACCTGCAGGTATGAAGATGCTTAGGGTGCTGTCTAAGAAGACAGCAGCGTTTCCTCTGACGTCTCTCAAGCTGTAACGTGCACCTTGTAAGAAACGCAACCTTATTCAGTGGGTCTGGGACGAAGCCTGAGATGGTCTCGTGTAACAAGCTCCCAGGTCACATTGATGCTGCTGTCCCCTGACAGCTACGCTGCTACTTGGGCCCTGCGGGTCTCGGAAGCTCTCCCTTCCCAGTTCCAAAGTCTTCAGAGCCAGTGTGATTGCCTAGCTTGGGTCAGACACACATTCCTGGATTCAGCTATACCTAATGGGTCAGGTCATGAAATTGCAAAACCACAACTGGCGTTTTAGCAAATGTTTTCTCTGAACCTGTCACTCGCTGTGCTGTGCATTCTAGACACATTACCGCCTCTAACCTGCAAACCAACCCTTTGAAGTGAGAGGATAAAATGAAGGCTTGGAGGCCCCCAGTGACCTTCCCAAGGTCACACGGCTAGGAGGGGTCCGAGCCAGGATGTGAGCCCACACGGACGGACTCCAGATCCCCTGTGGCCCATCAGCCTTGAGATTTGGCCGTGGAGACTGGGGCCCTTGTCACTGTGAGGGAGAAGTTTCTGGAAGAATCGCTGTCCCCTGGGCGGCTGTGCCCAGGAAGATGTACTACGCAGCCTTGCACTAGTATTTGTGTGTCGGCACAGAGGTGGCGACCAGCTTGTGTGCTGGGATTTTATCGTTTCTCCAATAAGTAAGATGCCTCTTTTCACAAGTTCAGGAAAGGACTCAGATGTCGTAGGAAGGCCGAGTGCACGGCATGTACATGGACAGAGCTGGGGCGGAGGGATGGTTTAGATGCCAGCTCCTTGCTGCTTAACGTGTGAGCCACCGACACGATCATAGACATGCCCTGGGATCTATTCCACAGGCAGGTGCCCTCCTGAGTCAGAACCCCATGTCGTCCCGGGGGAAGGTGATGCACAGGCTGGGCTGGCCCGCACTGCGGGAGCTCAGGCAGCTCGGCACAGGCGCAGGGCGCTCTGCATTTTGCTTGTAGAACAACCACGCTCCTCCCCCAGGCCGGGCGCTGACCCCAGGCCCCCCCACAGGCTGGCATCCTGCAGAAGGAGGGGGAGGCTCCCTGGTAAGGAAGGGGAGAGCGGGAAGAGGCCAGATCTGGTTCAGCGGTTCTCACTCCCCGTGCTGAGGACTTAAAACAATCAATGGGTTTAGCCGAGATGCTCTGCTTTAGCTGGTCCACTAGGCCTGAGGCGTCTGTGTGTTTAAAGCTCCCTGGGTGGATGTAGCTGACTCAGTCTAGCTCAACTCCCCTGGGAACATCGGGAGTGGGAATGAGGTGCCTTCTTAACGAGTACTGTCTGTTTCGGGTGAAACAAGGCGAAACAGCAGAGCAGGCCTCCCCCACTCCCATGTGCCTAAGCAGCAGCTGAGGCTCCAGCCGACCGGACTCCGTACATTTGTGCTGATCAATAATCTGTTCTCAACATCCCGTTCTGGTTGATGTATTTTTGCCGAGTAGAGGTTTTTGAGTCTGTTAGTCTATAATTTAATTTTATTTGAACCTCAAAAACACCTCTTTTGGATTTGGGTATTCTTCTTCTTGATTTGGTATGTGTTATATGTGTTGAACTGTGCCTCCCAAAAAAGGCATGTTGAAATCCTAACCGCAGTAGCTGGGAGTGTAGCCTTGCTTGGAAGTCAGATCTTCACTGTATAGGTGTAATCAGGTTCAGGCGGGATAAGTCAACATGCTCGCCTCCCGAGAAGAAAGGGATGCGGACACAGCACCGCGCACCTGGGGAGGTGCCCTTGGAGAGGCCGGAGAGGGCCGGCAATGCTCTGCACGCCCAGGGAGCCGGGGCCACGCGGAAGCCAGGTGGTGGCAGGGAACAGACTCCTTCAGCCTCGGAGGCGTCACTCTGTCTCACTCAGACTCCGAACTGAGACAATCCATGTCTGTGTGAGTCACATAGTGTGTGTTTTCTTTCTTTACAGCTGCCCTAGAAAACCAACACACTGTGTATATGCTATGCAATTCCACCAGCACTTGCCAGACAAGCAATTGGTTTTAGATAGAAAATGGAACACATCCTATCTAATAAAAGAGTAATATGCAAATTGGCCATACTTCCACTGCACCAACATGCCACGCCCACCAGTCAATCAGGAGCAAGTATGCAAATTAACCCAACTAAGAAGGCTGCAGCCACAGAGCGTGCAGGAGGCTTGGGTATCCCTGGCAATGGAGGAAGCCAAGCTTTGTGCACATTCTGGCCGGCCCTGGACTTCACTCAAGGCTACAAAGTTTCAATTATAGAAGATAGATAAATCCCAACAAAAATGGCTGCAGCCATGGAGCGAGCAGGAGGCTTGGCTTCGCTCAAGGCTACAAAGTTTCAATTATAGAAGATAAATAAATCCCAGATACCAGGGCCTCCGCTTGGGTCGCCGGGGTGTGTGGCTGGCCTGCAAACCACCACAGGTCCCTTGCCCAGGCCACCCATGCCCCAAGGGAACCCCCACCCTGATCTGGGACACCCTTCAGGGCAAACCAGCCGGCTCCCACCCGTGCACCAGGCCTCTATCCTATCTAATAAAAGAGTAATATGCAGCCAAAACCGGTTTGGCTCAGTGGATAGAGCATCGGCCTGCGGACTCAAGGGTCCCGGGTTCGATTCCGGTCAAGGGCATGTACCTTGGTTGCGGACACATCCCCAGTAGGGGGTGTGCAAGAGGCAGCTGATCAATGTTTCTCTCTCATCGATGTTTCTAACTCTCTATCCCTCTCTCTTCCTCTCTGTAAAAAATCAATAAAATATATTTTAAAAAAAGAGTAATATGCAAATAGACCATCACTCCAACACAAGATGGCTGCCCCCATGTGGTCAAAGATCCTGCCCCCATGTGGACACAAGATGGCCACCACAAGATTGCCAGCAGGGGAAGGCAGTTGGGAGGAACCAGGTCTGAAAGGGAGGACAGTTGTGGGCAATCAGGCCAGCAGGGGAGGGAAGTTGGGAGGGACCAGGCCTGCAAGGGAGGGCAGTTGGGGGCAATCAAGCCTGCAGGGGAGGGCAGTTAGGTGTGACCAGGCCTGCTGGGAAGGGCAGTTAGGGGCAAACAGGCTGGCAGGGGAGCATTTAGGCATCAATCAGGCTGGCAGGGGAGTGGTTAGGGGGTGATCAGGCTGGCAGGCAGAAGCGGTTAGGGGCAATCAGGAAGGCAGGCAGGCGAGCAATTGGGAGCCAGCAGTCCTGGTAGGATCGGGCCTAAACGGGCAGTCGGACATCCCTCAAGGGGATCCCAGATTGGAGAGGGTGCAGGCTGGGCTGAGGGACACCCCCCCCCCCCCATGCACGAATTTCATGCAACGGGCCTCTAGTATTTAAATAAACATGTTCCCTGATTTCTAAGAGCTTAAGGCGGAGTAAGCGCGCGCACACACACACACACACACACACACACACACACACACACCAGCAATCCAGAAACGGGGGATTTTGGGAAGTATCAGGTAGTACTCTGAGAAAGATCCATTTGCCTCAGAGAGGTCTAGAGAAGTTTCACTGGGTAGGTAGGGTATGAATTTGAAATTGAAATGGTTGTTCAAATCATGCAATTTCCTAAAAACCCATTGACATGCTTTAGTGATTCACTCATATAATTAAAAACCAAATTCCTCACATAGTACTTGAAGCCGGGTGAGCCTCGAAATATTTCCCCTTCTCATCTGCAGGCAGCAGCGTTATTAGGAGAAATAACTGCTGACAATATATTTAATTTCCCCAGCTCCAAGGAGCTCAGACTCGCTAAAGTTTCAATTCTAGGTGGGCAGCATGATACCAGTAACTTTAAAGGATGAATTTCATATACTCGCAATCTTTTTCATAGCACTGTGAATGAAAGCAAATCTGTGAGGTTCAGAATATTATTCTGCCAAGGAAACAATTATATTGCCCAGAGTTGGAGATCTCAAAGTAGGTGTTGCAGGACATGCAACACAGAACACCTACAGCATTTTCTTCATTATATCCCAACGCGGGCTTGTAATTTGTTATCCCAAAGCCTCTCAGGATGAAGCTCACACTGTCCTTTTGCCTTTAAGCCTAAAACCTAAGCCAGTTTTCTGTATGGTCTTGGCCCTTGTTACTCTGCTAAAGCCACTTACTCTTCCTGGTCTGTGCTCAGGCCAGAAACAGCAGGCTTAGTCCAGCAGGTCTGTTTCGTTTTGAAATTGTGAGCTCTCGTTATTACAGTGTCTGGTTGCCTTGGTGATGGGACGGGCAGGAGGACGGTCCGATAAAATGAAGAATATGCATGAGACATGCACGTGTTAAACATTATTTGTTGTTTTCTCAACTTCAAACTTAATTGAGTATTCTTCGCTTACTTGGTAAATCTGACAACTGTACACACAGCCCAAGTGTTTAAATTACACCCGGAGGCAGGACAGTGAAGCTTATGCACTTGGTGAATGTGAAGCATGAGCGGAGAGAAAGGGCCGGACATAGTGTTAGGATGGTTTGCAGGTGGGGAGAGCTCGGTCCTATCCCGATGGCCCCGGCGGTGCTGCTCAGCAGTTCCTCTCAGCGTCCTTTCGCGCGTCTGTGAAACGGGTGTGCGTGACACTTGTCCCTCTGCCTGTTGGGAGTCAGTGTCAGCACAGTGCGTGCCAAGCCACACTGCAGTCTGAGGCAAAAGGAAATATCGTGGTAGCAATACAGTCTTCATTTACATTTTTGATGTTTTGTTCATCATAGACTTTTTTGGCGTAAGGTTTAATTGTTTAGAAGACTGCACTAAAGTATTACTCGTCACCTGGGTTTCCCGGTGTCCCCTTAAGTTTTGTACCTGAATAAATAACTCACTCATTTCACCCCAGTTTCAACCCTGGCACTCAGTGAGTGTTAAATATTATTATTACTATTTTACTGTTATTCATATTTAGTAATAATGTTAAATACTATTCATAAAAACTCTCTCATATCCCACATTTTCACAGTGTCACATTAGAAACAACAATGACAACCAACATTTAAAGGTCTTACTGTCTCCCAGGCATTGTACTAGCTCCGTAAGTGTGCAGCTGGATTTTATGATTCTGTGAGATTGTTATAATTAATATTTCTATTTTATAGAAAAGTGATATTTAAAAAAATTTAAACAACTTCCCCAAGAAGACACAAATCATCAATCAAGATATCTGGCATTCAAAATTAATTTTTTTTTTTTGCAGGTTCTTGAAACTGTACACCAAGCGTGCCAAACTCACGGCCCGGGCTGCATGCGGCCCACAACAAATATTTTTGTGGCCCAGCCAATATAACGGTAAAAAATGTTTTAATAAAAATTTCGTAACTTAATTTTTACAATATCCTGCTATACATAATTATTAATAACAAACTACAACCTTCGCTAATGGCTGATTACTACAATCGTGTTGCATTCATTTCCCTTACGCACCTTACATGCAGGCGCACCATTTCTCTCCACTAATACCAGCAGCGAATATTTTAGCAGTCGATCGCCACGTCATTAGTCTTGGACTGACTTGTTTGGTGTGCACAACAGGAAATATTTCGCTTTCGGAGAACAAGAAAAATAGGTTTATTTGCGTTACGCTTATTAATTTGTGTGGTTATTCAGTGTCTGATAAGTTAATGTTCAAGAAAAATATATTAATTTTTGTTAAAATGTTCTGTTATTTTATGTTAACGATTACTAATTTTACTTCAGCCCTTTGTATTCAGCATGTCTCTATTGAAATAAACCTATGAAAATTGAAGCTTTTGTTTTTTTGCAGCCTACATAAACCTTTGAGTTTGACATGCCTTTGAGTTGTTAGCCTTTGAGTTGGACATGCTCGCTGTACACGGTATTTGAACTCGGTATCAGAAACCTCCTGCCTGCAATAACCCAACCTGGCCTCTAGGTGACCTCGTTGACCAATTTTGTAAAGACCGGATTCCAGGCCAGAGAAAACCACGTTTCAGGAAAGAAAGCTTAGGCAGGCACGCTCTTCCAGCTCTCCCGCACGTCTGTGCTTACAGACCAAACTGGAACATCTGTGCGCGCTTCCAGACCAAACGGGAACATCTGTGCGCGCTTCCAGACCAAACGGGCCCGACCGGCAGGTTCCTGGTTTGAAGGCTCTGGACTGAGCAGGGCCAGTCTCTCCTCGGACGCAATGGGTGTGACAGGCCCTCCCTAGTGCTGTGACTAAGACTGGCTCAAGCATCTATGCCCCACGCGCCCCTGACAGAGGTCTAGCAAATAGGGCTGCCCGGTGTCCTGTGTCTATAGGACAGGTTTTGAATTTATGGATTGTGTTTGGTGTGCTTACTGATTTTTTTTTCCAGGGTGCCCTAAGTGTTCTGTATAAGAAATTACAAAAATGTAACATTGCAGCTATTTTACAAATGTAATTGGACATTCTGAATTTTAATTTGCTAAATCTGGCCACCTACTGGCTGGCTGGCTTGCATTTTTAGGCACACAACAAGGCAGATACCAGGCTTTGGGCCAGCATTAGGGCCAAGTTCAGGGTGGAGCAAGTGGGGTGCCTACTTTTGGGCTCTGGGGTGCACCTCGCCCTGAGTCCCCGCCTTGCAGGAGAGCTCAGGAGCACACCTAGCTGGCTTGACTCCTCAGGTTAAACCTCAGTGCAGCCTCCCTCCACAGTGGACCCCAGAGTGGCCAAATTCATACTTTATGGGACTTCTGCGTTATGCGTTTGTGAATTGCACCCCAGACCTGGGGCCCTTCCAGATATGTAACCTGAGCAAACTGCTGCTCCTCCGTGAGCTCTCCTCTGGGAATGATCGCCCAGTTGCTGTAAGGATTAAATAACAAAAACAAATTCCAAGTGCCCACAACAGGGCCCGAGACATAATCAGCCCGTGACAATGACGAGCTGTTTCCATAGTGTTGCCATTTCAGTGGCTAAACGAAGGCAGTGCCACTCAGAACCCCAGCTTTCTAGGTCTCCATCACTATTCAACGTCCCTTACCAGCTTTCTTTCCAGGAAATGGAAAGAAATGAAGTACATGTTGGGGACTCGATGCTGAGCTGAGCTGTGTGTGTGCACTCTCTTGTTTAGCCCAGAAAATACCTTTGTGTGACGTGCACTGGAGAGGACACTGAGGCCCGGAGGGGAGGAGTCTATATAACCACAGCAGGGCGGCAGGGAGGGATCCGCCTGGCAGCCTGTCTCCAGGCGGACGGACCTGACTTCAAAGCCCACACGCTTACCCCTGCGTTACGAGACCGTGGTGTCCGCCCAGACACACCATCAGCCCCACAAAGGCTCCTCCCGGGTACCTGAAGGGCGGGATGCCCTTCCCAGGCCTGGCCTGGCCGTGTCCTTAATGAGATCTTTCTCACTCTGGCTCCCCCCTCTTTGATCTCCTTTCCTATGGAGCCATTTTCCTCTGGACGTGAGGAGAAGACCCCACAAAGAAGGGTTTTCTGGAAAGGGATGTGTCGGTGGGAAGCTGCCCTGCCCTCTGGAGAGCGCTTCCCCAGATGCCTCTGCTCCTCCTCCCTCCGTGCAGAGGTAACGGCCTGGCCGGCTGCTGGCGGCCCTTCAAGCCACGGCCCGGGCCAGAGGCCGAACTGCTCAGCGGAGCCGCAGACGCAGGCTGCTCGGCTGCCTTTCCCCGGGAGTTTGCACAGGCCAATGTGGTTTCCCACCGCCCTCGGCCCTCCCTCTTCCTTCCTCCCAGGCCAACCCTTTTGTTTGCTTCTTCCCTTTGCGTTTTCCCTGGTTTCCAAGAGGTGCTTGGTGAGCAATTGCTTTTATAATGCCATGGTTAATAAAAAGCCTGAGATTTGGAGTCAGGCGGACAGAGGCGTGAATATTAGCTTTACACCTTACTGCAAGGCCGGGTAACTGAGGTCAGGGAGCCTTTGATCCTCTCTCCCGAGATTCTTTTCTGGGACAAGGGCCACCTCCGCGCACAGTTGTGGGGAGGATGAAATGAAGTGCCGGATGACAGCACGTACCCCATTGTTGGGACTGCAGTGAGAGCTCACAGACGACGCCCTCCCTTCTTTCTGATTCCCTGTTTTTCTTCACTCCTGGTGTAAGCTGTCCTTTTTTTTTTTTTTAGTTCTAAGACTGGCTAAGTGTCTCCTAGCTTTAGGGCACAGGGAAGGGCCTTTGGACTTCGTGCTGTCACACCGCCCCGAGCAATCAGAAATGGGGCTGCATCACAGTGTCCGTGCCACTGACCGATCTTCAGTCCTCTCTGCTGGCTGTGCTCGTGGCAAGTATGGCCACTGGTGTGAGACATTTTATTGATGAGAAACAGTTAAAAAATGTTCTTGGTCCACTGATGAGCCCACGTGGCAGTAAATAGTGTGGCCTTGTGGGCAGCCACCCAAGACTCGGCAGTGTCCTAAATAAGGGTTATCCTGACCTGTGTTTGGACAGAGGCCTTTCTGCCTCTGGTAATGGGAGCAAATAGGTCCATTATCTTTGGAGTAATGAGCAAGGGAAGCTGAACTTGGCATTTATTCGCTCAAATTTTCATTAATATACTTTAAAAGTACTGTTTGCTACCCTTACTGCAGAAAAATGGTTACGGAGCAAGGTAGTTTAGAATTTGGAGTTAGGACCTGTTTCCTGCTTTTCTCCTAATAGCCCTATGACGTTTGGCTAATTACTTGACCTGCCTAATTCTCAGATTCTTTATCTGTAAAATGGAGATAATCCTATATAATAAATCTAATATACAAATCAACCAAATGGTGGAATGACCGGTCGCTATGATGAGCACTGACCACCAGGGGGCAGACGCTCAATGCAGGAGCTACCCCCTGGTGGTCAGTGTGCTCCCACAGGGGGAGCACCACTCAGCCAGAGCCAGGCTCATGGCTAGCGAGCGCAACGGTGGTGGCAGGAGCCTCTCCCGCCTCCGCAGCAGTGCTAAGGACCTCTCATGGGAAGTCCGCCTGCCAGCTTAGGCCTGCTCCCCAGGGAGACCGGGCCTAAGCTGGCAGGCGGACATCCCCCAAGGGGTCCCAGACTGTGAGAGGGTGCAGGCCGGGCTGAGGGACCCCCCACCAGTGCATGAATGTCGTGCACTGGGCCTCTAGTAGCACTATATTCCTCATGGGGCTGTTGTGGGGATTAAATGAATATTACACGTGAAGCCCTTCAGCGGTGGCCGGGCCCACACCGGACATAAGGCAACAAGTGCTGGCTCACTTCCGCAGGGCGTGCTCCTCTCTTCTCCTGCGGGTGGCCCAGGGGGGGGTGGAGAGAAGGCGGAATGCCCGGAAAGACCACGGGAACTCAGGGGCAGGGATGGAGAGAGACGCATGAGCCCGGGACTCACAAACTTGGAGCGGAAAGATGGCAGTTTTGCATCGTCTTCTAAGAGTTTTCTCTTTGGAAATGACTGTCTTTGTGCCCTGTGAGATCACAGGGACGACCAGGGATTCGCCTCGTTCCCAACATGGGTAACAGCACCTCCTCCGATCTAACCCGGGCCAGGGCTGCTCAGCAGGCATCGAGCAAGTTCCTTATGGGACGTGGGACAAGGTAAGCACAGAAACTGCGAGTCAGCGGTTAGGAACTGATTGAAACCTGACCGAGTACTTTTAAGTCAAATAAATCTAATAATAAGCAAAAATGTGTATTTTTGTATGTTTATTATTTCCCCTATTTAGCAATTAATTTTTTTAAAAAATTAACCTTTTACTTTAGTGACTCACTTTTATTTTGCTTTAAGAAACTATGGACCACATGGTTGAAAATTAAAACAGTGGTCATTCACCACTGAGCTGAGAACAGCACCGCCCAGACAACGACCCGACCCAGACTTTCCTCCGGGACGAAGCCATTGCTCTAAGTCTGACAGCCCTTCAAGGCAGGCATTTGAGGACATTCTTTAGTTCGAATCTCTGTTCCTAAGAACAGGCCAAACTACTCATTTGAGAAAATTCTGGAATTATTATTGTGCATAATATTAAGCTTTTATAAATAGAAGGAAGAATTTTGAAGAATTTTCTCAAATATAGGGAAAAATTAAACATCAAGGAAAGTAAGTCAATTTTTAAATCCACCTTGTGAAACACGGCACAAATCTTCATATATATTGATATATATTGATACAGAGTGAGGACCACGATGTGTTAGGTGAAAAAAAAGTTGTAAAACTGTACTTGGAATATGATGCTGTATTTTAAACAAAAAAACTATGTGCATGAAAAAAATATGAATTAAAATACAATAAATAATTGTTATATCTGGTAATGTTCGGCTTATAGGGCACAATTATGTTTTTGTTATATATCTGCTTTGTGTGTGCATTTAACATTTTTACCATGAGTACATTTCGTAATAGAAAAGGAAATTTCATGTTGAAAAACTTACCTGCCACCTTTTCACTTTTGATTACTAATAAACCTAACAATGAAGTGATTTAGAGATGTTTTTCAAAAAAGACGGGGGCAGAGGGAGTCATCATATAGTGGGCCCACTCTGCTCCCATTTCCACACCATCTTTGCCCATCTGGGAGCCAAGTTCTACTTGTTCCTGCAAGGTACACTGGCCATTCTGAGTATACCATGTCTTGAACAGGAAAAGGTCATTTCCATGAAAGGCACTTGCTTGGAAATATTAACATCTCCCTTTATTTCATTTCCCACTCCCTCTTCCCATTGTGCAGGATAAAAAATGTCAGGCGAAATGTTTTCTTGAGTTTTAAAGACCGGTTTGCTAGTCAGCAAGACTAGGATGAATTACATGTTATAAGAAAACATCCTCAAGATTAAAAAGCCTAAGCATTCACGTCAGTGAGGCAGTACACTACTGTATTTCATCAATTCTAAAACAAGTTCTTGTAAGACACAGCGTTATTTTATGCATCCTAAGAAAGAAAAAACTACCAATTCAACTAGAACATGCCATCAATCAAGAGCCACCTTGCTTTCATGGATGTGAATATAAAAAACTTGCATCTTGAAATCAATAAAATACGGTAATACTTATGTAACTGAGAATCTGCAATCTTGTCCAACATGATTACTTGAAGTAGAGCACCTTAAACTGCTTGTGTGAGCCATGAACTTAAATGGAGGGATACGGAAACATTTTCAGTAGCACACTTCAGTTTATTGACCTATGTAAAAATAATAGGTCTTAAAAAGTCAGAACAGTAAAAGAATATGCAAAAGGGTATTCCTGTTTCTAGAAGGCTATACAAGTATGCAAAAGGAATGTTATTTTTTGCATGTCTTTTTTTGTTCCAACGCCCCTCCCCCCCAAACTTCATTTTTAATGATACAAATGACTAAGGACCAGTTTAACAAATCCACTTTATGTAAATACTACATGCTTTGGAATATAGATAGAAAATGTTCCAAAAAGTTGTTCAGAAACTGCTCTAGTCACAATATGAACAAGAAACCTGTATAAAAGGGGGGAGGAGCACCTGTTAGGGAATTCTGAAGCAGAGTAAAGACGACAAAGATCTGGAATATGGAAATACTTGTTTAAAAAACTCAACCATAACCATAGCTAATTAGTTCTTCCACGGAAAGTATGAGGTAGTTTTAGCCTCATAATTAAATCTCCCGCAGCTTGGAGTTTCTGTACTTTCAATGACTAATCTGGTTTGTGTCACTTGGTGACTTAGAACTCCCTGTGGAATTCAGGCAATAGCTCACTTTTCTAACAAGTCACCATTTTAAGGCACACAATTCATCTAACATGATGTGCTTTTTTTTTTCTTTATTTTGTTTTGGGTCCTTTCTGTATCACCTCAAAATACTATTTCAAATTCTTGATTATAAACTTTCCATATCAAGTCTGCCATTTCAAATGACAGCCACGTTGGAGCGTTAACAGCCTGAATAACAGCTCCTCCTGGACTGGTGCAGGAAGGAAAGGGGGGGAGAGGGGGGCTGGGACCTGGATGCCCCCCAGCAGGTGGCCAGCTCCCAGGGCTGCGGTCCCGGGCCCTGGGGTCATTGCAGGGCGCCACGCAGCAAGTCTGTGTGGAACCCACTGTCTGGTGCTTATGAAGACCGTCACTCTATAAAATCTAAAGACGTGTCCACTCGTTCAGAACTTCATGAAAACCCAGCTCCTCTTCAAGTAATTCTCCAATACTGTCTCCTTGTTCCTGGGGGGAGCAGCGTCCTCCCCGGCGGCTCTGGAGCCGCCTCCGGGGCAGCTGGCCGCGGCTCCCGCCATCCATTGGGAACTGTGCCCTGCAAGCCCCCCTCGCTGCCCTGGGGGATGCTGGCAGCGCTTTTCACAGTTCTGGGGTTGCCCTCGCAGCTTTTCTCCCTTTCCAAGTGCTCGCTTTGGGGAAGGCCGAGCCGCCCTGGGCCACGGAGGGCTGGTGGCCCTGCCGCTCCGCCAGGGAGGCCTGGACGTGGAAGGCAGGTGTCCGGGGGCTTTGTGCGGCGGAGGGTGGGGTCCACTTTGGGGCGAGGGGAGTCCTCTTTTCATCCTCTGATGCCAAACAGCCTCTGGGAAGAGGAACGCATTCCAAGGCACACAGTGAGATCGCGGGCAGGGGAGCCGCTCAGCTCAGACTAAGGTCCCGGGCTTGGAGTCTTCGTGCCAGAGGAGCCCCTGCTCGGCCGCCTCCAGGCCGCCCGCCCGCCGGCCCCCGGCCGCGCCGTCCAGGGCCCCGGCCTCTGCGTACTGCCTGGGGAGGAAAGCACAACAGTCACCACCGGGCATCTTGGTTCCCACAGGACACACACCACCACTCAAAGCCGTTAGAAGAAAGCGCTGTTAAGAAAAGTACCCACAACTTGGAAATAAGGATGGCTGTGGTCCTGCAGTCCATGCGGGAGTGTTAGTTCTCTAGAAGCACACACGTTTGTCTAACTCACACTTACCACGACTGAGACCCAGACGGTGCTAAATTCCATGGCAACTTAGAGCTATTTGCCTGGAGGAGATGGAAATGACTCCTGTCTAACGGCCCGTGGGCCGCCCACTGGTCTGTGCCTGGTGCTTTCTCTCTCCGTGTGTTGAATAGTCTCTTGAATTCTCTTGGAACCAGCTTTACCATTATGTTAGTTCTGTCAGTAATGAGTTAAATAAATCTTTGACACATGTCCATTTTCCATTTATGTGAGAGTCATATTTTAAACTTTTTAAAAGGTATTGACAGCCACATTTTAAGTATTCTTCCAATTAAGGGATATACCAGATGCTTTCCTCAAAGATAAAGGAATATATTTAGAGGGAGGCAGCAGCATCTTGGGACATATTTTAGATCCCTAGGGTTTATGGGTCAAGTGTAAATTGGAAACATCATCATATATACAAATTACAGGCACATTTGGATGGTATATCCAAATGAGAGCATCCTATTACACAAACCATTCCAATAAGCAGAACCTCATTCTGTAGTAGCAGGTTAGAAGAGGCAAGGTAGTTAGTAGATTTCCTTTTATCTGAAATCTCAATGCCTTTTACTAAAGGGAATAAAAAACCTTTGGAGAAAGAGCTTTGGATATAAATACGATGCGAATCCAGGCATTTAGTGGTTTCATATAATCAAGAACAAAGTCGGGTTTCCGTAACTCCACACATCAGCCAGAGCAAGCAGAACGCCCGTGATGCGAGAGGCACGTGCAGACGGGCGGTACTTACAGCTGGCTACCCCTAGCAAGAGAGCACTGACCACTGCTCTCACGTCTGCAGACACAGCTGCTCTCTGGGACAGAAGCCCTTGGTTTTGCCTAGTGACAGGCAGAGTGAAACAGGGAAGAGGAAGGGAAGTGGGAAACGGGGAGTGAAAGGAAAGTTATTTGAAAACACAATTTGCAGCAGCAGAACCACGCTTTGACTATGCTGTATATCAGGTGTAACAAGACACCTGAACCTTTCTAACTGTGGGAAGTTTATGCCACTGACAATTCTACCACACCTTTAAGAAAAAAAAAATATATATATTTTGTAAAACTGTATAGCTGCCGAAACCGGTTTGGCTCAGTGGATAGAGCGTCGGTCTGCGGACTGAAGGGTCCCAGGTTTGATTCCGGTCAAGGGCATGTACATTGGTTGCGGGCACATCCCCGGTGGGGGGTGTGCGGGAGGCAGCTGGTCGATGTTTCTCTCTCATCGATGTTTCTAACTCTCTATCCCTCTCCCTTCCTCTCTGTAAAAAATCAATAAAATATATTTTAAAAAAACAACTGTATAGTTTTCTGTAGTATTAAGACCTGGACACCCGGCGGGAAAAGATCTTTAAATAACATGCATTTCATTTATATTGATCTAATCACTGATTTATTGCTAAGCATTTCAAATCTTTAACTGAAGATCTAAAGTTTTCCATCTTTACCTTGAAACCCAATTTCTCTTGTTTTAAAAATTATGTTTTCATCAATAATAACATGCAATTTTAGGGCAAAATTTCTAAAGCTTTATGGATGGCTGCTATTATACTTGCCTTATTAAATTGAGGAAACTATACGATAATTAAAAAAAAAATCCTAGCTGAAGCCGGTGTGGCTCACTGGATAGAGCGTCGACCTGCGGACTGAAAGGTCCCGGCTTCGATTCCGGTCAAGGGCATGTACCTTGATTGCGGGCACATCCCCAGTAGGGGGTGTGCAGGAGGCAGCTGATCGATGTTTCTCTCTCATCTATGTTTCTAACTCTCTATCTCTCTCCCTTTCTCTCTGTAAAAAATCAATAAAATAAAATATATATATATAAAAAATCCTAAATAGACATATGAGTGAAAATAAGCACTCCCATATCCGTGGCTGGGAGATAAACTGGCAAATATTTCTGAAAAGAAAGAGCTTTAAAAATATACTTTTCAATTTAACCCTTTAATTCTACTAATTGGAATAAATCCTAGGGAAGTAATCTGGAATTCGGACAAACGTTTTATAAAAAGGTATTAATAGCAGCATTACTTAAAATAAGAAGGAAAGAAAATCCAAGATCATTCAAATTCAAAATGTGGGTAATTTTTAAATAGAGTACGATGTATTTATTAGTGGAATATTATATTGGTCACATAAAATAAAGATTAAAGAACTTTAAAAAATATGGAAATGTGTTTGTGTTATATTTAGTGAATAATTGGAATGTAGAATTTCATATACGATTAAAGATGTAAAATTGTATATATGGTACCATTACAACCATGTTAAAAATGGATACAGAAAAATGGGAGAAATGTGCCAAAATGTTAATAGCTGCTATCTCTATAATGTGGAGTTATGGGTAAACTATTTCTACTTATTTATCTCTTTATTATTTTCTTAATTTTCCACAATGAGCTCATATTAAGTGTATGTGCACACACACAATAGGGATCTTTAAATAGTTCTAATTTCCTGCCCATTGTGCCCCTTGGACCTCAGACTGCTCCGTCCAGCCACCGAGGCTGGCTGAAGTACATGGCAGACTCCCTAAAAGCAGAGGGTCCCTAAAGACCCAGCACTTCCTGAGTCCAGTGAGAGCTGTGTAAAGGACATGATCAGAACTGCTTACACAGTGAATGTTTTATACCATTTCTAACTGGGTCAACAAAAGAGGAAAGCAAAAGTATTATAGCCCTGGCCAAGGGCTCAGTTGGTTAGAACATCGTCCCAATACGCCAAGATTGTGGGTTCGATCCCTGGTCAGGGCACATACAAGAATAAACCAATGAATGCACAAAGAAGTGGAACAACAAATCGATGTTTCTTCTTTCTCTCTCTCTCTCTCTCACTCCCCCTTCCTCTGTCTAAAAATCAATCAATACAAAATTTTAAAAAGTATATAAACATGAAAACTATTTGCACGTGTATTATACAAGATGATTAGAACTGACTTGAGGAGGACGGCAAATGCCCAGCAGAGAGGCATTCACTGGCGGAGGGTGGAGTTCACTTTGGGGCGAGGGGAGTCCTCTTTTCATCCAATCAACACAAATTCTGGGCCAAAATCATTTTAGTTCTTGCTCCTAACTCATTCTCAAGCATTATTTACAGAAATCCAAGCTATGTCATATCCTCTGAAGTATATTTTCATTAAAATTCTATTTTGAGCACAGCCTTTGTTGAGTTGAGACAATTGGACTAATATTTCAAGCCAAGAAAAACTCCTGCTGAATATGGAGAAGAAAAATAAGGCTTTTGGGGATGAATGTGTCCATTTGCTTATAACACTGAGAGCTTTAATGAGAAACTAACCTCTGGAAGGCAGGGGGAAGTGGGTGGGGAGAGATCAACTAATGAACTTGTATGCATATATGCATCACCCACAGAACAACGGGGTGCTGAAGGCCTGGGGGGCGGGGGCGGGGAACAGGAGCGGGCTAGAAGAGGCTAATGGGGGGAAAAGGAGGACCTATGTAATACTTTCAACAATAAAGATTTTAAAAAAAGAAACTAACATATCAAATTCACCAGTCTAAAGCCCTTTATAAGTATTGTCTGTGTAAATCTATGCCTGAAGCACAATTGAATTTTCTAAAAATCCCAGAAAATGTTCTACTTTTTGGTACCGTGGGTGTGAATAATAGTCTATGAGAAATTGACAGGGAGAAATGACCTCTTCAAACTTGACTTCTCCTCTGTAACACGAATAATTGAAAAAGGTGCAATTCAGAATTTGCAATCATTTTGACAACCACATTTTGACAAAGCGTTCTTACATATTTCCTCTAAATGCTTATAAAGAACTACTTTTTACACATAGGACAGCTGGCTGTGTCTGTTGCTTCGTAATAAACACAGGGTCAGACACAAAACGGCAGCACGTGTTTGGAGTGAAGCGGCACCTGTTCATGAGGAATCTTGGTATGAACAGGTTTTCCTGCAGCAGAGAGATTTCTCCTGCAAGGTCCCAGAAGAGTCTAAATCGATAAATCAATTACACAGTTTCAAGTACTACAACTAAAAACAAAACCTTCAGACACAATTTAAGGTACGGAACTCTAAGAACAGGGTCACATTTGAAGGAGCTAGATTAGGGTGTCAACAAACTTTCCCGTAAAGGGCCAGGTATTTTGGGCTTTGCTGGCCATACGGTCTATCGCAACTACTCAGCTCTGCCCTCATGGTGCAAAAACAGCCATCCATAATATGAAACGAATGAGCATGGCTGTTTTCCAATAAAACTTTATTTATAAAAACAGGTGGCGGCTGGCGTTGACCCATAGGCTATCCTTTGCCGCCCTGGAGCTAGATTATTCAGCCTCCATAAAGTAAGTCAGGGCTCCTGGCTTCCTGTGACCTGCAGCAGGGACTGAGTGCCTGAGCTTTGCTTCCTCACCTGCCTGGAGAGGGCAGCGGGCTGCAGAAGCTGCCGTAGCAGCTGGTGTAGGAAGCATGTGCTGGGGCGTCGTACTCAGAAAGCCCTGCTGTCATCTGGGTCCGCCAGATCCCGGAGACGTTCGTAGAAGACACTAGAAATAAAAACGGAAAAATAGACAAAATTACTGGTAATATTTACAATGAAAACTGGTTGGGCCATTTACACGTACTTTATCATCAGCTGTGTGCAAAACAGAGCGTATGAACCAATGTCTGGAAACCACACATTGGTTCCCGTTTGGTCGCTTATGGCCGTATGACTGTGGGCAAATAGCTTACCCTCATTCAGCTCAGGTTCTTCATCTGAAAAGTGCAGATAATAACGTAAATACACTCTCATACAGGAAACATCAGGATTAAGGACGGTAATGTATGAAACCACTCAGCACTGTTCCTGGCACAGAGGAGGCACTCAATAAGTGATAACTATTAATGTTATCGATGGGGATGAGGTAAATGAAAAGACAAGCCACGTTTAAAAAATACCAAAAGACGAGCCAGCGCTATCGAGACTCTCACTGGGCTCTGGTGGCTGCACGGGGCTTCGTCGGGGTGAGGGGCAGCCGAGGTCCTTTGCCCTTGGAGGAAGCGTTCCCCAGGTGAGTTGGGACTTGACTGTTCCTCAGCCACGGGCAGCCGCGGTCACTAGGAGGATCCAGGCCTATTTCTTGCCTTTATGAAAAGGTGGACGCGGGCGAGGGAACTAGCATAGAAAGGATTCAGGAAGAATGGGTTAGTCCTACTGAGGGGCTGGCCTGGACAAGGCCAGGGCATAATCGGGGAGCAAAGGCCAGTGAATGCCTCTCCGCTGGGCATTTGCCGTCCTCCTAAAGCCAGCCCTGCTCCACACCCGGGTGCCCAGGCGACCAGAGCGCCCGGCTAGTCCCCCAGGACTCAGATAACCAGCACTGCTCAGGGTCCTCTCCGCTGTCCTCGTTTCTGTTCCTGCCAGCCAACCCTCCTCTCTCTCTCACCCACCCAGCACTGTGACCCACGTGAGACCAACATCCCCAAACCCCAGATGCCACAGGTTTTGACCCAAGGACGTAACCCTCTCGCTGTGAGCTTCGGGAACGTTTCACCCGTCTCCGTGGTTAGGTCCACGCTGGGATCCAACTCCCACTCGCCACTTACTAGCCTTGGGGCTTGGGCAGGGCCATTTGCACTCTTTAGCTGGACACGCCTCGGCTGTACAATCAGAGTGATAAAAATAAACACAACGACGTCCATGAAGTGGTATCAGCACACAGAGTGCTGAGCGCGCTGCATGCACAGGGTAAGATGACAATACACGGAGGCTGCCAGTACCGCTACAACCAAGTCACCGAGAGCTCTTAGGTGGCTGGAAGAACTACAAACCCCTGATAACTTGGCAAAAAATTGGGAACCTATGTCTGCATGAGAATGACACATGCCTGTTGTAATACACTCCTTTGGCTGTAAAATAGCAGCAGGAGCGAGGAACATTCCCAAAGGAGTCCTGGGAGCCCGGATTCCATCTCGCATTCCTTAGGAAGCGGCCTGTGTGCTGTGGGGCCAGTCCAGCCGGTGTCTGCAGGGCTCGCTCCGGGTTCAAACCAGGACGCGGTAACTCCATCTCACTAGCCCCCAACCAGAGCCAGCTGCTCGGGTGCTGCTGGCGCTGAGTCCCACCTGCCTCACCGGCCTCACCGTCCAGGAGGCACTGCCCAGCCCTGTGCCCGGCCTCACCGTCCAGGAGGCACTGCCCAGCCCTGCGCCCGGCCTCACCATCCAGGAGGCACTGCCCAGCCCTGTGCCCTGCCGCTGCCCACGCCCTCGGCGCTACGTTTTTCCTTGAAGCTCTGTGCCCAGGTTTGGTTTCTGAAAGTTTCTCACGACGCCCTGATCGTTAGGGGAAGAAAGGCGTTTTCGAGATCAGAGCCATAAATAACAAGCAGCAACGACAGGAGCCTTTTCAGTGTTAGATGTGGTGACAGGCGGGAAAGCACGAGCGCAAGTCCAAAGTCCTGCGCAAATAAAAGGACTCAAACCCAAACAGAAATCTCCATGGAAATGCCCCTTGTCAACAAGCTGATAAAACTTTTTTTTAACCCTCACCCGAGGACATTTTTCCATTGATTTTTAGGGAGAGTGGAAGAGAGGGGAAAGACAGAGAGAAACACGGATGTGAGAGAAAACACATCGATTGGTTGCCTCCTGCACCAAGGTGCATGCCCTTGACCGGCATCAAACCCAGGACTCGTTGGCCCACAGGCCGTCGCTCTATCCAAGGAGCCAGAGCGGCCAGGGCAACAAGCTGAGGACACTTTTAAAGCTACAGTCTTCACTGACTATTGCTCCATGGCTGGGAATCCCTGTGCACACCTCACTAGTCATGCTTGAAGGAGGGGGCAAGACTCATGCCCTCAGGGGTTCACGCTGTTCAAAAGTTCATTCATTTCTTAGAAGCTCTAAAATTGCTCCATTGTCATATATTCCTCTGGCTGCTAACGAGGTGTGAGCTCACAAAGGCCAGGCGGTGCTCTGGCCGCCTCCCGCCTCCGGGATGTGCCTGCGGGTTTGCTGAGTTAAACCAGACAGACACTCCTCGTAGCCACCGGTTTCTCTACTTCAAGTGCTTGGCACAGCCGGGGTTAGGCCGTGAGTCCACCACAAATGTCAGCAGAGTTAGGGGCCCACGTCAATGCATGAAGGGAACACCAATCAAAAACTATCTTTGGAAATCCCTTACATCAACCGTAAAGCGGACTATATATGATTATTGAATTGAGTCAAGACATGCAAAGTTCTTCAAACGGTGCCAGGAACAGTGCTTAGTCAATTCCAGCTTCTGTCACAATTACGAGAAGCAGGTACCAGAGCAGCCAAACAAACGGATCAAACTCCCGGTGGCGGACAGGGAAGGCGGTGTGATGGCTTTCTCACACCTGAAGGCTTTAGTCTGTTCTTTTAACATATCAAACCTCAATGACCTAAAAGATGTGACTGTCACTATAAGGCCCAGAAAAGATAAAGTCTGTGAAGCCCCTAACGTAGGGCGTTCAATCTACAACTTCCTTCAACAGACCCATGTGGACTGTGTTGGTCGCAAAGCTGGAGGGAACTGCTTTTCCGTTGGCCATTCTTCCTGTGGGTGCGCCCCTGCTACCCCTCTCCTGACCTTGGCGCTGGCTCCTGATCCTCGCGGGGTGTGGTTCTGGGCGGGCGGGGAACAAGGGGCAAGTTAAATCCTCATCAAGTGCCTCCTCTATTCTTTCTTCTTATTTTAAAAAACATATTTTTATTGATTTCAGAGAGGAATGGAGGAGAAAAGACAGAAACATCAATGATGAGAGAGAATCACTGATCAGCTGCCTCCTGCAGACCCCACACTGGGGTTCGAGCCCGCAACCCGGGCGTATGCTCTGACCGGGCGTATGCTCGAACCGTGACCTCCTGGTTCAGAGGTCGACGCTCGACCACTGAGCCCCACTGCTGGCACGTGCCTCCTCTGTTCTTACCTGAGGAGTAGGAAGACGCGCGGCTGCCCGGCGAGCAGGGCACCTGCAGCCCCGCCAGCCCCAGGCATCGCTGTGACGCCCGGTCCGAGTCCACGCTGCTCTGCGGGCTGTGGCCCTGCTCCCTCTGCCCCGAGGCCCGCTGGTACCAGCCGCGCAGGTGCTCTGCCACCAGGGCCTTGTGGACGTGCTTGGTGACGCGCTCAGAGCCCGCGGCCCTCCTGGGCAGCCGGAGGGTGGCATAGGGGTTCGGGGGCGCCCGGTCCACCTCGTCTTCGTGGAAGGACCGGCTGTAGTCCCTCTGGCGGTCGTATCCATAGTGGGCGGAGGGGCGGTAGGAAGGGTTGACGCTGTACTGTCCCTCCGTGTCGTTCTCGTAGACGTAGCCGCCGCCGTAGTACAGGTCACACTCGGCGAAGGGCGTGCACCCGATGTAGTAGGAGGAAGGCTGCTCGCGGCCCTGGGCGTGGACGCCGTCCCTCAGACTGTCCCTCTGCGCAAGGTTGGGCATGCTCCCCGAGCTCGACGGGGCGGCGCTCTGCTTCCTGGACCTCCGCCGGCCCCGGGCGCGGGCGTCCAGGGTGTGGGCGCTGTGGCGGGGGCCGGCGGCGGGCGGCGCGCAGTAGTACTCGGCGCTGGACTGGCTGGTGCAGGAGGAGCCGTCGTCCAGGACCTCGGTGCTGCTGCTGCGCTGGGCCCGGCAGAGGGAGAAGAACGGCCCGTCGTGGTCCAGCTCCGACAGCAGGTGCGACTGGGACTCCAGGCTGCCACTCCGCTGGCGGCAGTGCTGGGGGGATGCGGGCCTGAGGGAGACAGGCAAGCTTGTCAAGCGGAAAGGAGGGACGGACGGGGCCACACCAAGGAAAACGCGCCCCGGGGAAGGACTTCAGAGCCACGAACGGCGACAGGGCTCTCACGGGTTCCAAGGCCGACCGTGCACCGGAACCCAGCGTTCACCTTCAGTTCACGGCCATGGTCACAATGAGAAAAGAACCGGGTTCTGTCAAGTGTGTCAGCCACGGCCTTTCTTGAGAAGCAGGAAGATAAACCTGCATCAAAGCCGAAACCCCAGCCTCTGACAGGCCCGGCTTCCACAGGACGGGCCACGCAGGCTCAGGGCCTGGGCGTCGGGCTCTGCCACTCCCCGGCCGGGCGAGCATGGCCCGGTGTCCCACCTCTCTGGCCCTCACGTCCTCCCCTGTACAATGAGGACAAAGGCAGTACCCGGTATCTACAACTAGGCTCGCTGCGGGGACTAAATAATGCGCGGCACGTAAAAGAGTTAGCGCGGCCTTCAGCGAACACTTCAAAATGCCGCTACTGTCACTATCTTCACCCTCGCCAGTGCATGGCAAATGGCAGTATCTGGTTGGAAAGGTTAGGGTGCAAAACATTACAATATTGACTTGAACATGATACATGTTCTTTGCCGACAAATGTAAAACTGTGAGTAGAAATGTAGATCCATAAAATAGAGACCTGCTGCCCAAAGTCCCTTACTGATCACAAAACACAACAAAGTAAAACAGAACCGTAAAGCCAAGCGTAACAGAGCCCACAAGGCCGAGGGGGGCGCTCTTACTCTAAGTGGCTGCTGCTGTAGGCATTGCGGGTGAGCACGGGGGTGCTGGGCATGCTTCGCCCTCCCGGGGGCCGCCTCTCCGGGGTTTTGTAAGGGCTGCTGTGTGTCGACAGCATTTCTCTGTGATGGGAAAAAGAATTCAGAACTGCATACACAATGCTGCAATGAGCATCCTCTATTCACAGGAAAAATCCCAGTAAGTGAAATTACTGGGTCAAAGAGCAAACTCATTTTAAGCTACTGGGGATGTGAGCATAATTTTTAAGATAATGATTGTTAGTTATAATTCTTCCTTGTGCTGAAATAGCTTTGTTTCCCTCGACGTGAAGAATGCCGGTCCAGAGGATTCTCTTCAGTGATGGAAATGTGCGTATCTGTGCTGTCCTACCTACAACACCAGCCACATGGGGCTGTTAGCCCTTGACAGGGCTGGTGTAACCAAGGAACTGAATTTCAAATTTTATTTACTCTTAATCATGTTGGCTAGCAGAGCTGTAGACACTTGGATCTCTACTGTGTAAGGCAAGTTTTTAAATGCCAACCCACAAACTGGGACTCATATGTGGCAAAGGTTTCACGGAACTTTGATAATTCAGAAACACAACCTCATATTGGTTTTACTTTCATGAGCGAAACATTATTTAATCCAAATAATATTTTTATTTGGAGACTCGTTTCCATCTTCCCTGAGATGAGGTATAGCATACTGATTAAAATCACATCACAGGTTTTAGAGCAGGCTGCCTAGGTTCAAATCCTAATTCTGACACCTACTAGGTGACGAACCCAACAAGTTATTCATGCGTTCTGGTCCTCGGTGTACTCATCTGTAAATGGCAATGCTAGTAGCAATACTGTCAGAATTGTCATGAGGATTACATTCATTAACATACATTAAAGCACTTTGAACAGTGTCTGAACAGCACATAGTAAGTCCTCAATAAATGTTAACTTCATCTCATTACTATTGTTATGATGATGACGATGATGATGGTGGTGGATGTATTTTTGGTATTTATGTGTCTTCCCTCCCTCCCCCCCATGGGGTTGTCTGAACATTCTGATCAGGCAAAGCAAACAGTTGGCATCCTATCTTGGGTCCTAGTTAAAAAATTAGTATTAATCCATGTAGCCAAATTTTGGGAATCACTGGTCTGTCATCTTTTAAAAATATGGTGTTATTACCCTGATGATTTTTACCTGAGACACTTGAGAAAAAATTTGTATTATGTATTTTATGGATTCTAATGAATTGAAGTCCCATTTTCATTTGAAAGATCTTGTCAGTCTCATTACTTGGTTGGGTGAAATGATATTTAATGACTGTTTCCTGACAGCATGGTTATAAAACTGAACTTTACCCAAATCCAGATTATAATTAATGTCCTTATAATTTAATATAAACCTTTAAATGCAAGAAATAGCCAAACGTTTTCTAAAAGCACTCTTCTACTTGTGTCACCACGAATAACTGGGCTAGTTTCTATGATTCGGCCTTACAAAATAACCCCTTCTGAAAGGACGAAGAGGATGAGACAAAAGTGGGCTGGCCATTTTGGAGAAAAGACCCGAAGGCCGCGAGCGTCTGCCCTCCTGCTGGTGTGGCGCTCACCTGGGCTGCCTGGCATCCACCAGCTGGTCCCCGATGGACGACTTTCTGAAGTGGATTCGCTCAATACCCAGAGACTTGGGGGGGAGAATTCTTGGAGAATGAGGCACTGAACTTGATCGCTGCCCAGCAAGAGTGAAGGTGTCATTGGCTGTAAGAAGTAAATGAATGAATGAATGAATGAGTAAGTAGGGAAGCAAATAAGTGAATAAATACCGTGCTAACAGCCCAGGAAAGAAATGAGAAGATCTGGTGAGCAAAGTGTTCCTGCAATTGTGATGATTTAAGAAGCACATGACTTTCAGGAAATTTATTTTTACATTTTATACACTGCAGAAAAGAAATGACTGAACACTCTGTGGGGCCTGATCCAACGTTGCCAATTCAATAACGACTTAGGTGGAACGGCGATACTATAGGTTTTCGAAGGTTGTATCACAGAAAAACCCCAGTGTGCAAAGGGCCAAGAGGAAGTTGTTCAACTTTCCCTTTGAAGTTCTTAGGCCTCTTTGGCTGCGGAAGGTGCATCCTGTCATTGGAGGTGATGCAACTGATCTACGCTGAGAGACGGGAGCCTGGTCTCCCACTAAGATCTGTATTTTGAAAGAGGAATGGCAAGTCTGACCAAAGCTCAGCTCAAAGGAAGATTCTGGAATGGCACCACTTCACACACCATAAACCTGGGGGGAGGTAAAGCAGTGGGGGTCAAGGGCTCCCCCAAACTGCTTAAATCCCATCAGATAGAGTGCCATCCTCTGCTGAAGCACAAGGGATTGCAAGGAAACACGGTGCCACCTGCCACGAAACCCATCCCATCATGAAACGCGTGGAACAAACACAACCCAACACATGGACGCATCTATGAGACCGACGTAGTGACATGTAGCCCAGTTTCCAATATGTGTACTTCTTCCTAAGGAAAGTAACAGACTCCCAGCTATCCAGAACACAGTGATCATCGCGGTCTACACTGTATTCCCTGGTTTGATTTTGGACTCCAAATGTATAAATGTCACCGTGGGAAAATCTGGGGGAAGGTCTCCATATTACTTATGCAGATACATAGTTCCTTCAGCAAGAAGTTAACGAAGAGCCTGCAGAGCCTCACACACCCTTCGTGAGAGCCTCGCTTACCCAGGCGCCGTGGTTCCCAAAGCCATGCGATGGGCAGTCCTGCGACGTGATGCCAACCTGTGCAGGTCATGGTAACCCCCCTCCCGACCTCCTGCACACATGCAAGTGAGTTCACTCTACTGCTCTCTGAAGAATAATAAGCAGGCTTCAGTCAACTAAAAATATTATCTTCTGATTTCAGAATAGCTGATATTTTAAACAAGGAAGGGGAGCTACTTACGATCATCACCGGTGGTCGTGTCGGACAAGGAGCTGCTTTCTGAGGGGATTATGTCTTCTGTGAATAACAACGACTGCCGTTAGTGTGACCGCACATTCACACACCTACCATGAGCTTAATAAAGCAGTTCCTAGGGAGGGCATCTTAGATAAATATAACACAGTACGTTAAGAATAATTACTGAGAATGGACCCATTTACTACTGAAGATGTGAACATCGCACACGCTGCATAAGTATTACATTGGACTATTTCTTAAAATGAAACAGACGTCAAGGGAGTTTTGCTTTTCAACTAGTTTTCATCTAGCTTCTACACGGATGAGAACTTTACCCTCCACACTGAATGTTTACAGCCCACACACTGGAAAGAAAGATCATGCCATTCATGTCATAAATGCTAAATGCTATGGAACATACACTTGAACGCTCATGAGAACCTGCTGTTAGTTTAACGTATTTCTAGACCCCTCTCCCGAAGAAAGGGGCCTTTTCTTAATCGAGCGGGACTCTTGGTGGTGCATTCGCTTTTCACGTAGACCAGGGTCTCTCTGAGTGCGGCACCGCTGACCCGCTGGACCGGGGAATTCTTGTTGGGGGAGTTGTCCTTTGCTTCAGGATCTCCAGTCTCCACCCACTGGGCATCCACAGCACCCCACCCTCAGTGTTGACAATCAAAAAATGGCCTCGGACATTGCCAAATGTTCCCTGGGGGCCAACACTGTCCCTGGTTGAGAATCGCTGAATTAGGCAGACCGGGGTTCAAATCTTGGTAATTAATCTCTCTGAGCGTCATTTGGCTCAATTTAAAAATGGGATAAGAACAGTGCCTCGTGAACAGTAAATGAAATAATGGACGGAAAGCCTTTAGCCCAGCCCTTGGCACAGGACGAACGCTCACTGCACATTAGCTGCACTTACCCCTGTTGCTGCCTAGAGGCAGCGTCCTGGGGAAAGAACTCTGGTGGCTGGACACGCCCCTAGTGCTCTCAGTGTGAGTGGTGCCCATCGGTGCTAAGAAATGGATGAGCAAAAAGAGGCGCCTCAGAGGAGTTGGTCTGCGTTGGCAAACCACTCCTGCTCAGTGTCAGGCTCTGGTAAGATCACAGGCAAAGGCGACACCTTGGTGTCAGCCCCAAAGCCTTGTGTAGGGAGCCTCCCCATCCAATCTCAATGTTAATCTCTTTCAGAGCCAGGTGGACTCTCTCTTAATTGGACACATGGTAGAGCCAGAAGGCAAGGTGCCAGCAGAGTCAGCTGTCAGACACACGTAAGAAAAGCTACCCAGTGTCAGTGCTCAACCACTGGCACCAGCTGCTGCCCAAGTGTCAGTCGCTGTTGAGAACACTGAATCCTGCACGATCTGCGAGGAACGGCCACAGCAAATGGCGACGAGAGTCAAGTGCCCTGACCAGCCTTCTCTGTGAGCACGGAACACAGCCCCACTAGGGCCAGCTGGTGTGCAGCACAGCCACCCTCAGTGCTCCAGCTGGAGCCGCTGACACGTGGTGCTGAAGTCTGTGCCTTCACTTTCCAACACGACTGGCCCTAAGCCCGAGGACCCTCTCTTTTTCTTTTTTTAAATATGTTTTATTGATTTTTTACAGAGAAGAAGGGAGAGGGAAGAGAGTTAGAAACATCGATCAGCTGCCTCCTGCACACCCCATAATGGGGATGTGCCCGCAACCAAGGTACATGCCCTTGACTGGAATTGAACCTGGGACCCTTCAGTCCGCAGGCCGACCCTCTATCCACTGAGCCAAACCGGTTAGGGCAGCCCGAGGACCCTTTCAACCTAGTGACCATATTTTGTCAAATCTAAGCTGTATAATTATTTTATGTCCCAGTAAAATAAGAAAAAGTTATTACTGATCATAACTGTAATACTGTCTAGGATAAGAATTATCCCAATTTCACAGATGTTTAAATGTGAAAAATAATTCTTGGAATCAAAGAAATATAATCAGGTTTCAACCAATGATCAAGGCTAAAAACCATGCTAATAAACAAGTAGGGCTGACTGGACTTGAAATCTACCTAAATGAGATTTTTCAATTTACTGTTTTTCTGAACATGAAAGTTTTAGATATATAATGTTGAGAATTTTGAAAATACAGAAGAGTGCTAAAGAGAAAATTAAGTTACTTAAAATCCCACAACTATTAGTATTTTAAAATATTTCACAGCAAGTCTTTGTGTGAACATCTCTACTAATAAAAGCCAAGGTGGTCCCTGCACCCTTGTGCGCGACGTTGTCACGATGGCGGATGGCTGCCACAGATGGCCGCGTGCACAACGGAGGCAGGGCCCAGCAGCCACTCTGCGCGGTGAGGCCTGGGGGTCCCGTGGCTCCATGCAGCATGGAGGAGGCCAGTACTGGCATCTCCACCGCCTTGCGTGGAGGAGGCGGGTCACAGCAGGGGAGGGCAGGTGGGGGTCATCGGGCCGGCAGGGGAGTGAAGCTGGGGTGAGCAGGCTGGCAGGGAGGGCAGTTGGGGGTGATTGGGTCAGCAGGAGAGCAGTTGGGCATCAATCAGGCCGGCAGGGGAGTGGTTAGGGGGCGATCAGGCTGGCAGGCAGAAGCGGTTAGGGGCAATCAGGCAGGCGAGCGGTTAGGAGCCAGCGGTCCCGGATTGTGAGAGGGATGTCCGACTGCCGGTTTAGGCCCGATCTAGGGATCGGGCCTAAACCGGCAGTCGGACATCCCCTGAGGGGTCCCAGATTGGAGAGGGTGCAGGCCAGGCTGAGGGACACCCCCTGTGCACGAATTTTGTGCACTGGGCCTCTAGTCTATATATATAAAAAGCCAGTGACTGGAACACCGTAATGACCAGAATGACCAGTTGCTATGATGCCCACTGTGGCCAGTGAACTGGCCCAATGGGGGGTGGGCCAGCCAGCCAACCTTCCACGGCCCCTCCTCCTGACAGGCCTGGCCCTGATCAGCCAATTGGGGCCAGGCCGGCCAGAGCCCACCTGTGTACGAATTCGTGTACTGGGCCTCTAGTAATTATATAATGTTGGGAGTATGCTGCAGTGACAATTTTGTAGCTTGCCTTCCTGCATTTCCTGTTATAGTATGAACATTTACCTGTATCTTCAAGTAGCCTCCATAATGACAGTAATTGTGAGAACTCTTTCCTAGCCACATAAGTTGTATAGGTCCTTAAAAAACTGTATGGTCTGCGACCTTAAAACCTTTGGGAAACTACTGGGTAGACCCAGCTCTCTTACTCCTTGAGTTGTCAAATGAGTATCTTGCAATGCCATCAGCTCAGTTAAAGGTGAATCTGTCTTACTGCGAACTAATATTGTAGTAAAAGCTCTTTCATCCCCAAAATGAAAGCGACGTAATAATATAGTATTATTACAACAGTGAGAATGTCACTGAAAACCAGGTTTACATACTTGTAAGACTGAAATTCCAAACCATTTTTATCCCAGGAAAGTTACTTTTATTCCTGTTTTTTCTTTTCTCTCACCAGTGAACTGATTTGGAAATGCTACATACCATCAAGAGTCTTGGCAATGGGACAAAAAAACTTGACTTGTTACTGACCTGGTAAGGTACCTGTCCCTTTCTGGGCCGGCTTCTTCCCACACCTGATTCGGTATTCATTTATCGCGTTTTCAATCTCCTGGAGCTTTCTCACTGCATCCGTGTAATCTTGCTTTCGTTTTTTCTTCACGGTTTTACACAGGTCTGGCTCATTGGCAAGTTTCTTTGCAGCTTCCACCAGCTTTTGCTGTATTAGGAAATTGCTCTCCAGCTCTTGCAAAGCAGGGTCCTGCATTTACACAACGATGCTGTTTTATTTCTGTGGACACTCGCTCACTCTCACACGTACTGGCACGGAGTCAGACTTCTCGTGCATTCTCCAACCAGATGCTCTCCGGGCATAAAATCTCCCTGTTTCACTGCACAGGTAGCCTCAAAACTTTCCTCATCCGTTTACATCAACTTCTCACCCTCTTTCCCGTTCAAAGAAGGGAATGGCCTTTCATCCATTCAGTTGGTGGGTAAAGGTCATATTTTCCAAGAAGGGACTCTTAACCCAAGAGTCACAGATGCAGAATGTTGTTTTCACAGGCATAGCTTTACAGACATCAATTTGGGTTTGATTCCTTTCTCTGGTGGTTCCTGGCTGTAGGACCCCAGGCACACTGCTTAATTTTTTAATGATTCTTTTTATTGTAAAATGAAAGTAACACAAGTATATGTGCATTCTTAGTGCAGAGCTGGGTATACAGTGAGCACTCAATAAATAGCAAAGCTCACTCTATTATTGATGGAAACTGCAATCATTTTCTAAAGTCAAGATGGGTAAATTTCTATAAGAAACACGAGTAAGGCCACATGAAAACATGCAATGAGAAAGCACATTCCATATTGGCTAACAAATCTGTGGACTTTGCTATACCTGCGTGCTGAACACGTACTACCTCATTGAATCCTCCTTGCCTCCCTTGGAGGGCAAACAATCACTGCACCCCCATTTTGTAGATGAGAAAACTGAGACCTGAGAATTAAGACTTGAAGGAGGGAAAAGTATTTGCCAAAGGCCGCTGCTTAGTTTTCAGTGGAAGAGTCTAATGTCAGCGTTCTTAATTCTCATGTTTCTCAGTTTATGAACACTTGGGGTTTGATGAGGGCTCTCTGTGTTTGGAGGAGTAATAACAATTTTAACCGAGCTGTGCATAAAAGAAGGAATTCAATTTGGTCTATATTATCACTTCCAACTGGTGAGATAAAAGCGCAGCAGTGACTCAAAACCGAAGGCCCGAGTGGACCACACTCAGCAGACGGCTGCTCTGCCTCTGTTCACAGAAACGCGGGGGTACGAGCGGGGGCTGGTGCTCATACCTCTTCACTGGGGAGCAAGTTGTCATCTAGTTTGAACGCGGTGCCCACACGCCTTCTGACCTGAGGAGGTTTCTCGCCGATGCCCAGCGGGTACTCCTTTGGCATTTTGCCTGTGAGCTCCTGCGGAACAGAACAGAGCCGACAGGATGATGGACACTGGCCAGAGCTGTCAAATACCATCTGAAGAGCCCCCCCGCACAGAAGACACTCACAGCCTCCCGCAAACAGATCTTCTTAAGCTCCTCGACTTTTTTCAGGAGCTTTTCTTGCAACAGCTTTTCCTTCTTCTTGAGTTCCAGGATTTTCTCTCTCTTTTGCTCCTCACTAACTTCCGAGTCTTGAGAACCTGGGGGAATTGGAAGTGGGGGAGGGAAGGTTTATCCAAGCGATGTTTCCTTCCTTTTTAAAGGACAAAGGATTTTTAAGCCAAACCTGCTATTAGATAGTTTATTTCTTTTCTCCCTGTTTGTGAACATAATAAAAGGAAACTGGAGAACATTTCTCATGCTCCTGGGCATCCAACGGAGCCTGATAATGAAATGTGCCTTCTGCGTTTTGGCTCAGTCATTTTCGAAGCAGTAATAAAACGCTTAATGTCTTAGACACACCCAAGGACAAAAGTAACTTTTCTGAGCCGGTGAGGTGTTCCTTGAGACAGCTGCTTAGAATGTTCTTTTAGAAAGCAAGCGAGCAAGGCAAAGGAATATTCTGTGCTCCAGATGCACAAGTTGACAGTGGGATTTTAATGGGAAAATGCATTTTAGTGAATACTTAGTGATAAAAGGTTCCAGGATTTCTTGGGAGGAATAAGAAGCTGATGGAATTTATCGGGAGAAAATGTCCTTTTAAGCCGCCCCTAGGCACTCAGTGTCTCTACATCTGGTGTTAGTTATGCAACCTGACTATAATTTAACTTTATACTTTCTGAAATCAGTTTAAGATTTTTATTAAAAACTTCGGCATACTGTAATTTTGATATGCTTATTTATTCCCAAAATAATGGGTTAGAAGATGCATTTAAAAGTGGCTTACAACAACAAAAATGAAATAAACTAAAGATTGCCTGCCCCCTCTCTAACCCCAGCGGTTACCTGAGGAGATTAAGCTGCCATTGCTGGCCATAATGAACTGGCTTTTTGCCTCCAGAGTGACCAGTTTGGAGGTCCTCGGGGCTCCCGTCTCCGTCAAATCCATCGCGATATCGTCTAAACTTCTGGCTGAAGGAATTTTTGCCTAAAAGGTATACAGCATTGTGATGAAATTCACTCAATTAAGCCTCTTTCAAATTAATGATTAAATTGCTATAAAATAAAAATGTCAACATGGAGGACAATTTAGAATTTTTATACATATACCAAAATGACACTCTTCCGAAAAAACAAGACTTAGGCTTTGTAGCTAAAACATATTAATAAGGATGCACGATTCTTTGTTATAGTGTAGTTCAATCATTAACTTTAAAACATTACCAGTATACACTACACACAATTTTTTTAAATCCTCACCCAAAGACATATTTTCATTGATGTTTAAAAAATATTTTTTTATTGATTTCAGAGAGGAAGGGAGATGGAGAGAGAGATAGAAACATCAACGAAGAGAGAGAATCAGTGATCAGCTGCCTCCTGCATGCCCTCCATGGGGATTGAGCCCGCAAACCATGGAATGTACCCTTGACTGGAATCGAACCTGGGACCCTTTAGTCCATAGGCTTACGCTCTATTCACTGAGCCAAACCAGCTAGGGCTATTTTTATTGATTTTTAGGGGAGGGGGGAAGAGAGAGAGAGAGAGAGAGAGAGAGAGAGAGAGAGAGAGAGAGAGAGAGAGAGAGACATTGATCGGTTGCCTCCCATACAAGCCACACTGGAGATGGACTCTGCAAACTAGGTATGTGCCCTGCCTGGGAATCAAACCCATGACTTCTGGTGTATGGGACGATGCTCCAACCAACTGAGCCACCCAACCAGGGGAAATCGTACAACTTTTGAATTGGGTTATATATTGCTCATTTTTTAAATATAAGAAAAATTAAAACAGTTGGTAGTAAGGTTTAAAAAAAAAAAACCCTAAAAGAACAAAAACCGATGTGCTTTCATCTTTTCTGAGAATGCTTGTCTTTTAAACAGAAAGCAAATGAGCGGCAGGAGCTTATTCTCACAGAACCTCGTCTAGTCACTTACTTTGCTTTGCTTCCGGTCCAAGTAAAACTGGTGCTGACTGATGGCCATCACCCAGATGGACTTGATGAGCGAAGAGTGTGCATACCAGGTTTGCACAAAGAGGCCACTTTGCCCAAAGGTCCTTCTTGACACCGAAATCCTGAAGATGAAGAAAAGCACTCAGATCCCTGGCTCCTGACCCAGCACAGCATGAACTGCTTCCCGTGAGTAACGTAACAGCGCATCTCCTTCGCCGTTTTTCTGCCGCCACACTATGCTGACAGGGCTCTGATCTCCTCCTTTTATGACAAAGCCCATCACACCTAGGCAATAACTCTCTGCAAATCTAGTGTGTTAAAAAATGCATGCACACAATCCAAGGCAGATAAGGATTAGTCAAGTTTGAAGCTGTACTAAAACCACTTAGCTAAAACCACCACAAGCAGTCGGGAGTAAATGGGGTAATATTTTAAAGACAGAGACCTGGGGATCAGCACCTTCCTCAGGGGAAAGAGCATCGAGGATTAGATGGACTTGTCTGACTCGGACAGTATCAGAGGACAGACATAACGATACTGCCTGAGGGTACCCAGGTCCAAACCTGGTCCAGAGGGCTGCTTGAGAGGACAGGGTGGGAGAAGGAAGGATGGGGAGGGGAGGGAGAAAGGGACCAACGTTCATTTGTAGGAATTCAGGTCATCTTTTTGTTAAGGGCTGTTTCCCCCATCCCTGTGTCCTCCAAATACCCATAAATGTGTCAGTTTGGAGAAACCACAGTCCTGACTTTAATTAATGTCGATCACTTGGCAGCTGTCTTTTAAAGTGACCAGGAATACTCAGTTTTAAAATGAGCAAGGGATCTGAACAGAGACATGCAAATGGCCAATGAGCACATGAAGAGATGCTCAGCCATCATCAGTCATGAGGAAAATGCCGCTTCCCACCACAAGGACGGCTGTTAAAGAACAACTCGGCTGAAAATAACAAGTGCTAGGGAGGATGTGGCGAAAACGGACCCATATACACTGCTGGTGTGAACGGAAAATGGTGTAGCCGCTGCTAACCCTCCGGGCTGTTCCTCCAAAGGTTAAAGAGTCAGCCCTTCACTCAGCAGCTCCACTCCCAGGGACAGACCCCGGAGAAATAAACACACATCCACGCAAAAACTGCACGTGAATGCCCGTAGCATTACTCAGAAGCCACCAGGACCAAGCAGAGGGAAAGCTGGGACCCTCACCTCCGTGGATCGTGAACTTCAACAGCAAATTTTTTCTCACGGAAATATAAGTTCTCCAGCTGTTTCCACTGGAATAGCTAATAAATTAAGAAAACACAAAAACACACATAGCTTTAGTTTATGTGAAATTTTACTGCATCTAGAAATCAGCTTAATAAAAAATAATCAAGGAGGCACACTAACATGTGATGCAGTCTTTCTACAAACCAACTACGGCCTGAGCCCATTTTATTCCTCCTCCTGACAGGAATTTCCACCAACTCTTCCTTGAACAATAAAACTGTGCAGCGGGGGAACACGCATGCTAGTTCCCCTGTGACTCACGGAATGCGAGCAGGTAAGGAACCTCCTGGGTTCCGGTAAGCATGCCTCCTGATCAGAGATGCTGATTCACATCTAAGTGGAAAGGTAGTCGAAGGGACTGGGCGGTTCAGGAAGACCACAGAGTAAACTTCAAAGGAAAGCAAAGTGAAAGTAGCCCAGAGCCCCAAGCAGGGAGCTCCTCCACCACCTTTTTCTTGCCCACAAGCGTTCCCCTAAACGGGGCAGAAGCCAGGAACCGGAGGCGGGGCGGGGTGGGGGTGAAGGCTCGGAGCCCTTTGGCGTCTGAGCCGGAGGGAGCCTCCGGGCTGTAACTTCCACATTCCCACTCTGGCGCTCTAATGCGCCCCGGAGCCGTTTCTGGAGAAGAGGCGCCCCCAGCAACGTGCCTTTGAAAGCCCTGGCCCTCAGCTAGCCCTTGTGTAGCCCGAGCCTCGTCTTGTCTCTTAGGCTTCACAGAGTTCCTCTACTCCGACCCCAGTCTTGATTATTAGGGAAATAATAGCACAGTGATTTCATTCCATTGTTAGACTTCGGCTAGGTTTTTAACAGACATTCAAAGAGCCTTCAAAGAGCATTTTAATGACCTAAATAACCTCTCTGCAGCGCACTATCAGTAGAACCATTTCCTGAAGCACAGGAACCAAGGTGTTCACAGACATGTCAGCTCATGTGAGAACAGCATGATCTAAGGGTCCTGCCCACACGCAGCCCCAAGTGTTCAAACAGGAGACAGAAGGGTTCCGACGAGACCCGCAGTCCCAGACAGCGAAGCCCGCCAGCCCTGAGCACACCGGCGCCGGCTCCAGCCCTCGCCCCGGCGGAAGTGACCAGTGAAAGCTGGAAGCTACATACCGATCTCCTAAAAGGTCCATGGACTTGAGGCTTTCATTTCTTTTAATCCAGAAGTTCCAGAAATGGGACAGAAACGCGAGGGAAACCCTCGGGCTCTTTCCACCTCCCTCCCGGACAGCAGCCCGGTGAGTCTGAGCCGAGTTTCATAAGACTTAGGCGTGACTCAGTTTCACACAGCGAGCCTCCCACGGCCGCCTCGCGGCTGGCAGACATCAGCCACTCTTATCTGGGGACACCTCCCAGTTCCCCTCCTTCTGCCGACGGAGACCGCCCGGCGGGAGAGACAAAGTTCTCACCGGCAGACTTTCCCGGAGAGAGACTCGGCTTTAATGGGGGGACAGTGTGGATGCAGACGATCGTCCTGGGGAGTGAGGGGCTCTGGGCGCAGGTAGACGTCAGCCGAGCGGCCCGGGAGCCATTTCTACCTGGTTACTCACCGGGGCACCAACAGGTTCTGCAGGAAGAGCCACAGCGCGGCGCAGCTGGCTTTCCCTTGGCGTCCATTCCCACACACATGAAAACCAGGCCGGCTGAAACCCGATCTGCCAGCCACCCCGCCCCCAGCCCTCACCAGCTCAAATCCCAGTGCCTTGCCTCCCTCCAGCCCGTCCCTGCATCCAGGGCAAGCAGGCCACTTCCCTACCTGAAACCTTACAAGTTTATGCAAAAAGTGATTTCATGGCTGTGCAGTGCGAGCGACTTGGGATGACAAACTTAATTTGTGACAGTGGTTGCCCCTAGGGTGGGGATGGCGGAATGTACAAGGGGTGAGGGGTACAGGAAACTACATTACCAGTAATATTTTACTTCTTTTATTATTAAATCAAGATGAAGTAAATATGACAACATATTAGTAATCGTCCATTTAAGTGGTTATGAAGGTGTTGTCATTTTCTTAGTACTGTGTGTTTTAAAAAAATAAAAGAAATGAACATTTCTCAAATTAAAATAATATGCTTACATAAAACGAACATAGGCCAGTCTACTTTAGGCAAGAGTGCATGTCCACCTCCTAAGCATTCAGAGGCCTCTATTTCAGACACTATTATCACAATGATTCTGATCAATGACTGGGGTGTTAGGAAAATGCTTCCAGTTGTAGCCGCCCTAGAGCCAGCTGGCAGCTGGAAACAGGCTAGTGTTCTTTTGAAATTTCTGAAATCATTCTTCCCGTGTGCCTTTATATGACATTTGTGCTCCTGATCTCCGAAAGGCAGATGAAGCGGCAAACGGCGATGGAGCTGAGGCGGATGGCTCATTTACGGGACGGTCAATCGCCCAGTCAGCACTCCCCGGGCAGCGCCGGCACGCAGCAGGCAACTGACTCATTTTCATTCCCTTCCTTTCTGCCACTGTTTTCCTTAAAGGATAAATCAGAGCCCCTCCACACCGCCGTCAAAATCACGCGGAGATTGCAGACCAGTGGAAGCAGAAGGGGAAACTGGTCAAAGAAACGTCCCCCAGGCTGACCTGACTGGGTGGCCGCCCCTGAGAATCGCTCGTGCAGGAGGCAGCACTCCACTAGGAAGTCACCGGAAATGTGAGGGGCCCAGAGGAACTAGCCCGCATTCGAGGAGAGGCCAGAGCTCAAAGGCGGAAGGAACCAATTTTCTATCATGTGCAACATTTGGTGCCCATAGAGGGTAGGACTGTTACCAGGCATGATGTCTTAAGGGTAGGACAAGATTATTATATATATTATTTATGCACATGTGTGTATACACAAACACATTTGAAACTTTCATATTAAAATTGAACACAATATCTAGTCCAAGCCAAAATTACCATTCTCAGAGCTTTAAAAGAAAAACTGGGTTTTGTTTGCCTTGCAACACAAAGTTAAGAGTATGAAACTAGACTGCTTTATAGTGCTCATTAAACAAGCATACTAACCATCATTTATTATATTTATTATTGGATATATTCTTTGACACTCACTAGTAGCTATAAGTTAGAAGCTGTGCTTTCTTGGGAAGCTATGGTGGAAATAATTATATGACAGAAATAAAGCTACATGTAAGGCCTTCCAACTTTCTAGAATGATCAATTGTGCCCTTCAGCCTCAAAGGAAGGAATTAGATGACAACTAAGGAACTAATAGCTGGGGTTAACTTTGAGACTGAAAAACAAATAGACAGGAAAAATAGGAAAAGGGAAAGAGGAGCAAAAAGAACAACGCTATTAACAAAGAGATCATCAAAAAGCTACAGCAGGAAGAGGACACATCCTAAGGTCAGTAGCATCCTGCCTTACAAAAGGAAGTGACACAAAATCTAAAAACTGACACAAAACCAAAGCAGTCAAACCCTATTTGAGAACGCATGCAAAATGTGATCACAATAATCCTCAGATGTAAAGGAAGCTGATGGTTTCAGAATAATTAGCCACCATGATTACTACTACCCTTCATTTAATGAAATGCATGGGTTGAATGCTTAAGCCATTTTCTTAAAATCTACAACCAATTACTGTAAACTTAAAGAACCAGAAGAAATCACCTCTACCCCATTCCCACCCCACAATCTCGATGGTTCCCTATGCCTGAAATTACTGTCAAACTGGAAAGGAAGACTACAGGAAAGCACAGGGACGTTCAGGAGCCGCAGTGACCACACGATAGTGGCTTGTGGATCATTTACTCATTCTTCTTGGATCAGCGAGTATTTCTGTCCGCCTTCTATGTGAGCGGTTCCGTTCTTGTTGGCGAATGATGGCCAGGCCCCCTCTCTCGTGGGGCTCACCTGAACCAATGGGACCAAGTCAGTCTGCCTTGGTTTGCATTCTGGTTCCACCAATTGTGTTTTTTTAAAAAATAAATATATTTTTATTGATTTCAGAGAGGAAGGGAGAGGGAGAGAGCGATAGAAACATCAATGATGAGCGAGAATCATTGATTGGCTGCCTCCTGCATGCCCCCACACTGGGGATTGAGCCACAAACGGGGCCTGTGCCCTGACTGGAATCCAACCGTAACCTCCTGGTTCATAGGTCAACACTCAACCCCTGAGCCACGCTGGCCGGCCCACCACTTGTATTTTATCTGGCAAGTTGCTTAAGTTTCCCGAGTCTCAGTTTTCTTATCTATAAAGTGGGACCAACAGCGCCTGCCTCAGAGGGTTATTGGAAGGTTCAGTGAGATTATGTTTCTGAGACCTTAGCCCAGTGCTTGGCTCAGAACAAACATGTGGTAAGTGAAAAAGCTACCTGTATTGCTCGAAGGCCCCTCAGCCCAATTCCCGAATTTGATCATGGCTTTATGAGATGGAGGATGGCCACTGAGCAGCAGACATAGAACGAGAAACAGCTGTCTGGGTCCCAAAGCTGCCTGTCCGCTGGTGAGAAGCGGCCAAGTTATTCTGTTGACACACCTGTATCACTCAGGCTTCCAATTCTGTGAGTTTCTGTAAAAACTGCTGTATTTCTGTTGATTTTATCAGTGGTTTCTGAACACACCCTCTAGGTAGGAAATGTGTTCACTGATCCGGCAACATGGAGGTCACAGAGGAGGAGGGGGGAGTGGGTCAAGGCACGCCTCCGCCCCAGGGAGACGCCACCTCCCTCCTGTCGGGGTGCTCAGTACGGGAGCGTGCCCCGGCAGGTACAGAAATGCTGAGGAGTGCACCTGCCGCCGGTCACAGGGGCCTCCTGGGTTTGGAAAGACCGAGAAAAAGCCTTTGGACAGAGCGGATCAAACTGTCTTTCTGGATCTTGACAAACTGAAAGCAGACACCACCCAAAGGTTTAACACTAGGCACGGACAGGAAAGATGTCACCGAGGCTTTTAAAAAATACATATACAGTGGAACCTCGTTTCTCGGAGTTAATTCATTCTGGAAGGCTTTTGCAAAACCAATCGTTTTTTTCCCATTAGAAATGTAAATTGAATTAATCCATTCCAGGCCCTCAAATGATTCCATTTTAACCTTGCTTTTATACCGTACATGTCTAATGTACTGTTTAATCTATAAACACTTTAAAAACAAAAAGGATATGAAATGTCAATGAAAATTTAACAATAAGGAAATGTACAGTAAAAAATGAAAATTTAACAATAATTGTAAGCAGCAACAAAAGCAAAAAATACCATGAAAACGTTCACAGCACACCAGCCTGAGATTGTAACGGCGAACTGACTGATTCGCGCCTTCTCTCCGTTGTTTGTCTCCGAGAGATGCGTCCCTGATCGTAAGGGATCAGCATGGAAGGGTTGTCAGGTTGAGAAGCGGACTGTTCCAGATGGGAGACGTTCGAGAACCGAGGTTCCACTATAATAGCACTTACAACACAGGTTAATCATTTAACTGCAAATCCACCGAGAAATGCCTAACTCTGGGCTGGTCACGGCTGCAGTGTGTGACTGACATCAGTGACTCACACAGGGCCACCCTCTGCGATGACCCGAAGAAAACCAATCATGGTATCGTTGGTTTATTCTTTTTTCATTAAAAAAGAGTTACATTTGACGAATATGCTGTTCATGAGCCAGTTAGTGGACCTGGTTTGCCTCCTGAAGAACCACAAAAATAGAAATGCGCCAGATTATAGGCGTTGAGAAAACCAAATTGACCTCCCTTCTATCCACCCAGCCATCTGTCTGTCCATCAAATGTTCATGTGACTGAGATGGCATCTTCCCAACAGCTGGATGGGAGGTACTACTCTTAGTCCCATTTTACAAGAGAAAACTGAGGCTCAGACAGGTTTCAGTAAACTGGCCAAAGTCACATTTCTAAACGGAGGCAGATCTGGGAGTCCCAGCCAGGCAACCAGGCTCCAAGCCCCAGTGCCTGACCACAGCCGCCACCCTCCCCTTCTCACCGGGGAAGAGCGCTCTACGGACATTTGTGTGTTAACAAAAAAAAGAGAAAAAAAGCAGTCACTCCCAGTTCTACCTCACAGGAAGGAAAAGCAGCAACTATAACATTTGCAGAAATGGACTCTGAGTCCCTCGAATTTCACTTAGACCAGCGGTTCTCCACCAAGAATGACTGCATCCCTCGCCACCCCCCACCCCAGGACATCTGGAGAGGTCTGGAGACATCTTGGTTATGACGCTGGAGGGGAGGGTGTCACTAGCATCTTGTGGGGACGCTGGGAATGCTGTGGAGCACCACCACGCCCGGGACACAATCCCTGGCCCCACATGTCCCAAGAGCAGACACTGAGGAAGCCTGACGCAGAGGGTAAGTTTTGGTGATGTAACGCTGGTCAGTGGAGTGTACTGCTGAGGAAGACAAACGTTTTGCTCTAAAAACAACACCTGATCAGACCCGAAGAGGCCCCGCTGAAAGTGCCAGGTATGCCAAACTCAAGTTCCCTAAACACCCAAATGGTACACACTCCGGGAGTGAACATTACTTTTCACAGGTGATGTCATACCTTCCATTCATAAAACATCCCATCTTACATGCAAGCAGTCAAGTTCGGCGTATTTTTGAAGATGTTTAGATGAAGTTCTGGGTATCAGGAAATGCATCATATTAAACTCTGACCATCTGAGGATGCTCTCCCTCCCGCCCCCCGCCAGGTTTCCTGTGGCTGAACCCCTCACCTTCCGGGGCTGCGGTCAGGGGCGCCCCGGAGTGCTCCCGCGGGCACTCGGTACAGCCAGAGCCGGCTGCCCCGGGCACCTGCACGGCATCCCCTCACGGGTTGGTGCCTAGTCTGGTTATTGTATTTTCAACTTATCCCTAATTTGAACATAATTCTGACTTTGCAGATGGATTGTCAGGTCCTTGATGACAGGAACGTGGCTTTTTCCTTAAATAAGATAAAGAATATAAAGTACTAGCTTGGGGCCCTTGCAAACAGAATGGCTCAATAAATTCTTTTGGGAAAAAATAAAATTGGTACATTGCACTGTCTTGCTAGAAAACTGTTCCGGAAGGGGGAATGATTTAAAATGAAAGCAATCTCGCCCGGCCAGCGTGGCTCAGTGGACCAGAAGGTCACGGTTCGATTCCCATCAGGGCACCTGCCTGGGTTGTGGTGCATGCCAATCAATGATTCTCTCTCATCATTGATGTTTCTCTCCCTCTCCCTCTCCCTCTCTGAAATCAATAAAAATATATTTTAAAAAATGAAACCGATCTTTAGTCGTAAGCACACACGGAAGAAACCTTTACTGCGTGTGCCCCTTCACCATGCTGTGGGCACGGTCTGGTTTCTCTGCCTGTGCACGAGTCAACCCTATTAAAGAGCTTTCTGTATGCGCCAACAATTCAGCCATTTGGTAAATGCCTGGAACTACAAGGGAAAATGACATCGTGAAATCTAATGGCTTTGCCTGTCCAGCAGGCATTGCTGCTCCTCAAACGCCCTCTCAGCTGCGTGGGGAACACTCCCTCGCTGAGCTCTGGCCCCCTCCCCTCCGCGCACACTATTCTCTGACGGGACACACCAACCCGCTCCTCACCCTTCAGGTCTCAACTGGAACGTCACCTTTCTCAGAGCGGCCTTCCCTGACACACCATGTCCTCCACTCATCCCGTTACTGTCCTGCCATCTTGTTCATTTCCATCAGAAACTATTCAAAATGCATACTTGTCTTTACTTCTTGCTTACTTGTTTGTTTCTCATTAACCAGCCCCCCAAATACTTCATAGGAACCAATACAGTGGGACAAAAACTAGTTATCTCCCTCAGAACTGATTTTTCTGCCTTCTTCTCTAATCTTTACTTGAGAATATATCTTTTTAGTTGATGAGAGAATATGAAAGGGGGGGGGGGGCAGAGATGTGAGAGAGAAATAACCATTGTTTGCAACCTGAGTATAAATCTGACCAGAAATCAAACCCACGACCCTTCCATGCATGGGATGACACTCTAACCATTGAACCACACCAGCAACAGAACACCTTGAATTAAGGCCTTGACACGGTCACCTGGAGACTGCACTCTCCAGCCCCCTTGCAATTAGACTTGGTGACTTGCGTGTGTGAACGGACGATGTCTGCGAGTGAAGGAAGTCACTGGCTTGCTGGGTTCTCGGAATGGTCTTTGGGGTACAGGGAGTAGACAGGATGATCTGAACTTGACAGTTGAGAAAATAAGAGCCCAGAAAGGTGGAGTAACAGCTCCAGGTCAGCCAAGCTGTAAGAGGAGTGCAGGGCTGGCTCTCACTTAAATCCAAGCTGCAGGGTTTGAGCTCTCCACCCACTGAGTCTGCAGACAGCTGTAGCCATCAGATTGATTATTGGTGTGGCTGACATTTAATTACACGCTGTGCAAACAGGATGGACAGGTCTCCAGCTGACAGGGGTGACTCAGTTCTCCCCTCCACACTGCACTGGGTTTTGTGCTGATGTAGACAGTGAGCTGGACAGCACGCCTCCCCACGGTGAGCCTCACCTCGCAGGCAGCAGCGTCGGAAGCAGCCGCCTAACGGAGGCCCTGGTGGGTGGTAGTTGTCGTTTTATTTTTTTATATACCTATAGTTGTTTTTTTTTTTTTTAAAAAAAACAACAGTTAACTGAAGGCTGAGAACCTTTTCTCCTCCCCCTGCGATGCCCGGGGTGATTGTAAGACTTTCTCAACCTGTCATAATGCAGAAAGATACTAATCTGAAAAAGCATTTTACCCCACCGCGTCCATGTCTGACAGCGTCACCTGCATGCCATCCCTACTCCTCACCTCTCACTGGTCCCAGTGGGATTCCTCGCGGGGGTACAAGGCAGTCATGGCGTGACTTTGATCAGCCCTGACCCACGGTCTGCTTCTTGTGAGGAACAGACATTTTCCTTGAAGTACTGAATGAACGATAAAAGCCGAGAAGAAATACAAGTCTGCGTGTTTTCTTTTTACAATGAAACTTCATCATTTTAAAGTTCGAATGTTCTGCATTTGAAATGCAGTGGAGTTCTGGTGTGCTTTCACACTCCCTACGAGTTCGCAGTGACATGTTTCACTTACAAGACAAGCATCCCACTCAGCCCTAAACAGGCCGTCCTGTGTTCAGCACTGTCTTGCCTTGCACCAAGGGAGGATTAAAAAGAAAAACTGCTTATGACCTGGATTTTTAATACCCTGACTTTTTGTGGCTTGTAATTTAAAAATTTTTAATTTTCTCTTAATTTGCATCATGCATTAGGGCATTGTTGCTAATGAACTGGGAGAGGCAGAGTGCTTACCAGCCTCTGAAAAAAACCCACAAACTTTGAGGGTGGGCCAGTGGTGGAGCATAAGGGCTGTGGGTCTGTAGCAATGTTGGGTCATCGTCTATCCAAACAGTGATCCAAGAATGCTTCTCCTTCCTTCTCTTGCGTCTCCCCCTCCCTAACAGCTACCGGTTACTGAGTGATGGCTGTGTAATCTCACTTCATTCTTACAGCCGCCCTGGGCGTTGGGTGGCATTACCATTGTGCAGATGAGGAAACTGCGTCTAAAGAGAGAGGCAGCAACATGTCCAAGGCTACCCAGCAAACAGACACCAGAGACAGGCTTTGGGTTGCTCCCCAAACTCTTCCCTTCACCATTCTACTACAGAACCGAAAGCAGCTCGGCCATGACAGGCAAAGGCCTGACAGTCAGAATACCCGAAGGGCACCTGCTGGTGTTCTCGGCGGGAAGACAAACACAGCCCCCCCCCCCCCCCCCCCCTATGTGGAAAGGACACACGACTCAGCCTGTGGATCTTGGACCAACCCCTTTTCAAAGCAGCCTTTTGGCATCTCTTGTGATTGGCAAATCTCCCTCCTTCTGGCCTGTTTTCAGCCCGTATAATTATGGCAGGCATGTGGTTCAAGAGGCTGAGCATGTCCAAGGCCTCCCATTCCAGCCTTTGTTTCATTCCAGTTGGCCAATTTGACCTGCATTCACGCCCGGTGGCTGCGCACGGGTCCATGCAAACAGCTGGAGCGTGGTCCTTGTATGAGTCTGCTCTCACAGCTCCTTAAGGGATGCCTTTTTCATTTGTGCCAACTGGGCCAGGGCAGGGACTCGTAAAACAGCCTCCCTTCAATAAGCCCTTAAATTGTCAGGCTGTGGAAAAATAAAGATACGAAAGCCAAGCCCACTGTCAGGTTTAACAGGAAGAAAGGAGCAGGCGAACAATGGCACAGAGTGGACACGGCTTAAGTAACCAAGAAGGGGAAGGCCAGACAGCGATGAACACAAGATGGCCCGTTGAGGGTTGAGCGGGATGGCTTGTCTTGTAAGTGAAACAGGAAAACTCTGCAAATTGAGAAAAGGAAGTGGCTACTGACCCTTGTCTAGGCTCTGGAATGAATAAGCACACCTGGTTATGGTCAGTGTCAAACAATATTTACCCATTTCTATGGAACTGTGAAAGGAAAGAAAGGCCTGTGACTCACGAGCAAGCCAGAGAGACCAACTGCACTGCTCGCCGTGCTCATTCTGGTCCCGTTATGTGTGTGTGTGTGTGGGGGGGGGGGGGGGGGGGGGGGGCGGGGCGGCCGTGTTCAGGGGAAGCATGTGCAGGAGGTGGGAAGCTCAACTTCATCAGCCACATTAGCTAAGAAATGACTTGTGAGCCAAATGAAGTTGTATTTTACATGCAAGTTTCAAAAACCAGCAAGACTCCTGTATGTTATTTCTTTCTTTTTTTAAGAGATATATTTTTATTGATTTCAGAGAGGGAGGGAGAGGGAGAGGGAGATAGAAACATCAATGATGAGAGAGAGTCATTGATCAGCTGCCTCCTGCATGTCCCCTACTGGGGATCGAGCCCACAAACCAGGCATATGCCCTTAATTGGAATCAAACCTGCGACCCTTCAGTCCCTAGGCCGACGCTCTATCCACTGAGCCAAGCCGGCTAGGGCTGCATGTTATTTCTTAAAGTAAAATTAAAGGGAGAAATAAATTACCAAAAAATATGTTAGCACAACTACCTTAAGAAACATGACCTGTCATAATTTGATCTGATAAAATAGATCAACTAGGGGTACGTTGTTTCCATGGCTGGGATTCAGCTCCAGCCCACCCTCCTGCAATGGGCACACCATAATAGGCATCGAAAGGGAGTTGGTTAAATACGTTGTTTCCTCATAATGGAACACTAGGCGCTTTACAAAGAGGGAAAAGAGACTGTGTAAAACCTGAAGAAACAAGATGGAGTATGGGTCAGTGTGCAGCCAGCTTCCTTTTTCGCTGGAAAAGCTCAGCACACACACTGAGGAAGTGCACACGAACCGTCTGAGACACGCCTCTGACACCGGTCATCACGGGGTCAGGGGACCGAAAAGGACTTCCTGCTCTCACTGGCCTGCTGCTGGTTGTAAAACAATGCCCTGGTACTTGTACTGGGACTTCTGGATAAGCCTCCATGCCCAACCAGTCTGAGCGGAGAGCGCCAGGCACGGAAGGGCTGTGGGGGCCCCGCCCACCCTGTTGTGTTGTCTGCGTCAGTTTCACCACCATAAAATGGGGAGAAAATAAGCTTTACTTATTCTCTCAACTGCAAGGAAGATGGTGAGCACCGATGGAAGCGGAGAGGACACTTACAGAAAGGCCTGAGTAAGCCTTTACGTCCTTAGGATACTGACAGGCCGGGCAGCCGACGGCTTTCCATATGGACTCACCAGTTCTCACCCAGGCAAGCACGCACTGTCTGCTTGTGCTTGGGCCGAGAGAAACAACTTCATGTCCAATTTCAAACTGAAAATAATGTCACTTATTAGCTCTGGAAAACCCAAACCAGACAGAATGTGACCCTTTACGAAACAGCAGATAACTTACTTTTCTTTACAAAAAACATACATGTTTAGTGTGGAAAATTGTGAAACAAAGGTAAGTAAAAATAGCAAGAGCATTAAAAGGATCACACATAACCACATTACTGAGAGGTAATGGCACGAGAAATTTTGATTTATGTCTTCACAATTAATCCGTCTGTTTATCCACCCACTTAAATATGCATCTATATGTATGTGCAAATATAAAATTAATAAATGAAGAAGGGAGTGTTCATCCTAACTTCAGACAGAAACCTCCTTGCATGCACTTGTGAACTAGGCTGTGATCAGAGTTCATCTCTGCGTACACTTCACGCGTAACCGGAGCCTTCCCTGAACCCACCGCTTCACTAACCAACGATTTTGCCCAAGACGGTTCGGTGCCCCTAAAGCAACGCTCCCAGCCCGACAACAGCTCAAGGGGCTCCTAAGAGTCTGAAGTGATTCACACTTACTTTCCGAGGTTTCACTTTATCTTGTAAGTCATACTGGCCAATTCCTTTATAGCTGATTCCAAGCCACCAAGGAAGTCCTTGTTTATCCTGGAAGACGGAAAAGCATGAGAACCAAGACCTAATTGTTAAGTCCTCTGGAGGTGGCCTGGCGCTCACCAGGCCCATCCTTTAACAAGTATCCGCAAGTCAAAGTAAAGCTGTCTCGGTAAACAAAACAGTACTTAAGAACCTAACTTGTTATTAAAATGCCTTCTTACAGTTTCTTCAAATAAGACCTTTACGTCAAAACAGACCAATATTATTAATACCATCAAAGAGACTGAAGCATTACTGTTTGGATTAAACATTTGGAGAAGAAATGAAATGTAGGTAATTCAACTAAGAATTAATCCAAAGTACAAAGCAGTTATCTATTTAAAAAAGAAAGAAAGAAGGAAAGCTCTTCTTTGTTCTCTTGATTAGTAACCAGCTATAAAGGTCAGGGAAGTTTCCAAAGATGTAAAAAGTGGTTCTAAATCCTGATGTTTGTAATACACTTAACAGTGAACATGGGAATACTGAAAAACAGGATGTTTGAATAATGCCTGTGAGGTACACATGGGGAGGGGAGAAATTTTTTTTCATAAATTTATCTTTTAGGTCTTGAAAAGCATAGGGTGTATTGACATAAGGAAAGAAAAACTTAGCCTGGAACATATATCTATATGCAAACAAACTCGGAATCAATAGAAATTAAAGTTGCATTAGTATACATATTTAGTACAGGGTGTCCCCATTATGCAGGCATTTATTATCCAATTCTCCACCATTTTGAATTGTAAACATTGTTGGAATTTGAAGAGTCACTCAAGATTGATCAATTATAAAACTATTCTGCTTTCAAATAGCACTCCCTTCTTAACCTGCTTTATCTCTTTTCACCTCACAATACTCCTTAGTCACTCTCTCCCTGCTTATAAACATCTACAAACACTACACAAACACAAAGCGTACTGATGGAAAATTGAATTGCAAAGCCTGTGAGGATTTTATGAAGCTACTGACACGACAACGTGAGTGCATGGCTCTCACATAAAGGCACTATCTAATGAATTTCTGGTGCCATCAGAAAGGTAAACAACTGGAAAGGAGAAAAGTAAGTAGGAATAGCTAATAGGACAGATGTGACAAGAGAATGATCTGAATATCTTAGGACTAACAGAGGCTTTGGGAAAACATCTGAACATAGCAAGTATTTGGCAAAAATATGCTTTATAATTTGCTAAAAATGACAAGATATCTGGCTTTTTTTCCCTTAAGAAAATCAATCTTATTCTCAATGCTCAAATTTCTAGATAACTTACATATATATGCATATTGATTTATACAATTTTAGAAAGCTGGTGTTCACTGACTCACAGAGTGACATGGGCATCATGAAAGCCTTGCATGTAGAACACTTACCTTTACTGCGTAATAATGGACTCCGTAGGTCGGTAGAGCTTCTACTATTTTCATATATCTGTGGAAAATGAATATATTATAACCTCTTACTAAAATAGGGGGCCCTTCTGGGGAAAGTGATTGAAAGAAATACAATTTATATCGACTTTTCTCATTATAAGTGTCTTTGACTAAAGTAGAAACAAAATAAAGCATTCTAAGGAGTAATATATTTTACTTCATCCAAATATTAGGAGGTAACTAGGAAAACTTCAATTTCAAAAAGCTATAGGAAATGTTATTTTCTGCATATTAAGATTTCTATGGCTTAGAAGCATATTGTACTGTATTATACATTCAAATTGCAAGTATTTCTTACACTAAGCACCTAATAATGCAAAGCAATGAGAGTCAACTTTCGGGTCATTCTCATAATAAGTAAAAAAATAAAGCTATTCCATGTATTATTGATTGTGGTAAACGCTTAGAAATATATATTCAACTCCTAAGTCAAAAATCTCAGAAATATACACTTAAAAAGGGAAAAGTTTATTGTATGAAAACCTGATTTTTAAAAATACGCCCACTCCCCCACCCCAAGTAAAAATTAAAGCAATAGTGCTACCATTGCTATTTTTAATTCAACAAGTATTTATTGTGTACCTCTAAGGCTTTATGGAGTGGACTAAATTGTGTAAGACTGTCTCTCGGCCTACAAAGAATTGAGATTCCAGTTTGATGGGACTTGTTAATGGTATTTGAAGATTAATTGCTCTGGACTTTGTAACCAATAATTTGGTGATTTTTAAAAGCAAATAGCCTACATGGAAATGAATATAAGAGGTTAGGTAAATGTGCCAAGGTCATGCAGCAATTACACTGCACAGCCAGGATTCTAGCAAATCAAGCCGAATTTTATAGTCTAGAGCAGGGGCGGGAAACCTTTTTTCTGCCAAGGACCACTGGAATATTTATAATATCATTCACCAGCCAAACAAAATTATCAACTTAAAAATTAGCTTGCTAGCCCTAGCCAGTTTGGCTCAGTAGATAGAGTGTCAGCCCTGGGACTGAGGGGTCCCGGGTTCAATTACGGTCAAGGGCACATACCTTGGTTGCAGGCTCGATCCCCAGCCCCCAACACGCACATGCGGGAGGCAACCAATCAATGTGTCTCTCTCACATTGATGTTTCTCTCTCTCTGTCTCTCCCCCTCCCTTCCATGCTCTCTAAAAAATCAATGGAAAAATATCCTCGGGTGAGGATTAACAACAACAAAAAGAAAACCAGCCTGCTATATTTGGTCAAACATTTCATTAACTCACCCCCAGTGCCGTGGCAGGGCCAGACCAAATGGTTCTGTGGGCCTTAGACGGCCCACGGGCTGGACATTCCCCACCTCTGGTCCAAAGCCTTAACTACCAAGTTGGACAGTCTCTTATGTGGAGCCACAGCGATAATGACCAGGGGAAGTAAAATGACTCTGCATTTAAACAAGGAGACTCCATAATATGCTGATTAGCCTAACCTTAAATCCCTCAGGGACATTGTTACTCCTGTATTTCTTTATTTCATTTCAGAAAATTGGCACAATGACTTAAGATGTCAACGATTCAGGACCACTAACTTCTGCTTTTCACCTTGAAGATCACACAAAGTGTGTTATGGTAAAAAGGAGATTAGTATGGCCTTGGCCAGGGAGCTCAGTTGGTTAGTGTCGTCCCGATACACCGAGGTTGCGAGTTTAATCCCTGGTCAGGGCACATACAAGAATGAACGAATGAATGCATAAAAAAGTGGAACAACAAATCAATGTTTCTCTCTCTCTCTCTCTCTCTCTCTCTCTCTCTCTCTCTCTCTCTCTCCCCCCTCCCCCCTTCCTCTCTCTCTCAAATCAAAAACAAAACAAAATAACAACAAAGGAGATTACTATAAGATGTAGGGATACGGGGGAAATTTCAGTTCTCACATGCCCTGACCTATATTCAATAGTGTTTTGTTTTTTAAACTTCTATGGCCATAAAAGTTATTGCAATTACTATACAAAAAATGCATCATTAGTTTTTATAATTATAAATTTAGATTTTATAATTCTAAAATTTTAATGTAGCTTGTGAACGATTTTTTTTTTTTTGAGAGAGAGAGAGAGAAACATTGGTTTGTTGTTCCATCTATCTATGCATTCATTGGTTGATTCTTTTTTTTTTTTAATTAATCCTCACCCGAGGATATTTTTTCCATTGCTATTTTTAGAGAGAATGGAAGGAAAGGTGGGAGAGGGAGAGAGAGGGAGAGAGAGGGAGAGGGAGAGAGAAGGAGAGAGAAGGAGAGAGAGGGAGAGAGAGAGAGAGAGAGAGAGAGAGAGAGAGAGAGAGAGAGAGAAACATCAATGTGAGAGAGACACTTCCATTGGTTGCCTCCCGCCCGACTGGGGCCAGGGATTGAACCCACAACCCAGGTATGGGGAATCAAACCTGAGAGCCTTTGGTCCACAAGCTCTAACCACTGAGCAACTGGCCAGGGCCATTGGTTGATTCTTGTATGGCCCTGACTGGGGATTGAACCTGCAACCTTGGCATATCGGGATGCCACTCTCACCAACTGAGCTACCCAGCCAGGGCCCCTTGTGAACTATTCTTAATAAATGGATGGTAACTCCAAGAGTGGAAAGTGCAGAAATATATCAACATGGCCTTTCTCGGTAGCGTGAAGAACAGCTTATCTAACACCAACATTGTGTTCCACCGGAATCAGGGTCACAAACCTGGCAACCAAACGTGGCCTCCAGGCAGGGTGTTAGGCTCACGTTGTATTAAAATTTTCTTAAAATTACTCTGCAATGTTTAAAATGGGATTTAAAAACCAGAAGTTCCAGCTTTCCTTGGAAAACATCAGAAGATCTGGTAACAAACACTATGCATGAATTCTGAAGCTGAGTAGCTCTGCCCAGGGCAAAAGCCCTCCGGTTCACCACAGTCCCCACCATTCCTTATCGCCCCACACTTGGCCCATATTTCTCCGTTTTGTTACCTGCCTGACACTGATAGCATCTGAACTGATGACACAAATATGGAACGAGCCAAGACATTTTATAACTCATGGTAAGAGATTTGTAATCAGATGAGGACAACATACACACAAACCACACAGCAGAAATCGTGCCAGACGCTTCTGTAAACAGAAGACGTTCACTGAAGTCTAAGCCAGAGGAAAGAAGGGTACTTACTGGACCACAGCTTGACCCCGGGTCAGACCTCTGGTTTTCAAATAATGCTCAATCACCCTGTCCTCACTGCAAAACAAGGAGATGGCGACACATGATTACATGAGACACAGACTCGTTACCAGCCCCTCGGGTGGCTACTTGAGGAACTCCAGAAGGAAGGCCATCCCACTGGCTGGGAGAGAAGCTGACGTTTCTGTAGACATGGGTTCCTGGAGGGTTCAAACCTCAGACATTTGACTACCTCGTCATGATTTTTTAACTTATGTTTTATATAATGTATTCATATAATTTAATAACATTGACATGTTATTATTATTAACATTAATATTAATATATCATGTATTCATAAAATTTAGTATGTTTTTAAAACTTAATTTATTAGAAAAAGAAACATAATATCAATTTATCAAATGAAAAACTAATATCCGTTGTCATAACTGAGTGAAATATAATAAATTCAAAATAGTGTTAGTAAAAAGAGCTCAGTGGGTGTTAGGTATTCAAGACAGCATCCTTACATTATTCAGAGAGATCTAGAAAGAATTAAAACTGCTTCTGAGTCCATGTTCAATCTAAAATACTCTATTGTCACTATGTGGGGACACAGTGTTTTGGGAGAAAATCCTTCATTATTGTCCTAGGATGAAATGTTGACCTAACTGGGGAGGAACAGGCTGAAGTCCAGCAACCTTGGACATCATCCAGCTATTGTGCCCTCCTTTCAGCCAGGTAGCTTTCAGCCAGAAGCTAGGCGAGTAAATGTTTTTTCTCTCTACTCTGGTAATCAATAGCCATTGGTCTTTTTTCTTTCTTTCCTAAAAAACTATTACTTAATGATGATTCGTTTAGAAGGTTCCAGACTGAGGATGCAACGCAGCCTCAGTACCCACGTTCACTGCTTATTGGGGAACTGTGTTCCAGCTTTCCTACTAACGCTATTAATGTTGAATATTTATCTTGTAATCAGTTTTTAGTGGAAAAGAAAACCATCTTTAGGATTTGGAGCCTTCAACCAAGAAAAATATATTTACAGGTAATGGATGTAAGTAATTCAAAGGGGGAAAAAGTACCTTTATAGAAAAAATGTTATGCGAAAAATGGGTACTATGGATTCATTAAAACACAACCAAATAGAGTAATTCAAAATATACACCGACTTCTGGCCACAGAGGAAACTATTTCTGGTTATTAAGGAAACCTCGGTCCAGGGCACTCTGCAGTTTATAGCAGTTCCCCTGCACTCGGCCAGACGCAGGCCAGGCCGTGCCACCCACCCGCCGGCACTGTGCTCACCACAGCGCCCTCCGCAGGCCCTTCCCCACGCAGCAGGACGGCACGCAGCCGGCTGCTCTTGACAATGACTCCGCTCTTGGTACAATGATTTCCGGGGAACCGTGAGAAGATGCTTCCACTGAAAGGACCACCGTCTACTTACGGTGACTCTGACACACTGATGGGCAACTGGATACTGTCTTCCCTTACATTTCGTTTAATCTCCCGAAAAGCCTGCTGTTCTCGTGGAGGGTGACAGGCCGGGTCACCGGCTGCCTGCTCTGGCTTACCAGTAAGCAAGGGACGGATGCTCCTGAAGCGTTCTGGTTGGGAAGGCTGAGAGTGTCCTTAAATCTTTCCTGGCATTTTCATCACTAAAAAGAAGAGGAACACAGTAATGTCAGTCATGGTTACCGACAACATTATCCAAGCGAGTCACCAGATGAGGCCTGAAAAATAGCTACAGCACACTGGGCTCCATTAAACGTTGTCAGCACACACAAGGCCCTGGTCTCCAACCAGAGCTAGCCCTTAATTTGACAACCCCCACGTCATTTGATATTATAAAGTTTAAAAAGATGAAAAAGTTTAAATAATCATATTAAGCTACCTTAACCCCATCTTCCTTATTCTCCTCATAAACTTGTAGCTGTTTTCACTATATGTCTCCTGTATGCATCTCTATTATTACAGAATTATTATTAAATTGTGCACATTTCATATTCTATTTTTATACAGCATTTTTCAAATTTTGTTAAATACTTTCTCCACCTTTCTATAGTAGCCTCTAATTATCTTTAGTGGATACATAATATTCACTATATTGGAATACTGGTTATCATAAAACCATTCACACAGTATTGCCCATTTTTTATATTAGATATCATTGCAATAAAAAGGTTTATGTAGACTTTACATTAGATATCATTGGAATAAAAAGATCTAGGTAGACCTTATATTATTTTCTTATACTCTAAAATTTACCTTCACACCCGCACCTGTACAACGAGGGTAATAATAGTGCCCATTGCATGGGAAGAGCTGTGATGAGAAATCACTGGAATAGATGACGTGAAAATGCATTTCCAAGGCAACCCAGGGCATCGCTGACATTGCATCAAGTGAACTGAAATGCACCCCACGAGAGGTCAGCTGTTACCTAATTATTTAAAATGGCAAAATTCTGCTGATCAAAAGAGAAGGGTGTGGTCTCATGGAATTTCACGGAAGGGAGAGCAGGGAGAGCTGGTTGGGCCTGCACTGTATGAGGGCAAATGCTCTCTTCTGCCCCAGCCACTCCAGGAGGTAGTCTAGGAGGAGCAGGCAGGGCTCTCCAGGGCCTGTCAGAGCCCAGGACAAGTCCCTGAGCAGCTACTCACAATCCTGAGCAAACTGGTGCTCACCAGCTGGGGATCAGGAACTCCCCTCCTTTCCACCGCGTTGTACCTTTGTGTTCTTTGTGGAGAGTTATGGAGCCAGGCACCATGCGATGCACTCGGGGGTTTCTACCTCACATACGTCTCATCACAGCTCTTCCCAAGCAGTAGGGACTATTATTACCCTCGCTGCACAGGTGTGAGTGTGAGGGTCGGAGAGACTAAGCCACTTGCTCAGTGTCTCACTGCTGCCAGGCGCGTGAAGAGGCCAGAAGGCAAAGCCAGTCTGTTTGGCTCTAAAGGCCAAGACCAGAACCATTCTATTCTAATTCCTGATTCCCTGACAGACCCCCAGAGCGGATACTAGAGTGCCACCGACATAAACATCCTCCCCTCTTGCCAGGCCTAGTCACCCTCACTCCTAATTACAATGAAAATGCAGAACCCATTAGCTTTAAATTCCATCACTGAGGCATTTACATTAGCTTCCCTGGGGCTTGCCCCAACGTGAATCATGATAGTGAAAGAGATGAACCCCCCACTGGAGGAGCAAACACTGAACCCAAAGTGACTCTCCCCCAGGGGAGGACTCATTCAACACTCACACACCCACTGCTACCGGGGATGGGACGGAACCAAGCATGGCCTGTGGACAGGTCTGTCTGGCCCACACTGAATTAGGAAGTCACGTGGTCACTCCTGTCACATGGTCAGGTTTGGGGTAAGTGATTCTCCTTCTCTGTCTACAGAAGCTCGTTTTCTGAGTCTGGTTTCCAAGCTTCTTGACCATGCCCTGGGCAACCAAGGAACCCACTGAGCCAACTGTCCCTAGACTCCCCGTCTTCCAGTGGGAACACAGCCGAGCGCCACCTGGCTGGAGACACCACGCTCTGCACCTGCCAACATTTCCTTCCAAAACCAGGTTCGTGGCCCTTCCTACAGGTGAGAGATCCGGCTTCACAAATTGCTGCCGGAAATAAAGTCCCTTGGCGCCTGTTCTTACAGAAGATCAATCTCTCCATTCACTGAAATCTGAGCAGTACGGCCTACCCACAGTGACAATCTTGGGAAACTGGTTTGGGCTTCCTGAAAACCAAAATATATCACAACCCAATTTATTCCTATTAAAGGTCACCTGTCAACTCCCAGTAATGGTGTTTATTTTTCTCAATCATTTCTTTTATGCTCTGTACTTCAAATCCCACTTCCTTTTTAAAGAAGTTGGCTTGTCAGTTTTTTGGGGGTTAAATACCTGGATATGTTCTAAAACAGTAGAGGAAGGACAACTCTTTTCTATTAATCATCACCACAAGCCACATGTGTGTTTTCTTCTGGGTCCGCGGGAACTTTATCAGCCCAGCACTCACTCATTCTTTGTATTTAGTTCCTTTTGTAGCAATCAAAACCTCACTACAGGGGGAGCTGCCTTTTACCATCAGTTCACTCATTCATTTAGCAAGTATGTAGTAAGTGTATGCACGCTACCTAGCATGTGGAAGCCAGTGTCATATGATGAAGTCACCACTTTCTCTAACCTCACGGGCCAGAAGGACACGGCTATTCCTGATTGCAAGGGACACTGGGTATGTAGTCTTTATCTGAGGCACAATAGGGCTAACTAAAAATTCTACTAATGTGGGAGAAGGGGATTTTAGATACTGGGGAACAGCAACCAGACTCCATGGCTGGCAAGGAGCCACCACTCAGATCCAGGAAATTGCTGCCCTGTGCGAATATGGATCCACTGTTGATTGCATATTTTAAAACATAAGGCAAAATCCCAGAGCTTTATGTGAGACTAGAGGCCCGGTGCACGAATTCATGCATGGTGGGGTCCCTCAGCCTGGCCAGTGATTGGGGCCGATTGGGGCCGGCCAGCCTGGGGGAGTGATAGCGGGAGGTTGGCTGTGGGAGCACACTGACCACCAGGGGGCAGCTCCTGTGTTGAGCGTCTGCCCCCTGGTGGTCAGTCCATGTCATAGCTACCAGCCAGTTGTCCGGTCGTCCGGTCATAACAGTCGCTTAGGCTTTTATATATATAGACTAGAGGCCCAGTGCACGAAATTCGTGCACGGGTGCGGTCCCTAGGCCTCGCCAGCGAGCAAAGCGCAAGCATCTGGTGTGGAAGGGCAGGTCCGAGCTGACCTCTGGGCCCTGGGCAGCACCTGGGCCCCCGGGTCCTCGCGCGCCCCCCTCCACCTGAGTCACAGAGCCCGAGTCCCCACATGGAGATGCAGTGAACACGGCTGGACGCCGTGGGCTCGGGCGCAGCGTGGGCCTCTGGGACACACAGCGGTGCTGCATGGAAGCCGGGCAGGCAGCGCACGCTCTCCTGGCCGGCCTCGCAGACCGGCTCCTGTGCAAACCCATGGGAGCCCGACTGGCCCTTGAGGTCCTGGCGGCTGCGGCCCAGCTCACCCGGAAGCCCATTGGGGCCGGCAGCACCTCCACTGACACCCGCTGCCAGCGCCTTGTCACTGACAACTGCCATGTTCCACGCCACCCCCTGGTGGTCAGCTCACATCATAGTGAGTGGTCGAACTCCCGGTCGAAGGGACACTTTGCATATTAGGCTTTTATTATATAGGTTATCTGAATTGTAAAATATTGTCTCAACTAAAAAACAAATCAAACCCCTTCCCCCCCTGCCCCCCCCAAAAAAAAAAGAAACCAAACCTAAAACATTGCTCAGGCCATATAAAAAAATACTAGCAGACCACCACTATCACTTTGCAATTTCTGACATAAACTCTTAGTAAAGAAGGCATGGAGAGAGGCCTTCTCAGCTTATCTACTTGGTTTCTAGTTTTAGAAAATTTATTAAGTCTCAAATTGTCAGCAGTGCCTGAACAAAAGAGACACAAAATAATTTTGACAAATGTGAAATCAAGACCATCCCAAATTATTTCATTCTCAGCAAATAACACAACTTTATTTCGTTTTATTAGAAAAAGGTTCTTATTATTCCTCCAAACCTGGCTATTTGTGCTATTACAAGACATACTTTCCTTATGAATATAAAACATTACTTTCCTATAGGAACCCATTCAGTAACCCATTTCAAACAAGCCACCCCGGATATCGAAGCAACTGAGCTGTGGACAGAGCTGTAACCCTAAAAGGGAGAGCTCCAACAGGACCCAAAGACGGGTGAAATAGCTGCCTGCCAGGAAAGGCGGTTAACCCTTCCAACAAGCAGGGAAAATCCAAATGGCCGACACAGAAGCCAGGCTTCCGCCTCCTCAGAACACAGGAAAATGCGTACAGACCCTCCAGGATCACCATTACGCACCTGACCACCAAACGTGCAGAACTCTGCCCATACTAGTTTACGTGAAGATGGGCAAGAGGAACTCACATCCAGTGCTAGTGGTAAGGCAACTGGTGCGCTCACTGCGGACATCTGCATTCCCTAGGACCCGGGACCCTTCCCTACGGATACTCCTAGAGAGACTTACACCAAGGAGTGAGGTTTACAGCGGCACGGTTCACAAGGAGACAAATCAAAGAAACAGCCCAAACAGTCCCCAACAGTGGAAATGACAAACTGCAATGCGATTATACCATGGAGGAGCCGCACACAGCATGGTGAACCCACAGATATTAAGCAAAGAAGCAAGAGCCAAAACACCACTTACATCACCATGCCATGTGCACAAAGTTCCAAAACAAGCAGAATGAACCTGCAGAGGACGCAGGTGGTACGCGTAGAAAGCAAAACCAGAAGTATGTGCCGTAGAGTCAGCACCTCTGGGGAAGGAGGATTTTATTGAGGGGGGTGGCGGGGAGGGCGCAGTACACAATGAAGGGAATGGGGTCTGGGCAATGTGGACGAAAAGGGGCCCGTGCTCACCTGCCAGGCTCAGGGGAGGCCTGTGTGGTGGCCGCACAAACTCAGAGACCTAGAGTAACCTCAGAGGATGGTCGGAAATTAAAACTTTTAACTAAAAGCAGTTTTTGGTGGGTAGTCACGTCCTAGGCAGGCATCTTTAGCTTAACTGAGCCTCTCCATAGTCTTTTTGAATTTACCATAACATGTCTTTGGAATGTCAAAGTAATTTTCCTTCCCCCCCCCAACCCCCGACCCTCAAAGCACAGGCACCCTGCGGAGACCACAGTCCCCTCCTTGTTATTGAGTTAACTGTTGACTGCTGGCTGTCCTGCACCCGCCTGTGTAAAAGGAGCATGTGTCTATCATTTACTTCTTATCCAATCCCAGAGGGTTCCCGCGCTGCTTTCTCCCGCCTCCCTAATCCATCACCAGTGGATTTCATGTGACCCACTTACGCCTCCTTTTTTTTTAATCCTCACCCAAGGATATTTTTCCATAGATTTTTAAAGAGACTGGAAGGGAGGGGGAGAGACACAGAGAGAGAAACATCAATGTGAGAGAGGCACATCAATTGGTTGCGTCCAGCACTGGGACTAGGGACTGAGCCTGCAACTGAGGTATGTACCCTTGACCAGAATCAAACCTGGGACCCTTCAGTCTGACACTAACCATTGAGCAAACTGGTTAGGGCTATGTCTCCTATTTTGATTGTAATGTATAAAATAAGGTGCAAAACTGCCATTCTCCAGAGCATTATCTCAATCTGTTGAGATTTTGCTTCCTGGCAACTGTCAACAATTTGGCTCAAATAAACTCATAAAAATTCTTTATAGGTTTGAACGTTTCTTACGTTGACAGCAACATTCCTCACTGGGTGTACTTATGTGCCCGTGCATTAGCCAATTTGTCCCTTACACTCTACATACCAGTTTTATGCATTCTTCTGTGTGACGTAATTCACACAGAAAACCCGATCGCATCTGGCTGGTGGGCGCAGTGAGGTGCTGGAAACACGGGCACGTTATTCTAAAGTTAATCCCGGCATTTGCACTGTTTAGGACCAAGCAGGACTCCACATCTGAGTGACAGACAGTAGCTGAGTGTTCATTTGTTCGCCCTTGGAAGAACCTGGCTGGGGAATTTGCCTGGAGCCTGAGGCCACGTGGATCCACTGAGCCCCCAGGGGCAGAAAGGGGGCTGGGCTTCCCTGACAGATCCATCTGGAACCCAGAGGGAGGGCCTGACAGGGGCGGGGAGGTGAGCAGGCCCCAGTGGGGATGTCTCCGCCTTTCCCCAGCAGTAAATGCGCTCACCCTGTCTGAACATTCTTGACTCTAATGGCAGTGGAAGTGCTATTTTAAAGATGCACTTGACCAGAAATGCCAAGAGAGACTGATTGCTCCAGGTCCTCGCCAGAGAGAATCAAACACTTGCTCCCGCTCAGTAACCAGACCAGAAACTGCTTTTCTTCATCATTTCAGCAGGAATTCAGCTCTCACAAAGAACACCTTTTATCTGATTGCATTTTATCTGGTTAGGCCCACCCTCTCCTTTAGGTATCCCCCATTCCGGTTCTGACAGCTTTCTGGCCGCAGCGGCCCAGGACCCACATTCAGCCTCTGCACCGCTGTTTCAGGCCGTGATCCCTTTTGGTGTTCTCAAGCCCCTTGCATGGCCTGTTGTTTTTCTTTACTGACCTCAAAAAACCCTGGAGGAATGTGCCAAACTCACTCATTTTGGAGAAAGCCACATGGTTGGCAAAGCCGAGGCCACCGCTGTGTGTGCTGGAACCCTCGGAAGGAGACAGCCACTCCCAGCAAATGTGCGCACCTGTTTGTGGCTATTTGGGAACTGGTTCCCTGTGACCATCAGCCACCTGCCATTCGGAGGCTGGAGAGCAAGGGGCCGGAGGCAATGGCCAACTGTGGGCGCTAGGCTTCCTGGCGCAAAGGAATCACCACGTTCCCTGGGGCCCCGGACGTGGCAGCCGGCTCTGCGTGGTGCGGGCCATCCCTAGGCTCTGAAGATGGCTTGAAAAAAGGCCCAAGCCCCAAACTTCCCTTTCCGAGTGAAGCTAAAGCTCTTCCCGACATAAAACCCAACGCAAAGGTGCCTAAAAAGTGTATATTAAATAGAATGACCCAGGGCAAATGCCTGTAGGAACTTGGTGTCTTTCACAGAGAGATAAACCGAGGCATTTAAAATATAACCTGGGACTGCAGTCTTCTGTCATCCACACACAAGCATAACTCAAAATCCGGATTTCATAAATGCACATGCAAACGTAAAAACGCTTACTGCCTGTTTGAACACTCAGGATAAAATCGAACCTGCAGCCTAAATACCATCAGAAATTAAGGTTTGTGAGAAGGGGCATCTGAGAACTTGGGCAAGCTGTCCCAGCCGGGGGCCCTATTCAACGCTGTGTCCCATAGAGAGGCCAGACTTGGGCACTGGGAGTCAGAGATTCGCGACTCGGGGGTGGCCTTGCACAGACCCTGGCGCTAAGCCACTTCCTTGCCTCTGCCTGCGAGGAACCTGTGCTGACCCACAAAGTTCCGCCTGATCCTGAAGGCGGGGACACGGCAGTGATCACAACAGTGAGTCGAGTGTGTCTGCTAAAGCATCCGAGCTGGACCCAGCGTCTGAGGATGACAGCTTGCTTAAACATGTCAGTAACATCTTGGTTACTGTGTGTGAGCACTAATATCCTCAACTAATCTACCAGCATGATCCACAGCTTGGTCATTAGCAGTTTAAGGTCTGTTATCAGTTTACTTAGAGGAGTTTTTCACTGGCCAGATTGCCTTCAAATCACCTTATCAATTAAAAAAATAAAAAATCCCACCCTAGCGGGTTTGGCTCAGTGGATAGAGCTGTTGGCCTGCGGACTCAAGAGTCCCGGGTTCAGTCCCAGCCAAGGGCACAAGCCTGGGTTGCGGGATCGATCCCCAGTAGGGGGCGTGCAGGAGCCAACCAATCAATGATTCTCTCTCATCACTGATGTTTCTCTCTCGCTCTTCCTCTCTGAAATCAATAAAAATGTATTTTAAAAAATCCCATTTCTCTCAGTTATCAGGGAATGTGGCCTTCAAAAATGATTCTCTTTTATTACCTCCTTGACTTAATACCTATGGAGTTCTAACAGTAAGTTTCTCTCTACTAATTCCTAGGTGTTCCTGATGCCCAACTTTTTACACTGACAAAGAAATTCTCAGTAAGCTCTCAACCGGACCCGGTGCCTGTGACGGGGTCCCCAGGCCGGGGCCAGAGCGGGACCGGAACCAGCGGTCACTCCGCTCAGCCCTGCGGAGGTGGAGCGCGGGGCGCAAACCCTCTCGCGGTCTAGAGCCGGACGACACCGCCAGCGCTCCGGCAGGAAAGCCGCCGCCGCCGCCGCCGCTGCAGGAGGAGCCTCCCCCTTCCCGCCCTCCACGCAGCCCCGCCGCCGGCTCAGCGCGCCGCTCGCAGCCGGGGGGACACCCCGACGGGGGAGGACTTACCCGAGGCCCCGGGCTGGAGGGGCAGCGCGGGGCTGGTCCTGGGGCTGCAGGTGGGACCACGCGGGAGGCGCAGGGTGGAAGGACGCCGTGCAGGGGCCGGGAGCCGGTGGGCGGGGCCTGGGGCGGGGCCTGGGGCGGGCGGCGGCCAGGCCACGCCCCCGCGGCGCCGGAGCGGTCTGGGCGGTGCCTCGGCCCAGGTCAGGCTGTGTCTGTCGCTCACTCCGGCGCGGACAGTGAGCGCTGAGACGTGACATGAGCCACTGCCCCGGCCTCTGCTGAAGGGAGAGGGCCCCTTGGTCTCACTCAATGCAGCTCCTGCACGGGCGCAGGTGTGAGCACATTTCGGGCTGTCCCGGCCCCTCCCTGGCCCTCGGGCTCCCGCAGGAGAGTGAAAGGCACCAGGGGCCTGGACGCGGCCTGGACGCGGGTGGCGCCGCGCTCACCCACCATTCTGCTTGCAGGAGTTCACCTAGGCTAGCGCTCCCCCAAAGCCGCCAGGAAGCGCCGGTGTCCTGGGAACCACAGCCTCCTCCAGCAAACCCTGACGTGGTGCCATGTCTCATGGCAGATCAGGACACTGAGCTTTGGGGTGGCACCTAGCTGCCCGCTGTGCCCGCGGCGAGGGCAGCAGGGGCCGGGCCAGGCCCTGCAAAGCTTCCACGACTTGGAAACAGGCCAGCGGGCCGAGCGACCGACCGACCGGCTGGTCCGGCTGCGGGGTGCAGTCATAAGCTCTGGACTTGCCCTGGATTCAGTCCCACGTCTCCATGTTTGAAGGAGTTGGGGGTCTTAGATAAACTAACCTTTGTGAGCCCTGGTTTCCTCGTCATAAAAACAGGGATAGTGACCTTAGGAAGGTGACAACAGACGGCAGGAGGCGCTGCCTGTGTTCAGGAGGTGTGTTCTTCCTTCTCTAACTGCACCTGACACCAAAGACTTGGCCAGACATTGTTTGGGGTGGAGCATTACCGCTCTCAGACCGGGCTGGGGTGATTATTACGGAATATTTAGGACATACTTACACTAAAAAAACTGTTTGGTGTTTATCTGAAATGCACATGTAAGTGGGCATCCTATAATTTTATTTGCTAAGTCTGGCAACCCTAAGGGCTGGCGAAGAACCACAAGGGAAAAGAACTTGGAAGGCACTGCCAGTCCCAGGTGTCAGCCGCGCCGGGATCTGTCCCAGAGCTCAGCGCCGGGGGACGGCCCGCCTTGAGGCTTGCTCTTCCCAACCCTGGCCGCTGCGGACGCCCCTCTCCCGGCGCTCTCCCCAAGGGGCAAGAAGCGGCTGTGCCCTGGGCACCACAGCAGCCTCTCAGCTAGGATTCCTTTGCCATTTGGGGGCCTAACCGGTGACAGAGGACAAATTACTCTGTCCATCAGCGTGCTTGATAGGGATCAACGGTCACACTATATTTCAAGCCTAATGAATACCTAATAATGAAAATGTGACGAGAGATGTTCCTAAACATCAGCCGGCTTGCTGGGCTTCCGAGTGCATCTACTTTGAACTTTCAACTCTTTTAGAAGAAACACAACCCATAAGAATGACTTACGCTCAAAAGCAGGTTAACATGAAAATCTGTAAATATTTAAAATAGAAATATTTTACAAACTTATGGACGCCAGGAGCTAAGGGGAAAGGGATGAAGGAGTTATTTAATGGGCAGTTTCAGGTTTGTAAGATGAAGAGCTCTGGAGGTCGGTTCCGCAATAAGGTGAATATATTTAACCCCACTGAACTGTACATTCAAACATGGTTACGGTGGTAAATTTTATGTTATGTATATTTTACCACAACTAAAAAACACACCCCTCTCATACTGGAGTTAGAAAAAAGAACACATGGGAGAAAAACAGACAGACAGTGTTTTCCTACAAGAGAATGTAAAGTCAAATAAGCCTAGTCCTCTCTCGGGAAAGTTCCTACCAGACAAGTGAGAATTATTTATGGCCAACTTACAGCCCCAAAGCTTGGTCCCTTCCTCCTGCCCGTGTGACTCAGTGTGTCCTTCCTGAACACAGAGAACCGGGTTAACCACATCGGCCGCTGGAGCAGATAATGAGGCTGAGTCCGTGTCACGTTGTCACTCAGTGTCTTTGAACCAAACCAAAGGCACTGAGTGTGTCTCAGTGAGGGGATGTAGAAGTCACCCCCAAATGCCATCCCTTAGCTCGGTTTGCATGCCATGCTACCTTCTGTTCACACAAATGCCATACACGCGAACGTCTCAGCCAGCCTCTATCTGAAAGCCCAACTAGACCAGTTACCAAACAGCAGTGATGGATGTAAGGGCCCAGCTCACCCCTGGAGAGGAAAGCAGAACCCAAATAGGTCAAGAAAGTCACGTCCCGCACAGCATTGATCCGCATGGTGCTGTTAGTAACTGTTTAAAGATACAACAGTTTGGAGTACTTACAACATAATGGGCACTGAACTAAGCACGTGACATGGGTTACTTTAACAATCCTTTTCACAGGTAAAATTACCACCCCCATTTTACAGGTGGGAGAACTGAGACTTAAAGAGGTGATGAGACTTGTGGAAGCCCACACAGCTGCTCAGGGTGGAGTTGGGACTCGAACCCAGCGGGATTCCAGGGTCAGCTGGTGTGGAGGGCATGCATTACTGCCAGGAGCAGCTGGCAGCAGCGCCTGGCGTGGGCCCAGGGGTCCCCCAGTCCAGCTGCAGCTGCATTGTCAGCCCCGCCCAGCGGACACCTATAACATCTTCTGGGTTCACTTGTGAGGAACTGTCAAGTGGAAAGGCAGAGTGGAAATTCAGAGATTGTGGATTCAAATCCAAGTTCCACCATGTCGACCATAAACAAAAGCTGACTAGATATTCCGTCAGCAAAAAGGACTTATTCGGGAAAAAGAAAGTCTTGCATTCTGGTAGGTGGAGCCATAGCGAGCCACATGCAAGCTCAGAGACAAAGAAGTACCTTCTCCTAGAGGGAAGAGGAAGTGAGGGGAGGGCTGTTATGACCATGGAGTTCGTGAAGCTCTATCCCTTCCCCTGGGACAGGCACAGGGTCTTCCAGTTCCTGCCTTGGGTAATGTCTCTGTCATAAATGTTGACAACCACATGTGGAACAGACATGTGACCTTGATTGCCAGGCCTCCTTCTCCACCTCTGCACAAGGAGCAGGGACAAGTTGAGGAGAAAATGGTATAGAGTCTGTACGCGTAGAAAACGGCAAAGGCAGCGTGCATAATGAAGTGAGACCTGAGCTCTGCCACCGGAGGGCCTGGGTTCAAATCCCAGCTCCACATCTTACCAGCTGTTGTGACCTGGGCAAGTCTCTCAGCTTCTCTGGGCCTCAGTTTCCTCATCGGTAACGTGAGGACAATAATGCTGCCCTAATTTTAGAGCTGACACCAGGATTAAGGGACTGACTATTTAGGAAGCTTTTAGAAAGGAGTATTCCAGGTGCTAGACTGTTCTAACTCCTTCATATGTATTTTTTGTCTTGATTTTCACAGCAGCCCTATGAGGTAAAGGTAATGCTACTCCCCGGGCCTCAGACCTGGGAGATCATGCGTATTGGAATCAGAAAGGGCTAAGAGGTTCCCAGGCATACATGCAGAAAAGCTGGTTTGTAGAATTCTGTGTGGTTCCACCTTTCCCAGGGGAGGTGCTGTGTAGACACCTACAGAAGGATCCCTTCTTTTTTTTTTTTTAATGTTTTTATTGATTTTTAGAGAGAGAGGAAGGGAGAGGGAACGAGAGATAGAAACATCAATGAGAGAGAATCATTGATCAGCTGCCTCCAGCACGCCCCTACTGGGGATTGTGCCTGCAACCTGGGCATGTGCCCTGACTGGGAATCAAACCAGCGACCTCTTGGTTCATGGGTCAATGCTCAACCACTGAGCCACACCAGCCGGGCCAGAAGGAGCCCTTCTGTTAATGATCCATTCAACATCCAGGTCTTCTCAACACCTTACAGTTTCGACAGCCAGGATCCGCCACACGGTTTGCAAGCCCCAGTGAGAAAAGAAGACGCTGAGCCCCTTGTTAAAAAACCATTAAGGATTATTTGGCGACAGGAGCCTCAAACCAAGTGGGACCCTTCTGAGCAGGGAGCCTGTGTGACTGCAGGGTCACACGCCCACGCTGTCAGCCCTGCCCACAGCTTTTCCCTGCTGGGTTTCCACTCTCCTCATTGCTTCCTTTCTACCGCCCAGCCTCGGCGCCTGTGCCCCGAACTGAAGGAGCTGCTCACAAGGCACAGGGCCTCCCGGGGCAGAGGTCTGCACAGGGGCTGCCACAGGCTGCTGCTCTGGGAGGCAGGGGAAGGGTGAACCCTGGGTTTGGGAAGTTCCTTCTTTTTTTTTTTTTTTTTTAAGAGAGAGTGGGAGAAGGGAGGGAGGAAAGGAAAGGAGAGAGAGTGGGGAGGAAAGAGAGATGAGAGAGACATATCGATTGGTTGCCTTTTGCATGTGCGTGCCCCTACTGGGACCTGGGATGGAACTTGCAACCCAAGTAGGTGCCCAAGACTGGGAATCAAGACCATTGGGTGCTGAGAACCAAGATCAACAGTAATTAATATAAATGTGAGAAGCCTGGTCAGAAGGCTGAACTGGGCTCCTTTGATATTCCAGGGTGAATAGTTGCATTTTATTACCTACTGCTGACTCAATGGCCTAAAGCAAACTCCCCATAACCTGACAATCTTACTGTTTACTAAACATTACCATTGATATGTCTGTTTGCATTCCTAAAAGGCAATTGTGTATCCTAATAAATAAAAGCAGACAGGAACGAGGACTCAGTGGAACTTAGCTACTACAGTTACGCTTTCCCTGGCTTCCCCCCATAATTTCAAATTTATATTTCTTGTCTTGTGTGTCAATTTGCGCATCAGCTCTTTCCCCACGCCTCTGAACTCGAGGCCACGCTGGCCATGGCTTCACAATTCAGTATGCGGGGTGATGCTCTAACCCCTGAGCCACAGCAGCCGGCGGTTTGGAGCGTGTCTGTCAGGCAATCAGTAGTATTCCACACCTTTTCCACTCATTTTGAAGGAGGGCTCAGTGCAGGAGTAAGTCACTACGCTAAGCTCTTGAGTTTTAAAAAAAACACAAAGTGACAAAACAATTCTGACTACAGCACTACATTTTCACTGATAAATGAAAACACGCTGACACGCCAAGAAGAAAAGTGGGAGCCTTTTCGGTCCCCACCACCCGAGGCAGCTCTTCGTTACGACAACAGCGACAGCAGCCCCTTTTCCCGCCCCGGCCAGCCGCCCGGTGTGCACGCACCCAGTGCTGCGCGGCGTGTTGGAAGGTGAGGACAGAGCTGGAATGTCCTCATCACAGGAAACAATGCGTAACCATGTGCGGCGGTGGACGGCACTAGACTTAGCGTGATGATCATGCTGCGATACATACGAATATTGAATCACTGTGCTGCACACCTGACTCTAATATGTTATATGTCTATCGTACCTCCGTAATAAAAATGTAAAAAGAACGGACACTGTTGATATTTCCAGGAGGAAACAGGCTGAGAGGTGTCGGTGACTTAGCAGTTAAGTGGCCGTGAGGGGGCCCGGGGGCAAGCTCAGCGTTGCCCCCTCAGAACTCCTAGTGATGCTTAGTTTATCCATCCATTGGAACATGTTACTTGCATTCATTTCGACGTGCTCCTCGTTTGTGAACGTTCTTTCAGGGAGAAGCCAGCACTCCAGCTTTATTCTGGTGAGCTGAACTGGACGATGCGAGGGCACGGACCCGGCTGAGGAGCAAGGCTGGATGGACACCCTCGGGCTCCCTGGCCTGGCGCAGCTCCCTGGCCTGGCAGCTTCCCGCAGGAAGAGCGAGAACCTGTACCCGAGCCACAGGCCAACCGGCTGAAGGTGGAGGAGGACTGTGCAGCACTGTGCGAACGTCTTTTGTGGGCATCCTTAAATGTATACGATGTTCCTATAGTTCTATGTGTGTGAACGTCTTTTGTGGGCATCCTTAAATGTATACGATGTTCCTATAGTCCTACGTGTGTGTAATTGTATAAGGAACTAATAAAAAGTACACATACACTGAGAATGCTAGTAGACATATGGGCTGTGTGAACAAAAGAATGAGTGGCCACAGCAAACCAGCTCTTAGATCTGCATCCTGTGCTTGAATGTATTGCTATGCAGGTGGTGGTGTTTCTTTCTTTCTTTTTTAAAGAATGGATAATATGTATACTTTTGTTTTCTCCACTTCCTATATGGTTATAATCTTTCCATGTCAATAGTATTTTTTATGTAAGTACTAAACTCCTTAAGTACTAATTATGTTAGGTAAGATCCAATGTTTTAGAATATCCACCTTACATTCTTATATCTTTAGCCCATCCCCACCCCAATGAATGGTGGAATATAATTAATTCATCTGTCTTCCCCCCAAAATTGAAATTGGGGTCTCAAAGAGGTATTTGTATAACATTGTCATATCAGCATTATTCTTAAAAGCCAAAAAGTGGAAGTAATAGAAGTATACATCCATGAATGGATGGATGAATAAACAAAATGTTGTATATAGATACAACAATAATGGAATATTATTCAACTTTAAAATATGGGAAATTCCACCTGGCCGGTGTTGCTCAGTGGTTAAGCATCGATCTATGAACCAGGAGGTCATGGTTCAATTCCTGGTCAGGACACATGCCTGGGTTGTGGGCTTGATCCCCAGTAGGGGTATGTGGGAGGTAGCCAATCAATGATTCTCTTTCATCATTGATGTTTCTATCTCTCTCTCCCTCTCCCTTCCTCTCTGAAATTAATATAAATACATTAAAAAAAATATATATATATGTATATATATATATATGTACACACACACTAGTATATGTATATATATGTGTATGTGTATATATATATATGTATATACATGTATGTGTATATATATGTATATATATGTATATATATGTATATATATGTATATATATATATACACACACACTAGTATATGTATATGTCTATATATATATAGAGAGAGAGAGAATTCTGACACAGGCTACCACATGGATTAACCTTGAGGACATTATGCTAAATGAAATAAGCCAAACACAAAAAGATGAGCATGAGGTACCTAGAAGGCAAATTCGTACAGACAAAAAGTGGAATGATGGTTGCCAGAGGCCAGGGAGAATGCGATGTGTTATTGTTTAGTGGGCACAGAGTTTCAGTTTTGCAGACGAAAAGTTTTGGAGGAAGGTGGAGATGGGTGCACAACAATGTGAAGGTACTTAATACCGCTGAGCTATGCACTAAAAGTGACTGTGATGGTAAAACAAACACATCTCACCCTGACAGGTGGGACTCAGGGGACATGGAAGCAAACTCCCAGGCACTGAGTCCCCGCTGCAGGTGCTTTACCTCATTCATTCTCACAACAAGCCTCCCTCAGAAAAGGGACCTTCGGTTCCGATGGCTTGGAACTGGCACAAGGTCACCCACCAGCAGGTGGGAGCTGGTCTCTAACTCTTGTGAATCCAGAGCCAGGCCTTCCCCTACGGGCCCCTCTGAAGGGTGCGGAGGGCTGGGCTCAGGAATAAAGGAAGACCGGACCCTCAGGCTGCCCATCGCAGCCTTGCCTGGGCCAGCGCCTCACCCACCGGAGGCATTTCATCTTCGAGATGATGGGGCCGAGCAGTGAGAAAAAGGAAGGCATTCCAGGGCACTGATGAGCGAGTGCTCATTTCCTGCCTTCTCACTCTTAAGCTATCTCCTCGAGTGACTAATATTAGACGCGGGCCACTCCACTGATAACACCACTTAGCATGGTGGAGTCCACTGCCTGCTGGACACTCTCAGGGACAGCGAGGAGCCGTGCAGGCCTCCCTACAGCTGTAAGTGACACTTCCGAGGGAGGCCGGGAGACCGGGGCTTAGGTCTGGTCATGTCTCCCTGAACTGTCATGGATATGTCACTCCTTGTCATGGACACGTCGGCTGTAAAATGAGGTTCGCATGCCTGACTCAGGGCAGCCCTACCCTACCATTCTGCGCTTAGAGCCGATGAAAAGTGCCCTTTGTGTGATGCCAAACTTGGGGCTATTCGGAAAAGGCGTTCAGAACTTGATGGAGGTCTCCCGGCCTGAGACTTAATGAAGTTAAAATCGAGGGCGCGGTGATGCTGCCAGAGAGCCGAGGCCCAGGCTGCCCGACTGCTTATCCTAAAGGCATTTCCATACGGAGCTTCCAGCAACAGCCACACGCAGTGACCCCACAGAGCACCCGCTGGCGAGACGCCCACACGTCAGGACACCGAGGGCGGGGAACTCGGCTTCTGCACCTTCTGGGCCAGTGGTCGGCAAACTCATTAGTCAACAGAGCCAAATATCACCAGCACAACGACTGAAATTACTCTTGAGAGCCAAATTTTTTAAACTTAAACTTCTAACACTACTTCTTCAAAATAGACTTGCCCAGGCCGTGGTATTTTGTGGAAGAGCCACACTCAAGGGGCCAAAGAGCCGCATGTGGCCCGCGAGCCGCAGTTTGCCGACCACGGTAATAGACCATAGCACGTTCATATAAGTACATGCCACGTAACCTTTCTTAACCGCACCTGCAAGGTGAGGATACTATGGCACCAACGTCGTAAGGTGAAGACAATTAATAGTTAATATGTATAAAACCTGTAACACAGCCCAACACCAGGAAGTATTTACAAGTCATTCAAAATAAAATACAAACGCAACAGACTGACTTACAAAAGCACTTGTCTGTGTCTCTAAGTCAGTTCTTGACACAGGGTCACTTCACAGGGAGGGAGAAATGCCGCTTCTCAACAACTTTTCCACAGAAGCCCTGGCCTGAAATGAGCAGGAGGGTCCATCTCGCCTCTGGTTTCTCTGTCTGCCGGCGGGAAGGCAGTGATTGCTGCAGCAAGAGCGGGAGGTCTGGAGCCCGAACCGCCCTCCGGCCCGGAGGCCCGCACAGCAAGCCCTTCCCCCAGCGCAGGCCGCTGCACCTGTGCACCCACAGCCTGCCGCCACGGTGGCGTGAAGGTTAAGCACAGAATAATAATAATAACAACAACAACACTTAATATTTATTGAGACAAAACCTGCCTCCCAGAGAGGTTAGCTCCCAGAGAGGTTATACAGCAAATGGGGGCCTGCACAGAACCACGCGCTTCCACGCCAGAGCGCCCACCTTCACGGCCGCCTCCTCACGGAGGACGGTGAGTCCTCGGCACCTGGGCCCTGGGAGCGCCTCTGACTTTAAAGGCCCTGGAAATGGAATAACTCTTAGAGCTTTATTTTATTTATTTATTTTAAAAATATACTTTTATTGATTTCAGAGAGGAAGGAAGAGGGAGAGAGAGCTAGAAACATCAATGAGAGACAATCATTGATCGGCTGCCTCCTGCATGCCTCCTACTGGGGATGGAGCCTGCAACCTGGGCATGTGCCCTTGACCTTCACCGAACCCGGACCCTTCAGGCCCTAGACCAGGCGTCCTCAAGCTACGGCCCGCGGGCCACATGCGGGTGTTTTTGCCGTTTTGTTTTTTTACTTCAAAATAAGATATGTGCAGTGTGCATAGGAATTTGTTCATAGTTTTTTTTTTTTAAACTATAGTCCGGCCCTCCAACGTTCTGAGGGACAGTGAACTGGCCCCTGTTTAAAAAGTTTGAGGACCCCTGCCCTAGACTGACGCCCTATCTACTGAGCCAAACGGGCCAGGGCCTCTTAGAGCTCTAAGGGTCCAGAGGTGCACCTTGGGGGAGAAGCTCTTTGACCCCTCCCCCCCCCACGTTAACTATCTCAGGGCCGCTGGGGAGCTCCTGTCCCACGGGAAATGGCTGCATTTGGTAGCAGCTGTGTCTTGTGGATTAACCCTCCACTGAAGCTGGTGACACTCTCATTCTGCCCCGGCACTGCATTGTAAGTTGTAGTCACTTCCTGTTCTTTTGAGCAGAAATGCCCTACCACATGGTTACTTGTTTAAAAAGAAAAAGAAAGGGGAGGAGGGGGGAAGGGGAAGGGAGGGGAGGGGAGGAGAGGGGGGAGGGGAGGGGAGGGGAGGGGAGGGGAGGGGAGGGGAGGGGAGGGGAGGAGAAAGGCAGAGCTTGGCTTTTGCAGGCTCATTTGTGGCTGCTCAGAGATAAAGCCCTCTCCTTGCCGAGTCAGCTTTCAGGAATTCTCGGTTTGTCTGTGTTGTGTTACCCGAGTAGCTTGTTATCTTTGCAGCTTAAGGGCTGACTTGGAAATTCAGACTGTCAACTATTTAAAGCAAATGGAAGTCCCTGCTCCACTATTTCAATTAACTGTCAGAGAGCGAGGTGGCCTACTGGTTACGATACCGATACCGTTAACTTAAAATATTCCCAAGGAAACACGGCAGGGAGCAGAGCGGCATGTTTAAAGGCCTTCTAGGAAGAGGAGCTGAGCGAAGCCAGAAGGCAAAGCAGGCAGGGCCCGCGGAGGAGAGGGGAGCACACAGAGCTCAGCAGTTGTTATGGGAGTGAAATGGACAGTGCAGGCCCCGGAGCGCCTTAGCTGCCCGATAGGCTGTTGGAGGGTGGTCCGTGCAATGAGAGACGGTAAGAGATTGTTGGAGTCAACAGCAGACATGAAGTTTCCTTCCTGGGGTGGTGCCGGCATTAGAGCTGACCTGGGACTCGCCGGCCCTGCGACAGTCTCCTAGGCCTGCGGTTGTCATCTACTCACTTGTTAAATGGCAACATGACATTGTGAAGGGGACTGAATGCAGTCAGGGGTGGATGTCTTAAATAATGTCATAAAAAGCATGCAAACAACATACACACGTGCTTTTATGGTTAGGTTGGGAGGAGGAGAATGAGCAGTCTGGGGGTTGATAAAAAGGACAAGAGAAGGGAGCTGACAGACGGAGAAAAGGATGGACGGATGGACGGATGGACGGATGGATGGGTAATCCTTAGGGATGACGCAGAGGGAAGGGTGGTGTTATTCGAGGGCAGGCAGGGGAGGAAGAGGCGGTCTGGGAGCCGGGAGCAGCTGAGTGCTACTGGACACACTAAGCTTGAGAAAGAGGGAGACAGTCACAGCAGTGGCGGGCCGGAGCAGCCTCACGTGCGCCGATTGAAATATTGTCCTGCTCTAGGAAAGTGTGTGAGGCCTTCTGGTCTACGTTTAAAGCTCAAAGCAAACTCAGTGAAGTTCTAAAAGCCAAAAGCTGCAGCCACCGGTGGAATTCAGAGCTGCCCGAGGCCGTCCTTGCCGGAGAGCTGTTCCCTGCGAGGGAGGCCCTGGTGCACCTCGCACCCTCCCACCCCAGACCGGGCTGCTCGGTCCAGGCACTCAGATGGCACTGGATGGCTATGAATTTTGTATAACTGTAATTTAGCGGTATCAAGGATGAATACATTTCATTTCAGCACTTTGCCTTTTTTAAGGAATTCCCCTTTGCTTGCTCCTATCACATCACTTAAGAAAATAATCGCAGATAACCACAGTCCCAACTATACAAAGTTGCTCACCACAGCATTATTAATGTTAGCAAAAAACCGAGAAACAGTTCGTATTTGAAATAACAGGGAAGTGGCAAATTGTGTCCATCAAATTGATGGAATATGAACATGGCAATTGCAGGAACTGTCTAAGCACTTTGTAAATTTTAATTCATTTAATCTTCATAGCAATCTTATGGGTAGTATACTGTTAATATGTCCCATTTCACAGATGAGGAAACTGAACCTTGGAGAGTTTAAATAACTTGCTCAAGATTACACAGGTAAAAAAATAAAAAAGATAAGAAAAAGCCCTAGCCGGTTGTTCAGTGGTTAGAGCATTGGCCCACGGGTTTGATTCCAGGTCAAGGGCACGTACTTGGTTGTAGGCTGGATCCCTGCCTGGGTCAGGGTGAGTGCAGGAGGCAACCCATCAATGTGTCTCTCTCACGTTGATGTTTCTTTCTCTCTCCCCCACCCTCCCTTCTACTCTCTCTAAAAATCACTGGAAAAATACCCTCAGGTGAGGATTAAAAATAATACTAATATTACACAGGTAACCAGTAGCAGACCTGGGATGTGAGTGAGGCTGTCTGGTTCCAGCACCTTTGATCTAAACATGGTACAACATTGCATCACGGTATTTTATTTTGCCTGATTTTCTTAAATTAGTTTTATAACAACACTTTGGAGATAAAGTGTATCCTCTCCATTCAGGGGAAACCAGATAGGGCAAGGGTGGTAGCAACTCAAACTCTGTTCATTATAAACCCAGTGACCAAAGTTCCCATTTCCCATTCGTTCTCTCATCAGCAACAACCAAATGGTAATTCACAACATCTTTCCACATCATTCATCTTCTCAAAACCACTGGCCGCCTCGCCTGTGTGGCTCAGTGGTTGAGTGTCGACCCATGAACCAAGAGGTCACCGGTTTGATTCCTGGTCAGGGCACAAGCCTGGGTTTGGGGGCTCGATCCCCAGCAGAGGGCGTGCAGGAGGCAGCTGATCAATGTCTCTCTCTCATGGATGTTTCTATCTCTCTATCCCTCCCCCTTCCTCTCTTTCTAAAATCAATACAAATATATTAAAAAGAATTTTAAGAACCACCCTGCAAAGTTGCTATTTCATTAATCCGGATTTACAGATGAGGAAACCGAGGCCCAGAAGGGACAAATGGCTCACTCCAGGGCCTGCTGCTAAGTTCTTGACTCCCAATCCCATGCTCCTGTTGTTCAGCATGATTTAGACAATTTCAAGCCCACGTCCCCATTACTTCAGCCTAGCAATCACTCGGGACCCCACCAGGACCACGCAGAAGTGAAGAAAAGGGACTGGTTTGGGCTTGGCCAGGCTAACGGGCCAGCCTGAAGCCTGAGGCCCAGAGGTCTGGACGACCACAGGAATGTTCCTCTGAGCCTTATCCTGCCGCAGGCAAGGGCTCTCCTCTGAGGACAGCGTGTGGAACCCACCTTTCTCTCCTATTCTTTCCCCTGACACCTCATTGTGGCTTCTCCAGACCGACCTCAGTCCCAGAGTCTCTTCAGAGGTTGCCGAGAGATGGGATAGGATGATGATAATGATGAGGGCAATAATGGTACTATAATAATCTATAATAATAAAAGCATAATATGCAAATTAGACCAGACATCCTTCTGGACGAAGCCAGGGCTGCGAGGGAAGCCCGGGTCCCGGGTGCCAGAGGGAAGCTGGTGCCAGCAGCCGGGGGAAGGAAGGCCCACTCTTGCATGAATTTCGTGCATTGGGCCTCTAGTTAATAATAATAGCCAGAGTGTATAGAGAGCTTGCTGCATGCCAGAGGCCGCCCTGGCAATGTTTGTAGACATCGAAGCCCACCACAGTCCTCAGTTGGGTGCTGGTTTGCTGAGGGGATGAGGCTCAGAGAGAGTGAGCCAGTGCCTGCCTGGGAGGAGGTGGGGAGGCAGGACTAGCCATCCCCACTGCAGAGCGCACTGGAGGCCCTGAGCCTCCTTCGTAAATCACTTCAGACTCAGCCCTACGCGCATTCCTCTCATATCTGATCTTCCCGGGAACCGGCTCCCCCAGGAGAGAGAGCAGGGAGGACCCAGCACTCCCGATGTTAACGACCCAGAAACCAATCCATCCTCACTTTATCTCCTGACATTGCCTTTTAATTACGAAAATGCTGTTGCCGGGTTTTTATAATTCCTTCAGACACATTTCCTAACCTGAAACAACTTTAAAGCACGATGAGCACAAACGGAGCTGGCAGGAGAGGTGAGCGGGATGCGGACCCCCAGGCATCCTGCCAAACCCCAGGGGCAGGCAGATGCAGGGCGGCAGGGCGTGGGGGCTGGGGTGAAGAGCTACTCCGGGCTGGGGGTTTCACACTTGGAAGGCATTAACTCGCATCAGTCCCTTAAGGGGCACACGGCTCAGAGGCTTGGCTGGGAGCGCAGAGCTGATCGGTAAATAATCTACGGGAAGTCTGCGGAGTCGAACATTAACACGCAGGGCAGGCTTCCAGCGGTGACCGGCCCCTGAGCCTCCGACGGGAGCTTTGCCCCTGTTCCTACTCACAGGCAGAGGCTGAAGTCAAACACAAACCCTGTGAGCAGCCAGCCACGCAGCCAGACCCGCGTCTCGGTGGCAACGCTGCAACTGCCGGGTCAAGTGTGTGCAGGGTGAGGCCCCGCAGGGGCAGCTGCAGAAAGAGCCCACTAATCCCTTAACGAAGCAGCTGACGGGTTTACTCTTTTTGTGTTTATGGCAAAACTCTTCAAACACAGGATTATTATAAGTTTCAAATAATCAGCACAGGCTACCAAGGCTTTTTATAGATTTCTTTGTCGTGTTAACAGACGACAGAAACTAGAACTTGGAGGGCCTCTCATTACAATTCACTGTCACTCTGGATTGAAAAATGGTAAGAAAGCTTCGTTGCCGGATTTATGAACAGGAAGAATAGGTCTCTATTTGAAGAGGGCAGCGATCTCAGCCTCATGCCTGGGAATCTACTTTCTTTTGATTTTGCATCCATGGTTATTTAAAGTAGCAAAAAAAGACTCACAGTAATATCAGGAAAGAGACCTCTTTACCTGGTGTAATCCCCTTTGGCTTCCTGGAATAAAACAAAGACAGATGATCAATTTGTATGTGTGTTAATTACGCTAGGTAAATTTTACTTGGTCATTTACCCTCTTACAGTCCCCGAGTTCTGCTTTATTTTGAAGAATGTACACAAAGAACACTTTCTATGGCCACCGGGAAGAATGTGGCATGGATTAGCAATCGCCGGTAGCCATGAAGAGACAACTATCTCTTTAAAAGCACAAACGATTATTTCTCCTTTTATGTTTCTAAGAGCACGTGGTAAATGCTTGCCTATCGGAGCGGCGCACCTTTTAAACCCTGACACGGGTCCATCAGAACATGCTGTTTACTCTTTTTAAACCAGCTTGGAGCACACTTGGTGGTGTTTTTTTTTTTTTTTTTTTAGCTACCAGTGCCTGTAAGAATTAAAGGGCTCTTTAACCCAACCTCAAGAAAATGTCTACAGAAGTTACCAAACTTAAATGTAAATTACGGCCTCCTAACAACAGCCGCCTCCTGAATTCCAGGCACCGGGAGCGCCTTCCCGCTCTTCCTCCGGAGCAGTCTAAATTTCCTTTTCCTTTGAGACACAGTCTCTCACCGCAGCTCACGCAAACTGTTCGAACACAGAAAACGGTGGCAAACAACCAGCTGGCTTACAAACCCATCAGCCACCGGCCCACGCAAAAGTTTCAGAGTTGCCGGCCGTTCACAAAACCAATGAACAGAAGGGAGCAGTGGTCAGTTCTTACCTGCAAAGCCAGCGCCGCTAACCTGAAGACGGTTTCGCTGTCCACTTCGATCTGCCCCTGTTGGGGAAAGAACGCACCGGTGAACACGCCGCCCTCCTCCTAGCAAACGAGTGAGCTGGGAAGCTGTCACAGCTTGGCACCTCAGTCTGCGATCAGATGCAGATCGTACCATTGTGTGAAAAGGGAGGGGGCGAGCAGGGTTAAGAGGAAGCCACATTGTGCGTGTGTGTGTGTGTGTGTGTGTGTGTGTGTGTGTGTGTGTGAGAGAGAGAGAGGGGGGGGGGAGAGTTTGCTTAGAAAGCACTTCTGGAAGGAACGTGAATGACTTTGAGGCTGAAAATTCAGACAACTTCTAAAAGAATAATTGTTATCTTTACAGGTTCATTTTTAAACTCTAAAGATTTTCCTAGATTAGTTCAGTGTTTTCCTGAGAATTTTTTTCTCTGTGCCATAGCATGCTTATTTTGGTCTATACACAATGTAAATATTTTTAAAACTATATAAATTCATGAGGTATCACCTCACACCTATCAGAATGGCTACCATCAACAATCGACAAATGGCAAGTTGCTGGCGAGGATGTGGAGAAAAAGGAACCCTCGTGCACTGCTGGTGGGAATGCAGACTGGTGCAGCCTCTATGGAAAACAGTATGGAGTTTCCTAAAAAAAACTAAAAATGGAACTCCCATTTGACCCAGCGATCCTACTTTTAGGAATATATCCCAAGAATCCCGAAACACCTATCAGAAAGAATATATACACCCCTATGTTCATAGCAGTGTAATTTATATTAGCCATGATCTGGAAACAGCCCAAGTGCCCATCAGCAGATGAGTGGATAAAAAAAGCTTTACACCATGGAATACTATGCAGCTGGAAAAAAGAAGAATCTCTTACCCTTTGAGACAGTATGGAGGGAGCTGGAGAGTATTATGGCTAAGTGAAATAAGCCAGTTGGAGAAAGACACGTATCACATGACCTCACTCATATGTGGAATCTAATGAACAAAATAAACTGACAAATAAAATAGATCCAGAGACATGGATACATGTAACAGACTGACGATTCTCAGAGAGAAGGGGTGGGGGAGGGGGGGCTCCTGGAAGAGATTAACCAAAAAACATGCATGCATATATGTATAACCCATGGACACAGACAACAGAGTGGTGAAGGCCTGGGGAGGGGGGATGGGAGCAGGGTGGAGGGGGCCAATGGGTGAAAAAAGGGACATCTGTAATACTTTCAACAATAAAGATAAAAAATAAATTCACTTCTGTGACGACGATACATTATTGAATTAATATTTGTACCATTATAGATAAAATGTGAAGCCTTAAAAAGCAGCTATATCAGCCCTGGCCGGTATGGCTCATTTGGTTGGAGTGTTGTCCCATGCATGGAAAGGCTGAGGGTTTGATTCTGGTCAGGGCACATACCTGGGTTTTGGGTTCGGTCCTGGTTGGGGCAGGTATGGGAGGCAACCGACTGTGTTTCTCTCTCTCCCTTCCTCTCTCTAAAATCATGAACATATCCACGAGTGAGGATTTTTTTAAAAAGCAGTTACAGCAAATGCTTCAAAGACTAAAATTCTGTTGCTTTATGTTGAAGTTTGATGAGATCTAATTTACCACTTTTCCATTATTTTATTTTTTCATCCTTCAAGATCTGAAATTAAATAGTAGTTCTGGGCCCAGTTAACAGAACTACTGTTTCAGTAGCCTGGCTGGATGCATAAGTGTGTGCGGAGGGGGGATTGCTTCTGTTAATACTCAAATGCGCCTTCATTTATTTTATTAAATATAGTGATATATGTAAATACCATTACTACATTACGTAATATATTGCAACAATACGTGGTTTAGAAGGATCTCTGTTTAAAATTGTTTGTGTGCATGATATTCTAGCTTGTAAGCATACACACTCGTAAAAATAATTCTACGTCTTGCCCAGTCCCTGGACAAACAGAACCTGAAGCGCAGTGTTCAGCGACAGGGCACTCCCCGGCCTGGGCATCGCCCTGCGCTCTCTCCTCCCTTCTCCCTGGGATCCAGGCTGCAGGTTCCCACCGCACCCAGCGTGCCAGGGGAGGGACTGAGGGGTTTGGAGTAAACGCACACGCTGTGGGTGTACAGAAGCAGTTCGCCGTGAGGATGTCTGGGAGGGTTATGCATTTCTCTCGGGTTTCTGAGCGATTTCACTGGAGTTCTCAAAAACAAAACAAAACGAAAGCCACAAAATGAAACCAAACCCCCAGGACACTGCAGTGTCAGCCGTGGTCATGTCCATGTTCCTCTTATGTTACAAAACGAACACCGTCCACTCCATTCACCAGCATCCAGGTGTCCCTTCTGGAACCCCAGGCAGTGGACCTGCTTCAAGGTTTTCTGCTTCACACACCGAGGGCCCAGGCCGTGAGCTCGGAGCTCGCCTGTGACCTCTCGAACCCGCTCATGCGGTCAAAGGGAAGCCAGGCCCAGGGGCGGATCGGCGGCCTTCTGTCTTTCAGGCAAGAGACAGTGGTTTCTGCTGAAACATGATGGAGCAGTGATGCCGGCAGGTGAGCGGGGTGCTGACCAACAATACATTTCAGAAAGGTTACATTCCTTACTTTCAAAGTAAAGGGAACTCATGCAGGGTGAGGGGAGACTCTAAAACATCTTTGAATTTGCCATTAGGCTGAAACTCAAAGTCAAATTGTCTTAAAATCTCACCGAAGAGAAAAAGTGAATTATTTTGGGTATGGAAATGACTAAAGCTGAATAAAATATATGGAAAATATTTGCCAACCCCTCTGATACCCCATGACCCGCTCGGCCTCCTCAGAACTTTGGGTGAGTTATCCAAACAATATTTTAGACACCAACTTTTCAATTGAGTAAATGGAAGTTGAGCAGGTGAAAAGATCTCAGACAGATACTCTTAAGGACGCTGCCAATGCGTCTCCACCGCGGAAGGTCATCAAGTATTAAAAAGGCTGGAATGTGGAGCCGGAGCCTGAGCGTACCAGGCTGGGCCAGCCCGAGAGGGGGGACTGCGCTCCCGCGCACCCCTCACCCACGCAGCGCCCCGCCGCAGTTCTGGGGGGCAGGGAGGGAGGGGGTGGGCCCTATCAGAATCCAGGAGAGAGGGGATGCGGATTTGGCAGAGCCTCACGTTCTTTTATACACCTCAGCCCCCATCTCGCCCTCCAGTTAACCTCTGTTCTGGAAATTCAAGGCAGCCTATAATTTTTTTGGGTGGAATTCACCAAACGATGGAGCAATCGGGAATAATACTATTTGCCTGGTTCTCAGCAATGTCACGAGGTAAAATTTAATGAAGACTTAGACTGAACTGTACAATTTCATGCCTGAAATGTGAAAGTTCTTTACGGTAGAAGCTGCAGTCTGTCCTGGGACAGAACATTCCTCTTACTTACAAGCATGGCAGCGGCGGTAACCCTATAGGGCCCAGGCAAGCTAACCCTGAGAACCCGATCTCCTCCAAGAGCGAGGTAACGGGATCCTGTGGGGGGTTTACACGGCTGGCGGGCACAGACAGAGGAGCGGACGAGCCAGGCAGATGAGGTGGCCGGAGGCACAGGGTCACAGGGAACAGGACCCGGCCCTGGTGCCGCTCCCTCGGCTAATGTAACCGCACCACGGGTTCCATCGCTGGGTCACTGGGATCGGGCTCCACATGGGACACCTTGTTTTCGTCCTGGGCTTGTTGGCTCAGTTGATCAAAACATCATCTAACGAGATGAACTCTAGGTTTTTGCTTCCAAAACAGGAGAACAGAATTTAAAAAGGTTTGGAATTTGGGAGTGAAATTAGTGAAACCCTGAGCCCGTGGTTTTCGGATGCTGGCACTCCGTGGGGACATGACCCTCCCAATCCCACAGCGGGTGCCCACGCTGGCCCCCGACCCAGCGCTCGCCCACTCTGCCGGGCGCTAGTAGACTTGCTCCGACTCCAGTGCCAACATCTCACCAGGAATCTCCAGGAGACATGCTTCGGTAACAACTGGAACCAGGTAGGTCAAAAAAAGGCCAAAAATGCCCCCTCCACGGTCGGGGGACAATATGTCGTCATCAAGCACCCACACTCGTAGTCGAACGGGAAAACTACTTCTGAACACTCGCTCTGCCTTTCCTGTGTCGATGTTGTTCTCCGTGGGAACTTATTCTGCACTAAACCAAAGAGAATCCTCAAGGCACGCGGATGGAGAGAAAGGGGCTTCTTGACATTGGTCGCCAGTTGCGTCCACCGTTGAGCTGCACCGGTCTTCGGGGTCTGGTTAGAGAACCACCACCTGGCAAGAACGATGCCTTAGACATTGCCTAGCTGCGCTCCTGTGGTTTGCCACGAGGCCTGCACACAGTGCAGAGGGCAGATGTGATAAGGACACGAGGGAGCAGGTGGGTGCAGCTCCCTGGAGCCTCTCTCCTTTCTTCTGAAGACACGGCTCTGTGGGGGAGGACCTGGCGGGCTAGGAAGCCCAGATTTGTGAGCTGACTAGTTTTTGGACAATTAGGCTAGCAGAGGGGCCACGGAAACACCTACCTACTGTCTAACAAGGCAGTTTTTAAAGCATGTATTTGCATTGATTTCAGAGAGGAAGGGAGAGGGAGAGAGAGAAACATCAGTGATGAGAGAGAATCATTGATCAGCTGCCTCCTGCACACCCCACACTGGGCATGAAGCCTGCAACCCAGGCATGTGCCCTGTCCAGGAATTGAACCATGACCTCCTGGTTCATAGGTCAACGCTCAATGACTGAGCCACACCAGCCGGGCAAGGCAATTCTTGTCATGACCCTGAAGGCCAGCCCACAGCTACATGTGTACCCCGTCCTCCCCATGTGCAAATGAACCAAAACTTCCTCCTTGCTGTCCAAGCTGGTTCTTTTCTAAATCAGGGTTTTGCAACCGTGGCACAACTGACATTGCGAGCCGGGTCCTTCTTTGTTGAGGGCTCTTGTGCTTTGTAGGGCATTAGGCAGCAGCTCAGCCGCTCCTCACCAGATTCTAGGAGCAGCCTCGCCTGAGCCCTGACGACCAAACGTGTCTGCAGGCATTTCCAAAGGGCCCTGGGGCAAAACTGATCCACTTCCTTCTCTAAGTTTTCTTTTCAGATTAAGCTAGAATCACCTGAAACCTACAGAACTGAACCACAAGGTTTGTTGCAGATAAAACTGTGTGTTTGGTACTGTGTTTGGGCATCCCTCCACTGGCTTCTGTTGAGAATCAGTATAAGAAACAATCCTCAGAGCCCTGGCTGCGGTTGCTCAGTTGGCTACAGCATTTTCCTGTGCACCGAAGGGTCTCAGGTTCGATTCCCGGTCAGGGCATGTTCCTAGGTTGTGGTTTTGATCCCGGGTGGTTGGGGCGCATGCGAGAGGCAGCGGATCACTATTTCTCTCTCACATCTCTGTCTCTCCCTTCCTCTTTCTAAAGTCAGTAAATATACCCTCGGGTGAGGATTAAAAATAAATTTAAAGAAAGGAAAGAAACAACGCTCAGAAATTCCTGGTGTGTTAAGGACATAGTTCATTTCATCCTCTCATGTCCCTTTACGTGGGCCTGGGAGGGGTTTCTGCTTCGTAGGACAAGGAGTGACTGTGTTCTTTCAGGCAGCCGCTTTGTTTGGACCTCGATGACCACGGTGAGCTATGCCACTGATCATGACTCCCTCTCTGCTTTGGCTCTTAGGAGAACTTGAATTTCAAAGTCGTGGGCTCAATGCTTTATACGAACCATGCTGGATGTTTTCTACTGACCTTAACCCTGATGGCATCTAATGACTCCTGCCTTTACCTTCTCTCTTACAGATAACTCTGATTTCATCACTTGCTATGTTTTAGAGTGTTTTCCCCTTTATTGAGGTACACGCAATAAAATGCACAAATCTTAGTGTACAGCTCAATGAATTTTGACGTGCATACATTCATGTAACCATCACTCACCCAGGTCAACATATCAAACATTCTAATTTTTTCATCTGAGGGAAATGTATGTATTTTTATACACCAATAAAATTATTTTTGTTAATTAGAAAAGTATAAAACAATAGTGCAAAACTGTTTGAATTTGCAATTCTTTAATTACTAACCAATTTGAGTGTTTTCTTGCAATTGCATTTTATTTGCTATTGCCTGTGTATGAAATAAGCCTTTGTTCACTTACCTGTTTGAGAGACAACTTAGATTTAATTTGAGCTACAAAAATTAACACTTTTTCTCGTCTATTTGGAACAAATTGTGTCCTTTATTCTGTCCCCCTTTGCTGTGTCTGCCTTCTCCGGGCCTCCTCCTGGCCTGTGAAGTCAGAGTGGACTAGGCCTATCTCTCCCACTGCAAGAATCTGAGGGGCCCCAAGCAAGTTATATTTTCTGAAACCCAGTTCCTCACCTGCAAAATGGGGAATGATAATGTTGGTTTTACTGAGTTGTTAGGGCATTAAAGCAAGTACAAGCATAAAGCATTTATCATAAAGTCTAGCACTGGAAGACTCTCTCAGTGTGATTCCTTCTGTGCTAATGTTTGCCATGTTGCTTCTTACATTCTTATATATCATTATATCTATGGTTATCTACTTTGTTCTGGGCACTGTTCAATTACTGTGTCGTTCCATAACATGTAATCACTGTTTCATTATAATATGTTTCAATATTTGATGGAATAAATGCTTTAATTTTATATAATACTTGATAGTCTCTTTCACTTATTTTTTTAAATAAATTTTAAAATAATCTTGTCAAGTTTTAAAAAATAATATGTTTCTATTGAAATTGCTTTATAATGATCATAAAGTTTTATGATATACACCATAAAGATCACATAATCCAGTGTTTGGGTTAATACTTAGTATTTTATATTTTCCTATGTAAATGGGCTACTTTTTCATTCTACTGTTTATCTGGTTATCATCATGTAGGATTACTAGTTTTAGTGTATTTAACTTACATTCAACTTCTTCACCAAAGCCAATAATGCCAATAAGTTTTAGCTAATTTGTTTCCATTTTGTAGGCACATAGTGGAATTGTCCCCCAGCAATATTTTGGTGCAGTTATTTGCAGGAAGTTTCTTTTTTTTTTTTTTAAATCTCATTGATAACCCATTCATTATTTAATAACATGCTATTTAGCCTCCATGTGTTTGAATGTTTTTGAGTGTTTTTACTGTAGTTGATGTCTAATTTCATTCTACTGTGATCTGAGAAGATGCTTGATATGATTTCAACCTTCTTGAATGTGTAGAGACTTGTTTTGTGTCCTAACATGAGGTCTTTCTTTGAGAATGATCCATGTACACTTGAGAAAAATGTATATACTATAGCTCTTGGGTGAAATGTTCTATAAATGTCAATTAAAAATCCATCTGATCCAGTATGTCCTTTAGAGTCACTGTTACCTTATTAATTTTTTGTCTGGAAGATCTATCCAGTGAAGTCGGGGTGGGGGGGAGGTGGTGGTGGTGTTAAAGTCCCCTACTATGACTATATTGTCAATCTCTCTGTTAAAGTCCTCTAGAAGATTTTTATATATTTAGGTGTTCCTATATTGAGTGCATATATGTTTACCAGGGTTATATCCTCTTGTTGGATCAATCCCTTTAGAATTATGTAGTGACCTTTATTGTCTCTTCTGATGGCCTTAATTTTGAAGTCTATTTTGTCAGATATGTGTATTGCTACCCCAGCTTTTTTTCGTTTTCATTTTCATGGAAACATTTTTTCCATCCCTTCACTCTCATCTTTTGTGAGTCTTTTGTTTTGGGGATGGGTCTCTTGTAGAAAGTATATATTTGGGTCATGTTTTTGTATCCATTCAGCTACCCTATGTCTTTTCATTGGATCATTTAATCCATTTACATTTAAGGATAGGTACTTATTGATTGGTACTTATTTATTGATAGGTACTTATTTATTGCCATTTTAATTCTTTATGTCTATGTTTCTCTTTCTAATTCTTCTTCTCATTACAGCAGTCCCTTGAGCGTTTCTTGCAGTGATTATTTGGTGGCAACAAATTCCTTTAGCCATTTTTTCTGGTCTGGAAAGCTCTTTATTTCACCATCTATTTTGAATGATAGCCTTGGAAATAGTAATCTTGGTTTCATATCCTTGCTTTTCATTACTTTGAATACATCATGCCATTCCCTTGTGGCCTGTAGAGTTTCTGATGAAAAATTAGCTGACAGCCTAATGGGAGCTCCTTCATAGGTAACAAATTGCTTTTCTCTGGCTGCCTTTAAGATGCTCTCTTTGGCTTTAATTTTTGGTATTTTTATTATGATGTGTCTGGGTGTGGGCTTGTTTGGGTTCTTCTTCCTTGGGACTCTACATGCCTTCTGGACTTGTGTGACTTTTTCCTTCACCAGGTTAGGGAAGTTTTCCGCCTTTATTTCTTCAAACACGTTCTTATCCCTTGCTCACTTTCTTCCCCTTCTGGTACTCCTATCATGTGAATATTGTTACGTTTCACATTGTCCCACAGCTCCCTTAAGCTGTCCTCCTGATTTTTAATTGTTTTTTTTTCTTTTCGGTTCTCTGATTGAGTTGTTTTATTCTACTCTGTCTTCTCATTCACTGAGCTAATCCCTGGCTTCCCTTAATCTGCTGTCTATTCCTTGCACTGTGTTCTTTATTAGTGCTATGTCATTCTTCATAGTTACTATACCTTTCTCTTGCTGTTGAGAATCTTTGCCATCATTATTCTGATAATTTTCTTATCTCCATCTCATTTAGCTCTTCTTCTGAAGAATTCTCTTGTTCTTTCATTTGGGATTTGTTTTTGTTGTCTCCCCATTTTGGCTGCCTGTTTGGGTTTGTGTCTATGTATTACGTAGATCCACTACACATCCCAATCTCTAGTGCAGGACAGTGTCAGATGCTGTTTCTGACTGGCCCTGAATACCCTGTTTGGAGCTATCAGCAATCCACAGCTTGTGGCTCCCTCTGCTGGGGCTGGGTGCCTTTGGAAAAGACCAAGATGTGCACCAAGGTCTGTTTTTCCTAGTCCTGGGCCCTGAATTAGATCAGGAAAAGACTCAAAGCCTCCAGAAACCTGCCTCTGCATGCAGTCTGATTGTATTCAGACTTGATTAACCTCAGGCTATTGACCACAGGGGGAGAGGTTTTCCAACACGATGGGGCAAGTGCTTCTGCCTGCAGGCTGATTGTTATTCTCAGTCTCTTGATGGGCCTCAGAAATTCCACAGGGTGGGTCAAGGGTTTTTCCAATAGGATGTGCCAACTGCCTTCCCACCAGGCAAAAACCACCTGGAAAGCAAAGTTCTGCAGGAGAAAGATGTCTCCCACAGTTGAGATATTCTTCTGGAACTTCAGCTGCTGTCTGTGGGAGCCTGGCCAGCTCTTTTGTGCCTCCGCACTTTCTATCAGTCTCTATGTGGCTTCTACCTGCCATCCTGGGTTATCAGGCTTCTCTTCAGCTAGTTTTCAGTTGTTTATTCAGGATGGTTTTTCTGTATTTTAGTTGTAATTCCAATTTGGTTCTGGGAGCATGTCAGTGTAGCTTCCACTTACTCCGCTGCCATTTTGGAATCTCCTATATGTCTTTTCGTTTTCTTCCTTTCTTTTTTTTTTAAGGAATGCTTCTTGTATTTCTTGATTCACTATACAGTTTATTTGACTTGGTTTTCAACTCAGTACAGAATCCCAGCTCTCTGAACCATGAAAACCTAGCTCAGGCTTTCCCAGCGACAGCAATAGGACCTGGAAGCATAGCACCTGGGTTGGCAGGAGTAGATTATATAAACTCAAAATGCTAACCACAATGAGGTGTTAGATGTCAAAGAGTCTTTTACTTTCCTGGCATCACTTTCTAAAAATGTAAAAGGAAAATAATAATATCTGTCTCACAACCTCATGGAGTTTGGAGGAACCCTCCCCCCGCCCCCGCCAAAAAAAAAACCACAAAACAACAACAACAAGAAAAACCCGGATATTAAAGATGCTTTGAAAAAAGTAAAAAAAGCATTACAAGAAAAGCAAACAAGTACAGGTTTTTTTGTGGGTGTGTATCACAGTTTTAAAGACATGAGCAGTATGACCACAGTATCTGGGCAGACTGCTTCTCAGAAACTTGATCAGAGTGAAGATAGGAGCAAAGAGAAAGTTAGCAGCATGTGGACACGTGTTTGACTGTGGGAGGACAATACAAACAAACATACGGACATGGAAATGGAATGCGGGAACACCAACCAGACCATGCTTTCTCAGGATCAGCCCAGGTATGGTTTGTAAAGTGCATTTTACTTTTAGGTGGACAGGTGACACATGTTTTTGTTCTTTGGATGAAGTTCCAATTAATTTAATAGAAACCACATCTTGGCTTCTAGTTTTTCCACTTAAAAAAAAAAGTGGAAGCATTTTGAGCATCTAAATGAGTGACAGAATGGATTATAATACATTGAATACAAAGGAGTCCATGATGACTTAAAAAAGTCTTTTTCAAAGGTCAAGATGGAGAAGAAGGGAAACTGATTCTTTACAGATGAATGCTAAGGAATGCTGAAGGTGGAAGAATTAGAGACTCACCATTTACAATCATCACAGTGCTGACTTAGCAAGTCCCCATTGGAGGCCAAGAGCATTGGGTCAAAGACTTGGGAAGCTGCAGAGCCAAGCAGCTTCCATGTGGCAGTTCCAGACAAGTGGCTAGTCACTCAGGGGAGAAGGTAAAGAGAAAACTGGCAGATACCACCTTCACCAACACCAAGGCATGCGACAGTGAAGCCTCCTGGTGAGACACACTGGGAATGGGTCCACATTGCTTATGCAGTGTTCCTGCCACAGGAGGTTAGGTTAGACTAGAGGCTCTCAGGCTGGTGTTAGCAGAGTAACCCCGAGAGCTCACAGAGAGCACAGGGAGGCCCCGCCCACTGGAGCAGGTAGGACGAAACCAGTGTGGCTCTCTGCACTCTCACCAAGTTCCCAGGTGACTCTGGTACATGTCCAGCATGATACATGTTTGGAATTGCTGACTTAGAAACATCCATATTTCACAAATTGAATTGAGAGGTAATCTGCAAGGCAATGGGCTTATACTCTCAAAAATACCAGTGCAAGAGAAGCCAAAGAAAGACTGAGCCTAAAGTGTCCTGAGGACGAAATGCAGTGTGTGATCCTGGACTGGGTCCTGGATCAGAAAAGGAGGAAAGGCTATAGAGAACATTATTGAGACAATTAGAAAAATTTCAATAATAACTCCACATTCAACAATAAATACAGAGTAGATATACACAGTTTGTGAAATGTGGGACAGATCTCATAAAATGCTAAACTGCACAACAGACAGACATATGTTCAGCTCGTCGCTGAACCGCCAGCAGCACCTGTACTGTGCCTGGCACAGAGTGGACATAATAAATATTTCAACAAATTCATCTATACTTAAAAATGAAGCCTTTGATGACAATGCTCTACCAAATGAGGCTGAAAAAAATCATCAGGACTAAGTCTCCTTCTCCCCAGTTCTTACTTTTACTTTCCTCCAATTTTGAGGTCTTGAGGTTCCATTTTATTCCTTTTAAGTGCAGGAAGAATAAGATTATCACATGATCAATATCAGAAGATAGACTCCATCAACCTTTTATATTTTTATTCATTTTAGAGAGGAAGAGAGAGAGAGGGATAGAAACATCAATGATGAGACAATCATTGATCAGCTGCCTCCTGCACGCCCCACACTGGGGAGCGAGCCTGCAACCTGGGCATGTGGCCTTGACTGGAATCGAACCTGGGACCCTTTAGTCCACAGGCCGGCACTCTATCTACTGAGCCAAACTGGCTAGGGCTCCACCAATCCTTTTTATAAACTCTTCCACCAACATATTTTCAAAGCAAGGGAGTGGATGTCTAAGACACTGCCCTGAAATTAAAGGCGTGGTGATCTAAGGCCCAATTGTTCTGCAACACAAGAAAGGCAGGGAGCCTAACTAGGTCAGGCTCTGCTAATGAGTGTGGAAGTTCAAGGCACCCACATCTGATAAGTGTGCAGGGAGACAATGGGCGAACGGATGAATCATCATCATGAACAAAGGCTCGGAACCCAGCTCTCAGCTGCTGCTCTCGCCCTTGCGCAGAGGACTTGAACCACAGCGTTCTAATTGCTCCGATGCACACTGGCACCCACTTACAACTACAATTTGAATTTGTAGGCGTGGAGTGTTCTGATGGAAACTAGTCATATATAGTTTTTTAAGTACAAGGTGCTTACCAGATAATCAAGGATGATTAGAGGGAGAAAAGGATGAATCAGGAGCCAGAAAGTTATGGTCATGATGTTAAAACTAAGCCTTTGAATGAAGAAGCCCTGCTAACGTTCACATCCTCTCTGGATGGTTTGCATGAGTAGACATGCAGCGATACTTTTATTTTCAGGACTATTATGCATTCATCTGATTGGGCCTCCCATTTATAATTTCTTCCCCAATAGGACATATCTCATTGAAAATATTTTCACCAGCATTCTCCCTTTGTGCCATAATTGTGGTTGCTTATGCTCAAATAATTTTTATAACTGAGAGCATTTTATAGCAGTCCTCTTGGGAATTTTAGAATAATAGTGCCAAGAACAACAACAAAAACAAGAAACACTTAGATGCTAATCATCTGTTCTAAGAGGTTGACACAGGTGGATTCACTGAATTCACAGGTGAGGGGACTAAAGCTCAGGAAGGTAGAGAAGCTTACGGCCAGCCAGCCTGTAAGTGGTAGAGCCAGGATTGGATGCCAGACAGTTGGGACCTCCTCTCTGCAGCCCTCACCCCATTCCATGGCTCGCATCAAACCACACTTAGAATGTCTCTCCAAGGAGTAACAAAGCTGGTTAGTTTGAAATACTTACTGACTTCACTTTAGCTGAGATAAACTATACTCATAAGGCCTAAAATGGTAACTATCTGTGCCCAATTCAATAAGTTGCCTGAAATAGATATCTCACTCTATTACGCAATGAATCCATATTGCAAAGCATTATGTATTAGGCCGACTTAATTATGAAATGGAAGTCTTCTATTCAAAATCTTCTTTCTGAAAAATATAAAGACAGCCCTTCAAACCTCCTGCATACCCAGAAAGGCAGGTTACATCTGCTTCTAGAATGGCTTAAAAAATATAACAGATAGATGATAAGTGGACAGGTAAATGGATGGATAGAAAGAAATAGTTGGTATGGGTAAATTTGTTTTTGGAAGTTTCTTTGCCATATTCCTTTTGAATTACATGATTTGTGTCTTCAAGGATGTCAACCTAAGCATTTTCAAAAGCTAGCAATGTACAATGGTATTTGATTTATAAAATAGAGAAAATGACTTACAGGGTCTTTTCATCCATCCTTAGGGTTTAAAATTTTATATTTTCAGCTGATTGAACCTTCTACCTCCTACTGCCATTCAAGCATTTATCATAGTATTTTTATGACTTTTTTTTTGAGCCACCATTTAGCTGTAATGATACTCTTATAGCCCATTTCTGAGGCGATGGTTTATCAAAAAGTATGAGTATTGGGTTTAAATGTTTTAAGATAATTCATGTTGAGTGCTGCCATTGTGAAACGCAGGGCTTCCAATTGGATTGTCGGTAGCTCCTTTCAATGAATTCAACGAATATTCGAGAGGCTACTTGTGCTGGCAACACATCAGTGAACTTTAAAGACTCCAGTCTGTGTAAACCCCTCTCCCCTGGTGGTGCCCACTGCAGGGTGTTTCCTTGTCCCCACTCCACGACCATGGCCTTTTACCTCCGTGGGCCCACGGGTTTTCATGGAGGACCCGACATCTTTCCCTTTACCATCCTCAGGGGAGTCCCTGAGGATTAAAATTGGCAGGTGTTTTAACTATTATTATGGCAACTTTGATTCTCACAAATGCACAAGGCAGCGTATATCTGAAAGTCCACAGCTTGAGACACATCATTTCCACGTTAGGAAAACAGAGGGAAAGCCACATGAAACAGGCATGGTGCAGGGTTTATTATAAGCTTCCAACAGCCCTTTAAAATGCGGCACTAGAGTTCTTTGTTCCTTCTGCACCCGCTCCTTTTCAAACCAACTCTGATCAGTTTAGTGACTTCACTTGGTAAATATCAATGAGAAGGCACGCTCACCTTTCCATGGACAGAATGTACAGCCTGCAAAATTCAAGTTCTGACCCTTTAAATCAGGGGTCCTCAAACTTTTTAAACAGGGGGCCAGTTCACTGTCCCTCAGACCATTGGAGGGCCGGACTATAGTTTAAAAAAAACTATGAACAAATTCCTATGCACACTGCACATATCTTATTTTGAAGTAAAAAAACAAAACGGCAAAAACACCCGCATGTGGCCCACGGGCCGTAGTTTGAGGACGCCTGCTTTAAATCATTCCAGCATATTGAAATGAGCTTGAGGATTCACACACACACACACACACACACACACACACACACACACTGACATGTGCAAACACCCTCAAACCCCAAAGGCTAACACTCTGTCAGGTTAGCAGATATGCCAGATATATTTCAGTTCTTCATAATGACTCACATTGTCAGTTGTTGAACTAGACAGAGTAATGCCAGGGTGAGAGCCAGGTGTGTGGTGCTGACAGAGTGGACTGGTTACGGAGGAATCGCTTCAAGTTCTGTGAGGTCACACTGAGCTGCGGCGAATGCCTCTCACTGAAGGCGTTACCATAGGGGCAGTAAGAGCCTTCCCAGGAACATGCACGTTACAAACCCCTTTGAGCTGACCGGTGGCTCAGTGGATAGAGCGTCGGCCTGTGGACTCAAGGGTCCCGGGTTCGATTCCGGTCAGGGGCATGTGCCTTGGTTGCAGGCACATCCCCAGTGGAGGGTGTGCAGGAGGCAGCTGATTGATGTTACTCTCTCATCGATGTTTCTAACTCTCCCTCTTCCTTCCTCTCTGTAAAAAATCGATAATATATATATATATATATATATATATATATATACTGCCTATTATCGTGGAAAGATTAACAACTTTGTTGCCCAAAGGATGGCAACTTTGTTGCCCAAAGGATGGAGTCCCACCCCAGCCTCCTACTTCCCCAGGCCTGTAATCCCTACTTCCCCAAGTAATCTTTTAGGAAAAAAAAAAAAGAATAAAAACCCCTTTGACAAGAGCAGGCAGCTGGGGCAGCACTAAATTATCAAAACATCTTCCTAGGTTTTAGGAGAATGTTTCTTAAATCACAGTCCCATTCTGATTGTGCAGGTGCTCACTGTGACTGTTGGGTTGGTGCGTTTCTCCAACTGTTCTCCCGTCCCGGCTCTGCCCGCACGACTCTGCTGGCTCCGCCGAGGGAAGCAGGAGCCCCTGTGGTCTGGCGGAACGGTGGGGTGGGGAATCTATTGGAAGACTTGGCTCCAATATTTTAGCATGAACTGGACTCCCTCTGTATACACTCACTGTCTTCGAGGCAATCACAAGTGGATGACTCATTTTCTTGGAATTCCAAGAAAAGATGCATGAAGCTAAGAGCAGAGCTGCCTGACTTTGTAACTGATTTCACAACGATTCTCCAGCGACTGTGCAGCCGAGGCGAATGCGGGTGCTTGAATCTGACCAGGGAGGCCAAACGGTGTTCCTGTTGGCCCAGCATGTGAAGTTCAAAGGACACAAGTACCACAGCAACTCTGGAAAACTGAGTTTAGGGCAGAAGCTCTATCGTAGGTAGTGAAAACAAAATAAAATTGAAAGCTGAAAAAGTCTTATTTTATGATTATTACTCAAAACTGATTTTCAACTTAACTTGATCTTTTCACGAGTCCATTTTGAAAAATTTGATCCGTTACTAGTGTAAACTACATGTATTTTGCTCACTTGACCAATATTTACTGGGGGCTCTGGCGGATGCCAGCTCTGTGCCAGTGGAGGGGACATAAAGATGAGTTGCAGCCGACCCTGGTCCCAAGGAGTCAGTCAGGTTCTGGAGAGGCAGACACGGGGAGCAGAGAGTGGGGAGGAGACAGGCTGTCCCGGAGGCTGGAAGAGCTGAGCCCGGAGGAAGTGGTGGCGATGGCGCACACAAGGCCAGGAGCACAGCGGTTAGGGGCAGGGCCCTGGGCTGAGTCTGAAGCAGGGGTGGAAACGTGCCAGAGGGAAATGAAGGGAGAGACAAAGGCATTCAGCACAGAAAACAGAGAAACACCTTCAGCAGAGGTGCAAGCAGATCGAGAAGGCGGGGAGCTTGAGAAAGACAGTGTTAATCAGGAGTGAGAAGTCATTTCAGTGTGACCACAGGGTGATTGTGGGAAGAGGATGGAGTGATAGCTAGGGCTGTGTGTCCTATTAAGGGGCTTGATATGTAACAGCAGTGGTAATAATAGCAAAACAGTCTGTGCGCAGATACTATTCTACGTACCATAACTTATCCACTGAGGTAGGAACTATTATTGCCCCCACTTTACAGTTGGTAAAACAGAGGCTTAAAAATGTAAGTAACATGCCTAGGTTAGAGCCAAGGCCAGGCCTTTGAACCCAGGCATGTTGGCTTCTGTCTAAACCAGTGATGGGCAACCTTTTGAGCTTGGTGTGTCAAACTTCGCCAAAAAACTGAGCATAACTCGGGTAGTGTGTCACTTTGAGGAAAAAACATTATTTCGCAAATGTTTCATCCTCAGGAACAGCAAATGTTTCATCCTCGGCATGCGGCCGCCTCAGCGGCTGCGTGTCATCAGAAATGGCTACGCGTGTCAGTGCTGACACGCGTGTCATAGGTTCGCCATCACTGGTCTAAACTCAACACCAGTGCATTATACAGCTTCTCTAGGGAGCAGGGCAGGCTAAGATGTTAAGTGTGGGAGGTACTAACTCTTGTTGATTTTATGTCCTAAAATGCCTCGATCTTGCCATCCATTTGCTCATTCTTTAATCATCCACACGTTTGCGTATTTATCCATTCAACAACCTTTTACCTAACATCCGGGCAAACACTCAGAGATTGCAACATAAAGAAAACCGGCAAGTTTATATTTAATGAAACACACGTGAATTTTCAAAGTTTCTCTGCATCCTTCCCTGTGTTGTATACTGATCTTATAATCTAAGGCCATAGAGAATATAGGAAGAAAAGTGGGCAAGATGAGGTCAAAGTAGCCAAATATATCGTATATGAGTAAAAAGTGAAAAGTCTAACAAAATGTAAAATGTCAGCAGTAACTGATCTTAACTAAGAAAAATATACACTCAAAAGAAAGAAATAGGTCAAAATAATGCAATTAATGCTCTAGTATTGGAATTATGTGTTAATTCTTTTTTTTTTTTTTTTTGGATTGATTGTAGTTTTCGGAATTCTCTAAATTTTCTTCAATCAGAAAAACCGATTCTGTCAGTTGTCTTTGAGTCGACCTTCCCTTTGCTTTCCTAGATAAAACTTCCATTCTGCTTTGTCCAGTAAGAAAGATGACAGTTTTTCTAGTGGAGAGAATGTGATCAACAAATGTCTATTCTCTTCCTACAGCTTTAACCTTTTGCACTCGGATGTCGAGTGTGACTCGACACGGTTAGCATCGGTAGCAGCTCTTTTTATACTCTTTGAATGTATCAATAATTTGAAATATAAAAAAATCCAAATAAATAAGTTTGTATGAAAAGAAACTCCAGTTTTTTATTCTACTGCCGCGCTTTGTAAAATCTTGGGTATTTAAAAAATTAAATCCCGAGTAGAATAAAGGAATCGAGAAAAAAGAAAGCGAGTGCAAAGGGTTAAAGAGACAAAGTTTAATGAATACAATAACTACTTTTGTCTTTGCTTTCCTGATTGAAAACTAATTCAAGCTTCTTATGAAAGAACCAGAGGCCCGGTGCATGAAAATTCATGCACTGGATGGGGGGGGGGGGGTCCCTCAGCCTGGCCTGCCCCCTCTCACAGTCCGGGAGCCCTCAGGGCGACCCGTTGATCAGAGAAAGGTGGCGCTCCATCACACCTCTGCTGCTGCCACTGCCAGCAGCGCAAGCCTCGGCCGGCCCTGGTTACCTGAGCCTCGGGCGGCCCTGAGCGGCTGGGGGGCTGAGGGGACTAGGGGACTCCGGAGGCAGGCTCGCAGAGTGGCCAGGCCCGCCTGGGGGCGGGCCCAGCCTTGCTGCACACCTGCCACCATGGCAGGACTGAGGGGACTGGGCGCCACCATCTTTGAGGGCGTGACAGTCAATTAGCATATTTCCGCCTTATTGGCTGTGGGTGCCGCCATCTTTGCGATGGCATGAGGGTCAATTAGCATATCCCCTCTTTATTAGATAGGATATCACTTAGCATTCCTAGGAAGGAAGAGCTCTTCCATAAAACGCTCACTCCCAGAATAATCACTATTTACACTCCACTATAGATTTTTCTGGTTTTCCCTACGAGTAGATTTTATTTACATAAAAGCAAATGACAAAGTTCAAGCAGTCACCCAGGTTTGCTATTCTGTCACTTAGTCCTTTGTTAACACCACAGTGCGGTCTGGGCGTGTTTCAGGTCAGTCGGGTTATTCTGCCCTCGTTAATGGCTGCACATGATCCTAGCATATGAATGGCTTGTAATTTATTTAATCTCTGTTGAAGTGCATTTAGGTGGTTTAAGTTGCCCACTATTAGAAATAATAATCTAAGATATTTATCTTTTCATAGTTCAGTAAAGTCTTGCAGGGGTTTTTCCTGAAGTTGGTGGAGTGTGGGGTGGAAAGACACACTCTCATTTTCATGGACATGGGGCCAAAGTGCCCTCAGCCCTGTGGGCCTTTAGGAGAGCTTTGGAGCCGCCCCATTCCCAGTCAGACCCAGTGCCACCGGGGTTCCGAGGACACCCTGCATCAGGCTGCAGCTCCGCGTGTGAGAGGGCGTGCTGCCCGCAGTGAGAAGCACCGAGTCTGCCAACGACAGGGCACGCCTAGCAAGGTCTCGGTCGAGAAAGGGGCAAGAGGGAGGGTAAACATGATCAGGATGGATAGCCTGCAATAACTGCTTTTTGATAGGATTACCATGTTTGGCTCAGGTGTGCCTCTACATTCCTTCAGAGCACAAAGAGATGAGCGCTAACGAGAAAAGAAAGGGAGCATAATGACATCGAGTGAGGCATATGTACCCATTTTCTCTCCCGTCTTGATGTGGTGTGTCCCGCTCAGCCTGAGGTGAGGCCCTGACTGCCTCAGTAACCAGGTCAACAGCTCGACTGACTCCAAAAGTTTTATTCAAAGAACCAGAATAGACCCAGGTTTTATCTCGTGGCCAGCTCTAACAGAGGCCAGCACCCAGGAGGCTTACAGTTATGTATTTTTGCTTTATTGTTAATATGACAGAATATACTTAGGACTCTATTTTTCAAAGTGTGATCAGCAGTCCATTATAAGTATTGTTTGAAAGAAGAATTTCATGTGCAAGTAAGTTTGGAAAATATTGGGTTAAAAAAAATCACACGTTTTTATGTTGAAGAACTTCTTGAAGCACTTAATATATCAAAGCATGTGATAAAATCCAAGAAAGTGGCCTAATATTCAACATTTCTTAAACTCTTTTTGGTATGAAAATAGCTTATGATCATGAGATAGATTCTTGAGCTATAGATTTAAAGCACAGTATTTGTGTGTGTGTGTGTGTGTGTGTGTGTGATTACAAAATCCTGATTCTGTTGGTGAGATTTTCTATATTGCAGAGCTAAGAAAGTATTCCAAACTGTTTTTCCTATTATTGTAGTAAGGAGTAACATGTAACTTTAGGAATTCTGGGTATGCTCATATTACAAGGTCCCAGCATCTTCCACAAATATATCATAGAAAGTGACATCAGACATATTCCTTTAAAATGAACACAGTACACACCTACACACAAATGGACAAATGAGAGAATCTTCAGGACAGGCCACGGGAAGGTACTAGTGCTGAATATTATACTATTGATAATGAGCGCGCATCAGAAATCCTAGCCCTTAGTAGGAACACAACAAGTTTTTATTGGATGAAGACATGAGGGCAGATACTATTATTTCCGGAGCCAAACTGCCCGGTGATTCCTCCACTGCTGGTGAGCCGCTTCACCGGGCCAGATTGTTTACCTTATCCACGCTCCCGTTGCCTCACTTAGGAAGTAACAAAACAGAACAGCGTGCGTTGTGAGGATTAAATGAGTTAGTACCTGAGAGAGCCGTGCTTGCTCCGGGCACGCTCCCTCCTCCACCCGTGCACACCTCCACCCGAGCACCCTCCTGCTTCTCCACGCTTCCTGCCTTCTCGTTGTGATGATAGTTGCATACACACCGAAAGAGACAAGGTGGCCAACACTGTTTTAATTTCCCAAGCATGTCTGCAAGTCACTGATTTTAAACAAAGGGATGGTAGTGACGAATGCGGATTGATTACTGAAATCACAGACAAGGTCCAGGAGTCTGCAAAGGCAATCACTGGGACAAACCTAAGGTCGTTGCATGCAATTAGGCTTCCCCACGCTGGCAACAGGCTGCCCAAAGTGGACCTCAGCCGAGTGCTCCCACGTCCCCGGGTCAGTTTCGGCATTTCCCCATCATCGCCACCTGGCACAGGTGCTTGTTTGTGAAGGCGAGGTGTGCCCCTGCATTCTCACCGAGGAAGCCAAACAGGTTCAAGGGCCCTCCCTTGCATGACAACTCAGACAGCAGCTCTCCCGGAACACTGATCTGCGTGGCAGTCCCACCTGGCAGGCTCCGCTCCACAGGAGGCAATGCCCTTCTGAGGCACCCCCAGGGCTGCTCCGTGCCCCGCCAGGCTGTGCGAGTCAACTGGTCCCTAACGCCTACAGGCACCTTCCTAACAGCCGTGGCTGAGAGCATCAGCAGGTACAACAAGGTTTGGAGTGAGAGCAACGCTGAGGGTACCATGGACAGGCCCGTCCCCCACGTGCAGTGGGCAGACAGCCCTCGCTCATCGAGCGGCAGCAGATGCAGGGGTTAAACTCCCGGGCTCTGGCTGGCGTCATGCTGCCTGGGATGAATCCCAGCTCCTCCACTTATTAGCTATGTGACCTTGTGTGTGTTACATAAGCTCTGTACCTCAGTATTCTCATCTGTAAAATGGGAGATAATAATAGCACTTATCTAGTAGGTAAGTTACCGAACTACCTAATAGGATTGGCGTGGGAACAAATGCATGCGTGTACACAGTAAGTGCCCAGCTAATTACATGTCAGTTGCGATGTCCATTCTGCTCTGTAACAACAGCCTCTGACTTCTAAGTTACGAGAACACCTTTATTTCCCCAGAGCAGTGACTAAAAGGCAGCTGAGGTGAACGGGAGGTGCCTCTAAGGACCAGGGTCTCCTGACCGTGTCACTGGCCAAGGACACTTTTCCTACCTACGAGCTCTGTGACCTTAAATGAATCCTTAGCCCCTCGGCGCCTCCATTCTTCTATTTGTCCAACGGGGTCACACGTTTCCTTCTTCAGGGGCCGTGGTGGGATCGCATGTCGTAACTGTGCACCGCCTGGCACAGGCTGGCACACAGGAATGCCCAGGAAGCGTGCCCTTCCCTCCCATCGGCCTCCGGGCGGGGCTGAAAGTCATCCCCTGCTCGCTGTTCTTAAGGTGGACACCCTTTCTTCCCAAATGCCAGGAAGAGGAGGGGAAATGAAAAGTGTCTTTCTAGTGTCTTGTCTCTGGACCTTGACCCACATTTCTCAAAGTGAAGCTGAGCTGAATTGAAACATGGCTCCATTTAACATGCAGCCCCGGTTCCTCAGCTACGGTGTTCGGGAGAACCCCTGGGGACCTGTTGGACAGGCTGGCGGCCGGCTCCCTGCTCAGTCCTGACTCTGTGGTCTGGAGAGAGGCAGAGAGGCAGGAGTTTGCTCACTAAAAGTGAGCACTTGTTATAAATCCGATACAAGCAGCCGAAGGTCAGACAGTGAGAAATGCTGCCCTAATTTCACTCGGAAATGGGGAAAATGGCTCAGGGTGGTGAGCCTCTCCCAAGATCACACAGCTGGCGGGGCCAAGAGGTGCCCGGCCCTGAGCCTGTCCTTAGCATTGCATTCCCTTCTCAAGATCAAAACACAGCATGATTTTTAACACATTTTCCTAGCCTGAGATGATTGTAGGTCGTGGTGGACAGAAAACAGAAGCACCTGGTCACCGGAAGTGCCTTATAAGGACAGGCATACACTACACCAGGTCTTGTCACAACTGCTGCTGAGCTAGACTTTTGTCTTGTGGTGGTCACTTCGTAAGGTGTCCAGGTGTCCAGTCACTGTCTTCACTGGAAACTACTAGTAATACGATGTTGTATGTCAACTATACTTTAATAAAAAAAATTGTGGTTTCTAATATTTACCCATATTGTGCATTTTTAATGCTATCTAATATTCCAAAGAGTAAACAAACCACTGTTATTTCTTAAAAAAAAAAAAAAAAAGAACCAGAAGAAAAATTAAGAAATCCTTGAAGCATCTCCAGCTGTAAACAGCCTCAACAGTGCTGGCAGGTAGCAGACAGCCAACAAGTAATGCTTGAGTGTGTATCCTGCACGCACTTAGCTCTGGTCATGGTTGAATCTGGCCCATATACTACAGCTTCATAATCAAAGTGGACCAGAACTAGTTCCCAATAATTACTATTGATTGTCAATTGATATCTAAAAAGATTAGAGAAAAAATCCAATGGGCTTTTGACTTTTTAAAATATTAGAATGGATGTAAACTTTTCTTCTTCATGGAATCATTCTTTGATAAAAACTGTAATTAGAGTTACTGCAGCATTACTAAATGTTGTTTTTAGAATTTTGGATGTTCAATTTCTCAGTAAATATAGATACATTTCAATACTCACAACTAGTCAAATTATACATCAGATAAGCAGTTTTTGCTTGTTGATTATCTTCTTGGGAAGCAAGGGTTGGCCATCAACAACATCCATTCACTTATTGAGCTAGTCAACAAAAATTCATGGAATGCCCAATTTGTACCAGACTGTGTATATGAGAGCTTGTTTTGGAGTAAACAAAAGTGAAAAATGTTCATCCCCTTTTCAGACTATCTGGGATACTCAAAGTCAGAAAAGAGGCACAATATTTCTTTCAAGGTATTCACGTGTCACCACATACATACACTATGCTGTATGGGCAGCGATATTCACAAAACCAGTGAGAACCACCCAGCGTTTTAAATAACGTACCCATGGGGCTGGATTCTGCGACTATACAGCCATGTTTGCATAGCCACGCAGAGCTTCAGCAACTGTAGAAATCACATTTAAAAAATATATGTTTTTATTGATTTCAGAGAGGAAGTGAGAGGGAGAGAGAGGTAGAAACATCAATGATGAGAGAGAATCATTGATGGACTGCCTCCTGCACGCCCCCTGCTGGGGATCACGTCCACAACCCGGGCCTGTGCCCTGACCTGGAATCGAACCTTAAAACAGCGCAAATCACATTTCTTGCTAACCAGGCATGGAAGAAGATATGTGGCTTTCTCAGTACCTGCGAATAAGAGCGCTCTCTTCCTGCCTGTGTTTCTCTCAGCGAAGGCAGGCCTGTGTGGAGGCGGCGATGCAGGTGCTGGCCGCCTCGCTGGTGGGAACAGTCCTGTGCACAGGAGCCCCTCACGCTCAGATGTGGCGCTGAGCCCTGCATGAGCAGCTCCCAGCATCGGTAACTGACGCCCACCAGCCAGTCACCCCCCTCCATGCGGTCTGCATCTGAGGCTGTTCTCTTACTGCTCACTTTCTCCTGGGCCGTGACGGAGGGCATTCCTTCTAGGAATGCGCTTCAACGAGCACGCACCTTCAGAAACGACCTGAAAGACCTGAAAGCCGCTTCACCAAACAGCTGCGGGGCTTTGTTGCCTTGTCATCTACTGGGTCCTGTAATGTGTCTTGCGTTATTGTCTCTAGTCACCTGCATATTACTTAGATGGAAAATATTCCACTCTAAATTCCTACAACTGAATTAAAAAATGACCCCGGTAACAGCCAGAGGTCATGGTGCCTTACCACATTATGCTGCGTAAAAGTTCTAAATGCTTTCGCAAGTCCCACTTAGGAAGGAGCTCCCAGGGCCTGACATTCACAAGATAAAGCAGAATTTAAAGGAACCTTGCTTTTCATTTCCTCCTCCAGACAACAGAATTTAACACAAAGAACACCACAAATGAAACATCACAGGTTAACTTTGCATCCTATCTTTTTTTCATCAGCAACGGAGCAAACAATTAATCAAGTAGACGATTTCGCTGGACCCTGTGCAGGGAGGGAGTGGGATGATCACGGGGTAATCGGATTTCTCCACATAGAAGGTGATGACCAGCTGCAGTCTTCCTGACTCAGCAGGTGCTGCATTTGCTCTCTGCATGTTCACTTATCAGTCAACCACTGGAGCTCTTAGGAAGCGCAAGTCTCAGGAAAGAGAGGCTGTCACAAAGCCTTTGGTGCCGGGGCATGTTATTTCTCCAGAGTTAGCCAAAAACTCTGCTTTGAATATTTCTGCTTCTGGCCAAGATCGAATAATAGGAATTGAATTTAACCTCTCACCAGAAAAAAACACCCTAAAAACTAGGCAATAAATAATGAAACAACACTAAAAAAAAAGGAAATTTTACCTTTTACAGCAGCATGGATGGATCTGGAGATTTTTATGCTAAGTGAAATAAGCAGCCAGAGGAAGACAAATACCATATGACCTCACTATATGTGGAATCTAGTGAACAAAATAAACTGATGAGTAAAATAGAAACAGAGGCATGGGTACATGGAACAGAATGTCAGAGGGGAGGAGGTTTGTGAGACTGGATGAAAGAGGTTGAAGGGATTAGCCAAAATACATCCTATATAATAAAAAGCTAATATGCAAATCAACCGAACCGCAGAACGACCAGTGGCTGTGACACGCACTGACCACCAGGGGGCAGACGCTCAATGCAGGAGCTGCCCCCGATGGTCAATGTGCTCCCACAGGGGGGCGCCACTCAGCCAGAAGCTGGACTCACAGCTGGCGAGCGCAGTGGCAGTGGCGGGAGCCTCTCCCGCCTCCATAGAAGCGCTAAGGATGTCCAACTGCCAGGAGCGGGCCTAAGCCGCAGGCAGACATCCCCCGAGGGCTCCCAGATTGCAACAGGGTGCAGGCTGGGCTGAGGGATCCCCCCCAAGTGCACGAATTTCATGCACCGGGCCTCTAGTATATACATAACGCATAGACACAGGCAACTGTGTGGGGATAACCAGAGGGAAAGGGGGCTGAGAGGTAGGTGAAGGTGGGAATGGAAAGAGACTTTGCTTGGGGTGATGGGCACATGATACAGTGTGCAGATGATGTTTTATTGAGCTGTACACTCAAAACTTGTATGGTTTTGCGAAATAATGTTGCCCAAATAAATTCAATTAAATAAATAAATAAATAAAATGAACTTCATACTTTGTGCCATATATAAAAATTAACTCAAAATGGATCACAGACCTAAATGTAAAACTGAAAATTCTAAAACTTCTAGAAGAAAACACGGGAAAAAATTCTTGTGACCTTTTGTCAGGCAAGGCTTACTGAGGTACAATATCAAAAGCACAATCCATAAAATGGGCTTCATCCAAACAAAAGCCTTCTAGTCTTTGAATGACATTAAGAGGATGGAAAGCAAACCACGGATTGGGAGGAAATATTTGCAATCCATATAACCAATGAAGTACTTCTATCCAAAAACACATACACTCTGAGAACTCAATACAAGGAAATAAACAACTCAAAGAAATTGGGCAAAATATCAAATCTAAAGAAGATATATTGGTGGTAAGTTAGCACATGAGAGATGCTCAACCTCATACCTTATCAGGAAAATGAAAATTAAAACCACAATGAGATACTACTGAACACTTATTAGAATGGCCAAATAAAAAAGACTGATTATGCCAAGTGTGGAAAAGGATGTGAAGGAGCTAGGACTCTCATACACTGCTGGTGGGAATTTTGGAAACAGTTTGTTATTACCTTTAAAAGTTACACATGTATGTACCATATGATCTAGCCATCCCACTCCTAGGTATTTACCCATGACAAAAGAAAGCATATCTATGCTTACAAAGATTTATACACGAGTGTTCATAGTGGTTTTATTTGTAACAGTCCTCAAACCAATACAATCTAAATGTCCATCAATAGGTGAATGGATTATTTCACAATATGTAAGTCTATCAAATCATCACATCAGATACCTTAAACTTATAATGTTATATGTCAATTATATATCAGTAAAGCTGAAAAAAGGGAAAAATACAGTGAATGGATAAACAATTTAAGGTATAGCCATATAATGGAATATTACTCAGCAATTAAAAGGAATGGACTCTGAAACTTGCAACAACATGAATGGATGTAAAAATAATAATGCCCACTGAAAGAAGACAAAAATACTATCTACTATATGGATGAATTTATATAAAACTCTAAACCATGTAAACTAATCTATTGTGGCTGGATGTATTCACTCTCTTGATTGTGGTAATCATTTCCTGGATATTATGTGAGTCACAATGTTAAAGATTATATAATTAAATATGTAAAGTGAATTATATCTCAACAAAGCTGTTAAAAAAAACACACAAGCAAACAAATAAAACTCTGCTCTTGCACAATTAAAGCTGTATGTGTTCAGTGGGCCACCCTTAATATTTGGGGAGCCTAAGGGAAGAGTACAAATGTAGGTGCCCTAACCACAGCCTTTCCCCCTTTCCTCTCCAGGCCAGGCACCACCCAGCTTCCCTGGCCACCTTCAGATTTAGGGCGATATATATGGGCAGAAGAGGTCCCCCAGCCCTAGAAGTAGGGGAGGCATCTGGGGTCCTGAGCACTGAGACCATAACCTGGGAGGCAGAGCTGGAGTTGGAGGCCTTTAAAGCACTGCTGTAAGGCGATAAGAACTGAGCATATTTAAAACTTATAGCAATGTGACATGGATGCAACATCCAAGCATAGGGTCATTTTTCTAGCAATTCATGTTTATTGAATTTTACAAAAGCAATCTTTCTTCAATGAATTGGATGCATATAAAAAACAATAAAAATAAAAAAAGAGAGATCCTTGAGATCCAAGATGGCAGCAGATTAGGTGGAAGCTACACTCAACTCTTCCCAGGACCAAACTGGAATTAAAATAAAGTATAGAAAAATCATCCTGAATCAACTGAAGACTAACTGGAGAGAAGCCTTATAACCAAGAACTTACAGAAGAAGCCACATCAAGTCTGGTAGGAAGTACATAGGCACAAGAGGGTTGGCCGGGCTCCCACGGGTGGCAGCCAAAGTTTTGGAGGGATATTTCAGATGCAGGAGGTTCCCCTTAAGAAGTGTGGGGTCTAAACCCCAAGATGGGCTCCATAGCCTAGAGCACCAGAACTGGAAAAGCTGCCCAATAGCATTAGTCTATGAAAAGCAGCTGGGTTTCTGTCCACCAGGGAGAGACGGTTAGAGATACAGGTACCTCTTAAAGAGTAAATGCACAAAATTTTGTTCCCAGCCACTCACCTTGGGCTCCAGCAGAGGGAGGGCAAAGTGGACTAGAGCCATGTGAGGAGACCATGGGGTTGATGGCTCTGAGGAGAGAGCTGTAGGGTCAGCCACCAGGATCCCTGTGCTGAGTTATTCTCCCATACTGCATAAGCCATCTTTCTCAGGCAGAGCATTCCTCTCCATGCAGCATCAGCCTGGGGGGAAGCAATAGCTCCACACACTGAAATGCCTCTCACCCCACCCTGTGGAGTTTTAGCCCTGCTGAGGAATACAGTTGAAGGCTCTTTAATTGATTAAGCCTAACAGGAGCCTGCATGTGGAGGCAGATCTCTGGGTTCCTTGAGGCTTTTTCTGACTTGCCCCCAGGCCCAGCAGAGGGAGCCCCAAAGCTGTGGATCACTGATAGCTCCAAACAGGTTGCCCAGGGCCAGTCACAGGCAGCATCTGACATAGGTGTTCGCCAGAGTTCCTCTGCAACAACTCAGAACCATTACTCCCAGTGGTCAGCTTCAGACAACAACAGAGCAGAATCCAGTAAGCTTCATAAGCAGCATATCCACAGGGAAATATTGGCAGGCACCAAACCATACTGATGTGAATTCCGTTTCATGTGATCAGCACCTGCACAGCAGGTTGCATGCTGTGTTGGTGGTTGAACCTCACAGTCAACTAGCCTGAGGGTCAATCCCACACACAAAAAGGCCAATAGCAATCAAGACTCAATTACAACAGGAAGGACTGCATAACATGCACAAGGGACATTCCTATAGCACCCAGCTCAGGTGATCAGGGAGACTGAGTTCTACAGGTCACCTAAATAAAGCCACCCTGCCAAGACTTGGAGTCATAACAGTTCTATCTAATACACAGAAACAAACATAAAGAGGCAGCCAAAATAGGGACACAAAGAATCAGGCCCTAACTGAAAAAACAAAACAAAAAACAAGAAGGTTCTCCAGAAGAAGAGCTAAATGCAATGAAGGCAAGCAATTTATTAGATATAGAATTAAAATAATGATTATAAGGATGCTTGACAACATGAAAAAGGTCATGGAAACTATAAAAAAAAACAGTCAGAAATTAAAAATGAAATATCTGAAATAAAGAATACACTGGAAGGAATAAACAGTAGGTTGGATGAAATGGAGGATCGAATTGGTGATTTGGAATACAAGGTAGAAAAAACACACCCAATCAGAGCAGCAAAAAGAAAAAAGAATTTATAAAAATGAGGAATAGTTTAAGGGCCCTTTGCAACAACATGAAGTGTGGCAACACCTGAATCATAGGGGTACCAGAAGGAGAAGAGAAAGAGCAAGGAATTGGGAACCTATTTGATGAAATAATGACCAAAAACTTCCCTAACCTGGTGAAGGAAAAAGACATAAAGTTCAGGAAGCACAGAGAGTTCCAAATAAGATGGATCCAAACAGGCCCACACCAAGACACATCATAATTAAAATGGTAAAGGTTAAAGACAAAGAGAGAATCTTAAAGCAGCAAGAGAAAAGCAGTTATTTACCTATAAGGGAGCTCCCATAAGACTTTCAGCTGATTTCTCAATAGAAGCATTTCAGCCCAGAAGAGATTGGCATGGAATATTCAAAGTGAGGTAAAGACTGACAACCAAGGCTACTTTACCAAGCAAGGCTATCATTTAAAATTGAAGGGGAAATAAAGAGCTTCCCAGACAAGAAAAGGCTAAAAGAGTTTGTACCACCAAACCAGTATTACAAGAAATATTAAAGGGCATACTTTAAGAAGAAGAAGAAAACAAACAAAGTAACATAGTTAAAAAAATAAAATGGCAATATATGCATACCTATATAGTCACTTTAACTGTATATGGCTTAAATGCTCCAATCAAGAGACATAGGGTAGCTGATAAGAAAACGAGATATATATATATATATATATATATATATATATATATATATATATATATATACACTAGAAGCCCGGTGCACGAAATTCGTGCACGGCAGGGGGTTGTCCCTCAACCCAGCCTGTACCCTCTCCAATCTGGGACTCCTGGAGGGATGTCCAACTGCCCGTTTAGGCCCGATCCTGGTGGGATCGGGCTTAAACGGGCAGTTGGACATCCCTCTCACAATCCAGGACTGCTGGCTCCCAACTGCTTGCCTGCCTGCCTTCCTGATTGCCCCTAACCGCTTCCGTCTGCCAGCCTGATCACCCCCTAACCACTCCGCTGCCAGCCTGGTTGATGCTTAACTGCTCCCCTGCCAGCCTGTTTGCCCCCAACTTCCCTCCTCTGCCAGCCTGGTCACCCCTAACTGCCCTCTCCTGCAGGGTTGATCACCTCCAATTGCCCTCCCTTGCAAGCCTGGTCCCTCTCAACTGCCCTCCCTTGCAGGCCGGGTGCCTCCCAACTGCCCTCTCCTGCTGGACATCTTATAGTGGCCATCTTGTGTCCACATGGGGGCAGGATCTTTGACCACATGGGGGCAGCTATATTGTGTGTTGCAGTGATGATCAATCTGTATATTACTCTTTTATTAGATAAGATAGAGGCCTGGTGCACGGGTGGGGGCCAGCTGGTTTGCCCTGAAGGGTGTCCCGGATCAGGGTGGGGTTCTCTTGGGGCGTGGGGCGGCCTGAGCGAGGGGCCTGTGGTGGTTTGCAGGCTGGCCACACCCCCTGGCAACCTAAGCGGAGGCCCTGGTATCTGGGATTTATTTTCCTTCTACAATTGAAACTTTGTAGCCTGGAGCAGAGCCAAGCCTGCTGTTCCCTCCGGGGCGGTAGCCATCTCTGTGGCAGTTAATTCACCTTCTACAGTTGAAACTTTGTTGCCTTAAGTGGGTGGGCCTGGCCAGGGTGTGCTTTAAAGCTTTGCTTCCCCTGTTGCCGCCAGCAACCCTGGCCTGCTCTCTCAAGCTCCATTCTGTTGCCATTTGTTTGAATTTGTTTACCTTCTATAATTGAAACTTTGTAGCTTGAGTGGAGGCTTAGGCCTGCAACGGCTATGGAAAGCTTGGCTTACTCTGTTACCTGGGAAACCTTGCTCTCTGTGGCTGTAGCCATCTTGGTTTGGGTTAATTTGCATACTCGCCCTGATTGGCTGGTGGGCGTGGCTTGGCTGGTGGGCGTGGCTTATGTAGCGGAGTGATGGTTAATTTGCATATTACCATTTTATTAGAGAAGATGCTGTCTTCAAGAGACCCACCTTAGGACGAAAGATACACACAGGCTAAAAGTAAAGAGATGGAAAAAGGTAATTCATGCAAATGAAAGAAAAGTTGGTGTAGCAATATTATACCTGACAAAATAGACTTTAAAACCAAGGGTATAGTGAGATACAAAGGACAATACATAATGATAAAGAAATACAAGAGCATACAACCCTTATAAACATTTATGCACCCAACATAGAAGCACCTAAATATGAAAGCAAATCTTGATGGACATAAAGGGAGAGACTGAGTAATACAGTCAGAGGAGGTGACTTTTACTCTCCATTGACATCAATGGATAGGTCTTCCAGACAGAAAATCAACAAGGAGAAGGCAGCCTTAAATGATACACTATATCAAATGGATTTGACATCTTCAGAGCATTTTACCCCAAAGCAGCAGAATATACATTATTTTCAAGGGCACATGGAACATTTTCTAGGAGAGACCTAAAAAATGTTTTTTTAAAAATAGTTTCCATGTCCTTTTTCATGATGTCGAGCATTAAAATGTTTTCATGTTAGAAAACAAAACAAGTCTCAATAAATTTAAGAAGAGTAAATTCATATCAAGCATCTTCTCTGACCATAATGCTATGAAACTAGAAATTAATCACACAAAAACAAAACAAAACTGAAAAACACACAAAGACATGGAGGGTAAATAACATGTTACTAAATAATGAATGGATTAACAATGAGATCAAGGAAAAAAAATCAAACGATACCTTGAAATGAATGAAAATTATAACACAACAATCCAACCTCTGCGGGACTAAAGGAAAGCAGTCCTAAGAAGGAAATTCATGACATTACAGGCCTCTCTCAAGAAACAAGAAAAAGCTCAAGTAACCAATCAAACTTCACACTTCAAGGAACTTGAAAAAGAACAGCAAACAAAGCCCAAAGTGAGTAGAAGGAAGTAATAAAGATCAGCGCAGAAATGAACTAAATAGTGTTTTAAAAAAACAATACAAAGATCAGTGAAACCAAGAGCTGGTTCTTTGAAAGGATAAACAAGATTGACAAACCTTTTACCAAACTCATCAACAGAAAAAGCCAGAGGCTCTAAATAAATAACATGAGAAATGAAAGAAGTAACAACCTGACACCAAAGAAATACAAGGGCGTGTAAGAAATTATTATAAACAACTACATTCCAACAAATCGGACAATCTGGATGAAATGGATAAATTCCTAGAAATGTACAATCTTCCAAAACTGAATTAGGAAGAATCAGAGAATCTGAATAGACAGATCATAACTAGTGAAATTGAAACAGTAATCACAGAACTCCCCAAAGCAAAAGCCCTGGACTAGATGGCTTCACAGGTGAATTTTACCAAACATTTAGAGAAGAACTAACATCTATCCTTTTCAAACTCTTCCAAAAAATTCAAGATGAGGGAAGACTCCCAAGCTCATTTTATGAGGCCGGATTATCCTAATTCCAAAACCAGATAAAGACACTACAAAGAAAGAAAATTATAGACCAATATCCCTGATGAACATAGATGCTAAAATCCTCAAAAAAACATTAGCAATTGATCCAGCAATAATTAAAAAGATCATACACCATGATCGAGTGGGATTTATTCTGGGGTGCAAGGTTGGTACAATATCCGCAAATCAATAAACATGATACACCACATCAACAAAATGAAATATAAAAACCACATGGTGCTATCAATAGATGCAGAAAAAGCATTTGATAAAATACAGCATCTATTTATGATAAAAACTCTCAGCCAAGTGGGAGTAGAAGGAATATACCTCAACATAACAAAGGCTATATATAACAAACCCAGGTCAATGGGCAAAACTAAAAGTGTTTCCATTAAGATTGGGAACAAGACAGGATGTCCGCTTTCACCACTCTTATTCAACATAGCATTGGAATTCCTAGCTACTGGAGACAAGAAATAGAAAGAAAAGGTATCCAACTTTGAAAGGAAGAAGTAAAAATGTCATTATTTGCAGATGACATGAGAGAACCCTAAAGGTTCCACCATAAAACTACTAGAACTGATAAATGTATTCAGTAAAGTAGCAGGGTACAAATTAAATATTCAGAATTCAGTTGTATTTTAAAAACATATATTTTTATTGATTTGAGAGAGAAAGGAAGAGGGAGAGAGAGAGATAGAAACATCCATGATGAGAGAGAATCAATTGATTAGCTGCTTCCTGCACACCCCCTACTGGGGATTGAGCCCGCAACCCGGGAATCAATTGAACCGTGATCTCCTGATTCATAAGTCCACGCTCAACCACTGAGCCACACCGGCAGGGCTCTAAACGTGTTTTTTAAACTAAAAAGCAGTTTATGGTGGGTAGTCAGGTCCTAGACTGGTCTCTTCCCTGACAAAGGTCAATCTTTACTTTTAACTGAGCCTGTCTTTCTCTTTTAGCATAATGATCTCCAGGTCCATCCATGCTGTCATTTGAATGTCAAAGCAATTTTTTTTTCTGGACTCCTCAAAGCATAGGCACCATTCTGTGGAGACCACAAATCCCCTCATTGTTACTGAGTTAATTGTTGACTGTTAACTATCCTGCACCCACTTAACCTTTTGCACTCGGATGTTGAGTGTGACTCGACACGGTTAGCATTTGAATAAAGGAATCGAGAAAAAAGCAAGCGAGTGCAAAGGGTTAAAGAAGTAACGTGTCCATCATTTTAGTTTTTATACAGTCCCAGAGGTTTCCCCTCCTTGCTTTCTCCCACTTCCCTAATCTATCACCAATGGATTTCATTTAACCCACTTATGTCTCCTCTTTTGATTGTAATGTATAAAACAAGGTGAAAAACTGTCATTCTCTGGAGCATTATCTCAATCCGATGAGATTCTGCTTCCTGGGATTGTCAACAGTTTGGCTCAAATAAACTCACAAAAATTCTTCAGAGGTTTGAATGTTTCTTATGTTAACAATTAAAATGTCCATACTATCCAAAGCAATCTACAGATTTAACACAAGTCCTATCAAGATACCAATGGTGTTCCAAAAATTTATATGGAACCAAAGAAGACCCTGAATAGCAACAGTGAGCTTGAGAAAGAAGAACAAAGTTGGAGGAATCGTGCTGCTAATATCAAACTGTACTATAAGGCCACAGTAATCAAAACAGCGTGGTAGTGGCATAAAACTGACATTAAGATCAATGGAAAAGGATAGAGAACTCAGAAATCAATCCACACCATTATGGTCAACTAATATTTGACAAAGGAAGTAAATCACACAATGGGCTAAAGATATTAATAGTGTTGGGAAAATTGGACAAATATGTGCAAAAACAATGAAACTAGACCACCTTCTTACACCACACACAAGAATACACTCAAAATGGATTGAAGACTTAAATGTTAGACTCGAGACCACAAAAATTCTGGAAGAAAACATAGGCAGTAAAACCTTGAACATCTCTCATACCAATATTTTTTTCTGATATATCTCCTCAGACAAGGGAAGCAAAAGAAAAAATAATCTAATGGGACTACATCTATACTAATAAAAGGGTAATATGCTAATTAGACCGGATGTCTTCCGGACAAAGCCATGGTGGCAGGGGCCGAGGCAGAGGCAGTTAGGGGTGATCAGGCCAGCAGGAGGGAGCAGTTAGGGGGCAATCAGGCCCGCAGGGGAGGGCAGTTAGGGGGCGATCAGGCCGGCAAGAGAGCAGTTAGGGGGCAATCAGGCCCGCAGGGGAGGGCAGTTAGGGGGCGATCAGGCTGGCAAGAGAGCAGTTAGGGGGCAATCAGGCCAGCAGGCAGAGGTGGTTAGGGGCAATCAAGCAGGCGAGCAGTTAGGAGCCAGTGGTCCCGGATTGCAAGAGGGATCCCTACGGGATCAAGCCTAAACCGGCAGGCAGACAACCCCCGAGGGCTCCTGGATTGGAGAGGGTACAGGCTGGGCTGAGGGATGCCCCCATACACGAATTTCATGCACTGGGCCTCTAGTCTATACTAATAAAAGGGTAATATGCTAATTAGACCGGATAGACCGGACGTCTTCCGGATGTCATTCTGGACTCCTTACTGACAAAGCTGGGGGAGTGGCTGGCCTGCAAACTGCCTGTGGCCCCTCGCCCAGGCTGGCCCCACCCCCAGCGGGGAACCCGACCTTGATCTGGGGCCCCTTTCAGGGAAGGCTAACCGGCCCCCACCCATGCACCAGGCCTCTATCCTATATAATAAAAGGGTAATATGCAAATTGACCCTAACGGCAGAATGACCAGAACGACCACTGGACCAGTCACTATGAGGTGCACTGACCACCTCTTGGACCCTTTCCCTGGCCAGCAGGCTCCGATCGTCTGATGGCCACTCATGGCGGGGGTAGGGCCAGCAAGCGGGCGGGAACAGCCGACCTCTCGGTCCCTTCCCCCAGCTGTCAGGCACAGATCACCCGATGGCGAATGGGGAGCCAGGGGTGGGTGGCGGCAGGGGGCAGGGCCGGCTGTGGGCAGGTGGGGAAGATGGCCCTGATTGCAGGCCAGGCCTAGGGACCATGCTGTGTAGGAATTTCATGCGCCAGGCCTCTAGTTCAACTATAAAGTTTTTGCACAGTAAAGGAAACCATCAACAAAATGGAAAGACAACCTGCTGTATAGGAGAACATATTTGCCAATGATACATGTGATAAAGGGTTAATATCCAAAATTTATAAAGTACTTATAAAACTCAACACCAAAAACCCCCAAACAATCCAATTAAAAAATAGGCAAAGGACTTGAATAGTCTCTAAAGAGGACATACAGATGGCCAATGGACACATGAAAAGATGCTCAACGTCACTATCATCAGAGAGAGATGCGAATTAAAACCATAATGAGGTACCACCTCACACCTGTCAGAATGGCTACCATCAATAAACCAACAAACAGGTGTTGGTGAGGATGTGGGGAAAGGGGACCCCTGTGCATGCCGACTGGTGCAGCCACTGTGGAAGCAGTATGGAGTTTCCTCAAAAAATTAAGAATGGAGCAGCCTTATGACTCAGCAATTCCACCTTTGGGCATATATCCAAAGAAAACTGGAACACTAATTGGAAAGAATATATGCACCCCTGCGATCACTGCGGCGTTATTCACAGGAGCCACGTTGTGGAAACAGCCCAGGTGCCCATAAAGAGAGGAAAAAGCTGCTTCACCGCAGTAACCGAGACACTGCTCTTTGTGTGTGCTGGCTTATTTACCAGAAATTAGCTTCATTTCCCCGTTTTAGATTTATTTCATTTTCCCATCACCTTTATCCCCTCTATGCCGTCTTCCACCTCTACCATCTCCATCCATCCCCGAAATCACCACATGAGTTCTTTCTCTTTTCTCTTTTTTACTCAACCCCTGCCCCTCCCAGCCCCCTACCCCCGAGCTGTCTCTCTGTGAGTCTGTCTCTGTTTGGCTCGTTAGTTCAGTTTGTTGATTAGATCCCACACACGAGTGAAATCACGTGGCACCTGTCTTTCTCCGACTGGCTCATGCCACTTGGCATAGTGCTCTCCAGGCCCCTCCATGCTGTCCCAAGGGAAACAGTTCCTTCCTTTTTATGGCCGAGTAGTTTTCCACAGACTGAGCCGCTGCTTCCAGAGCCTGGCTCTGAGCGGAGGCCCCGCACAGCCCCGGGGTGGACTGAGGCTAAAGGTGGGACACTATGTTAGAAGAGCCTTCGGCCTGACTCGGGGAGGCTGCAGGCACCGTCGGGGGTGCCTCTGTCCTCGCCGCGGGCAGCAGGTGCACGGGGGCAGCTGACGGCGCGAACCGTCCTCAGCAGGCGGCTGGCTTCCCCGCCCAGATGTCAGAGGAGCTGCCATTGTGGGGGGGGGGGGGGTGAGGAAGGAAGACCCGCGGAGAGACTGTGGCCTCTTCATCTGAGCGGAGCCACCGCCTTACCTGGTGCACACAGGACTTCGCGTTCAGGAAGAACAGCTCCACGGTGGTCCTGTCCTTCAGGAACGAAATGCTCTCGATGTAAAACCTGGAAAACAGCACCACGTTTGCTTCTTCAGATTTCTTCCCTCTCCCAGCATCGTTTCACCCCCTCCTTTCATCCCCCCGTCAGAGAGGATTCTGAGAAACCAAGGGACGCTCATGCTGCCCCCGCCTGTCAAAGAAGCTGCAGTCGGCGTGCGTGGGGGTGAGTGTGTGCGTGGGGGTGAGTGTGTGCGTGGGGGTGAGTGTGTGCGTGTGGGTGAGTGTGTGCGTGGGGGTGAGTGTGTGCGTGGGGGTGAGTGTGTGCGTGGGGTGAGTGTGTGCGTGGGGGTGAGTGTGTGCGTGGGGGTGAGTGTGTGCGTGTGGTGAGTGTGTGCGTGGGGGTGAGTGTGTGCGTGGGGTGAGTGTGTGCGTGGGGGTGAGTGTGTGCGCGTGGGGTGAGTGTGTGCACGTGGGGTGAGTGTGCGCGTGGGGGTGAGTGTGTGCGTGGGGGTGAGTGTGTGCACGTGGGGTGAGTGTGCGCATGGGGGTGAGTGTGCGCGTGGGGTGAGTGTGTGCGTGGGGTGAGTGCACGTGGGGTGAGTGTGCGCGTGGGGTGAGTGTGCGCGTGGGGGTGAGTGTGCGCGTGGGGTGAGTGTGCACGTGGGGTGAGTGTGCGCGTGGGGTGAGTGTGCGCGTGGGGTGTGTGTGCGCGTGGGGTGAGTGTGTGCGTGGGGGTGAGTGTATGCGTGGGGGTGAGTGTGTGTGCGTGGGGGTGAGTGTGTGCGTGGGGGTGGGTGTGTGCGTGGGGGTGGGTGTGTGCGTGGGGGTGAGTGTGTGCGTGGGGGTGGGTGTGTGCACACGTGCAGATCCCCTGGCTCAGCTGCCTGCTGTCGGAGAGGAGCTACAGGGACTCCACTGCGGCCTCAATGGCAAACCCCGCTGCACACGCGCTCGGTTCTTTGACACTCGTTTGGGGGCTCGGAATCCCTGGGGCAGCTTCAAATCGGGCCCGTGAGGGCTGAGGGCTGAGGGCTGAGGGCTGAGGGCTGAGGGCTGAGGGCTGAGGGCTGGGGGCTGAGGGCTGAGGGCTGAGGGCTGAGGGCAGAGGGCTGGGGGCTGGGGGCTGAGGGCTGGGGGCTGAGGACAGAGGGCTGGGGGCTGGGGGCTGAGGACAGAGGGCAGAGGGCTGGGGGCTGAGGGCTGAGGGCAGAGGGCTGAGGGCTGGGGGCTGAGGGCAGAGGGCAGAGGGCAGAGGGCAGAGGGCTGAGGGCAGAGGGCAGAGGGCTGAGGGCTGGGGGCTGAGGGCTGGGGGCTGGGGGCAGAGGGCTGGGGGCTGAGGGCTGAGTGCTGCGGGCAGAGGGCTGAGGGCTGGGGGCAGAGGGCAGAGGGCAGAGGGCTGAGGGCAGAGGGCTGGGGGCTGGGGGCTGGGGGCTGGGGGCTGGGGGCTGGGGGCAGAGGGCTGGGGGCTGGGGGCTGGGGGCAGAGGGCTGGGGGCTGGGGGCAGAGGGCTGAGGGCTGGGGGCTGAGGGCTGAGGGCTGAGGGCTGAGGGCTGAGGGCTGAGGGCTGGGGGCAGAGGGCAGAGGGCAGAGGGCTGAGGGCAGAGGGCTGGGGGCTGGGGGCTGGGGGCTGGGGGCTGGGGGCTGGGGGCAGAGGGCTGGGGGCTGGGGGCTGGGGGCAGAGGGCTGGGGGCTGGGGGCTGAGTGCTGCGGGCAGAGGGCTGCGGGCAGAGCGGGCCGAGTGAGCCAGTAGCTGAACCTGGAGGCCTGCGGCCTCAGACACCTGCCCCGCTGCCCACCCACAAGCAGCAGGAGTTCAGCAACACCCTCCTCCCCCATCTCCCGTCCCCCTTCCGGGGCCGGCCTTTCCCTTGGCTGGAAGCCAAACTCTCAGCAGACCTTAACCTTGGCCTTTCTACAGCAAATCGGCGCACTGGGCCCCGCCGCCCCGCCCGCTTCCTGGGCCTCTGCTGGGTGGGCCGTGTGGCCGCAGGTCCCGGGAGGCGGGCTGAGAGTCCCTGGGGAGGGGGGGCTCCTCCACAATTTCTGTTTTCCGAATGCAGACAGTGCTGCTGGCGGGAGGGCCCAAGGCCGAGGCGCAGTGTTGGCCCCGCTGAGCCTCGCAGGGACCTGCTCCGCCCCGCACCTCCCAGCTGGGCCGCCCGAGAGAGAACTTGCTCTCATGGAGGGGGGTCAAGATAAAGTCGCTGCAGGTTCACGCCCGGCCTCGGGCACCCCCGCCCCACTCCCCACCCTTCAACAATGCAAACATGTAGAAAGAAATCAGAAGGCCACGGGAGACTCTGCCACGGAGATGGTAAAGTCATTTGAAAAATTCCACCTCTAATGTTAGGTCATCAAGAGAAGTTCCAAAAGCCTGCTCCCCAGCGAGGCCCTGGTGGGAGGCCCTGGTGGGAGGCCGGGCACACCGACCTACTGACCTGCCCAACCGCCTCTCAGCGGGGTCAGAGGGCAGAGGGTCAGAGGGCGGAGGGGAGGGACCCCGCACCGCCTCTCAGCCGGGTCAGAGGGCAAGGGGAGGCCAGAGGCGGGTCAGAGCAGGAGGCCAGTGCCCCCCACTCAGCTCCCTGCAGCCCCGTGGAGGCTTCCTGCTTCCTCAGCCTGATGCCCTGCCATCCCTTCCGCTGAGAAACCCGCACCCGCAGCGGCGGCCACGTGCCCGCAGCCTCCCCCACCCCCCCCCCCCCGGTGGCAGGTGCCCCCACTTCACAGACGTGTAAACTGAGTTTTAGAGCCGCGCCTACTGGCAGGGCGAGGTCTCGCTTTGGGGCCCTGGGACTCCGTAGACCCTCCTCCTGGTGGTCCCCTCGGCCAGCCCCCAGCAGCGGGCTCCCCCCTTAGAGAGAGGCCAGACGCCCCAGCGCCCACCCCACAGTGGCTCTCACTGCGCAGACGGACCCAGAACCGGGGGGACATCAGGTGAGAGACCTGGAAGAGGCCCATGAAAGGCCGACAGGGGGACTCAGGCGAAGGCGCCCAGACCCAGCCGTCCCTGCCCTCTCAGGTCAGACCGGGCACCCGGCTCCCTCTGCTGAAAGCGGGTAATTCTTTTTGCCTTTCACTTTTAATCACTTCACTATATAGCTCTAGCAAAGAAGGCTGGTGTTAAGAGCATAACCTCAATGAATTTTCATACTAACAAAGTTCATAATACATTCTTAATATTTAAAATCCAGTCATTCAGATTTTTTCCTTGTTTCCAAAGCTTTTTTGGTGAATTTGTGATTTATGTTTTAAATAAATAAAGCCGGTTACAGCAAGAGTCACATGCACAAGGCTAGATCCCGCCGGATTCCTATCTTCTCGCGGCCTTGCCGGCTCAGTTTTCCTTCAGTTCTCTTAGCCACAGTGGGTTCCTGTTCCTGGCAACCAGACTCTGGCTGCATAGCGGCCTTCCTGGTGCCAGGGACAGCACCTGTAAAGGACTCTGCATGCATCATTTCCTTCAATGCCCAGGACAGCCAGAGGCTGCAGGTGGCACATTGCAAACCCATTTTACAGATGAGAAAACTGACATGTTGAGCATCTTCTCCAAGCCATGTAGGTGGAGCCATGATTCCAACCAAGGCCTCGCAGACTTCCAAGTCCATATTCCAAACAAGTATGACACGCGCGTTCCCAGCAGCAGGACAGTGAGTGGAACATGGACACAGTGAAGGGGGCCCAGGGAGGGATGCCATGACCAGCTTCTGGCTCGAGAGGGAGAGGCTGCCCATCTGAAATGCGGAGGAGTGCGCGTTGCAGGACAGCTGAGCCGAGCGTTAAAGAATGCATGAGCTCACAGGTAACCGGGAGGAGGGGCCCAGGGGAGGCCATGTTAGCCAGGCCGTCCTGCGCGTCTGTGAGGATTTAAGGAACCATGGCAGGGAGCTGGGCGGCTGAGCCCGAATCCACCGCGGCTTAGCCACTCTGAACACACATCTCTGTGCTGGAACCTGGGCCCACCGTGTCCCTGAGGCCCAGGCCCCGGCTGCCGTGGTTCTGGCGAACAGGCCCCCACCCCGTTTCCCAAGCTTTCTGGCGCTGCGCCTGCTGCTGTCCACCTTTCTGCGGCATCCGGTTACCTGCTCCCTGAATGCTCAACCCCCCTCTCCCTCAAGGGGACCATGGTCATGACCTCGCATTTCTGGCCGGTCCTCTGGGAGAACACTCCCCAGGGCACCCATCCACGCCCACCAGGGGCTGGGAACGAGCTCTGGGGCCTCTTCGCCGAGGGAACGGGCGTCCCACACAGGAGTGAAGCCTTGTTCCCGCCGTTTGGCAGGATTCTGTTTCCGCCCCACGGGCCGTGGGCTCCCACGGGGCTCTGTGCCGGGAAGCCCGGGTGAATTTCAGTCTCAGCACACCCAGGCTTCTGGCCGGGATGGGAACGTGTTCTGGAGACAAGTCGCATGCAGCGGAACAAGGGTCATTTCTTGAGAAGAGCCTGTGCTTGGGGAGGTTCTGTCTCTGCTTGTCATGCTCCTCCATTAGCACGCGCCCCCTTTTCTGATGGGACAGGTGCTCACCTAACCACTCCTCAGTGATAACAGAGCACCCACCTCTGTGGCGTGGCAGCGATGCGTGGAGGGGAGGCAGACCCGCTAGCCAGAGGACAACACCTGCGTGGCACGGCCGCACCCTGGTCATTGGCACGGCGGCCCACTCCGGTCTGACACGTGGGGGCCGACATTTCCGTCAGGGTCAGTCAGCACCATGGACGTGAGGAGACACTGATTTGAACCCCTGCCCCAGCCCTGATGGGCCTCAGGCCTGGGCCAGCAGCTTGGCCTCTCAGGGCCTCGCCTTCCTCACCAGCTCCCGCAGGAGGACAGCCGTCCGGTGTCCACAGCGATGCCGCCGTGTGGCCGAGGCGGGAGCTGGAGATGAGCTTGCTGCATTCTCTCTCCCGAGGGACTGGAACAGAGGGGTGGGCTTAGCTGGGAATTTCTTTAAAACGTTATAAAAACAAGAATGGAAATTTCCTAAGCTCTTTTTTTCAAGGAAGCAAAATGCTACGGAAGTACCCATATAACACAGACCAGGAAAAAAGTGCGAAACACCGCGTTTCTGACCAGTTACGCTGTTCCTTCCCCATGAGCGTATTTTCTTTGTGTGCCAGGCTTCGCCACGTCTGAGTGGCATCTCAGACAGGAGGTGAACTGGCATTCTGAACCATGTTGAGTTTGCGACCAGCATCCATGAGGGTGAAATGAAACGCCTCATTCCGGGTGTCGTTCAGTCCCTGCGGGTACTCGCAGCCCCCCACCCCCCCCCCCCACCCCCGCGGCCGCCCGCGCAGGTGGGTTTCGGTGAGACCCTGACCCACCGGGCGCAGGGAGGCCTCGGCCATGGCTGGTGAAGGCCTGCAGCGGCCTCCGTCCCTGATGCTGCCGAGAGCGGAGTAATGGAGCCTGTGCCGCTGTCTCCGGGCTGCTAAGCGGCGCTGGTGGGATCCCACCGGTTTTCTTTCATCCTTGGGAGGAGCACAGCCTCGGGATCCCTGCCAGAAACTTCCCCGCGTCCGCGTTTCCAGGCACAGCCAGGAGAAGGGCCTCCGGGGGCAGGCCTGCCCTGCTCCTGCTCACAGGGACCCTGCGGGCGCCGGGAAGGGCTGCAGGCCCCAGGGAGGCGCCCGGCTGTGACCTGCCCCGGAGGAGGGGGCCCCGGTGAAGGGTCAGGGTCACAGGTGATTCCAAGCGCTTGCTCCTTCCCTTCCAAAGGCAAACCAGCCTGCTCCTGGGTGCAGAGGGAGGCAGGGAGGGGCAGGAAGGAGAGGAAGCTGGAGGGGGAGGGAAGGGCGGGCCGGCGAGTGAAGGTGAACAATGAGTCCCCCACCCCCAGTGCAAGGTGAATGGGTCAGCCCCACGCCAGACAGTCCTGACACCCCAAGTGGGTCCCCTTACGGATGTTTCACCCACTGACCGTGTGGGGGAGGCGGTCTCGGTTATTATACCCTAAACAAAGTAGCGTTTACTGAGGTCCCCTTACATGCCAACCCTAAGCCCGACCCCCAGGCCCACCCCGACCCCCCGGCCCACCACCAGCGCCAGCCCCAGGAAACAGGCCACGGGGCCGAGAGCCCCACAGGGAGGAAGGGCCGGGCCGGGGCTGGCTTGGTCTCCCCGCTGGGTGGGGCACGTGGCCACACTGTGTGACTCTCTGTCCTGCTTGGGAGGGTGCTCCGGGCCTCCGGGGTGGAGGACGGGATGCTGCGAAAGTCTTGGCCCAGGTGGTTCTGCAGGGACGCCAGCCGGCCGGGAGGTCAGCTGTTGCTGTCCACAAACCCTGTGCTGAAGACCAGGCGCTCCCTCCTGCGCAGGGCTTTTTCCTGCTTCCGAACCCCAATTCTTTCCTTCGCTCTTCTGATGTCACCCTGAGGACAGGAGACAGGGGACGGCGATGCCGCCATCGATGCCTGATGGGGAGCTCACTGGACAATACAGTCCTGGGAGAATCTGGAGTCAGGATTGAGCTCGAGTTCTGAAGGCCTCGTTGTCTTTCTGGAACTCTCCTAAGAGTGAGGAGTTTGGGTCCTCGAAGACGGAGGCTGCTAACTAACGGGAAGTGCCCCTAAGGCGGGTCGATAGGCAGCTGACACGCTTGGGGCTCGGGCGACCCCCCTGCAGGGGGCGTGGTGGGCGGCAGCTCTGGCTGACCACAGGCCCCGGCCAGCCTCTGCGGAGCCTGCAGCGGGACTGGCTAATTTCTCTGGGTTTAGTCACATTCCTTCACGACGGGCAGCTTTTCCTGTCCTCTTCTTCCTGCAGATGACCTCTCCGGATCGCTTTCAAATCCTCCTGCTGTCCCGTCACACACTTTAACGTCTCTTCCTCTGTCACTCCTCACACCGGCATGAAAAATGGCTCAAGTAGTGTGTTCATGGTAGGAAAAACAGATAGACAAGCAAAGGGAACGGGAAGCCGTTCCCACCACCCTCCTAGCCCGAGACTGGCACTGCTAACATCGCCCCTCTCCGTCCGGCTCCGTGAGTGCAGTCCTGCGTGCAAGGTGCTGGTTCTGCTCCGCTTCCCTGGGGCACTGGGAGCGCCTTCCGTATTCTCCAGGGTCTTCATCTGTTGGATTGTATTCCATGTATTTGTTCTCTTAAAAAATTAGGCTGCCCTAGCCGGTTTGGCTCAGTGGATAGAGCATCTGTTCGCAGGCTGAAGGGTCCCGGGTTCCATTCCAGTCAAGAGCCCTGGCCGGGGCATGCGCAGGAGGCAACCAATCAGTGTGTCTCTCTCACAGCGGTGTCTCTTTCTCTGTCTCGCCACCCCCCCCCCCCCCCTGCCCCCTTCCACTCTAAAAACCAATGGGAAATACCCTTGGGTGAGGCTTGACAAAAGAAACTTTAGGCCAGATGATGGGGACCCACAGGCTTGGTCACGATGCCTCCTTGGGTTAAACTCTTCCTAGAAGGCCTGATGTTCCAGAACCAGGCGGGGGGCGCTGAAAAGGCTCCCAACCATCCTTCAAAGACGCTGTGCGCAGCTCCTTTGACAGAAAGATAGCTCCCCGCCCCCCTCCCCCCAGAGCTCCCACTAACTGGGACGTCTCAGGCCACAGTGGTCTCTGATTAGGGCACCTCTGTAGCCCGAGGGCGGGCCAAGGTGGCTCGGAAAGAGAAGGGAAGAGGGCGGAGAGAGGAAAGACCAGAAAGAGGAACAAACAGCAGGACGTACTCAGAAGAATGGGGTGGAGGATGCCCAGCTTTTGGCTTTGTGTGCGGCTGGGTGGTACCAACCCAAGCTACCTCCGCTTGCCCTCCCCGGGTGGGTGGCAGGAGCGGGGTGGGGGGTGGGGAGCTTTCCCCATGAGGTCACGCCAAGTCCCTAGTCTCCTATTTAAATGCTTGCTCACTCAGTGCCAAGCTTTTCAAACGCTCACATCTGGGCTGCATTACCAGAGAGGCCCATGTGTTTGGGAAGCTGATTTACAGCAGCAGATAGCAGGCCTGCTGGAGAAGTCCCCCCCGCGCCCGGGATGGGGACTCAGGCAGTAGAGACTTGGTACATGAATGGTGGGCGTTATGACGGTCTCCTGCGGGTATTGAGCACACGCCGCTGAGACCGTGTAACTGAAGAGGAGACGGTGGTTTAGTAAAGGGGGAACGAGTGCCCATCTTAACTGTTTCTTTCCCCCACGCAGAAGCAGCGCGTGTTTCTGAGCCGCTCCCTGCACCCTGGGCTGGCAGCCCGGTCAGACCTCCCACGTCTGCAGGACCCCAGTGCTTAGCTCAGGAATCCCTGAGACAGCAGTTAGCCAGGGCCTGGTCCCGGGTTAATGCTGCATTTCAGTAGAGAGGAAAGTTCTGGAGAGCAAGTCTGTAGGGTAGTTTCCCTTTTCACAGATGCTACAATGAAAGAAAGTGCTATTTTATCACATTTGCATAATACTTTGCAAAAGCATTTGGTATCTCCGGATCTCTCTTTACTTCTCACAACCGACCTGCCCCAGACCATGTTCACCACCTGCAGGCACTGCCCCAGAATCTGGGCCAAGGACGTGGTGGGTCTGGGCCTTGGGGTGGAGGGTGTGACTGAGTCTTGGAATCGCTTCCAGGAGGATTCCGGTGTGCCCCGCCCTTGCAGGAGCTCTGAAATGCAAGGCACTTTCCATCTAATCTCTTACTAACGTGAGCAATGGTTCACGCTGAAAATGCCAGAGCTTGCGGAACCCCTCCTCCCCGTTGGCATTGATGTGTCCAGTCTCCTTGCGCATCAGCCACTCGGTGGCCAGGTCAGTGCGCGCACGGGGCTGGCTGACGGGAGAGGCCGTGACCTTACTCTCACCAGGGCCTCCCGTTTCCAGAGGCTGCACCAGAGCCAAACCCTGCTGTGGGTCCGTCCTTCGGCGAATGTTTGGTAAACACAGGCACCGAGAGGGACGGTGCTGTTCCCACGGGGGTGTGCGTATCCCCAGCAATTACTCTCCAAAGAGGAGGCCGAGGCCTCGAAGGCAGCAACTTCACTGGGTGACAGCCACCTAGTTGGTAAGACCTCCTAGAACTTTGTTCCCCTTGACCTGGGTCAGCTCTATTAACTGGCGTGTGTTTTGCTTGATCATTTCTTTAATTAAATTGAAGTAGCAATAAGTACTTAATTGGAATAATAAGTAAGACTATTATGACCTCACTGTTCTGTTGGGAGGAAGCATTGGGTGAGTCATTAAAGACTTGATAAGGATGGTAAGCAGGGAGTAGTTGGGGAAAGTCTTGCCCAGCGACTGTGGGCGCCTGGAGATAACACGAAGGAAGCGCTGAGCTCCGGCAGCTCAGGAACCCGCTCCCCAAAGATAGGGCGGCTGTATGAATGAGGCACGAAGGGGAGACGGGTTCCCCCCCTGGTATTTTGAGACCAAAACCAGACCAAGAATTAGCTGTCAAAGAGCTAGAACACAAGCCCGTACCAGAGGTGTGGCACTTGCTGCGTTCTCTGAAGATGAGGGCAGATGACCTCCGTGAGCTGGAGTGGGGGGAAGGGGGGCCTGCAGCTGAGCCGGGGGGCCTGCAGCTGAGCCGGGGGGCCTGCAGCTGAGCTGGGGGGCCTGCAGCTGAGTCGGGGGGGGGCCTGCAGCTGAGTCGGGGGGCCTGCAGCTGAGGCGGGGGGCCTGCAGCTGAGTTGGGGGGCCTGTAGCCGCAGCGCTCACTCGGCTGGGAGCTCAGTTATGGAAGATCAACAGGTTTATACCCAATGAAAGATCCCCAAGTAAAAATGAAGTCACCAACAGCTGTCACCCTTACTTTTCTCTAAGAAGGGGAGAGAACTGGGGGTCGGGGTAAAGGTATAAGCCTGCAAAGGGGCAGGGGAGTAATTTTTACTTTTCCCTTGGTGCTTTCATGTAGTTTGAAATGTTTACCAGGATAATATAATTCTTTGTAAAAACCTGATATACGTTGAGCCATTTTCCCTACATAATGCAGATTAAAATGTCTCTGGCCCCTGCTTAATTGCTAATCTGCATCCCCCGTTGCTTGCTGGCTTGTTTGTCTTTTTCTCCATTTCCATGGACAGAAGCACTCACGTCACTCTCCTTCCAAGAAAAGCCCATGTTTTCCTTTAGAATTGCTGTGCACTGCTCCATGCCAGCGACGCTCCTGGCCAGACCTCCAGCGTGCTGCCCCTTCCGGCGGGGAGGGGTAAAAAGGAAAAAATTCTAAAACAGACTTCAGAGTGGAAAGTAAGAAACAGATTGGGAATTGTCAACACTTTGTTTACTGACTAAAGAGTAGGTACCATCTACAATCACCATCAATTCATATATGAAAAGATCCTTAAAAAAAGGGAGGACATATTATTACCACACTTTTGGATTTCATGGAATACATTGAAGTTGAAGAAAAAAGTGTGGAAATCAATGAAATTTTGCCAGGTAATCCTACCTAATAAAATAGTAATATGCAAATTGACCACACCTTCGCTACGCCCGAGCCACTCCCACCAGCCAAAGCCACGCCCACCAACCAATCAGGGTGAGTATGCAAATTACCCAACAAAGATGGCGGTTAATTTGCATACGCCGAGGGAGGGAGGAATGAAGACTGAAGACAACTTAGAAGGAAGAGGAAGGAAAAGCGGAAAGCAAGGTGGCTGCCAGAGGGAAAGCCCGGGCGGGGCGGAGCGGGGCAGAGTGCGGCGGGTGGCAGCGGCGCACGGGTGCAGGCGCAGCGGCCACAATGGCAGCGGCGGTGGCAGCGGCAGCACACTCCGCCGCAGCGGCCGCTTGCAGGATTCTTCCTGCAAATGGGCTACTAGTCCTATATAATAAAAGGCAATATGCAAATAGACCGAATGGTGGAATGATCAGTTGCTATGACGCACACTGACCACCAGGGAGCAGACGCTCAACGCAGAAGCTGCCCCCTGATGGTCAGTGCGCTCCCACAGGGGGAGCGCCACTCAGCCAGAAGCCCTGAGCCGGGCTCACTGCTGGCGAGCGCAGCTTTGGTGGCAGGAGCCTCTCCCGCCTCCACGGCAGCGCTAAGGATGTCCAACTGCCGGCTTAGGCCCGCTCCCCGGAGAGCAGGCCTAAGCCGGCAGTTGGACATCCCCCGACTGTGAGAGGGTGCAGGCCGGGCTGAGGGACCCCTCCCCCGCCCCCGTGCACGATTTTTGTGCACCGGGCCTCTAGTCATAGTATAAACCCCCACAGGAAGAGTAAGGAGCTTCCACTACCATGTCATAAAACAAAACGTATTTCAAGATCCAAAAAAGAACATGAGCTCAGACTAAAAGAACATCTTTCAGGTTGGTATAGACTTATGAAAACATATTTAGATTTATGGTAAATCTACTGTCTTAGCTTGTTTTATCATGTTTGGTTTCAGACCAGAAAAATAAAATTTATCATCAAATTCAGGAAAGTGGGGAGAGGGGCTTTCAGCAAAATTAATAATGTTTTATTTCTTAAGCTAGGTGCAGAGCAAGGGTGCGACTGTTCATAGCATTTGATTTATTTTAGAGTGTGAATAATTAAAAATATATTTATTGATTTTTTTTTTTATAGAGAGTGGAGGTTGGGGTGGGGGGAGAGAGAGAGACAGGTGGGGAGGGAGAGAGAGAGAGGGACATCGACTTGTTCCATTTATTTATGCCTTCTTTGGTTGATTCTTGTATGTGCCCTGACCGGGGATCAAACCAAACACCTTGGTGTATTGGGGTGACACTCTAACCAACTGAACTACCCAGCCAGGGTGATGTGAATAACTAATGTGAAAAAATACTGCCTCCTGGGCTGGTTTTAGGAAGTCATTGACTTAGTGAATGCACCCACTTCAGGAAGAAATAACGGAGCCCCACCCGTGACTGCGCGACGTGCCCACACCGAGCGGACAGGCCAGGGCGCGGCGTCCCCAGCAGTCGCCGGCCTGCAAGCTCAGTTGAAGTTTCCCCGCTGTTAAGACCATTCTCTCAGTGAGCACTGGTTTGCATTTTGTCTTCTGTTCAAATTAAAGGCGTGACATTATATACATTCAATTATTTCCACAGTCTCTAGAAAACACTTACACAGAAATGTAATAATAAATGTTTGTCATATTTCAAATATAAAAAGTCCTAAAGTACGTTAAATCAGAAACAGGTTTAGGGATTAAAATGCACCACCTATGTTTTTCTAGCTTTAAATTGATCCAAGGGGCTTCAAGTAGTAAAGGGAGGTGATTCTATCCTTCATTTTCAAAGAAAACTGTCCTACCCAGCACTTAGGGTAACGTGGCCCCAGACGAGTAATGTTTCATACAGTCCTGTTTCGGTAGATGCTTTTTAATTCTCGGTCTCTGGTTACCAGCATTTGTTCTGTTTTTGACGGGAGGTGGAGTGCCAGGTGAGTCTGTGGATACATACCTCACTGCAAAGTGCAAAATGGCTGGGCCTGGTTTCTTGGGCAAATCATGGTCAAGAACCCGGTGATCTAACTGCAGCCAGTTCTGCTGACCTCTGTAGAGCAAGGCAAAGACAAAGGGGTAAACAGGAAACCAGAGCAAGGCTCGGGAACCCACTGCGCTGGCAAAGCCGTGGAGAAGCCGCCGCTCCCAGACGCTGACGGCAGGTATCTCCCCTGGTGCACCCAGCAGTGAGGGCGTTTCAGCAATTCCCCCCAAAGGAGAGAAGCACCTCCCTGAGTCAGCATCTCCACTCCCAGGAGCTTGTGCAGGTGAGCTTGCACGTGTGGAACACGTCTGTACATACAGTCACTGCCTATAGCGTCGTTTGTAACAGTGACAAGTGGAACACGGTCTGCATATACAGTCACTCCTGGAGTGTTGTTTGTAACAGTGACCAGTGGAACACGGTCTGCACATACAGTCACTCCCTGAGCGTTGTTTGTAACAGTGACCAGTGGAACACGGTCTGCATGTACAGTCACTCCTGTAGTGTTGTTTGTAACAGTGACCAGTGGAACACGGTCTGCACATACAGTCACTCCCTGTAGTGTTGTTTGTAACAGTGACCAGTGGAACACGGTCTGCATGTACAGTCACTCCCTGTAGTGTTGTTTGTAACAGTGACCAGTGGAACATGGTCTGCACATACAGTCACTCCCTGAGCGTTGTTTGTAACAGTGACCAGTGGAACACGGTCTGCATGTACAGTCACTCCTGGAGTGTTGTTTGTAACAGTGACCAGTGGAACACGGTCTGCACATACAGTCACTCCCTGAGCGTTGTTTGTAACAGTGACCAGTGGAACACGGTCTGCATGTACAGTCACTCCTGTAGTGTTGTTTGTAACAGTGACCAGTGGAACACGGTCTGCACATACAGTCACTCCCTGTAGTGTTGTTTGTAACAGTGACCAGTGGAACACGGTCTGCATGTACAGTCACTCCCTGTAGTGTTGTTTGTAACAGTGACCAGTGGAACATGGTCTGCACATACAGTCACTCCCTGAGCATTGTTTGTAACAGTGACAAGTGGAACACGGTCTGCACATACAGTCACTCCCTGAGCGTTGTTTGTAACAGTGACCAGTGGAACACGGTCTGCACATACAGTCACTCCCTGTAGTGTTGTTTGTAACAGTGACCAGTGGAACACGGTCTGCACATACGGTAACTCACTATAGCGTTGTTTGTAACAGTGACCAGTGGAACACTGTCTGCACATACAGTCACTCCCTGAGCGTTGTTTGTAACAGTGACCAGTGGAACACGGTCTGCACATACAGTCACTCCCTGTAGTGTTGTTTGTAACAGTGACAAGTGGAACACAGTCTGCACATACAGTCACTCCCTGTAGTGTTGTTTGTAACAGTGACAAGTGGAATATGGTCTGCACATACAGTCACTCCCTGTAGTGTTGTTTGTAACAGTGACAAATGGAACACGGTCTGCACATACAGTCACTCCCTGTAGTGTTGTTTGTAACAGTGACAAGTGGAACATGGTCTGCATATACAGTCACTCCCTGTAGTGTTGTTTGTAACAGTGACAAGTGGAACATGGTCTGCACATACAGTCACTCCCTGTAGTGTCGTTTGTAACAGTGACAAAGCTCGAAACAACCGGAATGCTTAACAGGATATTATTTCACATGAACTTAATCTGAATGATAAAATACAATGCAGCCATACAAAAGATTGATACCATCTTTACAAACTCATTTTGAACAATATCCAAGATATGATGTTAAATGAAAAGGCAGGGAGCACAGTAAATCACCATTTTTAAAATTAAAACCCAGATATCCATATAGGCATGCCTGTGTATATCCTCTGAGAAGATAAGCAAGAAATAACACCAGGTGACATTAAATATATTAATCTTTAAATTCTTATTAATTATAGAATCTGAAATATTTTAGATAGTCATGAAGGGGAAAACTTGATCATTTAATGAAATCAGACAGACAACTAAACTATAGCTTTACTTTAAAAAATTTTTAAAAATTGATTTTTAGAGAGAGAGGAAGGGAGCAGGAGAGAGAGGAAACATTGATGTGAGAGTGCAACATTGATTGGCTGCCTCTTGCACGTGCCCCAACCAGGGATTGAGCCTACAACCTGGGCATGTGCCCAGATGGGGGACCGAAACAGCACCTTTTGGGGCATGGAGATGGTGCCCAAACCACTGAGCAACACCAGCCGGGGCTACTGTCACTTTTTACATCTACAGGGTGACTATGCTCTGGGTGCTGCTTCTGTATGAAAGTCTAAATGAGCCTTCTAATATTTAAGCAGATACAGGGTGGGCAAAAGGTTTACAGTGTTCACATGGAAATAATACAATAAATACTAAATAATAAACAAGAACAAACCCTGTGTTTCGAGTACTCACAGTTGTAAACCTACTTTTCTCCCGCCCTTGAGAATATTTGTTTATTTACTCAAGGGCCTCGCCAAGTTTATGGGTATAATTAGCTCTTCCCGACCTTTGCCCTCCGAGCAAGGCCGGCCTGCCACCCTGGCTCAGGACCGCTTCTGCGGCTTTCTCAGGGCTGTCTGACCCGTCGCTCCGCTTTGGGCTGTAAGTTCCAAGAGGGCTCAGGCTCCGTTTTGCTTGCTGACACCAAACTTCAGAACGTGCTGATAGTGATGGGTGTCAAATGATAACACAATCAAATCTATAATGGGCCAGAAGACATTGTCCAACTTATTCTGGTATTGAGTAAACAATTTTTAAAAATCCGAAACTCTAAGCTGTATTTATTATACATAGAGAGGAAAAGTGGACATAAATAATACTAATATTAATAACAATAGCTGCTCTTTATTGGGCAGCTGCTCTGCGCCAGCCAGGCAGGAACTTTGTGTGACTGGATGTTCTAATTAACAGTAACTCGGCAAGGAAAGTGGCAGAGCTGGGATTTCAACCCAGGACTTTCCACACAGGGAAAATGAGTCAGCTTTTGTAATAACTTTTGGCTTGATCTCTGTCATTTACTAGTTTTAACAGTGAGAAAAATATTTTTGTTTCTATAATTATAAAATAAGGCTTCTGATAACTGTTCCTAGTTTTCCTTGGAGGAATATTATGAAGATAAACTGATATAAGTGATCCAGGGAAGGTTTTTAGAAGTACTAGTGTTGTATGTAAAGATAATACAAAGATAGAGAACCGGCAGTTAAGGGTTTCTTACACTGTATTTTATCACGTTTGGGATGGCACTAAATTAAAGATATATCCCAATTTCAGAGGTGTTCAAATGTGTTGTAAAATACATAAAACACTGTATAGTATCAGATCTCAAAAGTTTTCTTGTGAAAAGGAGACTCCTTTTGAATTGTCTTTTGTGCTTTTACATAGGAAAGATGTGGCATCATTAAAAAGCATAATGTAGTCCTGGCTGGTGTTTCTACGTGGTTAGAGCATCAGCCCTCATGCCAGAGGGTCGCAGGTTTGATCCCCGATCAAGAGCATGTAGCTGGGTTTCAGGTTTGATATCTGGTCCAATGGGGCGTGTGCGGGAGGCAACCAGTCGATGTGTTTCTCTCACATCAATGTTTCTCTCTCTCTCCCTTCCTTCCACTCTCTCTAAAAATATCAATGGGAAAAAATCCTCCAGTGAGGATTAACAAACAAAAAAGGCATAATGTATATTTATATGAACTTGCATGAAATGATGTCCAAGAATGAATAAATCAATTATATTAACCACAGAAGCACTCTCAAAACACTATTATATATGGATGAAACTTCTTGGATATAATTCTGGAAAGATATAAAACACATTGCTACAATCAAAAGAGAATGGCTTCAACTATGATATTAAATGTTTTAATAAGAAGATATTCATGTAAATTTAATATAAGGTAATTTTCTAAAGGATAAATTAGAAATTAGATTTAAAAAATCCATCCATAATCTCACCAACAGGATAAACTCAGAATAGGAAGTGAACTTTAGCCCTAGCTGGTTTTGATCAGTGAATAGAGTGTTGGCCTGTGGACTGAAGGGTCCTGGGTTCGATTCCAGTCAAGGGTGCATGCCTGGGTTGCAGGCTTGATCCCCAGTAGGGGGCGAGCAGGAGGCAGCCGATTGATGATTCTCTCTCATCACGGATGTTTCTCTCTCTCCCTCTCCCTTCCTCTCTGAAATCAATAAAAATACATTTAAAAAAGTGAACTTTACACATCACCCTTTCACTGAGATATGCAAAGCTAACATGCTATTTTATAGTCTTCGAGGCTAACATGAGCTCCAAAAGCTTATAACCCGCTTTTCTCAAGTTCTATCAGCGAAGAGCAGACGTAGCAGATGGAGCCACTTCCTCAGAAAGACTTCTGGCTCTGCACGCCCCTGTCACCCGCAGGCCCCCCGGGCCGGCTTCCCTTTGGGCTAGAACTGCACGGCCAAAGGCCTGTCAGGTGGGATGATGATCAGAAGTCAAAGCTGCGCGGTAAAACCCGTGTGCTCTGTCTGCATAAAGAAAGTATCCGAAAATCCTTTCCCAGCAAGGGAAGGCGATGCAGGCACCGGGCCAGGAAGTCAGAGCCTGTGAACGGAGGGAGCTGTCAGGAAGGCCGCGGCTGCCCCCTGGCGGTCACAGGCGCGCCCTGCACATGCCCCGCCGGGCCGGACCGGGGTCTCAGGAGCCCCACGCCGCCCTCAGGCTCGGGGTGGCTGGCCCCCTCACTGCTGTTACCCCGGGACTGCGCAGCTCCAGGCCCCACTTCTCCTCTCGCCCGGGGAGGAGGCCGGCGCACCAGCTGGTTTGCTGACAGCGCCCCTCTGCCCGGCCTCCCGGGGAGCCTGGCCGCCCGGCCGCTGCGCCCCGCTTCCCGGCGGCAGAGGCAGGGCACCCGCCTGGGAGGGTCCGCCTGCGGCTGACGTGGGCGGGAAGGGGCGGAAAACACTTTCCTAAAATACCCACCAGACACAAAGGACTCGGCCTGTGACCAAGACATCCCAGGGAGACACCCTCAGACAGCAGCAGTTCTCCAGACCCGTCCCAGAAGGCGGACGGCCAGCGCCCTCCCCGCAGACAGCCCGCTCACCCTTCTTCCCAAATAGACAGCCAGGCGGCGCCTTCCCCACCGGTCACTTTCCAAGCAGACTGGGGAGCCAGGCTCTGGGAGGGGGCACCTGCCACTGCAACCCCGTTAGGCAGAAACAAACCCCAGGCAGGAGCAGGCAGGGCCCGTCTCTAGGGGAAGTCATCATCCATCCCTTTGCTTTGGGAAGGAGCACCTGACTTACGGCTGTCTGCTCAGCCCCCTGGGCTCCGAGCTTCCCCAGGAGGTCCTGCAGGGCCTGCTCTTCCGGCCACCGGGGCGTGCAGCCTGGGGAGCGTGTGACCCCCACAGTCCCAAATCACGTCACTCCCCTACGCAACACCCTTCCGTGGCCGAGGGGTCCCTCTCCCACTACCTGCCTCATGATGCGGGGCTCCCCCTGTCCTTGTCTCCCCCTGGGGAAATGCACCATGTTCAGCACTGCCCGCGGAGTGACTCTGCCCCGGGCTGTCCTCTCCTCTCCCCTCTGAAGTCCACCTGCCCTGCCAGGGCTGACTTCCGTGTCCGGCCACGGGATCCCCACCCAGTCTCCTCCAGCCTCCTCTGAACACCTGCCTGCTCCCACGCGGCTCCCTTTCGTGGGCCTGCACGTTCCCCGCTGACTCAACAGGGGACAGAAGACTAGTGGCCTGGTGTATGTGCCTCACAGTCCTTATTGTACACGCACTATTAATACGCTCATTGTGCAGACGAGGAAACCGGAGTGTCAGAGATGTGACGTCACCGGGCCAAGATTGCCGGGAGCCGATTCCAGCATGTCATAATTACAAGAGTTTCATCAAAAGGTTGATGAAACTTGGGGGCTCAACAAGGGCTGAGTCACATATGTAATCACCTGTTGGAGTGGCTAAAGGTCACTTCCCCCAAGCCTGAATAGGATGATTGCTTGCTGCCAGACAGCTCAGGGCA